>NC_053389.1:32717504-33350286 GCF_905171765.1 Bufo bufo | reverse complement strand
CATGGGGGGGTCACGGGACCCCCCCGCGCATTTAGCCTAGGTTCCTGCTCAATGATTTGAGCAGGCACCGGGTTCCGATCACTGCCAGCCGCACGGCAGTGATCAAAAATACACAGGGCGTACATGTACGCCCTGTGTCCTTAAGTACCAGGGCACAAGGGCGTACCTGTACGCCCTATGTCCTTAAGAGGTTAAAAAAAATGATTTTTTTTTTTTGTGTCTCCATATTCTGAAAGCCATCATTTTTTTTTTTTTTTTCTGGTGACTTCTGGTCTTATGTAAGCACTCATTTTTTTCCAGTATAAGATGATGTTTTGACTGGATCTATTTTAGGGTGCATATGACTTTTTGATTGCTTGGTATTACACTTTTTGTGATGTAAGGTGACCAAAAAATGGCTTTTTTGACACCGTTTTATTTTTATATTTTAAAATTAGTGTTATTAGAGCTTCTCTCAAAGTTCCTGGGAGCTTTCCTAATTCCCTCGAGGCAGCCCACATTGTGAGCATTTTTGGAATTAGTATTTCTTTATATTGGACATAGACTTCAAATGGGATACCATCAATTCCTGGTGCCTTATTCTTAGTTATCTTTAATAATATTGCTTCCACTTCTGTAGAGTCTAGAGGGGCTTCCAGACTTTCCCTTTGGTCCAAAGTTAACGTGGTAATAGAAATTTTCCCTAAAAACTGTTGAATATCCACCAAACTCTTTTTTATCTTACTCCTATACATCTCTTCAAAATATTCCTTAATCAAATCCATTTTAGCTGTTTGTTTAACTATTTTATGACCGTGTTTGTCTGTCAAGAAATAAATATAGTTATTGTTTTTTATCTGAGTTGCCACCAGATTAGCTAACTTTTTACCAGGTATATGTGCATAGATATAGTTATCCCTCACATAATTTTCTTTTTGTTGTTCCGCCACTAGGAGTAAGTCACTTTCCAGCTTAGCCGCTTTATCTACCCACTCTTTATAATTTTGTGCTGTGGGGTTATCTATATATTTTTTTTACAATATTCCAACCACATTTTCTAAGTCCATAATTTTTTCCCTTATTCCCTTCTTATATATTACCGTGTATTTAGTGATATTCCCTCTTATAAAAGCCTTTGTGGCCTCCCATACCACACTATTTTCAAATGAGCCCTCTCCTTTCCCCTTCTTTTTACTTCCCGTTCTCCTTCCCTTCCCCCCTCCTTTACTGAATTACCTATCTTGTGTATCAAATAAATAGATAATACATACTATTTACAATCAAGAAAAATTAATACATTGTCAAATCAATTCAGTATATGTGTACAATTGATTAGCTAGGTTTTAAGTATGAATTCATAAAAAGCAACGCATACAGTTAGTATAATTAGAATTCATCAAAGATGCTGTTAATAGGGGGACAGGGAGCCATACAATTATACCTATAAAGGGGGACACATTCAGATCAATTCAGGTAGTTCAGGTAGTTCGGGAAGCTCACGTTCCTCCAAAAGTACTTTTAGTAGGAAAGCATAAAGTCATACAGTTATAATTATAAAAAGAAATAATAGGGGAGAAAAAACAAAGGAAAGGGAACCCATATCCTCCAATCTTTGGT
Source organism: Bufo bufo (assembly GCF_905171765.1). Taxonomy (NCBI): domain Eukaryota; kingdom Metazoa; phylum Chordata; class Amphibia; order Anura; family Bufonidae; genus Bufo; species Bufo bufo. The sequence continues at coordinate 33,348,690 of NC_053389.1, read as the reverse complement.
AGGTTCCGTTAACAGCAGACAAATCCAGTGTAGAGGAGATAGAAAAAATACCTCCAGAAGTTGTAATCTTACAATTGGCCTGATTGAGGAGGTAGGTAGGTTGAGTTTTAGGGGCATAAGGAGGATTCAAACAATTAGCAGTTAATGTCTAACTTATGCAGTGAAAAGACGGCCGTTTCGCTCCTCACTCTGCAATTCCTGCAGGGGTCCCACTATTAAAAATACCAGACTAGCATCCCAACTAATCTGGAATTTAGCGAATTTTGTTTTAAGTTGCCACACCGCTTATTCACTTGTTTTGCTGCCCCTTTCTGCCCTTCGCCTTCAATCATCCACCCTCTCCCTCCAATTCAGTAATGCAGACTCGTCTTCCACTCGTATACTTCAGGGGAGAGGGAATTCCACCAGCCGGTTCCCACATTAAAGCTTTAGAAACTCATTACTGGCAATCTCAGTTCCCTTTCAATTATCCCCCTTAGAACAGCTTGCCTCACCTCGATACTGGGGCGCACAGCCTGCAGTTTACGATTCAGCGATGCACTAGAAGCTGCACGTCTCACCTTGTACCTGTATTCATCGGGTAGGTGAAGGAGGGAGGGGGGAGACCCGCCTTTCAGATCAGGGTCGCGATCCTCCTTGTAGTATTTGTCTCGATCCTCCTTATAGTATTTATCCGTACTCCGGACACACGCTCCTTCCAGGGCAGGGCAGGGGTCCAGCTGGGGCTCAGCTATTAATCGTTTCAGCGATAAGCAGAGCGGCCACATCGCGGCAACGGTAGCGTATGCTTTAGGGAGTCGGCGAGTCCACAGCAGAAGCGGCGTCTCACATGGACTGGGCTCTCTCCATTCGGGGGGGAGGTGCGGACGTCAGCTACGTACGTCCGCGCGCATGTTCTCCTGTTTTATACACTAATATAATTTTTGAAACCAAAAAAAAAATGTTTTAGTATCTCAATAGTCTATGAGCCATATTTTTTTTTTTTTTTTTGGGCGATTGTCTTAGGTAGGGTATCATTTTTGTGGGATGAGATGACAGTTTGGTTTGGTCCAATTTTGGTGTGTATGACGTTTTAATTGCTTGCTATTGCACTTTTTGTGATTTAAGGTGACAAAAAAATTGCTTTTTTTTTTTACAGGGTTCAACTGAGTGGTTAGGTCATGTGGTATTTTTATAGAGCAGATTGTTACCTAATTTGATGTGATATATTCTAAAGCCCAGTTTGCAGTGTATTAGTGGCGAAATAAAAATATATTTGCCGTTCAGCATTGCACTTATCTGTTGAAAAGCCTGTTGTGTTGTGTAAAAGTTGAAAAAAACTATGGCCTAATTGCCGTTCTCTGGTGCAGTGATATATTCTACAGCCCAGTTTGCTACGTATTACTGGTGAAATAAAAATATATTCGCCGTCCAGCCTTGAACTTATCTGTTGAAAACCCTGTTGTGTTTTATAAAAGTTAAAATAAATTAGGGCCTAATTGCCCTTGTGCGGTGCAGTTTGCTGTGTATTAGTGGCAAAATAAAAATGTATTCGCCGTCCAGCGTTGCACTTATCTGCTGAAAAGCCTGTTGTGTTGTGTAAAAGTTGAAAAAAATTAGGGCCTAATTGCCGTTTAGCGGTGCAGTACTATACTCTAAAACCGTTTGCTGTGTATTAGTGGCAAAATCAAAATATTTTCGCCATCCAGCATTGCGCTTATCTGTTGAAAAGCCTGTTGTGTTTTGTAAAAGTTGAAAAAAATTAGGGCCAAATTGCCCTTGTGCGGTGCAGTGATATACTCTAAAACCCAGTTTGCCGTGTATTAGTAGCAAAATTAAAATATATTCACCATTCATCGTTGCACTTATCTGTTGAAAAGCCTTCTGTGTAAAAGTAGGAAAAGATTAGGGCCTAATTGCCGTTCTGCGGTGCAATGATATACTCTAAAGCCCAGTTTGCCGTGTATTACTGGCGAAATAAAAATATATTTGCCGTCCAGCGTTGCACTTATCTGTTGAAAAGCCTGTTGTGTTGTGCAAAAGTTGAAAAAAATTAGGGCCTAATTGCCATTTAGCATTGCAGTGATATACTCTAAAGCCCTGTTTGCCGTGTATTAGTGGCAAAATAAAAATATATTCGCCATCCAGCATTGCACTTTCGTGTTGTGTAAAAGTAGAAAAAAATTAGGGCCTAATTGCCATTCAGCGGTCCAGTTATATGTGGTGAAGCCCTTTTCGCGGGATGGACCGAATTACGTAGTGGTGAAATTTTTTATGTGAAACAGGCTTTTTTGGGGAAAATTGATGGGTGATAGTAGACTTTCTTCTGTATAAACCAAATGCCATTATTCTTTCATTGGTGAAATTTTTTATTTCAATCATGTTTTCTTCGGGAAAATTGATGGGTGATTGTAAACCTCCTTTTGCTGTATGGACCGAATTACGTCGTCGTGGGTCCTGCAGTAAACATAATGAAGACGCTGATGACAACACACCAGCAGACTTTGCCTTTACCATCTATTCACAATTAAATCAAGCAGCTTCTTTAAGTTGAAAACATTCATGTGTTTTTATCTGCTCCATCTGCATTCGATCTCCACAGCACACAAGACATGACAGGAGACATGCAATGGAGTCCAAGTCCAGTTTCTATAAGATCAGGATTTCCATCAGAATTGTGAGTAACAATCTTGCTCCCTGTGCAAAGCCATAACAAAAGAACTCTGTAGGCATACACATCAGAGGAAGCTGAAGCTGTTTGCCCCAATTTTAATTCAGGAGCAGTAAACAGCGGGAAGCAAATAGAGGTGGCTGAACACAGCAAAGCACACCCTCCTTGAGCTGCAGCGGCAGAACAGGGTCTCTCAACATAGGCTTATATGCGACGTTTTCACCCATTGGAATTCCACCCTCCATATGTTGGACCGACTATACGAACACAGAAAGGCTATCAACGATTTTTTGATGATCCAAGCGGACAGGAGTAGCCCACTGTGTAACTTCTATGTCAGCCAGTGGCAGCTCATGCGTGACACCTGCCATTTGCTCAGACCCTTTGAGGACTAGTGATGAGCGGCAGGGGCAATATTCATATTTGCCAAATATTCGTGATTTCGTGATATTATTTCCGATTGTGCTATTATGCACACGTACGCACGCACGCACTCACACACTATTAGCTACATAAGTGATGAAAATGGCAGCAACTTTCTAGATACTGAGGAAGAACTCCTGATCACAGCAAGTAATTGTACATTACAGCACTGTTTTAGATTAAACTTTCATGCATGTCATAACAATAGCTTTATATGCAGATAGAGTTTTTCAAAGTATTCGAGATTACGCAAATTGCCACTATTGATTCGAATATTTTAGCGCAATATATACAACTTCATCTTTAATCAGGTCTGACAACATAATACTGATTGTTGAACTTAGTATTGTTGGGACATCAAAGCACTATTTCTGTAGCATGTATGTATGGATAGAAGAGAAATCTCTCTCACATGCACATTGCACATTTATTTTTATGCCACACACTATAACCTATACTATCTAACACTAACTATATGGATTATATATTTCAGCTAACTATCTCTATAACCTACACTACACCCTGCACTGGACCCTATCAGCTATTCAGCTACACAATTCCCTATTAGAGATGTCCCGAACTATTCGCCGGCGAATAGTTCCCGGGTAAACATATGCGATGTTCAGTCCGCCCCCTATTCGTCATCATTGTGTAAACTTTGACCCTGTACCTCACAGTCAGCAGACACATTACAGCCAATCAGCAGCAGACCCTCCCTCCCAGACCCTCCCACCTCCTGGACAGCATCCATTTTAGATTCATTCGGAAGCTGCATTCTTACAGGGAGTGCAGAATTATTAGGCAAGTTGTATTTTTGAGGATTAATTTTATTATTGAACAACAACCATGTTCTCAATGAACCCAAAAAACTCATTAATATCAAAGCTGAATATTTTTGGTAAGTAGTTTTTAGTTTGTTTTTAGTTATAGCTATTTTAGGGGGATATCTGTGTGTGCAGGTGACTATTACTGTGCATAATTATTAGGCAACTTAACAAAAAACTAATATATACCCATTTCAATTATTTATTTTTACCAGTGAAACCAATATAACATGTCAACATTCACAAATATACATTTATGACATTCAAAAACAAATCAGTGACCAATATAGCCACCTTTCTTTGCAAGGACACTCAAAAGCCTGCCATCCATGGATTCTGTCAGTGTTTTGATCTGTTCACCATCAACATTGCGTGCAGCAGCAACCACAGCCTCCCAGACACTGTTCAGAGAGGTGTACTGTTTTCCCTCCTTGTAAATCTCACTTTTGATAATAGACCACAGGTTCTCAATGTGGTTTAGATCAGGTGAACAAGGAGGCCATGTCATTAGATTTTCTTCTTTTATACCCTTTCTTGCCAGCCACGCTGTGGAGTACTTGGACACGTGTGATGGAGCATTGTCCTGCATGAAAATCATGTTTTTCTTGAAGGATGCAGACTTCTTCCTGTACCACTGCTTGAAGAAGGTGTCTTCCAGAAACTGGCAGTAGGACTGGGAGTTGAGCTTGACTCCATCCTCAACCCGAAAAGGCCCCACAAGCTCATCTTTGATGATACCAGCCCAAAGCAGTACTCCACCTCCACCTTGCTGGCGTCTGAGTCGGACTGGAGCTCTCTGCCCTTTACCAATCCAGCCACGGGCCCATCCATCTGGCCCATCAAGACTCACTCTCATTTCATCAGTCCATAAAACCTTAGAAAAATCAGTCTTGAGATATTTCTTGGCCCAGTCTTGACGTTTCAGCTTGTGTGTCTTGTTCAGTGGTGGTCGTCTTTCAGCCTTTCTTACCTTGGCCATGTCTCTGAGTATTGCACACCTTGTGCTTTTGGGCACTCCAGTGATGTTGCAGCTCTGAAATATGGCCAAACTGGTGGCAAGTGGCATCTTGGCAGCTGCACGCTTGACTTTTCTCAGTTCATGGGCAGTTATTTTGCGCCTTGGTTTTTCCACATGCTTCTTGCGACCCTGTTGACTATTTTGAATGAAACGCTTGATTGTTCGATGATCACGCTTCAGAAGCTTTGCAATTTTAAGAGTGCTGCATCCCTCTGCAAGATATCTCACTATTTTTGACTTTTCTGAGCCTGTCAAGTCCTTCTTTTGACCCATTTTGCCAAAGGAAAGGAAGTTGCCTAATAATTATGCACACCTAATATAGGGTGTTGATGTCATTAGACCACACCCCTTCTCATTACAGAGATGCACATCACCTAATATGCTTAATTGGTAGTAGGCTTTCGAGCCTATACAGCTTGGAGTAAGACAACATGCATAAAGAGGATGATGTGGTCAAAATACTCATTTGCCTAATAATTCTGCACGCAGTGTAGTTAGAGGAGGGACAGTGTAGCTGCTGCTGATTTAATAGGGAAATCAATAGCTAGGCCAGTGTATTAAGTGTCCACTCCAGTCCTGAAAGACTCATCTGATCTCTGCTGTAAGTATAGCACCCCAAAAAGCCCTTTTTAGGGCTAGAACATCATTCTGCTTTTTTTTTTTTCCTGTGTAATCTAATAGCAGTTGCCTGCCTGCCAGCGTGTGTGTCAGGCTCACAGCGTATACTGTGCCCACTTGCCCAGTGCCACCACTCCTATCTGGTGTCACAGTAGCTTGCATTTAAAAAAAAACAAAACTTTTTTGACTGTAATATAATAGCAGTCAGTTGCCGGCACGCGCGTGTGTTTCATGCCCTGCAATTCCATAATTGTCAATTCAGCGCCATTCATATCTGGTGTCACAGTAGATTACATTTAAAGAAAAACAACAATTTTGACTGTGAATAAATAGCAGTCAGTTGCACACACGTGTTTGTGTGTTTAAGGCCCAGTGCAGTGCATAGTGTCACTTCAGCGCAACTCATATCTGGTGTCACAGTAGCTTGCACGCATAGTACAACTTAACGAATCTAAAAAAAATGACAGGCAGAGGCAGGCCACCCAGCAGGGGTCGTCGTGGTCATGGTGCTGTGATTCCCTTTGACCCTAGAATAATGCCCAGTGTTCAGAGGCCACGTACCCTGAACTCGAAAAGTTCTGAGGACATACTTGACTGGCTAACACAGGACACCCAATCTTCTACAGCTTCCGCTCGGAACCTTGACGCACCATCCTCCTCCAGCTCAGCTTCGGGCACCTCTCAAGTTACCACTCGCCCGCCTGCCGCCACCACCAACACTAGCACCACAGCCCCTTCACTTGATCAGTCAGAGGAGTTATTTACACATCAGTTGGAAGAAAAGAGTGATGCGCAACCATTATTGCCAGAGGATGTAGATAACAGGGATATGTCTCAGTCAGGCAGCATTACACATATGGACGTACAGTGTGATGATGATGATATTGTACCCGCTGCTGCTTCCTTTGCTGAGTTGTCAGATACAAGTGAAACGGTTGATGATGACGACGTGTCCGTGGATGTCACGTGGGTGCCCGCTCGAAGAGAAGAAGAACAGGAGGAAAGTTCAGATGGAGAGACAGAGAGGAGGAGGAGACGAGATGGAAGCAGGGGGAGGTCGTCGCAAGGAGCTAGTGGCACAGTCAGACAGCATGTATCGGCACCCGGGGTCAGCCAGACAGCACGCCAATCAACGCATGCTGTTGCCACCACCAGAATGCCGTCATTGCAGAGCTCAGCAGTGTGGCATTTTTTTTGTGTGTCTGCCTCTGACAACAGCGATGCCATTTGCAACCTGTGCCAAAAGAAACTGAGTCGTGGGAAGTCCAACACCCACCTAGGTACAACTGCTTTGCGAAGGCACATGATCGCACATCACAAATGCCTATGGGATCAACACATGAGTACAAGCAGCACACAAACTCAAAGCCGCCATCCTCCTCCTGGTCCAGCATCTTCAGCCATGTCAACCACTGCTGTCCTCCTTGCCCCCTCTCAACCATCCGCCACTCCGTCTCTCGGCTTGAGCAGTTCCTGCTCATCTGCCCACAGTCAGGTGTCTGTCAAGGACATGTTTGAGCGTAAGAAGCCAATGTCACAAAGTCACCCTCTTGCCCGGCATCTGACAGCTGGCTTGTCTGAACTCTTAGCCCGCCAGCTTTTACCATACAAGCTGGTGGATTCTGAGGCCTTCCAAAAATTTGTAGCTATTGGGACACCGCAGTGGAAGGTACCCGGCCGAAATTTCTTTGCACAAAAGGCAATCCCCAACCTGTACTCGATTGTGCAAAGGGAAGTAATGGCATGTCTGGCACACAGTGTTGGGGCAAGGGTCCATCTGACCACTGATACCTGGTCTGCAAAGCACGGTCAGGGCAGGTATATCACCTACACTCAGGGCCGATGCAAGGATTTTTGCACACACAAGCGAAGCTACATTTTGGCGCGCCCCCCCCCCCCCCAACAACTCGGTGGGGGTGATGTAAAAAGGAGGGCGTGATGTGACATGGAGGGGGATGAGAAATGTGACATGGAGGGGGATGAGAAATGTGACATGGAGGGGGCTGATAAATGGGACATGGAGGTGGCTGAGAAATGTGACATGGAGGGGGCTGAGAAATGTGACATGGAGGGGGCTGAGAAATGTGACATGGAGGGGCGAGAAATGTGACATGGAGGGGCGAGAAATGTGACATGGAGGGGCGAGAAATGTGACATGGAGGGGGAACAAATGTGACATAGGGGGGTGATGTGACATGGAGGGGGAGAAATGTGACATTTCTCCCCCTCCATGTCACATTTCTCCCCCTCCATGTCACATCACCCCCTGCTTTTTACATCACCCCTTTGTGTCACATTTCAACGCCCTCTATGGCACATTTCTCCCCCTCCATGGCACATCACCCCCTTCCCCACATGGCACATTTCCCCCCTCTATTAATGTTGTGCAAAAATAAACATTATGCTCCTCACCTGGGCCTGTTCCCGGCTGCAGCAGCTCCCCTTCTTCTCTGTGTGGTCCTGGTATCTCCTCTCTGTGCTCCCTACAAGTTGTTGAGGAGCTATCCCACTCAGCCAATCAGTGGCCGCAGGTGTGTCATGTGTCAGACCAGTGATTGGCTCAGCGGGAAATCACTGTCCTGACACGTGACACAGCTGCGGCCCCTGATTGGCAGAGTGGGAAAGGTCCTCAAACAACTTGTCAGGACTCAGGAGCCCAGAGAGAACATATGAGGACCACCACACAGAGGAGAACAGCCGCAGGAGACCGGCATGCAAGTGATTGATGGGGAAAAAAAGTTTAATTTTTCCGCCCCCCCCTTCTCAGCGCTCTAAGGCGGCCGCTTGGTCTGCCTTATTATAGCACCGGGCCTGCCTACACTGTGCATTGGGTAAACCTGCTGACGGCTGCCAAGCATGGAATGCGTGGCTCTGCAGAGGAGTTGGTGACACCGCTACGACTTGCTGGCGGGCATGCTGCCACCTCCTCTACTCCTCCTACTCCATCCTCTTCGCTAACCTCCTCGGCTGAGTCCTCTTCCGCTGCTGCGTCTTTCTCCATATCAACGGCACCCCCCCCAGCTCCCCAGGGGATATTCCACATCCCGGATACGACAGTGTCACGCCGTCTTGGGGTTGACTTGCCTAAAAGCAGAGAGTCACACCGGACCAGCACTCCTGTCCGCCCTGAACTCACAGGTGGATCAGTGGCTGACTACGCACCAACTGGAGATCGGCAAAGTGGTGTGTGACAACGGAAGCAATTTGTTGGCGGCATTGAATTTGGGCAAGTTGACACATGTGCCGTGCATGGCACATGTGTGTAATCTGATCGTACAACGCTTTGTGCATAAGTACCCTGGCTTACAGGACGTCCTCAAGAAGGCCAGGAAGGTGTGTGGCCATTTCAGGCATTCCTACACGGCCATGGCGCACTTTTCAGATATCCAGCGGCGAAACAACATGTCAGTGAGGCGCTTGATTTGCGACAGCCCGACATATTGGAATTCAACACTCCTAATGTTTGACCGCCTGCTCCAACAAGAAAAAGCCGTCAACGAGTATTTGTATGACTGGGGTGCTAGGACAGCCTCTGCGGAGCTGGGAATTTTTTTGCCACGTTACTGGACGCTCATGCGCAATGCCTGTAGGCTCATGCGTCCTTTTGAGGAGGTGACAAACCTAGTCAGTCGCACCGAAGGCACCATCAGTGACATCATCCCATTTGTTTTCTTCCTGGAGCGTGCCCTGTGAAGAGTGCTGGATCAGGCCGTAGATGAGCGTGAAGAGAAAGAGGAAGAGTTGTGGTCACCATCACCACCAGAAACAGCCTTATCAGCATCGCTTGCTGGACCTGCGGCAAAGCTGGAAGAGGAGTGTGAGGAAGAGGAGTCAGAGGAGGAATGTGGCTTTGAGGAGGAGGAGGAAGACCAACCACAACAGGCATCCCAGGGTGCTCGTTGTCACCTATCTGGTACCTGTGATGTTGTACGTGGCTGGGGGGAAGAACAGACCTTCAGTGAGATCACTGAGGACGAGGAACAGGACATGAGTAGCTAGGCATCCAACCTTGTGCAAATGAGGTCTTTCATGCTGTCGTGCCTGTTGAGGGACCCTCGTATAAAAAGGCTGAAGGAGAACGACCTGTACTGGGTGGCCACACTACTAGACGCCCGGTATAAGCAGAAAGTGTTGAAATGTTACAGAAATTACCGGCAGTCGGAAAGGATGCAGCAGTTCCAAAATAAATTAAAAAGTATGCTTTACACAGCGTATAAGGGTGATGTCACAGCACAACGGGAATCTAACAGGGGAAGAGGTGAAAGTAATCCTCCTCCTACCACGACCACGCCCACATGCATCCATAAACACAGTCACACTGTAAGGCCCCCTGCACACGAACGAGTGCGCCCCGTGGTCGTGCTGCGGCCCGCAAAATGAGGGCCGCAATGCACGAACACAGTCCGTGGGACAGCCACAGCGGATCGCTGACCCATTCACTTGAATGGGTCCGCGATCTGGCCGTTCCGCAAAAAGATAGGACATGTTCTATCTTTTTGCAGAACGGAAGTACGGGACGAAACCCCACGGAAGCACTCCGTAGTGCTTCCGTAGGGTTCCGTTCCGTGCTTCCGTTCCGTACCATTCCGCATCTCCGGATTTGTGGACCCATTCAAGTGAATGGGTCCGCATCCTTGGTGCGGAATGCCCACGGAACGGCACCTGTGTATTGCAGATCCGCAAATGCGGTCCGCAATACGGCAACGGGAAGCACGCGTTCGTGTGCAGGGGACCTAAGGGGCACTCTCCCACATGCATCCATAAACATACCGGACACAGTCACATTGTAAGGGGCACGCTCCCATCTATATATATATATATATATATATATATATTTCAAGGTAAACCTTATATAATGACCTGGCAATCAGTTAAAACCGATGTATAAGGGTACTTTCACACTTGCGGCAGGACAGATCCGAAAGGCCGTTCACCCTGTCGGATCCGTCCTTCTGCTATTTCGCCGTGCCGCCGGACCGCCGCTCCGTCCGCATTGACTATAATAGGGACGGGGGCGGAGCTCCGCCGCAGTTCACGGTGAGAGGCCGCCGGACTAAAAAGTTGGACATGCGGGACTTTTAGTCCGGCGGCCTTTCGTCGTGCACTACCATGCTGCGCCAGAGCTCCGGGCTCCCTGAGCTCCCTGAGCAGAGGAATAGGAAGGTTTGCTCGCCTGCCAGGGACCCGGTACGTCACTGAAGATAAGAAAAGACTCACTTCCGGCCATGAATTGAAAGCAGGAAAACAGGGATTCACCAATATGTTCTAAAGGTACCACATGCATGTTTGTAATGTTTATGTTATTAGATTACTAATAGACAAATGTCCCCAATCCCGGACAACCCCTTTAACATACCACTCCTATCTGGTGGCACAGTAGATTGCACGCGCAGTGCCCCAAATTGGCCGTAGGAGGACCGACCAAGCATCTTTTTCCATCTCCCGGTTCCTTAAATCGATTCCATATACACGTCTCCTAATAGGGGACGTAACAGGGATTAAATTGATAAGAATAATACTACTTAACACACCGCTACTATCTGGTGGCACAGTAGATTGCACGCGCAGTGCCCCAAATTGGAAGTAGGAGGACCGACCAAGCATCTTTTTCCATCTCCCGTTTCCTAAAATCGATTCCATATACACGTCCCCTGATAGGGGACGTAACAGGGATTAAACTGATAAGAATAGTACTACTTAACACACCGCTCCTATCTGGTGGCACAGTAGATTGCACGCGCAGTGCCCCAAATTGGACGTAGGAGGACCGGCCAAGCATCTTTTTCCATCTCCCGGTTCCTAAAATCGATTCCATATATACAGGGAGTGCAGAATTATTAGGCAAGTTGTATTTTTGAGGATTAATTTTATTATTGAACAACAACCATGTTCTCAATGAACCCAAAAAACTCATTAATATCAAAGCTGAATATTTTTGGAAGTAGTTTTTAGTTTGTTTTTAGTTTTAGCTATTTTAGGGGGATATCTGTCTGTGCAGGTGACTATTACTGTGCATAATTATTAGGCAACTTAACAAAAAACAAATATATACCCATTTCAATTATTTATTTTTACCAGTGAAACCAATATAACATCTCAACATTCACAAATATACATTTCTGACATTCAAAAACAAAACAAAAACAAATCAGTGACCAATATAGCCACCTTTCTTTGCAAGGACACTCAAAAGCCTGCCATCCATGGATTCTGTCAGTGTTTTGATCTGTTCACCATCAACATTGCGTGCAGCAGCAACCACAGCCTCCCAGACACTGTTCAGAGAGGTGTACTGTTTTCCCTCCTTGTAAATCTCATATTTGATGATGCACCACAGGTTCTCAATGGGGTTCAGATCAGGTGAACAAGGAGGCCATGTCATTAGATTTTCTTCTTTTAAACCCTTTCTTGCCAGCCACGCTGTGGAGTACTTGGACGCGTGTGATGGAGCATTGTCCTGCATGAAAATCATGTTTTTCTTGAAGGATGCAGACTTCTTCCTGTACCACTGCTTGAAGAAGGTGTCTTCCAGAAACTGGCAGTAGGACTGGGAGTTGAGCTTGACTCCATCCTCAACCCGAAAAGGCCCCACAAGCTCATCTTTGATGATACCAGCCCAAACCAGTACTCCACCTCCACCTTGCTGGCGTCTGAGTCGGACTGGAGCTTTCTGCCCTTTACCAATCCAGCCACGGGCCCATCCATCTGGCCCATCAAGACTCACTCTCATTTCATCAGTCCATAAAACCTTAGAAAAATCAGTCTTGAGATATTTCTTGGCCCAGTCTTGACGTTTCAGCTTGTGTGTCTTGTTCAGTGGTGGTCGTCTTTCAGCCTTTCTTACCTTGGCCATGTCTCTGAGTATTGCACACCTTGTGCTTTTGGGCACTCCAGTGATGTTGCAGCTCTGAAATATGGCCAAACTGTTGGCAAGTGGCATCTTGGCAGCTGCACGCTTGACTTTTCTCAGTTCATGGGCAGTTATTTTGCGCCTTGGTTTTTCCACACGCTTCTTGCGACCCTGTTGACTATTTTGAATGAAACGCTTAATTGTTCGATGATCACGCTTCAGAAGCTTTGCAATTTTAAGAGTGCTGCATCCCTCTGCAAGATATCTCACTATTTTTGACTTTTCTGAGCCTGTCAAGTCCTTCTTTTGACCCATTTTGCCAAAGGAAAGGAAGTTGCCTAATAATTATGCACACCTGATATAGGGTGTTGATGTCATTAGACCACACCCCTTCTCATTACAGAGATGCACATCACCTAATATGCTTAATTGGTAGTAGGCTTTCGAGCCTATACAGCTTGGAGTAAGACAACATGCATAAAGAGGATGATGTGGTCAAAATACTCATTTGCCTAATAATTCTGTACAGGGTGTACGTCCCCTGATAGGGGACATAACAGGGATTAAACTGATAAGAATAGTACTACTTAACACACCGCTCCTATCTGGTGGCACAGTAGATTGCACGCGCAGTGCCCCAAATTGGATGTAGGAGGACCAACCAAGCATCTTTTTCCATCTCCCGGTTCCTAAAACCGATTCCATGTACACATCCCCTGATAGGGGACGTAACAGGGATTAAACTGATAAGAATAGTACTACTTAACACACCGCTCCTATCTAGTGGCACAGTAGATTGCACGCGCAGTGCCCCAAATTGGAAGTAGGAGGACCGACCAAGCATCTTTTTCGATCTCCCGGTTCCTAAAATCGATTCCATACACGTCACCTAATAAGGGACGTAACAGGGATTAAACTGATAAGAATAGTACTACTTAACACACCGCTCCTATCTGGTGGCATAGTAGATTGCACGCGCAGTGCCCCAAATTGGATGTAGGAGGACCGACCAAGCATCTTTTTCCATCTCCCGGTTCCTAAAACCGATTCCACATACACATCCCCTGATAGGGGACGTAACAGGGATTAAACTGATAAGAATAGTACTACTTAACACACCGCTCCTATCTGGTGGCACAGTAGATTGCACGCGCAGTGCCCCAAATTGGATGTAGGAGGACCGACCAAGCATCTTTTTCCATCTCCCGGTTCCTAAAACCGTTTCCATATACACATCCCCTGATAGGGGACGTAACAGGGATTAAACTGATAAGAATAGTACTACTTAACACACCGCTCCTATCTAGTGGCACAGTAGATTGCACGCGCAGTGCCCCAAATTGGAAGTAGGAGGACCGACCAAGCATCTTTTTCGATCTCCCATTTCCTAAAATCGATTCCATACACGTCCCCTGATAGTGGACGTAACAGGGATTAAACTGATAAGAATAGTACTACTTAACACACCGCTCCTATCTGCTGGCACAGTAGATTGCACGCGCAGTGCCCCAAATTAAAAGTAGGAGGACCGACCAAGCATCTTTTTTGATCTCCCGGTTCCTAAAATCGATTCCATAGACGTCCGCTAATAGGGGACGTAACAGGGATTAAACTGATAAGAATAGTACTACTTAACACACCGCTCCTATCTGGTGGCACAGTAGATTGCACGCGCAGTGCCCCAAATTGGATGTAGGAGGACCGACCAAGCATCTTTTTCCATCTCCCGGTTCCTAAAACAGATTCCATATACACATCCCCTGATAGGGGACGTAACAGGGATTGAACTAATAAGAATAGTACTACTTAACACACCGCTCCTATCTGGTGGCACAGTAGATTGCACGCGCAGTGCCCCAAATTGGAAGTAGGAGGACCGACCAAGTATCTTTTTCGATCTCCCGGTTCCTAAAATCGATTCCATACACGTCCCCTGATAGGGGACGTAACAGGGATTAAACTGATAAGAATAGTACTACTTAACACACCGCTCCTATCTGGTGGCACAGTAGATTGCACGCGCAGTGCCCCAAATTGGATGTAGGAGGACCGACCAAGCATCTTTTTCCATCTCCCGGTTCCTAAAACCGATTCCATATACACATCCCCTGATAGGGGACGTAACAGGGATTAAACTGATAAGAATAGTACTACTTAACACACCGCTCCTATCTAGTGGCACAGTAGATTGCACACGCAGTGCCCCAAATTGGAAGTAGGAGGACCGACCAAGCATCTTTTTCGATCTCCCGGTTCCTAAAATCGATTCCATACACGTCACCTAATAAGGGACGTAACAGGGATTAAACTGATAAGAATAGTACTACTTAACACACCGCTCCTATCTGGTGGCATAGTAGATTGCACGCGCAGTGCCCCAAATTGGATGTAGGAGGACCGACCAAGCATCTTTTTCCATCTCCCGGTTCCTAAAACCGATTCCACATACACATCCCCTGATAGGGGACGTAACAGGGATTAAACTGATAAGAATAGTACTACTTAACACACCGCTCCTATCTGGTGGCACAGTAGATTGCACGCGCAGTGCCCCAAATTGGATGTAGGAGGACCGACCAAGCATCTTTTTCCATCTCCCGGTTCCTAAAACCGTTTCCATATACACATCCCCTGATAGGGGACGTAACAGGGATTAAACTGATAAGAATAGTACTACTTAACACACCGCTCCTATCTAGTGGCACAGTAGATTGCACGCGCAGTGCCCCAAATTGGAAGTAGGAGGACCGACCAAGCATCTTTTTCGATCTCCCATTTCCTAAAATCGATTCCATACACGTCCCCTGATAGTGGACGTAACAGGGATTAAACTGATAAGAATAGTACTACTTAACACACCGCTCCTATCTGCTGGCACAGTAGATTGCACGCGCAGTGCCCCAAATTAAAAGTAGGAGGACCGACCAAGCATCTTTTTTGATCTCCCGGTTCCTAAAATCGATTCCATAGACGTCCGCTAATAGGGGACGTAACAGGGATTAAACTGATAAGAATAGTACTACTTAACACACCGCTCCTATCTGGTGGCACAGTAGATTGCACGCGCAGTGCCCCAAATTGGATGTAGGAGGACCGACCAAGCATCTTTTTCCATCTCCCGGTTCCTAAAACAGATTCCATATACACATCCCCTGATAGGGGACGTAACAGGGATTGAACTAATAAGAATAGTACTACTTAACACACCGCTCCTATCTGGTGGCACAGTAGATTGCACGCGCAGTGCCCCAAATTGGAAGTAGGAGGACCGACCAAGTATCTTTTTCGATCTCCCGGTTCCTAAAATCGATTCCATACACGTCCCCTGATAGGGGACGTAACAGGGATTAAACTGATAAGAATAGTACTACTTAACACACCGCTCCTATCTGGTGGCACAGTAGATTGCACGCGCAGTGCCCCAAATTGGATGTAGGAGGACCGACCAAGCATCTTTTTCCATCTCCCGGTTCCTAAAACCGATTCCATATACACATCCCCTGATAGGGGACGTAACAGGGATTAAACTGATAAGAATAGTACTACTTAACACACCGCTCCTATCTAGTGGCACAGTAGATTGCACACGCAGTGCCCTAAATTGGAAGTAGGAGGACCGACCAAGCATCTTTCTCGATCTTCCGGTTCCTAAAATCGATTCCATACACGTCACCTAATAGGGGACGTAACAGGGATTAAACTGATAAGAATAGTACTACTTAACACACTGCTCCTATCTGGTGGCACAGTAGATTGCACGCGCAGTGCCCCAAATTGGATGTAGGAGGACCGACCAAGCATCTTTTTCCATCTCCCGGTTCCTAAAACCGATTCCATATACACATCCCCTGATAGGAAACGTAACAGGGTTTGAACTGATAAGAATAGTACTACTTAACACACCGCTCCTATCTGGTGGCACAGTAGATTGCACGCGCAGTGCCCTAAATTGGAAGTAGGAGGACCGACCAAGTATCTTTTTCGATCTCCCGTTTCC
Organism: Bufo bufo; assembly: GCF_905171765.1. Taxonomy (NCBI): domain Eukaryota; kingdom Metazoa; phylum Chordata; class Amphibia; order Anura; family Bufonidae; genus Bufo; species Bufo bufo. Next base: position 33,332,310 of record NC_053389.1, on the reverse strand, counting down.
GAAAATCGATTCCATACACGTCCCCTGATAGGGGACGTAACAGGGATTAAACTGATAAGAATAGTACTACTTAACACACCGCTCCTATCTAGTGGCACAGTAAATTGCACGCGCAGTGCCCCAAATTGGAAGTAGGAGGACCGACCAAGCATCTTTTTCCATCTCCCGGTTCCTAAAATCTATTCCATACACGTCCCCTAATAGGGGACGTAACAGGGATTAAACTGATAAGAATAGTACTACTTAACACACCGCTCCTATCTGGTGGCACAGTAGATTGCACGCGCAGTGCCCCAAATTGGATGTAGGAGGACCGACCAAGCATCTTTTTCCATCTCCCGGTTCCTAAAACCGATTCCATATACACATCCCCTGATAGGGGACGTAACAGGGATTGAACTGATAAGAATAGTACTACTTAACACACCGCTCCTATCTGGTGGCACAGTAGATTGCACACGCAGTGCCCAAAATGGGACGTAGGAGGACCGACCAAGCATCTTTTTCCATCTCCCGGTTCCTAAAATCAATTCCATATACACGTCCCCTGATAGGGGACGTAACAGGGATTAAACTTATAAGAATAGTACTACTTAACACACCGCTCCTATCTGGTGGCACAGTAGATTGCACGCGCAGTGCCCCAAATTGGAAGTAGGAGGACCGACCAAGCATCTTTTTCCATCTCCCGGTTCCTAAAATCTATTCCATACACGTCCCCTGATAGTGGACGTAACAGGGATTAAACTGATAAGAATAGTACTACTTAACACACTGCTCCTATCTGGTGGCACAGTAGATTGCACGTGTAGTGCCCCAAATTGGATGTAGGAGGACCGACCAAGCATCTTTTTCCATCTCCCGGTTCCTAAAATCGATTCCATATACACGTCCCCTGATAGGGGACGTAACAGGGATTAAACTGATAGGAATAGTACTACTTAACAAACCTTATAATAATGCAGAGAGAGGAGTCTGAAGAAGAGGAGTCAGAGGAGGAAGGTGGCTTTGAGGAGGTGGAAGACCAACCACAGGAGGCGTCCCAGGGGGCTTGTTGTCACCTTTCGGGGACCCTTGGTGTTGTACGTGGCTGGGTGGAGGAAGAGACCTTCAATGACGTCAGTGAGAACAAGGAACGGGACATGGCTAGCTTGGTATCCAACCTTGTGCAAATGGGGAGTTTGCGGTTGTGCAAATGGACTGTTTGCGGTTGTTTGCGGTGCGTTAAATGGGGAGGTTGGTCTGTCACTGTGAAGCAGGCGCAACCCTTACACTACCTGATCGATACAACATCATACCTGATGTTTTAAAGCACGTTATTCCAAACAATTTAGGAATGTTAGGTGATTTATGCCCTTTATGGATTAAAACCAGACTCTGCGTCAACTATGTAATTTTCCATGGGAGTTTTGCCATGGATCCCCCTCCGGCATGCCACAGTCCAGGTGTTAGTCCCCTTGAAACAACTTTTCCATCGCTATTGTGGCCAGAAAGAGTCCCTGTGGGTTTTAAAATTTGCCTGCCTATTGAAGTCTATGGCGGTTCGCCCGGTTCGCCCGTTCGTGAACACTTGCGAAAATTCACGTTCGCCGTTCGCGAACGGAAAATTTTATGTTCGCGACATCTCTATTCCCTATTACTATCTAACACTAAGTATCTGGATTATTTATATGTGATTTGGAATGTGATTTGAAAAAGCACAGCACAGTATTCAAGCTCCTCTCTCTCTCACGTGAAACTCCACAAAATGCCTGCTGGGGAGTGTATTTATATACTGAAGGGGTAGGCAACTTTTCTATTGGTTGCTAGTGATGTTGCTAAGCTGTGACTGAAAGGAATCCATGTTCTTTATTATGTCAAAACCAATTCTGCTTTTTGCTGAAGTTTTGTTTCTCTGTTAAGAAGTAACTCTGATTGCTGTAAAACTAATAACTGTAAGGTTTCTATTCTCTGTAACCCTGAATCTTATCTCTTTGGCACTACTCCCGGACAATATTCCTAATATGGAAGTTCCGTTTTTGTTTCTATTTCTCTGACTGTAGAATGAAACTTGTTAATATGATAGGTTAAATACATAACATACGATGATATGCTAATAAAGAGGGTAAAGCCCCCTCTATATAACCTGTGTGCATTAAAAATAAACCTCAGAGTGTTCATTCAGTACATCACTGTTGTGTCTTTCATTACCTACTGAGTGAAGCGCTCTCCTGACGTCAGAAAGGGACTCAAACCAAGCCGATACTAGAAGTTTGGTGCCAGGGGTACCAAGTGGGACTCAGAGATTCCTATCAGTTTGGGGGCTCGTCCGGGATCGAGAAGGTTTTCCTCGTGTTCGGTAAGAAAGGCATCTGTTATTGTCCTCTGGCCAATCCGAGAACCACGTCTCGATCTAGTAAGTAGAACCTACAACTTCTAGTATAATTACTGTATCAGGGATACAGGGTACAGACTCCGGGAGTCTGGGGGAGTGACCCGGGGACTCCGGGAGTCCGCCGTGAGGATCACTCAGAGAAAATATAGTGCGCACTACATAATAGGGAGACAAGGATGGAGCTTGGTTTGACTCTTTTAACGTTGTTTTAAAGTATAAGATTATTAGAGTTGAGATAAGGATACTGATGTCCGGGTGGTAAGTGTACGGACTGAAGTTCACTATTTGCATAGAGTTTTAAGGACATTGCATTGTTGTTTTACTGTGTTGCGGAGGTCTGCAATACGCCCCACCCCCGGCTGGGAGCAATCCATTAACCCGCAGATAGGTGAACACAAGCGGCAGACCAAAGCAACAAATTATATGTTTGATGAGACACTCTGATATTTTCTGATCAGACCTGAGTCCTTTGCCTAGTTGACAGCATTAATTAGTCGGATCCTTAACGCTTCAGTACAGCCAGTCCTAGGAAAGTAGCATCATTAAAATATCAGACGGAATGGGGTCACAAGGGTCTAAAACAAATCATCCCAAACCTGAGACGGGAGAAACATGCAAAGTTTATGTTGCACGGTGTAGTCCCACAAATTACTTCCTATTTAACCCATGGGTGGATAACTTAGCTGGATGGACTGAGTTCATGCAAGCTGCTAGCCCCTTTTCCCAGGGACGGCGATAATAGCCCGTACCACATGGACATGATAAAGGGTCTTTGTCTGGGAGACAAAGAAGCATGGCCACATTTTGACCATGACCCGTCCTAGGATATGGATTATATGATACAAAGGAGTAGGGAATCCTGCAGAGTAAGTGATGTTATATGTGTAATATTATTATAGAAGACAAAAATTGTTCAATAATTTTCTTTCCCCAGCAGTGTAATGTGAGAATCCAGCTTTTAACAAGAATTATTATATATGTACAACATTAACTAAGAACACTTGATATATAAAATGATTTGGGTTTAACAAAATGACTTTATGATTATAACATGTATATTGTCTTACAGCGACAGACCATCAGCAATTCTGTGTGTGGTGTGGCTGTTTCCCGGAAAGCTGTGTTTGTCTGTGCTGCAAGTTTTGGGATGAAACAAAGACAATTGTGTGATTAGGTTGGAAGACAAATGATTCAGTGGAATGTGAATGGGTTTGGCTCTGAGTTGTAGTGGAGTTGAAAGTGTGAAAGAGCCCTAATGGATGCTTTAGGAGAGCTGTGTGTGCAATTCAGTTTTTATGTGTAAGGGCGTGGTTATGAGCTGTTTTGTGAAGATGAGTACATGAAATGTATATGAATGTGTATGGAGTACGATATTTGTTTTCATATAATATGCGCATTGAGAATTTTATTTTTCTTGGAAGTTTTTGGTTTTTATTGGTGCCAACAGCATTGATCAAGCTGTACATTTTTTTTATCGAAGTTAATGAAAAGTTTCTTATGGGCCCTTTGTGTGTTCATGTCTGTATTGTCAGATCTGTTTGTTTCAATGTTTGAAGTTACGTGTTACATGTTAAGTGTTGTGCTTCACATCAGGGCTCTGTCCTCATGGACAGCTGGGACACTAATGACAGACAGAAGGTGGACCACAGCGTCCGACTAAAAAGGGTGGACTTAGATGACTCAGAGTAGAATTCATGGTAGATAGCAGTGCAACCTCAAGTGTGTTAAGTAAAGATTTGTTCATTAAGCTTGACTTACAAGTGTCAGCCAAAAATCAGGGCATAAGAGTACACTCAGATCTCATTCCAATCTCTACACCAGTGCCACTGATTCTTGCAAACATACAGAACCACCCAGAACTTAACAACATTAACCCTGCATTATGGTCTTCAAATGAATATGACACAGGATTCATAGATTGCACGCCTTACAAAGCTACTGTGAAACCAGGTGTCATTTCAGTGTTCCAGAAACAATACCTACTGCCAAAAGAGAAACTCGATGGACTTAGGCCAATGATAAAAGAATTCCTACAAAAGGGAATCCTGGAAGAGGTGATTTCACCCTACAGCACGCCCGTGAATCCAGTGACAAAGGCAGATGGTACTACCCGCTTTGTACAGGATTTAAGGGCCATCAACAACATCATTGTGCCTATAGCCCCTGTTGTACCTGACATCACTCAATTACTATCTGCCATTCCAGCAGACGCTGTTTGGTTCAGTGTGATAGATCTGAAAAATGCATTCTTTTCTATCCCAGTTGACAAGAAGACCAGACTAAATTTTGCTTTTTCCTTTGACAGATGTCAACTGACCTGGGGCAGAATGCCGTAGGGATGTGCTGATTCACCTGTAGTGTACAGCATAGTCCTCCAAGCCACGTTAAAACCATGGCACCCCCCCCAAGGTTCCGTGTTGTTGCAATGCGTGGATGATTTACTGTTGTGCAGTATGTCAGTGGAGGCCAACATTGAGGATGGTATATCACTGTTACAATGGTTGTTTGAATGTGGACACAAAGTGTCATTAGGGAAAATGCAATGGTGTAAACAGCAAGTCGAATACTTGGGGTTTGTCCTCAAAAGGGGGAAAAGAGGATCAGTCCAGGGAGAGTTCAGTCTGTAGCGGGCTTGGTCACCCCGCTCTCCAAGAAGGAAATGCTATCCTTCCTTGGAATGATAAACTACTGCAGACAATGGATCCCAGACTGTTCCTACTATGACAATATCTTGAGGCAGGCAACACTGCAGGACAAACCTGATTTAATAAGATGGTCTTCAGAAATGTACAATGCATTTGATTATCTGAAATGTTCATTAATGTCAAGTCCAGGATTGGGCCTCCCTGACTACAAACTTCCACATGTTTGCACGACAAAATTGTAAAACCATGGCGGGTGTACTGACACAAGAACACGGAGGCAAGTTGCGTCCTTGTGTATTTTTCTCAAAGGTAATGCCCACCCCTGTTCAAGGGATGCCGGCATGTCTGTGTTCTCTTGCAGCCTGTGCTATGATGGTAGAGTTGGCAACTCCTTTCACAATGTGACGTTACACCATTTTTGCACACTACACATGATGTTATAGGCCTACTCAAGGGCATCCACACTCAACACAGCAGGCAGCTGAGCTCATTGCACTCACTAGAGCATGTATTCTACATACTGATAGATCTGTCACCATAGTAGGTACGCACATGGGGTAGTGTGGGACCATGGTATGATTTGAGGAGAGGATTCACGGCAGCAGATGGTAAGGATCATGTCTCACAGGGCAATGCGCTGGCAGATAAGGTGGCGAAACGAGTGGCCAAATGCAAGCCCACAGGTCCATGTAACCATTGGGAGATGCCATGTTTGGCACCTCCAACCCCTGAGATGTCGCAAATGCTTACTGATCTTCAAAGATATGCCACTGAACAGGAACAGCAAGACTGGTGTTATCCAGTATTGCAGAAAAATCCTAATACAGGATTAGTCTGCAAAGAGGGGGTAGGATATAACAGCATTGAGAATCCTTACAGATACTCATAGGAAGGCCTTTCCCCACCCCCTGGGCAAGACGCCCAATGATAGTGCAGGAAGGTGATCTTGATTTATTAAGGGAAGAATATGTCACCAAATTGATACAGGTTCTTAATAAAACTGAGGAAAAAGTTGCTTGTAAGTCTCCCTCTCTTCCACAGGAACCCGAGTGAAGCTTGTGAGAACAAGAGAGGAGGCAGGAACGGAGGCAGACAGCCTTGGCCTTGAAGAAGGACAAGAGGTACTAACGGGGGCAGACAGCCCTGACCTCCAACAAGGCCCAGAGGTACTAATGGGGGCAGACAGCCCTGACCTCCAACATGATGAGCTCCTCACCCCTTTCTGGGAAATGGTTGAATGTACTGACTAAGATTGCTTCAATAATCTTGTTGATTTTACCAATTCGTAGTAAGGGAGAAGTAGCCGCAACTAGCAAGGGCGGCGTCATCACCTTTTGGTATAATTCATCTAACACTCACGTAGCTACCTATACCTTTTGCCTTTGTGATATATTGAAAACATGTTCATATTATAACTATTGTTCCAACGACTATGTAGAAGGACAGGCCTATATATGTGTAACAGACTCATACTGGGGAAAAGGTTGTGGATACTGGGGATCAGTGGGATGGAATACAGGGACAGAATGGGGATATAAACCAGAAAGCGCCCTCAAAAGGAGGGATAAAAATTCTAAGTCCCTTTTGACTAGAATGACACTCCTTGAGAGAGGGACGTGTTATGTGGCCACCTCCTCATTGAATTATTGCAAAAAAAGGTCAGCGGAAATGAAGATTGTATTGACAATAGAAAACCCTGGTAAATATGATGAAGGAGATTATGTATTGGGATGGTACTTCCATAAAATGTGGGGAGCTGAGACTTCTCAGGTAACACAAATGTTCAAACTTAGAGATATGTATAAGTCTAAGGAATACCAGCCCATCACAGGTGTCCCCAAAAACCCACTAGCCCCGCATATAGTTTCTCCAAAAAACCTAAGGGCCATATCTAATCCCACATATGAGGATACTTTGGCCATGGGGACGGGTTTTTCTGATGTTAATTTGTGGCTGGAGTGGATGAAGTATAGTGCAGCCTCTGTGAATAAAAGTAACTGTTACATATGCGGTGCTGCCAAGCCACACCTAGGTACCGTACCCCTAGTGTTACCAGAAAGTGTTGAAGAATGTTTTTTGACTCTTTTTGTTAATATGTCTTATAACCACAGTGCATGTACAGAATGGAAATCAAAATACCCTCTTTTGTTAAAAAATCCTCGCCCAGGGGCAGGCATCCAGGTATATCCAGGTAACTACACATGTTACAAGGGGAGTACACATGGGAGGAATGTACAGAATTTCACCAAAGGTTATTGTCACAAATACAGCAATCTGAATATATCCCTCACTCAGAACCAAGTGTACTCCATAGGAGATGTGTACTGGATCTGTGGAGATGGAAAAATAAGATCCAGACTGGAAGGTGCCTGGAAAGGTGAATGTGCGCTTGCCAAAGCTATAATGAACATGCACATTTTTACTGAATCAGATATTATAGACAAAGGGGTGCTAAAGAGAAACAAAAGAAGCACCCCCCTTTCAAGTTTTGATCCCCATGTGTATATAGATGCAATAGGTGTTCCAAGAGGGGTCCCAGATGAGTTCAAAGCTAGAGATCAAGTAGCTGCCGGATTTGAATCAATATTTCCCATCATTACTGTGAATAAAAATGTGGATTGGATAAATTACATATACTACAATCAGCAAAGGTTTGTAAACTATACCAGAGATGCATTTCTAGGGGTAGCAGAAGAACTACAAGCAGACTCAATCATGACATTCCAGAATCGAATGGTGTTGGATATGATTCTTGCAGAGAAGGGCGGAGTGTGCCGAGTATTGATTGATCCAACCTCCTGCTGCACATACATACCAAATAATACTGGCCCCACTGGTAAGGTCACAATAGCTATAAAAAAGCTTGAAGATCTGTTAGTAGAACTGAAAAAGAACTCAGGTATAAATGATCCATGGGATCAATACTTTGGGTGGTTCACAAGTTGGAAACAAGGTCTCATGCAACTAGGGATTGTCATACTAATAGTAATTGTAGTAATAGGTGTAGTAGCATTATGTGTTATTCCCTGTGTGAGACGAATGCTAGAAAAAGGGCTCTCTAATATGTCATTATATCAGACTACTGTACCCCAGGAGGATCGAAGCCCAGATGGGTATAAGAATTACCTAATATCATATAGAGAGAAAAAGGACAAGAAAGGAAAGAACCATGTAGTGTGATACACTAAAGGTTCTAAGAGGGGATTTGAAAGGAATCCATGTTCTTTATTATGTCAAAACCAATTCTGCTTTTTGCTGAAGTTTTGTTTCTCTGTTAAGAAGTAACTCTGATTGCTGTAAAACTAATAACTGTAAGGTTTCTATTCTCTGTAACCCTGAATCTTATCTCTTTGGCACTACTCCCGGACAATATTCCTAATATGGAAGTTCCGTTTTTGTTTCTATTTCTCTGACTGTAGAATGAAACGTGTTAATATGATAGGTTAAATACATAACATACGATGATATGCTAATAAAGAGGGTAAAGCCCCCTCTATATAACCTGTGTGCATTAAAAATAAACCTCAGAGTGTTCATTCAGTACATCACTGTTGTGTCTTTCATTACCTACTGAGTGAAGCGCTCTCCTGACGTCACAAAGTGACTCAAACCAAGCCGATACTAGAAGTTTGGTGCCAGGGGTACCAAGTGGGACTCAGAGATTCCTATCAGTGACAAAGCCTTCTTGTTGGCCCACAAGCTAGAAGAAGAGAGGGATGATTACCTGATGTGTACTGTGTAAAAAACAAACAAAAAAAACCCCGAATATTCGTCATTACGAATATATAACACTATATTCTAAATATTCGCGAATTCTCGAAGTGTCGATATTCACAATACGAATAATCGCGCTCAACACTAGCCAGGACTATGGGATGAACAATGTCTAGATGTTCGGGTTCGACGGGTTCGGCCGAACTTCGGAAAAAAGTTTGAGTTCGGAACCCGAACTTGACCCAAACTTGACCCGAACCCGAACCCCATTGAAGTCAATGGGGACCCAAACTTTTGAGCACTAAAATGGCTGTAAAAATGTCATGGAAAGGGCTAGAGGGCTGCAAATGGCATCAAAATGTGGTTAAGAGCATGGCAAGTGCTCTGCAAAAAAATGTGGATAGGGATATGACTTTAAATAACATAAAATACGTAAAAATTAAAAAAAAATTATCTTGATCTAGGTGGACCAGGTCCATATGGAGTAGAAGATTGAGGAGGCGGTGGATGTGGCGGTGGAGGAGGTAGCCTACATTGGTTTTTGGTTTTAAATTTTATTTTTAAAATTAGGGTACACCCCAAAACATTGGGAAAAATAACCCAGAATAACCCCCTCCAGTCATGCTAAACTCACGTTCAGACATTACACTGGCTGCTAGAGATGTCCGGAATAGTTCGCCGGCGAATAGTTCCCGGCGAACATAGCTTGTTCACGTTCGCCGCAGCGGGCGAACATATGCGATGTTCGGTCTGCCCCCTGTACATCATCATTGAGTAAACTTTGACCCTGTACCTCACAGTCAGCAGACACATTTCAGCCAATCATCAGCAGACCCTCGCTCCCAGACCCTCCCACCTCCTGGACAGCATCCATCTTAGATTCATTCTGAAGCTGCATTCTTAGTGAGAGGAGGGACAGTGCTGCTGATCTAATAGGTAAAGCGTTAGCTAGGGCAGTGTTCTGTGTCCACAGACTCATCTGCTGTAAGGACAGTGTCCTGACAGCACCCCAAAAATATTTATATACCCCAAATATTTATATACACTGCTCTAAAAAATAAAGGGAACATAAAAATAATACATCCTAGATCTGAGTTAATTAAATATTCTTCTGAAATACTTTGTTCTTTACATAGTTGAATGTGCTGACTAGAGTTGAGCGAACACCTGGATGTTCGGGTTCGAGAAGTTCGGCCGAACTTCCCGGAACTGTTCGGGTTCGGGATCCGAACCCGACCCGAACTTCGTCCCGAACCCGAACCCCATTGAAGTCAATGGGGACCCAAACTTTTCGGCACTAAAAAGGCTGTAAAACAGCCCAGGAAAGGGCTAGAGGGCTGCAAAAGGCAGCAAAATGTAGTTAAATCCCCTGCAAACAAATGTGGATAGTGAAATGAATTAAAATAAAAATAAAATAAATAAAAATTAACCAATATCAATTGGAGAGAGGTCCCATAGCAGAGAATCTGGCTTCACATCAGCAGAGAATCAGTCTCTTAATGCCATAGCAGAGAATCTGGCTTCACGTCACCCACCACTGTAACAGTCCATTGTCATATATTTAGGCCCCGGCACCCAGGCAGAGGAGAGAGGTCCCGTAACAGAGAATCTGGCTTCATGTCAGCAGAGAATCAGTCTGCATGTCTTAGCAGAGAATCAGGATTTACGTCACCCAACACTGGAACAGTCCATTGTCAGATATTTAGGCCCAGGCACCCAGGCAGAGGAGAGAGGTCCCGTAACAGAGAATCTGGCTTCATGTCAGCAGAGAATCAGTCTGCATGTCATAGCAGAGAATCATGCTATACGTCACCCAACACTGGAACAGTCCATTGTCAGATATTTAGGCCCAGGCACCCAGGCAGAGGAGAGAGGTCCCGTAACAGAGAATCTGGCTTCATGTCAGCAGAGAATCAGTCTGCATGTCCTAGCAGAGAATCATGCTATACGTCACCCAACACTGGAACAGTCCATTGTCAGATATTTAGGCCCAGGCACCCAGACAGAGGAGAGGTTCATTCAACTTTGGGTTGCCCCACAATATAATAATAAAATGAAAATAAAAATAGGATTGAATGAGGAAGTGCCCTGGAGTACAATAATATATTGTTAAGGGGAGGTAGTTAATGTCTAATCTGCACAATGAAAGGACAGGTCCTGTGCGATCCATGCCTGGTTCATTTTTATGAACGTCAGCTTGTCCACATTGGCTATAGACAGGCGGCTGCGTTTGTCTGTAATGACGCCCCCTGCCGTGCTGAATACACGTTCAGACAAAACGCTGGCCGCCGGGCAGGCCAGCACCTCCAAGGCATAAAAGGCTAGCTCTGGCCACGTGGACAATTTGGAGACCCAGAACTTGAATGGGGCCGAACCATCAGTCAGTACGTGGAGGGATGTGCACAGGTACTGTTCCACCATGTTAGTAAAATGTTGCCTCCTGCTAACACGTTCCGTATCAGGTGGTGGTGCAGTTAGCTGTGGCGTGGTGACAAAACTTTTCCACATCTCTGCCATGCTAACCCTGCCCTCAGAGGAGCTGGCCGTGACACAGCTGCGTTGGCGACCTCTTGCTCCTCCTCTGCCTTCGCCTTGGGCTTCCACTTGTTCCCCTGTGACATTTAGGAATGCTCTCAGTAGCGCGTCTACCAACGTGCGCTTGTACTCGCGCATCTTCCTATCACGCTCCAGTGCATGAAGTAAGGTGGGCACATTGTCTTTGTACCGTGCATCCAGCAGGCTGGCAACCCAGTAGTCCGTACACGTTAAAATGTGGGCAACTTTGCTGCAGCATGTAGTCGCTCATGTGTGCCAGGCTGCCCAGAGGTAAGGACAAGCTGTCCTCTGTGGGAGGCGTATCGTCATCGTCCTGCGTTTCCCCCCAGCCACGCACCAGTGATGGGCCCTAGCTTTGTTGGGTGCCAGCCCGCTGTGAACCTGCTTCATCCTCATCCTCCTCCACCTCCTCCTCATCCTCGTCCTCCTCGTCCTCCAGTAGTGGGCCCTGTCTGGCCACATTTGTACCTGGCCTCTGCTGTTGCAAAAAACCTCCCTCTGTAAACTTCGTAGAGACTGGCCTGAAAGTGCTAAAAATGACCCCTCTTCCTCCTCCTCCTCCTGGGCCACCTCCTCTTCCATCATCGCCCTAAGTTTTTTCTCAAGGAGACATAGAAGTGGTATTGTAACTCTGATAACGGCGTCATCGCCACTGGCCATGTTGGTGGAGTACTCGAAACAGCGCAACAGGGCACACAGGTCTCGCATGGAGGCCCAGTCATTGGTGGTGAAGTGGTGCTGTTCCGCAGTGCGACTGACCCGTGCGTGGTGCAGCTGAAACTCCACTATGGCCTGCTGCTGCTCGCACAGTCTGTCCAGCATGTGCAAGGTGGAGTTCCACCTGGTGGGCACGTCGCATATGAGGCGGTGAGCGGGAAGGCCGAAGTTACGCTGTAGCGCAGACAGGCAAGCAGCGGCAGGGTGTGAACGCCGGAAGCGTGAACAGACGGCCCGCACTTTATGCAGCAGCTCTGACATGTCGGGGTAGTTGCGAATGAACTTCTGCACCACCAAATTCTGCACATGCGCCAGGCAAGGGATGTGCGTCAAACCGGCTAGTCCCAGAGCTGCAACGAGATTTCGCCCATTATCGCACACCACCAGGCCGGGCTTGAGGCTCACCGGCAGCAACCACTCGTCGGTCTGTTGTTCTATACCCCCCCACATCTCCTGTGCGGTGTGGGGCCTGTCCCCCAAACATATGAGTTTTAGAATGGCCTGCTGACGTTTACCCCGGGCTGTGCTGAAGTTGGTGGTGAAGGTGTGTGGCTGACTGGATGAGCAGGTGGAAGAAGTGGAGGAGGAAGCTGAGTAGGAGGAGGAGGAGACAGGAGGCAAAGAATGTTGCCCTGCAATCCTTGGCGGCGGAAGGACGTGCGCCAAACAGCTCTCCGCCTGGGGCCCAGCCGCCACTACATTTACCCAGTGTGCAGTTAGGGAGATATAGCGTCCCTGGCCGTGCTTACTGGTCCACGTATCTGTGGTTAGGTGGACCTTGCCACAGATGGCGTTGCGCAGTGCACACTTGATTTTATCGGATACTTGGTTGTGCAGGGAAGGCACGGCTCTCTTGGGGAAGAAGTGCCGGCTGGGAACAACATACTGTGGGACAGCAAGCGACATGAGCTGTTTGAAGCTGTCTGTGTCCACCAGCCTAAATGACAGCATTTCATAGGCCAGTAGTTTAGAAATGCTGGCATTCAGGGCCAGGGATCGAGGGTGGCTAGGTGGGAATTTACGCTTTCTCTCAAATGTTTGTGAGATGGAGAGCTGAATGCTGCCGTGTGACATGGTTGAGATGCTTGGTGACGCAGGAGGTGGTGTTGGTGGTACATCCCATGTTTGCTGGGCGGCAGGTGCCAACGTTCCTCCAGAGGCGGAGGAAGAGGCCGAGGCGGCGGCAGCAGCAGAAGAGGCCGAGGCGGCAGCAGCAGAAGAGGTAGCAGGGGGAGCCTGAGTGACTTCCTTGTTTTTAAGGTGTTTACTCCACTGCAGTTCATGCTTTGCATGCAGGTGCCTGGTCATGCAGGTTGTGCTAAAGTTCAGAACGTTAATGCCTCGCTTCAGGCTCTGATGGCACAGCGTGCAAACCACTCGGGTCTTGTCGTCAGCACATTGTTTGAAGAAGTGCCATGCCAGGGAACTCCTTGAAGCTGCCTTTGGGGTGCTCGGTCCCAGATGGCGGCGGTCAGTAGCAGGCGGAGTCTCTTGGCGGTGGGTGTTCTGGTTTTGCCCACTGCTCCCTCTTTGTCTTTTGCTACGCTGTTGGCTCGGTCTCACCACTGCCTCTTCCTCCGAACTGTGAAAGTCAGTGGCACGACCTTCATTCCATGTGGGGTCTAGGACCTCATCGTTCCCTGAATCGTCTTCCACCCAGTCTTGATCCCTGACCTCCTGTTCAGTCTGCACACTGCAGAAAGACGCAGCAGTTGGCACCTGTGTTTCATCATCATCAGAGACGTGCTGAGGTGGTATTCCCATGTCCTCATCATCAGGAAACATAAGTGGTTGTGCGTTAGTGCATTCTATCTCTTCCACCCCTGGGGAAGGGCTAGGTGGATGCCCTTGGGAAACCCTGGCAGCAGAGTCTTCAAACAGCATAAGAGACTGCTGCATAACTTGAGGCTCAGACAGTTTCCCTGATATGCATGGGGGTGATGTCACAGACTGATGGGCTTGGTTTTCATGCGCCATCTGTGCGCTTTCTGCAGAAGACTGGGTGGGAGATAATGTGAACGTGCTGGATGCACTGTCGGCCACCCAATTGACTAATGCCTGTACCTGCTCAGGCCTTACCATCCTTAGAACGGCATTGGGCCCCATCAAATATAGCTGTAAATTCTGGCGGCTACTGGGACCTGAGGTAGTTGGTACACTAGGACGTGTGGCTGTGGCAGAACGGCCGCGTCCTCTCCCAGCACCAGAGGGTCCACTAACACCACCACGACCATGTCCGCGTCCGAATCCCTTACTAGATGTTTTCCTCATTGTTACCGTTCACCACAATAAGAAATATATTATTCGGGCCAATGTATTGAATTCAAATTCAGGCCTTTTTTTTACAGACACCTAACACTATCTGGCTATCTATTTAGGTACCGTATTACACTAATACAGGCACACCAGTAATGACAAATTTAGCTGAATACAAATTTGAGGCCTATTATTTAGGCGCTGGGTGACAGGTATATGTTTACGGACAGAATTAGAATTGGATCTGCACTGTAGCGTGTGTGTGAAGTTCTTGAGAATGACCCTATCAGCACCTTGAATCTAATCTACCCTTTTAGGGATAGATTTAAAGTAGGCCTGATACAGCAGAAACCACTAATTTTGAGAATTGCTAAATTGGGAATTGTTTTTCAACCCAGAACAAAAACTGTGCTTTGACGGACACTAAAAATAACTTGACCAGCTAAAACAGTACTGATTTGGAGGAATATAAATGTCAGGCCTATTTTTTAGGCGCTGGGTGACAGGCTCAACTTGCCCCTGATGTAGTATATGGCCAAAAAATAACCACACTATTGATGGTTAAATGCACTTTGTGACAGGCTCAACTTGCCCCTGATGTAGTATATGGCCAAAAAATAACCACACTATTGATGGTTAAATGCACTTGATGAAAGCTTGACCCTGATGTAGGATATAGCAAAAAATAACCACACTATTGATGGTTAAATGCACTTGGGGGACAGGCTCAGCTTGCCCCTGATGTAGTATTTGGCCAAAAAATAACCACACTATTGATGGTTAAATGCACTTGATAAAAGCTTGACCCTGATGTAGGATATAGCAAAAAATAACCACACTATTGATGGTTAAATGTACTTGGTGGTAGCTTGTGCTGGCGCCGATCACCCCAGAAAAAAGTGACTGAAAAACACTCTGGGCAGCCTAAAAAAAGTGAGCAATTGAATAGCAGCAGTTCAATGATCCACAGCTGTAGATCGATCACTGAATGAAGTCTTTTGGAGGAGTTAATCACTGCCTAATCTCGCCCTAACGTCGCAGCTGCAACCTCTCCCTACATTTCTATCAGCAGAGTGACGTGCAGCGCTACGTGACCCAAGCTTATATAGAGGCTAGGTCACATGCTGCACTGGCCAATCACAGCCATGCTAATAGTAGGCATGGCTGTGATGGCCTCTTGGGGCAAGTAGTATGATGCTTGTTGATTGGCTGCTTTGCAGCCTTTCAAAAAGCGCCAAGAAAGCGCCGAACACCGAACTCGAACCCAGACTTTTATGAAAATGTTCGGGTTCGGGTCCGTGTCACGGACACCCCAAAATTCGGTACGAACCCGAACTATACAGTTCAGGTTCGCTCATCCCTAGTGCTGACAACAAAATCACACAAAAATTAAAAAAATGGAAATCAAATTTTTCAACCCATGGAGGTCTGGATTTGGAGTCACACTCAAAATTAAAGTGGAAAAACACACTACAGGCTGATCCAACTTTGTTGTAATGTCCTTAAAACAAGTCAAAATGAGGCTCAGTAGTGTGTGTGGCCTCCACGTGCCTGTATGACCTCTCTACAACGCCTGTGCATGCTCCTGATGAGGTGGTGGACGGTCTCCTGAGGGATCTCCTCCCAGACCTGGACTAAAGCCTCTGCCAACTCCTGGACAGTCTGTGGTGCAGCGTGACGTTGCTGGATAGAGCGAGACATGATGTCCCAGATGTGCTCAATTGGATTCAGGTCTGGGGAACGGGCGGGCCAGTCCATAGCATCAATGCCTTCGTCTTGCAGGAACTGCTGACACACTCCAGCCACATGAGGTCTAGCATTGTCTTGCATTAGGAGGAACCCAGGGCCAACCGCACCAGCATATGGTCTCACAAGGGGTCTGAGGATCTCATCTCGGTACCTAATGGCAGTCAGGCTACCTCTGGCGAGCACATGGAGGGCTGTGCGGCCCTCCAAAGAAATGCCACCCCACACCATTACTGACCCAATGCCAAACCGGTCATGCTGGAGGATGTTGCAGGCAGCAGAACGTTCTCCATGGCGTCTCCAGACTCTGTCACGTCTGTCACATGTGCTCAGTGTGAACCTGCTTTCATCTGTGAAGAGCACAGGGCGCCAGTGGCAAATTTGCCAATCTTGGTGTTCTCTGGCAAATGCCAAACGTCCTGCACGGTGTTGGGCTGTAAGCTCAACCCCCACCTGTGGACGTCGGGCCCTCATATCACCCTCATGGAGTCTGTTTCTGACTGAGCAGACACATGCACATTTGTGGCCTGCGGGAGGTCATTTTGCAGGGCTCTGGCAGTGCTCCTCCTGTTCCTCCTTGCACAAAGGCGGAGGTAGCAGTCCTGCTGCTGGGTTGTTTCCCTCCTACAGCCTCCTCCACGTCTCCTGATGTACTGGCCTGTCTCCTGGTAGCACCTCCATGCTCTGGACACTACGCTGACAGACACAGCAAACCTTCTTGCCACAGCTCGCATTGATGTGGTATCCTGGATAAGCTGCACTATAGTGAAAGCACCGCCAGCATTCAAAAGTGACCAAAACATCAGCCAGGAAGCATAGGAACTGAGAAGTGTTCTGTGGTCACCACCTGCAGAACCACTCCTTTATTGGGGGTGTCTTGCTAATTGCCTATAATTTCCACCTGTTGTCTATTCCATTTGCACAACAGCATGTGAAATAGATTGTCACTCAGTGTTGCTTCCTAAGTGGACAGTGTATATTGCAGTTGCCTGCCCGTGTTGTGTGAGAGGCTGCAGGCTCAGTCACAGACAGTACTGTGTGCACACCATTCATACAGGGTGTGACAGAAAATACCTTGCAGATAAAAAAAATTCTATTTAATATTTTTCTGTGATATAATCGCAGTTACAAACCAGTGTGTGTCTGGCCCACCACTCATACCGTTACAGGGTGACACTCACTCACAAATACCTTGCAGATAAAAAAATTCAATTTAATATTTTTCTGTGATATAATCCCAGTTGCAAGCCAGTGTGTGTCAGGCCCACACAGACTGTACTGTGCCCACTGCCCACCACTTATATAGGGTGGCACAGTACCTTGCACGCATAGTACCACTTATCTAAAAAAAAAATGACAGGCAGAGGCAGGCCACCATGCAGGGGCCGTCGTGGTCGTGGTGCTGTGATTTCCACTGGCCCTGGAATAATGTCCAGTGTTCAGAGGCCACATACCCTGAACCCCAAAAATTCGGAGAAAATAGTTGACTGGCTTACACAGGACACCCAGTCTTCAACAGCTTCCGCTAAGAACCTTGACGCACCATCCTCCTCCAGCTCAGCTTTGGTCACCTGCACTCAAGTTACCACTCTCCCGCCAGCCGCCACCACCACCACTACCACCACAGCCACCACAGCCGCTTCACTTGATCCCTCAGAGGAGTTATTTACACATCAGTTGGATAAAATTAGTGATGCGTAACCATTATTGCCAGAGGATGTAGATAACAGGGATATGTCTCAGTTAGGCAGCATTACACACATGGACGTACAGTGTGATGGTGATGATGATGTTGTACCCGCTGCTGCTTCCTTTGCTGAGATTTCAGATACAAGTGAAGTGGTTGATGATGACGATGTGTCCGTGGATGCCACGTGGGTGCCTGCTCTAAGAGAAGAAGAAGAGGGGGAAAGTTCAGAAGGGGAGACAGAGAGAAGGAGGAGACGAGTTGGAAGCAGGGGGAGGTCGTCGCAAGGAGCTAGTGGCACAGTTAGACAGCATGTATCGGCACCCAGACAGCACGCCAATCAACGCATGCTGTTGCAACCACCAGAATGCCGTCATTGCAAAGCTCAGCAGTGTGGCATTTTTTTTGTGTGTCTGCCTCTGACAACAGCGATGCCATTTGCAACCTGTGCCAAAATAAACTGAGTCGTGGGAATTCCAACACCGACCTCGGTACAACTGCTATGCGAAGGCACATGATCGCACATCACAAACGCCTATGGGATCAACACATAAGTACAAGCAGCACACAAACTCAAAGCCACCATCCTCCTCCTGGTCCAGCATCTTCAGCCACGTCAACCACTGCTGTCCTCCTTGCCCCCTCTCAACCACCCGCCACTCCGCCTCTCACCTTCAGCAGTTCCATCTCATCTGCCCACAGTCAGGTGTCTGTCAAGGAAATGTTTGAGCGTAAGAAGCCAATGTCACAGAGTCACCCCCTTGCCCGACGTATCTGACAGCTGGCTTGACGGAACTCTTAGCCCGCCAGCTTTTACCATACCAGCTGGTGGAGTCTGAGGCCTTCAAAAATTTGTCGCTATTGGGACACCACAGTGGAAAGTACCCGGACAAATTTTTTTTTTCAAAAGAGGCAATCCCAAACCTCTACTCAGTGATTGAAAAGGAAGTCATGGCATCTCTGGCATACAGTGTTGGGGAAAGGGTCCATCTGACCACTGATATCTGGTCTGCAAAGCACGGTCAGGGCAGGTATATCACGTACACTGCGCATTGGGTTAACCTGCTGACGGCTGACAAGCATGGAATGCGTGGCTCTGCAGCGGAGTTGGTGACACCGCCACGACTTGCAGGCAGGCCTACTGCCACCTCCTCTACTCCTCCTACTCCATCCTCTTCGATAACCTCCTCGGCTGAGTCCTCTTCTGCTGCTGCGTCTGGCTGCACATCAACGGCACTCCCCCAGCTCCCCAGGGACTATTCCACATCCAGTGTCACGCTGTCTTGGGGTTGACTTGCCTGAAAGCAGACAGCCACACCGGACCAGCACTCCTGTCCGCCCTGAACGCACAGGTGGATCAGTGGCTGACCCCACACCAACTGGAGATCGGCAAAGTGGTGTGTGACAATGGAAGCAATTTTTTGGCGGCATTGAATTTGGGCAAGTTGTCACATGTGCCGTGCATGGCACATGTGATGAATCTCATCGTACAACGCTTTGTGTCTAAGTACCCAGGCTTACAGGACGTCCTCAAGCAGGCCAGGAAGGTGTGTGGCCATTTCAAGCGTTCCTACACGGCCATGGCGCACTTTTCAGACATTCAGCGCCGAAAAAACATGCCAGTGAGGCGCTTGATTTGCGACAGCCCGACACGTTGGAATTCAACACTCCTAATGTTCGACCGCCTGCTCCAACAAGAAAAAGCCGTCAACGAGTATTTGTATGACCGGGGTGCTAGGACAGCCTCTGCGGAGCTTGGAATTTTTTTGCCACGTTACTGGACGCTCATGTGCAATGCCTGTAGGCTCATGTGTCCTTTTGAGGAGGTGACAAACCTAGTCAGTCGCACCGAAGGTACCATCAGCAACCTCATCCCATTTGTTTTCTTCCTGGAGCGTGCCCTGCGAAGAGTGCTGGATCAGGCTATAGATGAGCGTGAAGAGGAACAGGAAGAGTTGTGGTCACCATCACCACCAGAAACAGCCTTATCAGCATCGCTTGCTGGACCTTCGGCAATGCTGGAAGAGGAGTGTGAGGAAGAGGAGTCAGAGGAGGAATGTGGCTTTGAGGAGGAGG
The DNA here is from genome assembly GCF_905171765.1 of Bufo bufo. Lineage (NCBI taxonomy): Eukaryota > Metazoa > Chordata > Amphibia > Anura > Bufonidae > Bufo > Bufo bufo. Next base: position 33,312,539 of record NC_053389.1, on the reverse strand, counting down.
AAGACCAACCACAGCAGGCATCCCAGGGTGCTCGTTGTTGTCACCTATCTGGGACCCGTGGTGTTGTACGTGGCTGGGGAAAATAACAGACCGTCAATGACATCAGTGAGGAAGAGGAACGGGAAATGAGTAGCTCGGCATCCAACCTTGTGCAAATGGGGTCTTTCATGCTGTCATGTCTGTTGAGGGACCCTCGGTTAAAAAGGATGAAGGAGAATGACCTGTACTAGGTGGCCACTCTACTAGACCCCCGGTATAAGCAGAAAGTGGCGGAAATGTAACCAAATTACCGAAAGTCAGAAAGGATGCAGCAGTTCAAAACCAAACTAAAAAATATGCTTTACACAGCTTATAAGGGGGATGTCACAGCACAACGGGAATCTAACTGGGGAAGAGGTGAAAGTAATCCTCCTCCTACCACGACCACAGCGGCAAGGACAGGACGCTTTACAGATGTGTTGTTGATGGAGGACATGCAGAGCTTTTTCAGTCCTACACATCGCCACAGCCCTTCGGGATCCAGTCTTAGAGAACGACTCGACCGACAGGTAGCAGACTACCTCGCCTTAACTGCAGATATCGACACTCTGAGGAGCGATGAACCCCTTGACTACTGGGTGTGCAGGCTTGACCTGTGGCCTGAGCTATCCCAGTTTGAGATAGAACTTCTGGCCTGCCCAAGTGTTCAAGTGTCCTGTCAGAAAGGACCTTCAGTGCAGCAGGAGGCATTGTCACTGACAAAAGAAGTTGCCTCGGTCAAAAAAGTGTTGATTACCTCACCTTCATTAAGATGAATGAGGCATGGATCCCGAAGGAACTGACAGTGGGGGATACATTTGACTAACAAAAGGCCTGATGACATGCCTTGGCCTCAAAATGGTCCCCACGCTGCTGTATTTAATGTCTGCATACCGGATGACTTTTGTGAATTCTCCGCCACCAACTAGGGTTCAAGCCACAATGTTTTAGTCACCTTTCTGCCTTGAAAACATCAATTTTACCGGCCGCTGCTACAACAGCGGCTGCAACAATACCAGTATTTCTCAGGCATGTGTACATGCCTAATTTTTCTGGCCTCTGGTGCTGCACTGTGGCTGCACTAATAATGGGCAACTGATATTGGTCAGCCGGATCAATTGGATGCAACCATGGGCACTGTGGCTGCAAAAAAAAAAAAGGCACATACAAGTGCCTTGTTGTGGTGAAGGGGCTTGCGTATCACAATGAACCGATCATCACCTCTATGAGATGATAAGGCCGTTGCTTCATTATGATCAGACCAAAAGCAAAACATTATTTTTTTATTTTTTTTTAAGTTGTATGGGTTTTTAATACATAAAATAAAAAAATCATAATGAAGTCTCTTAATAGTTTATTAGAAATAATGCAGACAATTTAAAAAAATCCCCATCAATTCCAATAGAAACAAGTACAAAGCTCAGAACTAAATTATTGCTGGATGTCGTAATGGTTCGTTAATTCGACAATGCTTAATCAATTCGACACACGTCCCGGATAGGGGACGTAACAGGGATTAAACTGATAGGAATAGTACTAGTTAAGACACCACTCATATAGGGTGTCACAGCACATTGCTCCGACTTGGGAGTAAGAGGACCGACCAAGCTGCTTTTTCCATCTCCCGATTAATATAATCAATTCAGTTTTGTGTATCAGAGTTTGGTCTGTCACTGTGAAGGCAGTCGAAGGTACCCGGCCTAAATTTTTTTTCACAAAAGGCAATCCCTGATATGGGACGTAACAGGGATTAAACTGATGAGAAGAGAGTACTACAGAAAATACCACTCATATGGGGTGTGACAGTAAATTGCACGGCGCAGACGCAGTGACCGTGGCGTGGATTCAAACAAAGGGGAGGGAGACAGCGTTTTTTTAACCATCTCCCCGGTCGAAAAATCTATTTAATAAATGGACCCCAGATTGGGGACGTAACAGGGATTAAACTGATGAGAAGAGAGAACTACAGAAAATAGCACTCATATCGGGTGTGAGAGTAAATTGCACGGCGCAGACGCAGTGACCGTGGCGTGGATTCAAACAATCCCTGGCATTCAGGGCTAGGGATCGCGGGTGGGTAGTGGGGTACTTTTTCTTCCTCTCCAGCATTTGGGATATGGAGAGCTGAACGCTTCCGTGGGACATTGTGGAGATGCTTGGTAACCCAGGTGTTGGTGTTGCTGGCAGATCCTCTGTTTGCAGGGTGCCAGGCAGCACTGTCACTCCAGAGGTGGATGAAGAGGCCAAGACTGCAGCAGAAGAGGAAGCAGGAGGAGCCAGAGACCTTTCTTGGTTTTTGAGGTTTCTACTCCACTGCAGCTCGTACTTTGCACTTAAATGCCTGGTCATGCAGGTTGTGCTGAGGCTAAGAACGTTTATGCCTCGCTTCAGGCTCTGATTGCACAGCGTGCAAACCACACGTGTCTTGTCGTCATCACATTGTCTGAAGAACTGCCACGCCAGGGAACTCCTTTGAGCTGGCTTTAATGTACTCGATCCCTTGCTGCGGTGGGCAGTAGGAGTTGTACTACATAGGTCACTCGCATGACCTTGATTCCATGTGGGGGTGAGGACCTCATCGTCCTCCACATCATCTTCCACCCAGTCTTCACCCCTGCCTTCCTGGTCGGTCTGCACACTTTCGAAAGCCCCAGCAGTGGGCACCTGTGTTTCGTCATCATCCGAGACGTGCTGCGATGGTCCTCCCATGTACTCATCTTGAAAGATAAGTGGTTGGGCATCGGTGCACTCAATCTCTTCCACTTCTGGGGCAGGGCTAGGTGGATAGCCCTGGGAAACCCTGCTAACAGAGTCATTAAAAATCAGAAGAGACTGCTGCATGACTTGGGGCTCAGACTGCTTGGCTGATTTGCAAGGGAGTGAGGTGAAAGACTGATGGACATCGGCTGCAGGTGCCAACTGTGGTCTTTCAGCAGGAGACTGGGTGAGAGGCAATGTGAAGGAACTGGATCCACTGTCAGCAACCCAATCTACCATTACCTGTACTTGTTCAGGCCTCACCATTCGTAGAGCAGCATTAGGCCCGACCAAATACCGCTGCAGGTTTTGTCGCCAACTCGCACCTGAGGAAGGGGTTTCACTTTTGCGTGTAGCTGGCACAAATCGACCACATCCTCTCCCTGCAACAGGAGCTCCACCAGCAGCACCACGACCTGGGCCACGTCCCTTATTTGACGCTCTCCTTATATTTTTCGAATTTAGGATCTTGCCCTAAATGGGTGTTTAATTAATAGTAGAATAGAACGACAGTATGTAAAGGAGTATCTCACAGGGGCTGAACCACTGTAGGCCTGAAGTAAATATATCTTTGCCCAAAATAACTGTATTTCAAATGGCTGTATTTTAAATCCCTGAATCAAACCCCTGGATGTAGAGGGAGTATCTCACACGGTCTGAACCACTGTAGGCCTGAAGTAAATATATCTTTGCCCAAAATGGCTGTATTTCAAATGGCTGTATTTCAAATGGCTGTATTTCAAATGCCTGATTCAAACCCCTGTATGTAAAGGGGGTATCTCACACAGTCTGAACCACTGTAGGCCTGAAGTAAATATATCTTTGCCCAAAATGGCTGTATTTCAAATGGCTGTATTTCAAATCCCTGAATCAAACCCCTGTATTTAGAGGGAGTATCTCACACGGTCTGTACCACTGTAGGCCTGAAGTAAATATATCTTTGCCCAAAATGGCTGTATTTCAAATCCCTGAATCAAACCCCTGTATGTAGAGGGGGTATCTCAGAGGGCCTGAACTAGTGTAGGCCGGAAGTAAATATATCTTTGCCCAAAATGGCTGTATTTCAAATGGCTGTATTTTAAATCCCTGAATTAAACCCCTGTATGTAGAGGGAGTATCTCACTTGGTCTGAACCAGTGTAGGCCTGAAGTAAATATATCTTTGCCCAAAATGGCTGTATTTCAAATGGCTGTATTTCAAATGTCTGATTCAAACCACTGTATGTAGAGGGGGTATCTCACAGGGCCTGAACCACTGTAGGCCGGAAGTAAATATATCTTTGCACAAAATGGCTGTATTTCAAATGGCTGTATTTTAAATCCCTGAATCAAACCCCTGTATGTAGAGGGAGTATCTCACACGGTCTGAACCAGTGTAGACCTGAATTCAATATTGGTGCACCAAATGGCGGTATTGAAAATCTCTGAATGTAACCAAAATGTATTAAGGGTGTATCTCACAATGACATCTGCATCAAAGGCTGCCATTTGACAGCAGTATATAAGCCTGTAATTTCACACGTGCTGGCCAGAAATTTGTGTTTTTTGTCAAAAAAGTGTGTTTTTCAAACCCCAGAAAATAATGGGTGTATTTCTAGCTTAAATTGCACACTGACTAATCCAGATGTTGCAGATTGCCCAAAAAGTTTTTTTTGGTAACAGAATATGAAAGCTGTATATATTAAACTAGAATTTAACACTTGCAGATCTGGAAAATACTGTTTTTTGAAAAGAAAAGTGTGTTTTTCAAACCACAGAAAATGATGGGTGTATTTCTAGTTTAAATTGCACACTGACTAATACAGATGTTGTAGATTACCAAAAAAGTCTTTTTTTGGTAACAGAATATGAAAACTTGGAATAGAAGTTTATGAGACGCACAGGAGTGGGTGAGGCCACAGGTGGAGGTGCTCACAGTAAAAAAGGATTCGCCCCTCCTTTACAAGTAAAACAATATAAAATGGTATACTGGGCACTCACACTGTAGGTAGAACCACGAATAAAATCGATACTGATTACTAAATTCAAAATTTATTAGTATTTATTAATATAGCTAATGGCTTAATGGAATACAATAAAATCCACTGTGATAAACTCGACTGTCTGGAAGTCAATAAAATAACAATAGAATATAATAATGCATTAGAACCTAAAAGAAATTAGAAATAGTGATTATTAAACAATAAATAAGAATAAAATAACGAATAATAGTTGATATCAGATAATTTGTAGGACAATCGGGTTCCTGGCCCAAAGAAATGATACTACTGTTGGAGCAAATTGTATGGATGATCCAATTCAATAGAACGGTAAAAGAGCAATGTTAATGTTGCAGTGGGTGTAATATGCGGCGTCCCGCTAGTACTCACTGTTCGATAATTATTAGTGTGTAATAAACACTACTGAAGCTCCGGTTCTCTGTGTCACCCAGTAGCTGTTCCCAGGTTGTCTTCCGCCTCCGGTTTAGTACGGCTCCGGGCACCGCTCCGTACAATTCAAGAGCCGATGACTTTCAAGCCTTTGTCTGCCTGCTTCCACGCTGGATTAAGTTGGCAATCGTAAAAAAGGATGTGCTCGTTCTCAGATTGTTTAAGAGATTCGAGCTCCTGATGACTTAGCGTGCCAGGTTCTCTTAGACAGTTTTCCGGTTCTGTGGCGTCAGCCTGGATGAAATTCCACACTTGGTATGACACGGGTTCGATTGGAGATAAGCTGGGGGTCTTGGATCAAACGCGTTTCGGGGCTTCACGTTGCCCCTTCCTCAGTGATGAACAATCCCCCTTACAAAAGACCTTTTTATCTAAAAAGTTATGCTGATTCCAATTGTCCAATTTGGTGTTACTCCTCCTATTATTCACATTCTGATACCAATCAGTGTAATGCAGATTTCGAAGTCTTTGTTATTCTATAGAGAAACACCTCTTTTTTTCTCTCTTTGATCAACTTGTTAAATTTCCCATTCCGACTTTATATAAGTCGCTATTCTATTTATGTCATGGAGTGTGTAAATACACAGACAAAGGACATATCAACATATCGACAACCACAAGTAATACTAGTCACTGTCTCTATACGAATGTACATTGGATATAAACATATAATTTAGAATAAACAAATAAGTATGAATAAAACTTTGCGTCTTCCATTTCTATATGAACTAGTCAATTATGGTATAACGATAATTTGTCCAGTGCTAGATAAGTGTCTCTAAAATGAGTTATTACTGGTCATATGGATGAAACCCTTTTCTTCCTAATAATGTTATGAGATATGACTATATTAAAAAATATAATTTTTTATAATAAGATAAGAAAGATAAAAAAGATAAAAAAGGCACAGAGAAAACCATAAAAATATATAATATTAAAAATAAATGTTGAAAAAATTTTTTAAAAAAAAAATTTGGAACAAGATTTGTTCCCATCAACCATAATAATACTTCATGTTATATAAAAACAATATATAAATATCAATATAAATATAGGTAACGGACTTTTTGAATATGGATAAAAACTCACAAAATTACCTTTAAAATTATGGTCCTTTCATTTCTTTTTCGTCATATATAATCAATTGTTCTAAAACTATTTAATAATTTTGATCATTTCCAATATTTATGATAATAATAATTTTTAATAATTTTTAATAATTTATAATGATTATTAATAACTCAACTCAAATAGTTTCTATACCTTCTTGCCGACAAAAATGTTGGGGGGACTCATTAGTCTTGAGCTTAGACGGTGTGGAGTGAAGTGAGGACTCAAGACTAATGAGTCCCCCAACATTTTTGTCGGCAAGAAGGTATAGAAACTATTTGAGTTGAGTTATTAATAATCATTATAAATTATTAAAAATTATTAAAAATTATTATTATCATAAATATTGGAAATGATCAAAATTATTAAATAGTTTTAGAACAATTGATTATATATGACGAAAAGAAATGAAAGGACCATAATTTTAAAGGTAATTTTGTGAGTTTTTATCCATATTCAAAAAGTCCGTTACCTATATTTATATTGATATTTATATATTGTTTTTATATAACATGAAGTATTATTATGGTTGATGGGAACAAATCTTGTTCCAAATTTTTTTTTAAAAATTTTTTTCAACATTTATTTTTAATATTATATATTTTTATGGTTTTCTCTGTGCCTTTTTTATCTTTTTTATCTTTCTTATCTTATTATAAAAAATTATATTTTTTAATATAGTCATATCTCATAACATTATTAGGAAGAAAAGGGTTTCATCCATATGACCAGTAATAACTCATTTTAGAGACACTTATCTAGCACTGGACAAATTATCGTTATACCATAATTGACTAGTTCATATAGAAATGGAAGACGCAAAGTTTTATTCATACTTATTTGTTTATTCTAAATTATATGTTTATATCCAATGTACATTCGTATAGAGACAGTGACTAGTATTACTTGTGGTTGTCGATATGTTGATATGTCCTTTGTCTGTGTATTTACACACTCCATGACATAAATAGAATAGCGACTTATATAAAGTCGGAATGGGAAATTTAACAAGTTGATCAAAGAGAGAAAAAAAGAGGTGTTTCTCTATAGAATAACAAAGACTTCGAAATCTGCATTACACTGATTGGTATCAGAATGTGAATAATAGGAGGAGTAACACCAAATTGGACAATTGGAATCAGCATAACTTTTTAGATAAAAAGGTCTTTTGTAAGGGGGATTGTTCATCACTGAGGAAGGGGCAACGTGAAGCCCCGAAACGCGTTTGATCCAAGACCCCCAGCTTATCTCCAATCGAACCCGTGTCATACCAAGTGTGGAATTTCATCCAGGCTGACGCCACAGAACCGGAAAACTGTCTAAGAGAACCTGGCACGCTAAGTCATCAGGAGCTCGAATCTCTTAAACAATCTGAGAACGAGCACATCCTTTTTTACGATTGCCAACTTAATCCAGCGTGGAAGCAGGCAGACATAGGCTTGAAAGTCATCGGCTCTTGAATTGTACGGAGCGGTGCCCGGAGCCGTACTAAACCGGAGGCGGAAGACAACCTGGGAACAGCTACTGGGTGACACAGAGAACCGGAGCTTCAGTAGTGTTTATTACACACTAATATTATCGAACAGTGAGTACTAGCGGGACGCCGCATATTACACCCACTGCAAACATTAACATTGCTCTTTTACCGTTCTATTGAATTGGATCATCCATACAATTTGCTCCAACAGTAGTATCATTTCTTTGGGCCAGGAACCCGATTGTCCTACAAATTATCTGATATCAACTATTATTCGTTATTTTATTCTTATTTATTGTTTAATAATCACTATTTCTAATTTCTTTTAGGTTCTAATGCATTATTATATTCTATTGTTATTTTATTGACTTCCAGACAGTCGAGTTTATCACAGTGGATTTTATTGTATTCCATTAAGCCATTAGCTATATTAATAAATACTAATAAATTTTGAATTTAGTAATCAGTATCGATTTTATTCGTGGTTCTACCTACAGTGTGAGTGCCCAGTATACCATTTTATAGAATATGAAAACTGTATATATTAAAGGGACACTGACAGGCCCAATAAGCATAATTATCTATACATATGAATGCACAGGTCTTCTAATGTGCATTAAAAACATATAAGTATAACCCCTGTCCACCTTATGAATACTGAAAACTCATGTTTTATAACCTGAAGAAATCGCTTTTCTTTCTGCCCAAGGGGCGGCGTTTCAGATTCACTTCTGCCCAGCCAGCCGCCCCCCAACCGCCGTTTTGAAGCGCAGCCCAGCTCATAAATATTCACTTCGCTGGGCGGCTTCTGCTGTCCCCGACCTTCTAAGATCTGGCGCAAGGATATGCAAACACCAACCGATGGGGTGTTAACCCGCCAGAAGTAGGTCATCGGCATGAAGAAGCAGTTATTTTCACAGCTCGAGGTATCCTCCCGGAAACTTGACCTCTGCACATTGATGGTCTGCATTGCGAAGCTTGTCTAAAAGAAAAATCTCGCAGTGCACCCCCTTGGAGGAAACTCTTGATCTGGAAAAGGCTGCTTTGCTCAAAAACACAGTGACACTGATGTATAATTTCTCATACACCAGACTGAAAGAGTATTCCAAGCACCTCTCTTCCCTCATAGCTGCCGAGAAGCAGAAGGGTCTTGCCATTGAAGTAGGCTCAGAGCTGAACCTAAAAGCCAAATTTTCCTGTTTACTTAGTCTCAAAGGAAAGGACACAGATCTACTGGCTGTGCTCATACAGATTTCATCAAAGCCTCCACTCACCATGGCAAGCAAAGAGGATCGGATTGTGTGGACAAGTTGGTTCTGCACGTACACAGAGGACGATCTATTGGAGGAGTCACCAAAGACATTTACTTGCCTCCCGCTCTTCCTGTATAATGGCTCCGAGGTGCTCAGGGCTATCGTAGGCACGTAGTTCCAAAGAATCTTTGACTGTTGTTTGGATAAGCTGGTGATCAGTTCTCAGGACCTTACTCGGCTAGCAGTGATGTGGAGCGGGTATGACGTGTCTGGATCAGTGTCGGCCACAGAGCTTGTTTTCTTTGTGGCCGTCGAACCTCGCAAGCACATTCCTTATGCCATCCACGCAGAGGACTTCAAGACTTTATTGAATTATATTTATAAATCAAAGGACAAAGTCATGTTGTAGGAAGTGAACAATTTATTCCAATGTCTTTACTCGCATTTCTTCAGACACTTTAGAATCGACTTATCAGAAATCCAGCTCATCAAGGAATGAGCTGGAGTTGGCTTGTTTGCTGGACTGTCCTCCAGTTATCAGCCATAACCCCAAACATTTTTGATCCGTATGCATTACCATCGTGGTCACCCCAACACTGGTCGTCAATCCATTCTTGTTGATGAAGCACTTTGATTTTTCAGTTTGTCTTTTAAATCTTGTGGTTTTGCCCCTTATGCATTGTATTATATGTGTGTTAGTATCCTGTTTGTTAAATAAACATTGTTTTTTCTCCCCCGTTCAAAAAAAATAATAAAAAAAAATAAAAAAGAATTGGCTTGTGATTTGGTAGCCAAAAGCAGGAGTGGGTACAAAACACAGAAGACATGCAAATATTCCATTCACCTGTCATCTCTGTTTTGGATCCACTTCTGTTTTTCTGGGCATTAGCAATACTGATGGATTACTGACCATATGATGACCGAGTAAAGGCGTATGCTAAACAGACAGGATCCGTTTTTGTGGGTTATTGTTCTGACGGATCAGAGGAAGGGCAAAATAATCAGTGACGTCAACACAAACTTACTGCTGACACCGTCTCCACTCTGTCGGGGGCTCTACTTGTATAAGCGTTTAATAGAACAGGCTCTGTAGACATCTATGTGGAATCAGCTGATGACGGTGTAAAAGGAGTGCGCTTCTTCTTGGCATTAACATTGACCTGTAAGGCTGAGTTCATATGTGAGTTATTTGGTCAGTTTTGTCCCTGTGACTTCCCAAATAAGTGAAGTGTGCAGTGATTCTAAGTGCGACACCTGTCATCTGCATGTCATACGGACTCACAGTATTATTTCACTACCAAAGAAGACTCCCTATGCATGTTACTGCAAGGCACAGTGCTCTACACTACTATAAAGGCTCTCTGCAGCCAGGAAATAGCAGTTTTTAACGTAATTCGGCGCAAATTTATTCGGATCTAACCAAATTTTTCCAACTAAAAAAAAAACGTCAAACCGACGAATCAAATTTTTAAAAAATTTGCTTATCTCTAGTTACAGACAATGGGGGGGGGGATCATACATGGCATAAAAGGTCTGAGTGGTGGCTTCTGCTTGTCATACCACTGAGGGTGCCTGTTACAGCAAAACATGTCGAGGGAAGGGGGATCTTTTTTCTGTTAGGTTTAAATAAATGGTGATAAAACCATGGTTATCATCGATGTCAGTGTGAGCGAACTGCATATAGCGTAAAGCACTTGAGTATACACAGGGTTAGGTCGAATGCACACAGCCGTGTTCCACGTCCGAGAGCGGTCCGTGGTAACCCAGCCGGGATTCCTGCTAACAGCTGGAGCACACGGCGTCATTGGTTGCTATGATGCCGTGCGCTTCATGCAGTCGCTGCTGTACAGTAATACACTCGTATGATCTATACGAGTGTATTACTGTACAGCAGCGGCTGCATAAAGGGCACAGCGTCATAGCAACCAATGACGCCGTGCACTCCTGCTGTCAGCAGGAATCCCGGACGGGTTACCACGGACCGTGTGCATTCGGCCTTAAACTGACTATAACGTAGAGGATATAAATCTTGTGAAGGAACAATTAGTGGCCTACATTTTTATTTATTTTTTGCCCCGGGCAATCTGTGATTTTAGAAACAAATTTGGAGCAAAGTGGCTTGAGAGTAAACTACCAAGTGGATCTATCGAAGATGTAGGATACACTTGTGAAATATGCCTAGATCCTCAGGCCCTTAAAGAGGAAGCTGGCTGCCGGCTGGATATTTCTTTCAAATCTTCATTAGATTAGAAACCACATTGCAGAATCGGGAAACATTTCTCTGGTTCGGCATGATGTGGCAGGGAAATTCAGTCAGAACAACACAGAGAAAAAGCAGAGTTGGATTGTAGCAATAATAGCAAAGTTGAATTTGTAGAGCAGATTCCAGACAAGCAAATTTCTTGAAATTCATTTTGACACTGTTTAGAAACAGTGGCTTGATCTGCACAAGCATTCAAAATTTGTGTTAGTTTAGGCAGAATGCCTGCCTGTATTTATATACACACACAAGTGCCAACCCCTTCCGTCCCTGCACTGTACAGTCGTGGCCAAAAGTTTTGAGAATGACACAAATATTAGTTTTCACAAAGTTTGCTGCTAAACTGCATTTAGATCTTTGTTTCAGTTGTTTCTGTGATGTAGTGAAATATAATTACACGCACTTCATACGTTTCAAAGGCTTTTATCGACAATTACATGACATTTATGCAAAGAGTCAGTATTTGCAGTGTTGGCCCTTCTTTTTCAGGACCTCTGCAATTCGACTGCGCATGCTCTCAATTAACTTCTGGGCCAATTCCTGACTGATAGCAACCCATTCTTTCATAATCACTTCTTGGAGTTTGTCAGAATTAATGGGTTTTTGTTTGTCCACCCGCCTCTTGAGGATTGACCACAAGTTCTTAATGGGATTAAGATCTGGGGAGTTTCCAGGCCATGAACCCAAAATGTCAACGTTTTGGTCCCCGAGCCACTTAGTTATCACTTTTGCCTTATGGCACGGTGCTCCATTGTGCTGGAAAATGCATTGTTCTTCACCAAACTGTTGTTGAATTGTTGGAAGAAGTTGCTGTTGGAGGGTGTTTTGGTACCATTCTTTATTCATGGCTGTGTTTTTGGGCAAAATTGTGAGTGAGCCCACTCCCTTGGATGAGAAGCAACCCCACACATGAATGGTCTCAGGATGCTTTACTGTTGGCATGACACAGCACTGATGGTAGCGCTCACCTTTTCTTCTCCCGACAAGCCTTTTTCCAGATGCCCCAAACAATCGGAAAGAGGCTTCATCAGAGAATATGACTTTGCCCCAGTCCTCAGCAGTCCATTCACCAAACTTTCTGCAGAAGATCAATCTGTCCCTGATGTTTTTTTTGGAGAGAAGTGGCTTCTTTGCTGCCCTTCTTGACACCAGGCCATCTTCCAAAAGTCTTCGCCTCACTGTGCGTGCAGATGCGCTCACACCTGCCTGCTGCCATTCCTGAGCAAGCTCTGCACTGGTGGAACTCCGATCTCGCAGCTGACGACCTAAAGCCTTCTTAACAAGAATTGAACCTCTTTCCTTGAAGTTCTTGATGAGCCTATAAATTGTTTATTGAGGTAAATGCAATCTTAGTAGCCACAATATCTTTGCCTGTGAAGCCATTTTTATGCAACGCAATGATGGCTGCACGCATTTCTTTGCAGGTCACCATGGTTAACCACCTCAGCCCCTATGGCTTAAACACCCTAAAAAAGACCAGGCCACTTTTTACACTTCTGACCTACACTACTTTCACAGTTTATTGCTCGGTCATGCAACTTACCACCCAAATTAATTTTACCTCCTTTTCTTCTCACTAATAGAGCTTTCATTTGGTGGTATTTCATTGCTGCTGAAATTTTTACTTTTTTTGTTATTAATCGAAATTTCACTTTCAGTTGTAAAATTTTGCAAAAAAACGACATTCATATATAAATTTTGCTCTAAATTTATTGTTATACATGTCTTTGATAAAAAAAAAATGTTTGGGTAAAAAAAAAAAAATGTTTTGGGTAAAAGTTATAGCGTTTACAAACTATGGTACAAAAATGTGAATTTCCGCTTTTTGAAGCAGCTCTGACTTTCTGAGCACCTGTCATGTTTCCTGAGGTTCTACAATGGCCAGACAGTACAAACACCCCACAAATGACCCTATTTCGGAAAGTAGACACCCTAAGGTATTCGCTGATGGACATAGTGAGTTCATAGAACTTTTTATTTTTTGTCACAAGTTAGCGGAAAATGATGATTTTTTTTTTTCTACAAATGTGTGGTAAGGAGTTTGAAATCAAATTCTGTAAAAAATGACCGGTGAAATCCGAAAGGTGCTCTTTGGAATGTGGGCCCCTTTGCCCACCTAGGCTGCAAAAAAGTGTCACACATGTGGTATCTCCGTATTCAGGAGAAGTTGGAGAATGTGTTTTGGGGTGTAATTTTACATATACCCATGCTGGGTGAGATAAATATCTTGGTCAAATGCCAACTTTGTATAAAAAAATGGGAAAAGTTGTCTTTTGCCAAGATATTTCTCTCACCCAGCATGTTTATATGTAAAATGACACCCCAAAACACATTCCCCAACTTCTCCTGAATACGGAGATACCACATGTGTGACACTTTTTTGCAGCCTAGGTGGGCAAAGGGGCCCACATTACAAAGAGCACCTTTCGGATTTCACTGGCCATTTTTTACAGAATTTGATTTCAAACTCCTTACCACACATTTGGGCCCCTAGAATGCCAGGGCAGTATAACTACCCCACAAGTGACCCCATTTTGGAAAGAAGACACCTCAAGGTATTCGCTGATGGGCATAGTGAGTTCATGGAAGTTTTTATTTTTTGTCACAAGTTAGTGGAATATGAGACTTTGTAATAAAAAAATAAAAAAAAATCATAATTTTCCACTAACTTGTGACAAAAAATAAAAAATTCTATGAACTCGCTATGCCCATCAGCGAATACCTTGGGGTGTCTTCTTTCCAAAATGGGGTCACTTGTGGGGTAGTTATACTGCCCTGGCATTCTAGGGGCCCAAATGTGTGGTAAGTAGGTAAATGGCCTGTGAAATCCGAAAGGTGCTCTTTGGAATTTGGGCCCCTTTGCCCACCTAGGCTGCAAAAAAGTGTCACACATGTGGTATCTCCGTATTCAGGAGAAGTTGGGGAATGTGTTTTTGGGTGTCATTTTACATATACCCATGCTGGGTGAGAGAAATATCTTGGCAAAAGACAACTTTTCCCATTTTTTTATACAAAGTTGGCATTTGACCAAGATATTTATCTCACCCAGCATGGGTATATGTAAAATGACACCCCAAAACACATTCCCCAACTTCTCCTGAATACGGAGATACCACATGTGTGACACTTTTTTGCAGCCTAGGTGGGCAAAGGTGCCCAAATTCCTTTTAGGAGGGCATTTTTAGACATTTGGATACCAGACTTCTTCTCACGCTTTGGGGCCCCTAAAATGCCATGGCAGTATAAATACCCCACATGTGACCCCATTTTGAAAAGAAGACACCCCAAGGTATTCAATGAGGGGCATGGCGAGTTTATAGAAAAAAAAAAATTTGGCACAAGTTAGCGGAAATTGATTTTTTTTATTTTGTTCTCACAAAGTCTCCCTTTCCGCTAACTTGGGACAAAAATTTCAATCTTTCATGGACTCAATATGCCCCTCAGCGAATACCTTGGGGTGTCTTCTTTCCAAAATGGTGTTATTTGTGGGGTGTTTGTACTGCCCTGGCATTTGAGGGTCTCCGCAATCATTACATGTATGCCCAGCATTAGGAGTTTCTGCTATTCTCCTTATATTGAGCATACAGGTAATGAGATTTTTTTTTTCCGTTCAGCCTCTGGGCTGAAAGAAAAAAATGAACGCCACAGATTTCTTCATTCGCATCGATCAATGTGGATGAAAAAATCTCTGCCAAAAAAAGAAAAAGGAGGGGAAAGGCGTCTGCCAGGACATAGGAGCTCCGCCCAACATCCATACCCACTTAGCTCGTATGCCCTGGCAAACCAGATTTCTCCATTCACATCAATCGATGTGGATGAATAAATCATTGCCGGGATTTTTTTTTTTATATATACAAAGTGTTTGCCAAGTATATGAACACCGCCACCTCCTCAGCTCATATGCCTCGGCAAACATATCTTTTACTGCAGAGGAGAAATCTCGTCTTGCAGCGCCGCATACACCGACTTGCTTGTAATCTGACAGCAGCGCAATGCTGCTGTCCGAATGCACATCAGTGCTGCAGCTAGTCGATCGGTTGGTCCACCTGAAAGGTAAAAAAAACAAAACAAAAAAGAAAAAACCAGGCCGCAACGCAATAAATTTATTAACTTTTGAACAGAACATATAAACTTTTTTTAACTTTTTTAACTGAACGTTAACTTTTTTACTTACCGGTATTTTTTTTTTGTTTAGTTTTTTTTACCTTTATAGAACAAACCTCTCCTTCCCCATGGGACAATATGCAAAGCGCAAATCGCCCAAAGATGTGGCGAAGTACGTTATGCACTTTATCCCAGGTGAAAGGAGAGGTTTGCAGCAGCTGTGAGTAAAAGGGCCCTAATAGCCCTGTGTGCCTGTCCTGTGAGATGCAATCCCTATGCTAAGTGTACCTGTGTGTGGTACTTCCGGAAACACTCTCCAAAGCATAGGGCAGGGTGGTCAGGACAGTCAGGACAGAAATAGCGGGTGTCACGCCTTATTCCACTCCTGCTACAGACACAACATCTTTTTCGGGGTGACGGTTGGGTTGAGGTACCAGGAACGACACTGGGGAAATGTCGCTCGTGTAGACGGCTAACTACACTGGTGGATGGGGCCATGGAACCTCCTGGATACAGGAGGTTCTCAATGATCTCTTCCTGGAATTTGAGGAAGGATCCTGTTCTCCCAGCCTTACTGTAGAGAACAAAACTATTATACAGCGCCAATTGAATTAAATATACAGACACCTTCTTATACCAGCGTCTGGTTCTGCGGGAAACTAAATACGGAGACAACATCTGGTCATTGAAGTCCACCCCTCCCATGAGCGCATTATAGTCGTGGACTGAGAGGGGCTTTTCAATGACACGGGTTGCTCGCTCAATTTGTATTGTCGTGTCTGCGTGAATGGAGGAGAGCATGTAAACGTCACGCTTGTCTCTCCATTTCACCGCGAGCAGTTCTTCGTTACACAAGGCAGCCCTCTCCCCCCTTGCAAGACGGGTGGTAACGAGCCGTTGGGGGAAGCCCACGGGTGCCACAGGCGCAAATCCGTTCTAGAAACAAATGCCTAAAGAGGGCCACACTTGTGTAGAAATTGTCCACATAAAGATGGTACCCCTTGCCGAATAAGGGTGACACCAAGTCCCAGACTGTCTTCCCACTGCTCCCCAGGTAGTCAGGGCAACCGACCGGCTCCAGGGTCTGATCTTTTCCCTCATAGATCCGAAATTTGTTGGTATAGCCTGTGGCCCTTTCACAGAGCTTATACAATTTGACCCTATACCGGGCACGCTTGCTTGGGATGTATTGTTTGAAGCCAAGGCGCCCGGTAAAATGTATTAGGGACTCGTCTACGCAGATGTTTTACTCTGGGGTATACAAATCTGCAAATTTCTGGTTGAAGTGGTCTATGAGGGGCCGAATTTTGTGGAGCCGGTCAAAAGCTGGGTGGCCTCTGGGACAGGAGGTGGTGTTGTCGCTAAAATGCAGGAAACGGAGGATGGCCTCAAATCGTGCCCTGGACATAGCAGTAGAGAACATGGGCATGTGATGAATCGGGTTCGTGGACCAATATGACCGCAATTCATGCTTTTTAGTTAAACCCATGTTGAGGAGAAGGCCCAAAAAAAATTTAAGTTCAGAAACTTGGACTGGTTTCCACCGGAAAGGCTGGGCATAAAAGCTTCCCGGGTTGGCGGATATAAATTGTGTGGCATACCGGTTTGTCTCTGCCACGACTAAGTCCAAGAGCTCCGCAGTCAAGAACAGCTCAAAAAATCCCAGGGCCGAACCGATTTGAGCCGTCTCAACCCGAACTCCAGACTGGGCGGTGAAAGGGGGAACTAATGGTGCGGCTGAAGTTGGTGACTGCCAATCAGGGTTTGCCAGCACCTCAGGGATTCTAGGGGCTCTACGGGCCTGTCTGTGCGGTGGCTGCGACGGGGTAACTACTGCACGTGCCACCGTACCAGCTTCAACTGCCCTTCTGGTGCTCGCCACGTCACCATGTTGTACGGCAGTGCTGGTACTAGGTCCAGGGAGGGCTGCGCTGCTGGTGTATGCCTCACCACGTGATCCGGCAGCGCCAGCCCCACTCTGCTGCTCTTGAAGCGGATCCTGCACAACCTGTGGTCTAGCGACACGGGGCCGGGTACGCCTGGTTCTATCAGGGACCTCCTCGTCCGAACTTTGGGTCAGAGAGCCACTGCTTTCTACAGGTTCATATTCTGACCCGCTAGATTCGTCAGATGAGGGTTCCCATTCCTCATCCGACTGGGTCAGAATCCTGTGGGTCTCTTCAGAAGAATACCCCCTGTTTGACATTTTGGACTACTAAATTTAGGGGTATTCCCTGAGACTACCCAAGAAAAAAAGCAAGCCTGTCTTACAAAGGGGAGGCTAGCGAAGTACCGGAGGCCGCTGCGGTTGATAAAAAATAACAAAACTGATTTTTTTATCGCCGCAGTGCGTGTAAAATGAATGTGCAGTGATCAAAAAAATATATATTTTTTTGATCACTGCGGTGGGGCGGGCGTGGGTGAACGCACGTGTGGGCGACCGATCAGGCCTGATCGGGCAAACACTGCGTTTTGGGTGGAGGGTGAGCTAAGGTGACACTAATACAATTATAGATCTGACCGTGATCAGTTTTGATCACTTACAGATACTATAAAAGTACAAATGCTGATTAGCGATACGCTAATCAGCGAATCAGTGACTGCGGTGCGGTGGGCTGGGCGCTAACCGATCGCTAACTACCTAACCAAGGGGCCTAAACTATCCTAAAACCTAACAGCCAATACTAGTGAAAAAAAAAGTGTCAGTTTACACTGATCACTTTTTGTCTTTCACTAAGTGATTGACAGGGGCGATCAAAGGGGTGATCAAAGGGTTAATTGGGGTGCAGGGGGTGATCTGGGGCTAAGGTGTAGTGTTCGTGCTACTCACAGTTCAGTCTGCTCCTCTGCTGGATCCAACCGACGAAAAGGACCAGCAGAGGAGCAGACAAGCCATATAACAGATCTACTAATATGATCTGTTATATGGCTTGTGATTGTTTTTTTTGAAAATCGCCAGCCTGCCGGCCAATGATCGTGGCTGGCAGGCTGGTGACGAAATTGTTCTTTAACTTTTGCCGGCCCGCGATGCGCATGCGCGGGCCGGCTTTGAGCGAAATCTCGCGTCTCGCGAGATGACGCGTATATGCGTGACTGTGCGCAGCGATGCCACCTCCGGAACGCGAATCTGCGTTAGGCGGTCCGGAGGTGGTTAACAATGGAAGAACAATGTTTTCAAGCATCACCCTCCTTTTAACATGTTAAGGCCCCTTTCACACGGGTGAGTTTTCCGCGCGGGTGCAATGCGGGAGGTGAACGCATTGCACCCGCACTGAATCCGGACCCATTCATTTCTATGGGGCTGTTCAGATGAGCGGTGATTTTCACGCATCACTTGTGCGTTGCGTGAAAATCGCAGCATGTTCTATATTCTGCGTTTTTCACGCAACGCAGGCCCCATAGAAGTGAATGGGGTTGCGTGAAAATCGCAAGCATCCGCAAGCAAGTGCGGATGTGGTGCGATTTTCACGCACGGTTGCTAGGAGACGATCGGGATGGAGACCCGATCGTTATTATTTTCCCTTATAACATGGTTATAAGGGAAAATAATAGCATTCTGATTACAGAATACATAGTAAAACAGCACTGGAGGGGTTAAAAAAAAATAATAATAATTTAACTCACCTTAATCCATTTGCTCGCATAGCCGGCATCTCCGTTTGTCTCTTTTACTGTATAGGACCTGTGGTGAGCATTAACTATAGTTCGAGGACCTGGGATGACGTCACTCCGGTCATCACATGGTACGTCAGATGATCTTTTACCATGGTGATTCACCATGGTAAAAGATCATGTGACGTACCATGTGATGACCGGAGTGACGTCATCCCAGGTCCTTGAACTATAGTTAATGCTCACCACAGGTCCTATACAGTAAAAGAGACAAACGGAGATGCCGGCTACGCGAGCAAATGGATTAAGGTGAGTTAAATTATTATTATTTTTTTTTAACCCCTCCAGTGCTATTTTACTTTGCATTCTGTATTCAGAATGCTATTATTTTCCCTTATAACCATGTTATAAGGGAAAATAATACTATTTACAGAACACCGATCCCAAGCCCGAACTTCTGTGAAGAAGTTCGGGTTTGGGTACCAAACACGCACGATTTTTCTCACGCGAGTGCAAAACGCATTACAATGTTTTGCACTCGCGCGGAAAAATCGCGGGTGTTCCCGCAACGCACCGGCACATTTCTCCGCAACGCCCGTGTGAAACCAGCCTAAGTCTGCCATTTTAACCCAATCAGCATAATGATCTCCAGCCTTGTGCTCGTCAACATTCTCACCTGAGTTAACAAGACGATTACTGAAGTGATCTCAGCAGGCCCTTTAATGACAGCAATGAAATGCAGTGGAAAGGTTTTTTTGGGATTTAGTTAATTTTCATGGTAAAGAAGGACTATGCAATTCATCTGATCACTCTTCATAACATTCTGGAGTATATGCAAATTGCTATTATAAAAACTTAAGCAGCAACTTTTCCAATTTCCAATATTTATGTAATTCTCAAAACTTTTGGCCACGACTGTATATGTATTGCAGAAGAAAGGATTTTAAATATGCCGACTGCCTGCCAGCAATATTTTTTTTTAGTATTGAAAAAAGCAAAAAAAAACGATATAAATGTGGCATTACTGTAATCATACTGACCCAGAGAATAAGGGCACAGGGAATGCAATTTTTTCCCACTTCCCAATACTTTGTTTGCAATATTTAGTGGTGCTATTAGAAAGTACAACTTGTCCTGCAAAAAACAAGCCCTCATATGGCTATGTAAACCGGTAGGCAGGGAATAAAAATTAAAAGGTAAGAATGAAAAATCCTCAGGGGGGTTAATTGTCAGAAGAAGGAATGGCTAGTTCTAAGCAGAAGCAATATGGTACAGAACATGATGGTATGCAGGCAGAAAGTGACAGTGGCACAATAGTAGCAGGAGCATCCATAAAGTA
This sequence comes from Bufo bufo, assembly GCF_905171765.1. NCBI lineage: Eukaryota > Metazoa > Chordata > Amphibia > Anura > Bufonidae > Bufo > Bufo bufo. Next base: position 33,292,181 of record NC_053389.1, on the reverse strand, counting down.
CGGAAGATGATGGTAGACAGGCAGACAGCAGTAGTGGCATGATGACAGAAGTGGCAGCAGCCATACAGTATGGAATATGATGGTAGGCGGGCAGACAGTGGCAGTGGCATAATATTGGCAGCAGCAGCCGTTGGGTACAGAAGATGATGGTAGGAAGGCAGACAGCGGCAGTGCCATGATGGCAGCAGCAGCTATCGGTGCTACCATGATGGTAGACAAACTGTGGCAAGATGGGGCACCATCTGCAAGGGCAGATCTATTAATCAGTCTTGGCCAGAGGTGTGTGAAAATCCTCACGGATTCATAACTTGTTCATTTTGACAGAAAGGGATATTTTGTACACTGATGGAGGACAACTTTGTCCATTTGGATTTCACAATGCCACCTGCCATGCTGAAAGCCCTCTCTGAGATGACACTGGAGGCTGCACAAGAGGGAACAGAGAGAGCATACTGGGCAGTTGCAGCCACTGTTCTAATCTGCCTGCCCAAAAGTCTATGTTGTCATGGTACACCGTAAGCTCCAATAATGCCAAAGTCCAGGTAGGACTGAAGCTGGGTGTTCAGGAGGTACGTCTCCAGTTTGTTGATTTGCCTTGCACATGAAAAATATCTTCATCATGTTGATGATACTCAACTGGCTGCTGCTGCTTTTTCTGCTTATGGTAGTGGAGATGGCAGGGGTTGGGTGGCTCTGCGTAAGGTGGAGAGGGGCATCCCAGTCACGCAGGCAGCTGGCATTTGTTTGCTGAAAACTGTGGCAAGCTGCCTACCCAGTGTATCCTGGCCTCTGTTTCAGAAAGAGGAAAACATTCTCCCTAGTTTGCTTTGATAGTGAGGATTTAAAAGCGTGGCTATCCTCCTACCACTACGTAAGCAAGCAAGCAAGCATAGAGCTTGCCATTCTTTCCAGCATGCCCAAAAACACAGTTCTTTCTGGCTCCACTTCCACTGTCATCGTCATCATCAGCAGCAGCCTTGTCCTCCTACAGAAGTTGCATCTGCATCTCATCCTCCACTTCCTCCTCCATGGCACTTTCTCAATGTGGGTCCCCAACAGCTACAGGGAGGCCACCAAGATGCCTAAGATGTTCTTCATTGTCCTTTGTTGCACCAGCATCTACTCTAAGATACATATTAGAGGGATGACACTGTTTATGCCACGGTTGTCCCTACTGACAAATTTTGTGGCCTGTTCAAATGGCTTCAGTACATGACAGGTGTCTCTGATGAGCTGCCATAGCCTGACCTTGAAACAACACATGCTCCCTGCTGAGGTGGTCTAGTGCATGCCAAAATCATTCATGGCTTTATGCTGCTTATACAGATACTCTATGTGAGGAATGTGGAATTATCATCTAATGCCAGCCATGATCTAATTCCAGCCATTTGCTGTGAGATAGCAGAGGGAGTGAACTCTGCAGGGGTCCTGCCTTCAAGCAGGCTACATGTATGCAAATTCACACCTTACTCAGCAAGCACGGAGGCCAACTCATCCTACAGGGAAAAAAAAAAAACTGAAGGGGGTCTCAGCCAATAGCCAGATCAATCAAATCCATCAGACAGCATGGAACTGGGTATTCATAAGGAATTATGAATTGCCTGTTCATCACAGGCATAAACCAGTTATATATCTGTGACCCTGGGGCCAAGACGGACATGCCTCTGGTCATAGTTTGGGGGTCGGGGGTCGGGAAGGGGAGATACAGAGACAGAGGGGATGCAACTGAAAGGCTTCTCTGGGGCTGCAAGGAGAAGAAGCAGGAAGAATGCTGTGACCCCTGACTCTTAGGAAAGATGTTGTGATGTTATAACTGTTCTGCAAGTTTGGATGTTCACTCATTTTGCTTTGTCTGCCTAGCGACAGTGATGTATTAGAGAGGAGTAGCTGAGTTAGCTAGAGGCAGATGACAGACACTAGATATATGCAAAGTATTCATAAATTTGATTTGCCTGCTTTGCCGAATTTTACAAAAAAAATTCTTTGTGATGAATAATCTTGTCACGAAGCACATTTCTTTGTAAGTAGTGGGTGCAATGACAGGGAGTGGCGATTGTGCTGCTCCCCGTCACTGTACCCCTCAGATGCCGGGTTCATACAATCAAGAGGGCGGTGGCTGGTCCATCACAAGCAAATGGGTGAGGTAAGTATGATTTTTTTTGGCTATTTACACTATTTCATGGAAAATTGATTCTCTACCACGAAGTATGAGAATATTCGGCTTCACAGTGAATAAAATGTTGCCAGAAATTCGGACTTTGTGGACTTGACTTAATACTACTAGACAAAGAGCCAAGGAGAAAGCATGAAATAAAAAGGTCTGATCCTGCAAGTCAGTATCCCTGAAGAGACCTGCATCGCCACTACAACAAGACAATTGGTGACAAGGATTAAGAACTCAGCTAAAGGGTATATTAGACTGGTGGATTTTCTGCCCAATAGTAACTTTCCTATGATTGCTTCTTAGTGATCATCTGGTAGTTTAATACTGCTTCTAAATGCTCAATGAACGAGCAAACACCCTTTCATCGGGCAGTGCAGCATGCTGAAAGATCTGGACTTGTCGGCTTCAGATCGCTCTGTCTAATGCTGTCCTGCATGGGCATGGGAGATGGCATAGTGATCATTCCTCCCCATGTTGCAGAGGATATCATTGCATTTAATAGCAGCGGTGTCCTCTGTCAGCTATCTGCCGATTTCCGGGAGAGAACACTTCCCTGCCAACAATCGCTATCAACATCAGGGTGTCTAATACACCCTTAAAGGGGTATTCCCATCACATACAATGGGGCCATATTGCTAGGATATGCCTCCATTGTCTGATATGTGTGGGTCCCACCTCTGGGACCCGCACCTACAACGAGAATGGAGCGGGGAGGAGCCCGGATTTCCCAGGGTCCATCCATCACCAGGCGCTGCTCTCCGCTGCTCCCATAGAAGTGAATGGGAGCGCACTGCAGACGCACGGCCACTGCTCCTATTCATTTCTATGGGGCAGACGGAAATAGCCGAGCCAGCGCTCACCTATTTTCGATGGCCCCATAGAAATGAATGGAGGGCGGCTGCACATGCTCAGTGTGCCCTCCGTTCCTTTCCCCGCTCCATTCTCCATTGAAGGTGCGGGTCTCAGAGGTGGGACCCACACCTATCAGACAATGGGGGCATATCCTAGAGATATGCCCCCATTGTCTGAGATAGCAAAACCCCATTAAAGGTATTTCATTGATACAGCAAACTGTGTTCAAGACTGTAATGATGGCCCCAGCCATGGCCTGTTTACCCTCCTTTACTGCCTTTGGTTTGCACCAGCCCCAAGCAAACTTACCAGCATTCCGGAATAAATGGCTGAAATGCTTTGAGATATTTCTGCAAGCTATGAGCATTACTGACAATGCAACAAGAAAAGCAATGTTACTACACTACACTAGGGAGCAAGTCTATGATATCTTCACAACCATGCCTGACACAAGGGAGGACAGTGACTATTAGCTCTGCAAATCAGGGGTTGTCTGGGTTCAGAGCTGAATCTGGACATATCCCTATTCCCACCCAGGCAGGTCCTCTGATATGAGGGTAAAATGCTCTGATGCTCTCCTTTGCCCTGCGCTGAATCGCGCAGGGCAAAGGCTTTTTCTGGAGATACAGTGAAATACTGGTCTCTCCATTGGTTAACTAGGCAGAGGCTTCCGCCTAACAGTTGAGTCCGGTGACTTCACTGGTACTAATGGGCAGGCTTTAGCGCTGCCCTAGCCTGTAAAATGGCTAGGGCAGCGCTAAAGCCCACCCATCAGTGCGGGTAACATCACTGGGAACACTGCTAGGTGGAAGCCTCTGCCTAGCACTGTAAAAATGTAAACAAAAAGCCCTTTCCCTGCACTGTACAGCACAGGCCAAGGGAGAGTTTTGGAACATGAAATGCTCCGATGCTCATATGAGAGGGGCAGTTTACTGTGAATTTGCAGATGTAGACAAGGAAGTTCAAATGCAAATCATACAAGAATGTGTTTTATCTAAGCTGAGAAGACAAGCACTCAGACATCCCACCATGCCTTTAGTAAAGTTGCTGGATACTGCACGTATTAATAATGCAGCAGAAAAACAAGTTAAACTTGTAGAGAACCTAGACCTGCGATGGGTAACCTCCGACACTCCAGCTGTGGTAAAACTACAACTTACAAGATGCACACCCACTTGGCTGTTCTCAGAACTCCATAGAAATGAATAGAGCATGCTGGGAGTTGTAGTTTCACCACTGCTGGAGTGCCGGAGGTTATCCATCACTGTGTCTGTATGCAAGAGCAGCCATCTTCTGTAGCAAACCTCACACAGAAGCCACATGTGCCTCACACTCAGGCTGCGGCCTGCTACAACTGCGGAGGTTCTTATCCTCACCAGAAGCTCTGCCCCGCAAAATAAGTAACTGGCTATAATATATACACACACAAAATTAATTTTTTAAATTATCACTGTTTACCAAAAAATTGGCATACAGCAACATTATACCAGTCCATTAATGGCATTGGCATTAGAGGTAGGCAGAGTGTGGTGCACGTCAATGATGTACGATGAACACAGGAGGAACATTCTATGATGTTCTCAGATAAGGACCTTACTGAATCCTGGTTGGTGGATCCAGGCTGTCTGTTCGCCTCTGAGTCAAACAGAACAAGCCTGCGCCCCCCCCCCCCCCAACTTCCTCCCAGTGTCATGTGATCCTCCATTTTCCTTATCCTTTATGGTTTTCCCTGCTAATCTTCACAGTAAAACGGTGTTGGGCTCCATTTTTACGCACTTTATCTAAAACGAATTGCAAAAAACTTTTTTTGGTGGATGAATTTTTGGGAAGTTCAGAACGTATCAAATGTGTTTAGAATTGATTCTCTCGTCTCTAAGGCAGAACTGAACAAGCCACCCAAGTCAAAAGGCAATTGTGCCGTGAGGAGAAGAAAGTTTGTGACAGCCTCCCAAGTATCTAGGTGATGTAATCACTCATGGAGGAGGAGACAGAGTTTGCGCTTTATATATGATCAAATACTTGTCTCAGAGTGTAATTACACATATTGTTGTCATGCTGTAAAAATCTGTGTTCTCAAGACTTGATGTATGAAAGGCATAGACTTTGCTTCAGTCCAGAAGATTCTCATAAGCAGCTGAACTACTGTATTTAGTCAACAAATACCATAATCCTTCCTGGAGGAAGTTACAAAAGGTTTCTAGAAAGATTCTGATTAGCTCCTGGATAGAAGAGCGGAGGTATAAAGTCTGGATCTCCTCATCTTCATCATCTCCGGAGGATTGCTTACTGACAGGTAATGTGTGTACATTTCTTTTCTGTATTTCAGATTCCTATATTGAATTTTAAATGTTACTAGTGTTGAGCACGAATATTCGAAATCAAATTTTTATCGCGAATATCGACACTATTTAGAATATAGTGCTACATATTCGTTATATCGAATATTCGTAATTTTTTCCATCTGAACATGATTCCTCCCTGCTTCTTGCTCGTGGGCCAATGAGTCATTGGCCCACAAGCAACTTAAGCAGGGACTCAGGAGGAATCATCATGACTTCAGATGGAAAGAAAATGATAAATATTCTAAAAACAAATATATAGCACTTTTGTATAAAAGAAAAGAATGTAGAATATAACGAATATACGAATTTGCGAATATATGACAAATATTCTACAAAATGTTCACGAAATATCACTAAATTGAATATGACTCCTGCCGCTCATCACTAAATGTTACCATTACACACTTTTTTAACTTTTTTTTTTTTTCTTATAGCACAATTGTACAATTTCAGCAGTGATGGCTACGAAGAAGATTCTTCTGATAGTTTGTTCAGGTATTAAAAGAATTGAACACTGACAATTTATTTTAATAAATAGGAATTATACTAAACAATAATGCATGATTATATTACATTTGTACTATAATTGTATAGTTTTTTACAGAACATAATTTTTAACATTTTATAGCAAAAGGTTAACCCATAATTTACTTTTGAATTACTTTTAGTTATTTCTTTCATCTTTTGTAATCCTGTTCCAAGTGACTCTTCTAGTAAACAAGGTGAGTGAAGCTGAATAGCATATTTCACATCTTAAGATAAGATTAATGTTACTTAAAGGGGTTGTCCGAGTTATGAAATAAAAAATATAGCACTGTAAATCTGATGGGCAGCAATCTATAACTGAGCTTAGTAAGTTTTAGGCAAAAAATATCTAGTTCATCATTTCCCTGGTTCTCTTTTGGCCCTTTGTTTTTCCTGCAATAACAACAATCTCTGCCCTTCCCCCTGCTCTGCAAAGGTAGTGAATACAAGTGCTGCCCTGGGTTACATGTCTGCCTGCTGGGAAACTCAGCAGCATGTTGTATTTGGAGGACTACAAGTCCTAGCTGTACAATGACACTGCTGATACACACAGGATCTTGTGCAATGCTCTGCAGAACTCCCATGTCAGCACCTATGCCCAGCATTTGTCTCCTCACTGTCTGCAGCTGCTTAGTAAAGCTTTCAGCCCTGAATCTGTGCAGCTGAAAGGTTTAATGTTTTTCTTCAAGAATCCAGGGAGAGGCAATAAGCAGCAGCCGGCAGGGGGGCGTGGCCAGCACAGTGACGTTTCGTGTACAGGCACATACGTTATCTGCTCTCTCAGGCTTGTGCATGAAACATCATCAGAGCAGGGAGAAAAGCTGACATCACAGGTCAATGTGACCCTCAGTGGAATCTGAGAAAGCAGAAACTGGAGATGCAGTAAGTGCATGGTAAAGTCCTTACATTTGCCTAGTTAGAAACATACCAAGAACAAAAAAAATAACTCTGACAACCCCTTTAGCAATCTACTTAGACATATGTTAGTTCCACCTTGGAAAAAAAATTGAGAACTCTGTTTCAGTAAATCCCTATTTGTTTCCCCCCATACCTTTCCTCTTGACCAGATTAGAAAAATGTTATTTTTATATTTTTCACAGCTGGACATCTTTTGTCACTCATTTACAGAATATGCAAGAAGGACCTTTGACACCACTGGGTGGCCACACATATGTAGACACATAGGGGGTCATTTATTAACACCAGCATTATAGACTCAGGTTTTATTAAAGGGGTATTCCCATCTTGCTACTTCATTCTCAATTGCTGCCAGCTATCTGTTCACTTCCTGGTTTTTCTGCAGCTAAGGCTGGGCGGGCTTAGGCAGCTAGAGTGAAGGCCGGCCACACCTCCTTATGACATCACACTGAGAGCTGAGCTCGTTCATGTGAAAAGTATGACTCATCAGCCTGCAGTGTCTGTGAGGGAAATGGTCACTCAGAGAGCCATGTGAAGTGAGCTCAGTGCACAGTAACACCTGGCTGTTCTGCAGTTTTACACATAAAATATCTGTCTGATCTTTTACAAACCCATTCTGTGCATTGAAAACTATAATTCCATATTATACATTAGCCCAAAAGCTTGACCAACCCCCACCCACCAGCACTGATGCAGATTTGTTTCCATTACAGCTGTACTCCAGTTGTGTATAAACCTCACACTATGTATCTTTATAGATGCATATACAGCTCAGCTACATGTGTCTTCTCCAGTCCCCTAACATCACTTTGGCTGAATGGCTTCCTATACAGCCCTGCTACATCTTTTGTCCACTCCCCCACTAGCACTGTGTCTGAATTCATATACAGCTCTGCTACATCTGTCTGTTTATCTCTTCAACCAGCACTGTGTCAGAACAGCCGCATATTCAGCTCTACTACATCTGTTTCTCTCTTCAACCAGCACTGTATTAGAACAGCTGCATATTCAGCTCTGCTACATCTGTTTCTCTTTTTCTCTTTCACCAGCATTGATGCTGACCTGCCACATATACAGCTCTGCTACATCTGTTTTTATCTTCAACCAGCACTGTGTCAGAACACCCGCATATTCAGCACTGCTACATCTGTTTCTCTTTCACCAGCATTGATGCTGACCTGCCACATATACAGCTCTGCTACATCTGTTTTTATCTTCAACCAGCACTGTGTCAGAACACCCGCATATTCAGCACTGCTACATCTGTTTCTCTTTCACCAGCATTGATGCTGACCTGCCACATATACAGCTTTGCTACATCTTTTTTTATCTTCAACCAGCACTGTGTCAGAACACCCACATATTCAGCACTGCTACATCTGTTTCTTTTTCACCAGCATTGATGCTGACCTTCCACATATACAGCTTTGCTACATCTTTTTTCATCTTCAACCAGCACTGTGTCAGAACACTCGCATATTCAGCACTGCTACATCTGTTTCTCTTTCACCAGCATTGATGCTGACCTTCCACATATACAGCTCAGCTACATCTGTTTTTATCTTTAACCAGCACTGTGTCAGAACACCCGCATATACAGCTCTGCTACATCTGTTTTTATCTTTAACCAGCACTGTGTCAGAACACCCGCATATACAGCTCTGCTACATCTGTTCACGTTTTACAGCATAGGCCGGCCGCTGGATAGCTTAGGATGTGGTGCGCAGGCGCGGCACATGGATGCGGCCGGCGAGATGAGTCCGTATCCATGGGATACCAACATAAACACAGGGGAGTGAAAGGAGCATTTTTATGCCGAATGGTATGTTTTTTTTTAATAACATGTATAATAAGAAATGTTCAGTGGGGGGCAATGATTTAATGTAACCCTATTTAATGAAGTGGGAATACCCCTTTAAGCCCTTTAGCTGCCAATGGATCCTCCAAAGTTATGTATATTGAGGCGCCGGCCTCTGCATGACTTCATCGCATCCACTGCTGGTCTAAATGTAAGTTTGCACCATAATCTGTGCCAGAAATACTCCTTTACCACTACTAAAATGGTGGGCAGGTAGATTGGCAAATGTAAAAATTGAAGAGGCTGCAGCGCTTGTACAAGCACCATACACAGCTTGTTGGTAAGGGTGCCAGGTCCAACCTCCACTAATCTGATACTGATGACCTATCCTAAGGATAGGCTAACAATATACTGTTGCTAGAAGTCCTCTCAAATGAGTTTCAATCATCAATCATGAGTTCTTGTCTCCACCTTGCATATTATGTCATAATTTGTAGTTTGATAATTTTAGATGTTCTGCTGTTATACATTAGATGTGTATTAATTGGTAACAGTATTTCCCTCCATTTTCACGGTACTAGCTTCTTAATGTTTCTCTCCACAGAGACAACCTGCCCTGAAGGAGCAAAAATAAATAATTGTTCTGGTTGTGGGTCCTACTGTCCATCGGGTTTAGTGTGTACTGCTGATTGTATAGAAGGATGTGTGTGTACACAGGAAGGATATGTCATAGGTCCTGATAATAAATGCATCCCACTGGAAAAATGTCCATCTGAAATCAAAACTTGTCCTCAAGGAGCTGCACCGTCAAGTTGTACTGGTTGTTGGTCTTACTGTCCAGTACCGGATACTGTTTGTGACCAAATTTGTAAAAATGGATGTGCATGTATAAGAGAAGGATATGTCATAGGTCCTGACAATAAATGTATCCCAACGGAAATATGTTCAAAGGTTCCTCTTCCTACTATTTCTTCGCATTCTCCTTTTTGTTCTTCTACATTTTTTCCTCCTCCTTTTTGTCCTCTTCATTTTTTCTTTCTTTTTTCTTTTCTTTGTCCCCTCTATGTTTAGGTGGTGCTTCATCTTTACACTTTTTTAGTCTTTGGTGTTATCTTCTTTACTTTATTCCTTTACCACTTATCTCTCATCTTTTTATTTTCCTCCTCTTCATCCTGTTCTCCAGCCTTCATATTTATTACATCCAGTTCCTCCTTTCTCTTTCTCTATCTTCTTGTTTCCTATCTCTTCTCCCTATTTTCCTCTCATCTTTCACCTCCTCCTTATCTTTTCGTCCTCCTTGATCTCCTCCATCAGGCCATTTCCTTTACACTGTTTCTCCTCTTTTTTGCACTTATATTTTCTTTCTTGTCCCCGTATTTCCCTCTCTCTCTTCCTTCCCAGTGGTGTAGCTCTATAGGCTCTGATGCTTGTAAGGGCTCAAATTCATAATAAGTCTGGGCCCTGTTACAGATAGTGGCCTATGAGCTTCAAGGTATACCTTCTTTATCTTCTGCTCCTTCATCTTCTTCCAGTCAATGAGAGGACCAACATTCTGTGTTATTTTATACTATATCTATCACTCCATTTCCTGATACAGAGATCCGAATCTCCCGTTCAGTCATACATTTCAATCATAGATTTCTGGCTGATTCAGTCACCACTATGGGGCAGTCAGAGACAGACTGCAGACTATTTATACTGTATACCAAACTGAACAATACAGTAGACTGTTAAGCTCCCCCTAGTGGTGGCTGTAGGCAGGCAGAAGTTTTTCATTTAACTCTTTGTGAGGTATTTTGAGCTCTAGATCACAAAAATGGAGCGATAGAGATTCATTAATCAGGCCTTATGTTCAAAGGTGTATATTTTTTATTTGATTCCTGTATCATGTTAGTATGTACTATATTAGATTAAATGTACTCTGTTAAGTGATCTCCCTACGGTTTTCAAGTTCTAGTGAGACTATAACCCCTAGCATGCTCTGACAGATGCAGACTTAAGACTCATGCACACGACTGTTTCCGTATTGTGGTTCACAAACAACAGATCTGAAAAATAAGGACACCTTTCATGTGCAATCCACATTTTTCTCACTCCCACTACAAAAAATACCATTCTTGTCTGCAATAAGGACAAGAATAGGACATGTCAATTTTGCCAAACGGACTATTTTTTTTCAGCCCCATAAAAATAAATGGATCCACAGGGTCGTGTGTATTAGGCCTTAGGGTGATAGTTTTGTGACTGCTGACCCTACATCAAATAGTCAAGAGAATCTTCCTGTCAATGACTTGTGTGAGAGAAGGTTCAGGAGGAAGCCACAGATCCCATGCATAGATATGTTGGTGGTGGTAGTAGTGGCACCTGTAGCAACGTTATTGGCATTGGGGGCAGCAACAGGGGCAGCAACAATGGCGGGATAAATGCAGAGCAAGGGAGTAGGGCCAAAGAACACACCATGATATCTCAGTCTAATAGAAGTGGCAGAGGGCGTGAGGATTCTGATGACGATTTTGTGCTATACAGGACCTGGGAGCCCGATAGGGGTGCTGAGGAGTAGTCTGTAGCTGGCAACTAAGACCTGTCCTAGGTTGCTAGCATAGCTTATATGTGTATACAGCTAGACCTGCCAATAGCCTTAATACAGTTCCTATGTTTATGTGTTAAAGACAAAAGCAGAGTTATCTACTGTGACATCATGTTTTGGATGTCATATAACTGTAATATTTTTGTGTTCACAGAAGCAGAAAAAGATAATATGCTTTTAAGATTCATTTTGTAATGTAAGGTAAGCTCAGTGACACAGCAGAAACAACAGAAAGCATAGTGTTAATCTGACATATATAGCTTGAGAAGAAGTGGGATTCGGTGGCACTCACCATTAGTTGCATTCCTTCTTTATTGATTCCATGGTTAGGATAAAAAGTACAGTAACATCATAGGGCAGTGATGGACAATCGTATATGCAGCGCAAAAAGATATGTGGCGACGGAATGCAACTTATGGTGAGTGCCACCGAATCTCGCATTTTCTCAAGCTATATATGTCTGATATCATATATAGTCTACACAGAGTTGAGCACCGCCAGGTTGCAATATGACGCACTCATTTTTCAAATTGAGTGACCGTTCATGTACCCACAGGGGATTAGAGGAAACCAGTACACAGTGCCACTTAAACTGTTCTTTAACGTGTTGCATAGTGTTAATCTGTTGCTGCTGGGCAGAAGTCTAGACCAATCACTGCCAGCCTCAAACACAGCCTGTCTGGGAATTCCCCCAGCTCCTGCTGCTAGAATCATTATTCACCAGAGACAGGGGCTGAAGAGACATTCACTCCACTGAGAGCTTAGTTTTATGCGAACAAGAGGCCAATAAAGGTATTTAAAACTGTTATATAATGTTCATATTGTTAGTATTGGAGAGAGTTCAGAGAAAAGCTACTAAACTAGTACATGGATTGCAGGATAAAACTTAACAGGAAAGATTAAAGGACCTTAACATGTATAGCTTGGAAGTAAGACAACACAGAGGGGAATCAACACGGTAAAAGAGGAGAGAATATTTAAAAGAAGAAAAACTGCAACAAGAGGACATAGTTTTAAATTAGAGGGGCAAAGGTTTAAAAGTAATATCAGGAAGTATTACTTTACTGAGAGAGTAGTGGATGCATGGAATAGCCTTCCTGCAGAAGTGGCAGCTGCAAATACAGTGAAGGGGTTTAAGCATGCATGGGATAGGCATAAGGCCATCCTTCATATAAGATAGGGCCGGGGGCTATCCATAGTATTTAGTATATTGGGCAGACTAGATGGGCCAAATGGTTCTTATCTGCCGACACATTCTATGTTTCTATGTTTACAACGGCTAATAAGCCCCTTTTTTTCCTCCACCAATACATGCCAAGATGGGCTTTAATTTTCTCACTTCACCATACAACAGCTAATAGGCCCCTTTTTTCCCCCACTAATACACTCCAAAAAAAGGCTTCAGAACATATAACTGTGACCGTGAACGGCCCACATTTTTTTTTGGGAGAATCTAACTTAGCGATCTACAGAGAAATAGTTGTGTGGGTGCAGGGCATAATCGTTTTACCCTGCCCTGAGATCATTGACCAAAAACAAAAAAACTTTTATAATTCTGTTCGTTACGTGAGCGGCCATTTTATGCATGCTCAGTGCACCAGCACTGCATCTGAGCTTTTGGGACATTGCAAATCACAATTTTTTTGGGCAAACTACAACATCTGGATTAGTCAGTGTGCAATTTAAGGTAGAAATACACCCATCATTTTCTGGGGTTTGAAAAACACACTTTCCCCCCCCAAAAAAAACTGTATTTTCCAGATCTGCAAGTGTTAAATTCAAGTTTAATATATACAGCTTTCATATTCTGTTACCAAAAAAAGAGAGATCATAAAGTGCTTAAATAACTTAAAGTGAGAGTACAAATACTCAAGAGAGAAATATATCTACCATTGTATGTTGAATGACAAGATTGAACGGTTGAACAACCATCTTATGCATACCGCCATTTTGTGATATATTTTTAACACGTGTTTTGTACATGGACTATCTGCTGCGGAGGTGGCAGTGTTATATATGAAGAAAAGTTGAAGTTAATAAAGAAGTTATTTCAAGCATTTGGTGTGCTCTTTAAACCTACTGTTTCCATAGAACGGTGCTAGAGGAATTACAGAGTAATAGACAGTCTGGTTAGACTAAAAAGTCAGAGATATAATTCTTCTAATGCCACAGCGCAAAAGGCACTACATAGTGCTGCGCCTGCCACAGTGGAACTATTACCCTCAGAGAGCGAAGCGATAACGCTCCTCAACTTGCCCAAAAAAGAGCGCATTAGAGCAGCGGAGCGCCATCATATACTGGCGCGCAGCAACTGTTCCCTGACAGGGAGTGGCGATTGTGCTGCTCCCCGTCACTGTACCCCTCAGATGCCGGGTTCATACAATCAAGACGGCGGTGGCTGGCCTATACGGAGCAAATGGATGAGGTAAGCATGATTTTTTTTGTGCTATTTACAATATTTCATGGAAAATCGATTCGCTACCACGAAGTATGAGAATATTCGGCTTCACAGCAAATTCAATTTTCACTGAAATTCGGACTTTGTGGACTTTACTTAATACTACTAGACAAAGAGCCAAGGAGAAAGCATGAAATAAAAAGGTCTGATCCTGCAAGTCAAAAAGGTCTGATCCTGCAAGTCAAAAAGGTCTGATCCTGCAAGTCAGTATCCCAGAGTGGACTTAAGAGACCTGCATCGCCACCACAACATGACAATTGGTGACAAGGATTATAAACTCAGCTAAAGGGTATATTAGACTGGTGGATTTTCTGCCCAATAGTAACTTTCCTATGAACGCTTCTTAGTGATCATCTGGTAGTTTAATACTGCTTCTAAATGCTCAATGAACGAGCAAACACCCTTTCATCGGGCAGTGCAGATTTTCCAGCATGCTGAAAGATCTGGGCTTGCTGGCTTCAGCTCGCTCTGTCTAATGCTGTCCTGCATGGGCATGGGAGATGGCATAGTGATCATTCCTCCCCATGTTGCAGAGGATATCATTGCATTTAATAGCAGCGGTGTGCTCTGATAGCTATCTGCCGATTGCCGGGAGGGAACACTTCCCTGCCAACAATCGCTATCAGTATCGGGGTGTCTAATACACCCTTAAAGGGGTATTCCCATCACATACAATGGGGCCATATCGCTAGGATATGCCTCCATTGTCTGATATGTGTGGGTCCCACCTCTGGGACCCGCACCTACAACGAGAACGGAGCTGGGAGAGCTATGGCTGGAGGAGCCCGGATTTCCCAGGGTCCATCCATCACCAAGCGCTGCTCTCCGCTGCTCCCATAGAAGTGAATGGGAGCGCACTGCACACGCATGGCCACTGCTCCCATTCATTTGTAAGGGGTAGACGCAAATAGCCGAGCCAGCGCTCACCTATTTTCGGCGGCCCCATAGAAATGAATGGAGGGCGGCTGCACATGCGCAGTGTGCCCTCCGTTAATTTCCCCGCTCCATTCTCATTGTAGGTGCGGGTCACAGATGTGGGACCCGCACCTATCAGACAATGGGGGCATATCCTAGAGATATGCCCCCATTGTCTGAGATGGAAAAACCCCATTAAAGGTATTTCATTGATACAGCAAACTGTGTTCAAGACTGTAATGATGGCCCCAGCCATGGCCTGTTTACCCTCCTTTACTGCCTTTGGTTTGCACCAGCCCCAAGCAAACTTAGCAGCATTCCGGAATAAATGGCTGAAATGCTTTGAGATATTTCTGCAAGCTATGAGCATTACTGACAATGCAACAAGAAAAGCAATGTTACTACACTACGGAGCAAGTCTATGATATCTTCACAACCATGCCTGACACAAGGGAGAACAGTGACTATTAGCTCTGCAAAGCAGCATTAAAAGGGGTTGTCTGGGTTCAGAGCTGAATCTGGACATATCCCCATTTTCACCCAGGCAGGTTCTCTGATATGAGGGTGAAATGCTCTGAGGCTCTCCTTTGCCCTGCGCTGAATCGCGCAGGGCAAAGGCTTTTTTTGGAGTACCGGATACTGTTTGTGACCAAAGTTGAAAAATTGGATGTGCATGTATAAGGGAAGGATATGTCATAGGTCCTGACAATAAATGTATCCCAAAGAAACAATGTTCAAAGGTAAGATGGCCCCAGATCTCTATGTGATCAATACATGTAATGACATTCTTTTTTGTCCTTTCTCTCCTCTTCCTTATTTTTCTTCGCTTCTCCTTTTTGTTCTTCTTCATTTTCTCCTCCTCCTTTTTGTCCTCTTCATTTTTATTTTTTAGTTTATTTTCTTTGTCCCCTCTATGTTTAGGTGGTGCTTCATCTTTACACTTTTTTGTCCTTGGTGTTATCTTCTTTACTTTCTTCCTTTACCACTTATCTCTCATCTGTTTCTTTTCCTCCTCTTCTTCCTGTTCTCCCTCCTTCATATTTATTACATCCAGTTCCTCCTTTCTCTATCTTCTTGTTCCCTATCTCTTCTCCCTATTTTCCTCTCATCTTTCACCTTCTCCTTATCTTTTCGTCCTCCTTGTTCTCCTCCATCAGGCCATTTCCTTTACACTGTTTCTCCTCTTTTTTGCACTTATATTTTCTTTCTTGTCCCCGTATTTCCCTCTCTCTCTTCCTTCCCAGTGGTGTAGCTCTATAGGCTCTGATGCTTGTAAGGGCTCAAATTCCCAATAAGTCTGGGCCCTGTTACAGATAGTGGCCTATGAGCTTCAAGGTATACCTTCTTTATCTTCTGCTCCTTCATCTTCTTCCAGTCAATGAGAGTACCAACATTCTGTGTTATTTTATACTATATCTATCACTCCATTTCCTGATACAGAGATCCGAATCTCCTGTTCAGTCATACATTTCAATCATAGATTTCTGGCTGATTCAGTCACCACTATGGGGCAGTCAGAGACAGACTGCAGACTATTTATACTGTATACCAAACTGAACAATACAGTAGACTGTTAAGCTCCCCCTAGTGGTGGCTGTAGGCAGGCAGAAGTTTTTCATTTAACTCTTTGTGAGGTATTTTGAGCTCTAGATCACAAAAATGGAGCAATAGAGATTCATTAATCAGGCCTTATGTTCAAGAGTGTATATTTTTTATTTGATTCCTGTATCATGTCAGTATGTACTATATTAGATTCAATGTACTCTGTTAAGTGATCTCCCTACGGTTTTCCAGTTCTAGTGAGACTATAACCCCTAGCATGCTCTGACAGATGCAGACTTAGGACTCATGCACACGACTGTTTCCGTATTGTGGTTCACAAACAACAGATCTGCAAAATAGGGACACCTTTCATGTGCAATCCACATTTTTCTTACTCCCACTACAAAAAATACCATTCTTGTCTGCAATACGGACAAGAATAGGACATGTCAATTTTGCAAAACGGACACATTTTTTTCAGCCCCATAAAAATGAATGGATCCACAGGGTCGTGTGTATTAGGTCTTAGGGTGATAGTTTTGCGACTGCTGGAGAGCCATAGGTCACTGCTTTTTTTTTTTCTTATCGGTAAAATATACACCAAAAATAACACCACTGGGGATTTCTATAAACAGTGATATAAAATAAATTATTAGTAAAATTTCCTAAAAATGTGATTTACATTGATTAGTTTTGCACTACTTCTCACATAGGTGAAGTCATACGATGAAATCAAGAAACCACTGATCAAAGGATGACATTACACTGACATCTTAGAGAAGATTTCTTCCCAGTCTTGAGAAAAAAAAATGGATAAAATAAAATTGCCTGTGCAGAATTTTTAATTATTATATCCAATAAACCATTGATTACATCAGAATAGTGTGAAGTAATTTTAATCCCATCCCTCATTTTTGTCAACACCAAAACCAGTGATGGCTTATTCGCCACACGGGTGCAGGTCACAGAGGTAGGACTTGCACCTTTCACACATTTTCGGCATATCCCGTGGTAACTTACAACTATGACAACTCTGCTAAATTCACTGCCACTCCAATGCAATGCTCCCTGCACACTAGACTCAGTTTACATTGCATTGGTGATGACTAGTGTTGAGCAAAGTTGTTTAATCTGCAAAATCAGGTCTATACGCTGAGAAAGTATCATTTGTAATGGAATTGAAAACTGGTTGAAGGACCGTGTCCAGAGAGTTGTGGTCAATGATTCCTATTGTGAATGGTCCCAGGTGATAAGTGGTGACCCTAAGGTTCAGTGCTGGACCCTTTATTATTTAATGTATTTATTAATGATATAGAGGACAGGATTAATAGCACTGTTTCTATTTTGCAGATGACATCAAGCTATGTAATACTGTGTATTGTTGATCCCGAATATTCTAATCGCTAATTTTTAGCGCAAATATTGGCACTTTGAGAATCCGCAAAGATGTAGAATATAGTGCTATATATTCGTAATTGTAAATATTCTAGATTTATTTTTTTCATCAGTAACCTCCCTTCTTGCTTGTGGGCCAATAAGAAGGCTGCAATGTCTTTGTCTGAGCTTAGCAACATCCCTAGCAACCAATAGGAAAGTTGCCTACCCCTTACTATATAAGAACCTCCCCAGCAGTCATTTTCTGCAGTTTTTTGGCAGTTCTGAGACTGAGAGCAGTGACATTACTGTGCTCTGTGCTTTCATCTGGATCCTATTCCTTATCAAATTACATTAACTAGTTAGTTAGTTAGATAGCTCATATATACAGTACAGACCAAAATTTTGGACACACCTTCTCATTCAAAGAGTTTTCTTTATTTTTCTGACTATGAAAATTGTAGATGCACACTGAAGGCATCAAAACTATGAATTAACACATGTGGAATTATATACATAACAAACAAGTGTGAAACAACTGAAAATATGTCATATTTTAGGTTCTTCAAAGTAGCCACCTTTTGCTTTGATTACTGCTTTGCACACTCTTGGCATTCTCTTGATGAGCTTCAAGAGGTAGTCCCCTGAAATCGTTTTCACTTCACAGGTGTGCCCTGTCAGGTTTAATAAGTGGGATTTCTTGCCTTATAAATGGGGTTGGGACCATCAGTTGCATTGAGGAGAAGTCATTTGACCATGAAGGAGAGTGATGGGGGGCTGCGCCAGATGACCTGGCCTCCACAGTGACCGGACCTGAACGCAATCAAGATGGTTTGGGGTGGACCACAGAGTGAAGGCAAAAGGGCCAACAAGTGCTAAGCATCTCTGGGAACTCCTTCAAGACTGTTGGAAGACCATTTCAGGGGACTACCTCAGTTGTTTCACACTTGTTTGTTATGTATATAATTCCACATGTGTTAATTCATAGTTTTGATGCCTTCATAGTCATGAAAATAAAGAAAACTCTTTGAATGAGAAGGTGTGTCCAAACTTTTGGTCTGTACTGTATATAATACAGATAGTTAGTGGGAGATAGTCAGTGTAGGTCAGATAGTGATATAGTGTAGCTGATAGGTTCCAGTGCAGGGTGTTAGGTAGTGTGATTGGAATTACTGTTTCTCTGCTGTCCATACATACATAGTGCTGTGATGTCACAACAATACTTAGTGCACCAATCAGTAATATCTACTCAGACCTGATAACATGTGCAGTTGCATGTATTGCGCAAAAAATATGCGCATCATTAGTGCCGATTTGTGCAATCGTGAAAATAATGACTGGAGATCACGAATTCTAGAATTTGCAAATGTATTGCCTATGCTGCTCATCATACTGTGCAGTCTATGAATGATATCCAAAAAATACTTGGACATTGAGTGTTTGGGCATCAACTTGGCAAATGAGGCTCAATGTGGATAAATGTAAAGTTATTGCATCTGGGTAGTAATAATCTCTGTGCTTCATATGTCGTAGGGGAGGTAACACTGGGAGAGTCACTTACAGAGACGGATTTGGGTGCAATGTCAATCAGCTGGTTTTAAAGGTAGCAGGATATTGTCAATTCATAAACAAGGCATGGACTCGGGGGCGGGTATGTAATATTACCAGTTTACAAATCTAGTGCTGCCTCATCTGGAATATGCAGTTCAGTTCTGGGCACCAGTCCATAGAACTGATGCTCTGGAGCTATAAAAAGTACAACTAAACTGATAAGGGGCACGGAAGGTCTTAGTTATAAGAAACGATTAAAAGAATTACATTTATTTAGCCTTAAGAAGTGCCATTTAAGTGGGGACATGATTAAATGGGCTGCACAAAAAAAATGGCAAAAAGCTGTTCCATGGGAGCTCCAGTATATTCGTGTTGAGGTCTATGAGTGGTTTAATATGGCCGAGTGTAGTATCCTTGCTTACAGTGGTCCTACCTCAGGTCTTCACTCCCTGGGAATGGTTTGCTGCAATAAATGATTTGAATTAGACAACTTGAATGTAGTTTACTGAATTACCCTGGTGTCACGCTTCGGTGTGAGAGGGAAACCCACACCGAATATAGGAGGGAAAGGGCTGACAGGAAAAGGCCTGGAAACCAGGGAAAGGAGCAGGTCACCTCCTAGAGAAACCCTTATCAAAAGTCCTGACTGACTGCAAGTGTGAACTGACCCCAGAGGTAGGTGAGTTCATAAACAGAAATTGAAGTCCTAACTAACCCTGTAGTACCCTGGTACTAATGTCAGAACAAGAGGCAACCTGTTCCTCCAAAAGGTAGGACAAACAGGAGTCTCCTTCAGGCCTAAACACAAATGATAAGAGCACCACAAGAAAACCCAAACAAAAAACAAATGGAAAAGAGGACACTTAACTTCAAATGGCTATTGAAGCACAGGAACTCTGAGGAGATCCAAACACCAGCAATCCACAGCAAGACTGAAGCTATAAACCGCACACCATGGTGGGAGAAGCCACAATAAATAGGGAAAGTTAAATGACCACATAAGCAACACCTGAGGTAAGCGGTGTGGCCATTACCAGAAACATAGTAGGAATAAAAAGAGAAAGAGGAGGAAGTTACTTCAAACCTAGAGGGATCACCAAATCCCACCAAAGAATGAAATAAAACTGGGCGCGGACAAGGGTGTGGACTGGATTGTGAGGAGGTTGAAGAATGTAGAGTTCCGGAGGGCGGCTCTGTAGGCAGTGTTCTGAAACAATCAAGAAAACTCTCAAATAGCAATGTCAGGAGTGCGGAAATTGGATGGTGTCAGTGTGAGGGGTTTCACAGTAGAACGTCACCCACCGCTAAAGTGAAAAGAAAAAAAAAGAAAAGTGGAGAGAAGGAAAGGAGGGAGAGAAAATGAGCGCCACTCCGTCAATAAGTACAAATATCAAAAATTGGCAATGGTACAATTAGGCAGGTACATGGAAAAGTGACCTTGGCGGTCAAATATAAGGATAGCGATAATACGTGGATACACACTAACTGAGTTATATCACTTGGTGCCGAGGAGTGAACGTAGTGCTGGGCATCAGTGATCGCACTGGCGTAGGAATATTAAAATGGTTAAATAGACAATATGACATACATTCATAAAATATTTAGCTTAATAAAATGTAGAGTAATTAAAATAATCATGCACTCACTTCACTAGTGGGGTGGTCATCAGGATAAGCACATAACACCTGTGACGTACAATACCCCCCCCCCCCCCCCCGACTAGGATCGCATGTAGAGTGGTGGTGACAGATGGCAGCACAGCGTGAAGGCTTCAGATCAATCAGTTTATTCAGCAGAGATATGTGCTCAACGCATTTCGCGCCACTCGAACCGGATGTGACGTCTAATGCGTTCCATAAGCGCTCACCCAGACCGGAAGTGGGAGGCCGGAGCACTGCCCAGCTGACTGTGGAGCGCAGCGCTGCGTTTCACCCATCGGAACTGGCATGGTAGAGTAAGACTTGCGGATATCTCCCTTCGAGGAGGAAGAGAGAAAGGGGCAATGCCAGAATCTATTTATAAAATTGCCTAGGCATATTCGCCACAAGCTAAAGTATAAAATATAAGATACACCATTAGGAGGGAAATGGTAAGACTAAGCTTGTGGTGAAAAGTCATGATATACTCTCACCTCTATTTGCATGTTCTTAATAATATCAATCATGTTAATATCAAAAGTTAAATCTACTCTCATACATGTCTCGGCCTATTTCCCACAGGCCAGATCATACGGTATAAAATATATAAAAATGGGACATTAATAAAAAACAGGTACAGGATCATATCACGTACAAAATGAGAAGTAATAAATATTGAAACATAAAAATACAAATAAAATGAAATGTGGTCAGACAGGTTCAGGGCATAGGTTTGGGGGCAGGGATATCCCCATGTCTACAACTGTATCTGTAACCCTGTTATAAGGGAAATTATATATACCGTATACACATATGTCAGTGTACTTATTGGGATTTGGTGCAGGGTCTTTTCCCTGCTGATGTGGACAAAGGTAACATACCAAACTATCAACAGACCAATGGCATCTAGGTGATAGACCCAAAAAAGGAGTTCTAGGGCCATGCCCTTGTTTAAAAGAGGGGCCTTATCTAGATAGAAGAGTCATAATCGCATAAAATATATATTAGTGGTCATACACCTTAGTTAGTACTATTGTAGTTCACCGAGGATAAATGTGGCCGTCCCACTCAATTTACAGGCCATAAATGTTCACTGTATGTTCGTGTATGGTGGGTATGTTAGATACCTCCACCTGTACTAATATATAGAGATGCTTATAGACCAATATGGGTGAAAGCACATCATCCTAATGAGATTCCCTGGAGGGAGAGATAAAAAGAAGAAAAGGGCCTAATAATACATTAAAAGTTGTGTGTCTCTACTGAGGCCTCATCCAATCTTTGTTTTGTATATTCCTCTTAGGTCTTTTAGTATTTGATGTACTCTAGGGTCTTATTAAAGAGGACCTTTCACTAGAATAAAAAATCAAAACTAACTATACAGACATGGAGAGCGGCGCCCAGGGATCTCCCTGCACTTACTATTATCCCTGGGCGCCGCTCCGTTCGCCCAGTATAGCCTCCGGTATCTTCATATGTTAGGCTCCACCCAGTGGAACCTGCCGGGGTCTCCTTCTCCCATGCTGTAGCACTGGCGATTCGCAGCGCTCAGCTCATAGCCTGAGAGTTTTTTTCTTTCTCTCAGGCTATTATCACGGTCGGCGTGGCTATCACATACGTGACACAGAGGGAGGGAACGAGGAAGGCCCTGCCCAAGTGAGAGGGAAGATGGTGACCCCTGACTCACCTGGCGGCTGGCACCTGGCTGCCCTGACGTCCCTAGACGGGTTCCTCACCCGTACGCCGATCACGTGCCTAAAGCCCTGGCTTTCCCTGAGCTGAGCCCTAGGTAGTGAACAGGGCGATGGGAACACTAGTCCGCACCACTAACTCTAAGGGAAAACACCAAGGGGAGGACAGACAACACAGACTCAACATATATTCCCAGGTGGGCGACAACAGGAGACAACAATAAGCCCAACAGGGATCCGGAGGGTAGCACTCAGGAACGACAACCAGGATTAACCACTCCAGTGGGTCAGTATAGATGTCCAGGCAGGAAGCTCTATAACTGGCAACTAGAGAAGTGTGAGGGGAGAATATAAGGAGGTAGGGAGTGGCAGACAAGAAACAGCTGAGGAGGAGAAGCTACGGATCCCTGAGAGAGACAAAAAGGATAGCAAGGCAAACACAGAAAACAATCACTAAAAAACAACGTGATCTTTAGATATAGAGCGCGCAGCCACCCGCTGCGACTTCCTGACCCCGGGTATAACGGAGTCAGACGTGGCTCTTGATACCCTCGTGACAGTACCCCCCCCTTTCACGAGGGGCCTCCGGACACTCAGGACCAGGTCTCTCCGGATGAGAGGCATGGAAAGTCTGAATTAACCTGTTGGCGTTTACCTCTGACGCTGGAACCCACATTCTTTCCTCGGGACCGTAACCCCTCCAATGCACCAGATACTGAAGAGAGCGGCTGACCCGACGAGAATCAACAATTCTGGCTATTTGAAACTCCAGATTACCAGCCACAATGACAGGAGGAGGTGGCAGCGGCGATGGTTCTAGAGGTGGAACATACTTCTTGAGTAACGATTTATGGAAGACGTTATGGATCTTAAAAGTCTGAGGTAGCTCCAGGCGAAAAGCCACAGGGTTAATGACGGCTACTATTTTATAGGGACCAATGAACCTAGGACCCAGTTTCCAAGAAGGAACCTTCAACTTAATATTTCTAGTAGACAACCACACATAGTCATTCACTCCTAGGTCCGGACCTGGCGACCGTTTCTTATCGGCCATGCATTTATATTTACCACTTATCTTTTTCAAGTTAACTTGCACCTTCTGCCATACCGATGAAAGAGATGAAGAAAACCTTTCCTCTTCGGGAACCCCAGAAGACCCCCCCTCTTTGAAAGTACAAAATTGGGGATGAAAACCGTATGCACCAAGGAATGGTGACTTGCCAGTGGACTCCTGATAATGATTATTTATGGCAAACTCAGCTAACGGTAAATATGATGACCACAACTCTTGGTTTTCAGACACAAAACACCTTAAATATGTTTCTAGGTTTTGGTTGGTACGCTCAGTCTGTCCATTCGACTGAGGATGGAAAGCTGAGGAAAAGGACAAGTGAACCCCCAAACGGGAACAAAAAGCTTTCCAAAACTTAGAAATAAACTGGGTTCCCCGATCCGAAACCACATCGGAAGGGACCCCGTGAAGCTTCACGATTTCACTGATAAACACCTGAGCGAGAGTTTTAGCATTAGGAAGTGCGGGTAGCGCAATAAAGTGTACCATTTTGCTAAACCTGTCTACTACTACCAAGATAACTGTTTTACCCGCCGACAACGGTAAGTCAGTGATGAAATCCATTGACAGATGTGTCCATGGCCTATTGGGGATGAAAAGTGGCAATAAAGACCCTGCTGGACGTGTATGAGAGACTTTCGCGCGTGCACAAGTAGAACAAGTAGACACGAAATCCATTACATCCTGACGCAACCTTGGCCACCAAAAACGACGAGATAAAAGCTCCAAGGTTGCTTTACTACCCGGGTGTCCAGCAAGTGCCGAATTATGATGTTCTTTTAATAATTCAAGACGCAGGTTTAACGGTACAAACAATTTCTCTGAGGGGCAAGAGGCCGGGGCGTCCCCCTGAGCCTCTAACACCTTTCCCTCTAGAACAGAGTGTACAGCAGAGACAACCACTCCTCTTTGTAAAATAGATACCGGATCACAAACATTACCCCCTCCAGGGAAACTACGAGATAATGCGTCTGCCTTGGTATTTTTTGCCCCAGGACGATAGGTGATTACAAAGTTAAATCTGGTAAAGAATAGCGACCACCTAGCTTGTCTAGGGGTGAGACGCTTAGCCGATTCTAGGTACAGAAGGTTCTTGTGATCCGTAATCACCGTGACGGGGTGGATTGCTCCCTCTAAGAAGTGACGCCACTCTTCAAGCGCCAGTTTAATCGCCAACAGTTCCCTATTTCCAATATCATAATTCTTCTCCGCAGAAGATAATTTTTTGGAAAAGAAAGCGCAAGGACGCCATTTGCCAGGAGACGGACCCTGAGACAATACAGCTCCCACTCCCACCTCTGACGCATCTACCTCGACAATAAAAGGCTGGGAGACATCAGGTTGAATTAGAACAGGTGCCGAGGTAAACCTCTCCTTTAGAGAGGAAAATGCATCTTTAGCGGCGTCAGACCATTTGGAAAAATCCGTCCCCTTCCTAGTCATGTCGGTAAGGGGTTTAACGATCACTGAATAATTTTTAATGAACTTTCTATAGAAATTAGCGAAACCCAAAAACCGTTGTAGGGCTTTAAGGTTCTCAGGAAGATCCCAATCTAAAATTGCCTGGACCTTCCCAGGATCCATGCGGAAACCTGAAGCAGATAATAGATATCCCAGGAACTGTAATTCCTGAACAGCGAAGACACATTTTTCAATTTTCGCATATAATTTATTCGTCCGTAGGACCTGCAGTACTTGCCTGACATGCACCTCATGTGTTTTCAGATCAGCCGAATAAATTAAGATATCATCTAGGTATATGACTACAAACCTGCCGATGAGATGACTAAAAATATCATTAACGAAATGTTGGAAGACAGCAGGGGCATTGGTCAGACCGAAAGGCATAACTAGATTTTCATAATGCCCCTCAGGGGTGTTAAAAGCTGTCTTCCACTCATCCCCTTCCCTGATACGAATCAGATTGTAGGCCCCCCTAAGATCAAGTTTGGAGAACCACTTAGCACCCGCAATCTGATTAAAAAGGTCAGGAATGAGAGGAAGAGGGTATGGGTCACGGATGGTTATCTGGTTTAACTTACGGAAATCTAAGCAAGGACGCAGGCCCCCATCTTTCTTTTTAACAAAGAAAAACCCTGCAGCCACGGGTGAAGAAGAGGGTCTGATGTGTCCCTTAGCCAGACTCTCGGAGATATAATCTTTCATGGCTTGTCTCTCGGGACCCGAAAGATTATACAACCTGGACTTGGGTAATTTTGCCACGGGAATCAGGTTAACCGGGCAATCATAAGGACGATGAGGTGGTAGTTTCTGACAACCCTTTTCAGAAAAAACGTCCTCAAAGTCCGAAATAAATGTAGGTAGGGAAGCTATGGAGGCGATTAAGCAATTGTTATTTAAGCAATTCTCTCTGCAATGCTCACTCCACTCCAATATCTCCCTGGCCTGCCAATCCACCACTGGATTGTGCGCTACCAACCAGGGAAGACCCAATACCACCGGAGAGGGAAGGCCCTCCAGAACGTAACATGAAAGACACTCATTATGGTGGTCCCCTACCCGAAGGTGTAAATTACGAACAATGTGGGTGAGGTTTCTCTGAGACAGAGGAGCAGAATCTATAGCGAATACGGGAATAGGTCTCTGCAGCGTACAGAGAGACAAACCCATAGTGCGGGCAAAATGGGCATCAATCAAGTTTACCCCTGCTCCACTGTCTAGAAAAACTGAAATAGACTCCGTCTTAACACCAAAAACAATGACCGCTGGTAACACAAATTGAGATGTTCGTATGGAGGAAACGTATACCCCCCGGCTGACATCCTCCGCACAGCCCGGGGTTAGTAGTTTTCCGACGGTCTTTTGTTTTTGAGAAAGGAGGGACAGACATTAATGAAATGACCCCTCCCCCCACAGAAAAAACAAGCCCCCCCCTACGGCGAACCTCGGGAGGACGGACCTGACGAGAAGTTCCGCCTAGCTGCATAGGCTCATCTAAGTCAGTACAGGCTGACTGTTGCTTGGGAGAGGTAACCAATTGCTCTGGAATTTTCGATCTCTCCCTAAGACGTCTATCTATTCTGATAGAGAGGGACATAACAGCATCAAGGGAAAGGGGGGTCTCATACAGCGCCAGTGCATCCTTAACCCTTTCAGATAACCCAGAGCAGAACTGACTCCTGAGAGCCGGGTCGTTCCACTGAGTATCCGTAGCCCACCTACGGAACTCTGAGCAATATTCCTCTGCTGACCGACCTCCCTGTAGGAGTCTCCGTAACTTCGACTCAGCCAGGGCGACTCGGTCAGGGTCATCATATATGAGACCCAAAGCCCCAAAAAATCCCTCCACTGACCGAAGAGCCTGAGAACCAGGGGGTAACGAGAACGCCCAGGATTGCGGATCCCCCTGAAGCAGGGAAATGACAATCCCTACCCGCTGTTCTTCATGACCTGAGGAGTAAGGGCGCAACTTAAAATATAATTTGCAGGCCTCACGGAACGTCGCAAATTTGTCCCTTCCCCCAGAAAATCTGTCGGGAAGAGCAACCTTGGGTTCAGTGACAACCTGGTTACCCATAGCAACCGCTGGGGGTGCGGTCTGCTGCATTTGCTGCTGTTGTTGGAGAACAGACGCCTTCAATCCTGCCACCTCCAAAGACAGGCTTTGAAGCTGTTCTGCCAAGGCATCAATAGGATCCATATTGGATTCTAAGTAGAGAGAGAAAAAAAAAACAACAAACAAAAAATTAAATAAATTTTATTTTTATTTTTTTCAAAAAGTAATGGCCAGTTATAATATCACGGTCGGCGTGGCTATCACATACGTGACACAGAGGGAGGGAACGAGGAAGGCCCTGCCCAAGTGAGAGGGAAGATGGTGACCCCTGACTCACCTGGCGGCTGGCACCTGGCTGCCCTGACGTCCCTAGACGGGTTCCTCACCCGTACGCCGATCACGTGCCTAAAGCCCTGGCTTTCCCTGAGCTGAGCCCTAGGTAGTGAACAGGGCGATGGGAACACTAGTCCGCACCACTAACTCTAAGGGAAAACACCAAGGGGAGGACAGACAACACAGACTCAACATATATTCCCAGGTGGGCGACAACAGGAGACAACAATAAGCCCAACAGGGATCCGGAGGGTAGCACTCAGGAACGACAACCAGGATTAACCACTCCAGTGGGTCAGTATAGATGTCCAGGCAGGAAGCTCTATAACTGGCAACTAGAGAAGTGTGAGGGGAGAATATAAGGAGGTAGGGAGTGGCAGACAAGAAACAGCTGAGGAGGAGAAGCTACGGATCCCTGAGAGAGACAAAAAGGATAGCAAGGCAAACACAGAAAACAATCACTAAGAAACAACGTGATCTTTAGATATAGAGCGCGCAGCCACCCGCTGCGACTTCCTGACCCCGGGTATAACGGAGTCAGACGTGGCTTAAGATACCCTCGTGACAGCTATGAGCTGAGCGCTGCGATTGACTAGCACTCCAGCCTGGGAGAAGGAGACGCCGGCAGGTTCCACTGGGTGGAGCCTAACATATGAAGATACCTGAGCCTATACCGGGAGAACAGAGCGGCGCCTAGGGATAATAGTAAGTGCAGGGGGATCCGTGGGCGCCGCTCTCCATGTCTGTATAGTTAGTTTAGATTTTTTATTCTAGTGATAGGTCCTCTTTAAG
This sequence comes from Bufo bufo, assembly GCF_905171765.1. Lineage (NCBI taxonomy): Eukaryota > Metazoa > Chordata > Amphibia > Anura > Bufonidae > Bufo > Bufo bufo. The sequence goes on along the minus strand of NC_053389.1, from coordinate 33,264,113 downwards.
GCCCAAAGGAACTAGAGTATTGAGTTTGTAGATCCAGAACATTTCTTTGCGGCACAGTGTCTGGTATGAGTGTGGCACCGGGAGAGTGCAGGAGCTGTGAGGTCTTTCAGAGACCTCGATCAGCCCTGCACTGAGGCTGTACAGTGCTGTATAGCGCTGTACAGCCTCTCTGGGGGGTGTATTTCTCCTGTAACTGGGGCTACTATGTCAGCCCCAGTTACAGGAGAAATCAACAGTGAAAAATAAAATAAAAAGTGAAGTTAAATGTCCCCCAGAGGTCTTGTATGACCATATGGGGACGCAAACTGTAAAAAAATAAATAAAATTGTGTTAAAAAAAAAGAAGAAAAAAAAAGGTTTCACATGTAAAAAAAAAATTCCCCAAGTAAGGAATTAGAAAAAATAAAAAATATGTTAAAAATAGAAATAAATAAATAAAATAGACATATTTGTAATTGCCGCGTCCGTGACGGTCGGCTCTCTAAATATATCACATGATCGACCCAGTCTGATAAACACCATAAAATAAATAAAAAAGTGTCTAAAAAAAGCAATTTTTGTCACCTTACATCACAAAAACACCAAGTGATCAAAAAGGTGTATATCCCACAAAATGGTACCAATAAAACTGTCACCTCATTCCACAAAAAATTAGCCCCTACATAAGAAAATCGCTCAGAAAATAAAAAAAACTATAGCTCTCAGAACATGGAGACACTAAAACATCTTTTGTTTGGGTTTCAAAAATGCTATTAGGCTACATTCACACGTCAGTATTTTTCTATAATCCGATTTTCTGTCCGTTTTTTGCGGATCCGTTGTTCCTGAAAATGTTTCTGTATGTCATCCGTATGTCATCCGTTTTTTGCGGATCCGCAAAAAACGGAAACATGTATAAATTTCAATAAGCAAATAAAGTTGTTTGGATTTCTTGAAAAAAAAATAAAAAATAAAAAAAAAATTTAAATGTCATTTCCAGGAACGGATTCCGTATAAAACGGATGACATACGGAATTACATCCGTATGTCTTCCGTTTTTTGCAGATCCATTGACTTTGTATTGTACCAGGATCCGATTTTTCAGGAAAAGAATAGGACATGTTTTATATTTAAACGGACATGCGGAACGGAACAACGGAAACGGACAGCATTGCGACTTCCTCAGATCTGGTCCAGATCTGTTCCAGAAAAAACGGAACAGATGAGGAAAGAAAAAACGGACGTGTGAATGGACCCTTATTGTGCAAAACTTAAATAAATAAGAAAAAGTATACATATTAGGTATCGCCATGTCTGTAACGATCTGCTCTATAAAAATGTCACTTGACTGAACCCCTCAGATGAACGCTCTAAAAATAAATAAATAAAAAAAAATTTGGTCACCTTGCCCCATAAAGTGTTATAATGAATGATCAAAAAGTCATATGTACCCAAAAATAGTACCAATAAAACTGGCACCTTATACCCTAGTTTCCAAAATGGGGTCACTTCTTGGGAGTTTCTACTGTAAGGGTGCATCAAGGGGGCTTCAAATGGGACATGGCATCTAAAAACCTTGTGGCGCTCCTTTTCTTCTGCGCCCTGCCGTGTGCCCATACAGCAGTTTATGACCACATGTGGGGTGTTTCTGTAAACCGCAGAATCTGGGTAATAAATATTGAATTTTGTTTGGCTGTTAACCATCGATGTGTTAAAGATTTTTTTTTATTAAAATGGAAAATCAGTTTAACTGCTTATGTAAAGTACGCTAAAAACACTTTTGGCCAATATATGCCGGACGTTCTTCGCTGCACGCACGACATCAGAGGCGTGCAGCATCTCTAGTCAGTAAAATCTCTAGGTCCTTTGCAACTTGTTGTATACCCACCACCAGGGTTGCAATACATGGCGCCAGCAAAGGACTTAGTAACTTGCTCCTGATGAACCGACAAAAAGTTGGATAGGGAAACGCGTCGAGCAACTTACTGCAGTGACATATATGCAGACTGACTCTCGCTTTTACATCTAGAGCCTAATAGGGTTATCCTCTAAGGGTGGCGATCTGTGTAGGGTCTGTGGCCCAGTATACACAGTGCTATCTAAGATCATTTTTGGATCACTGTACTCTTCAATTAGCTCACATACTCCTAAATATAAAGGAGGTTCTATGAAATTGTATACATTTGGGATCTACTATCCCCGTGCGGGATCCAACACTGCATGGCCCCAAGGGTCCACAGCCCTGCTATGTGGAGTGTGAATAACGCTCCTGCTGATCATTAGAGGAATTACACCTGTATTAAAATACTCCTAAATATAAAGGAGTTCCAGTGATAGGGTGTTTGTAGGAATCAGCATAATTTTAGTCTGATATATTCTAATTCACCCTATCAAGCCTATTTGTGTGAAGATCTATTTTTATAATATTTAATAAAGTGTTTTTAGCGTACTTTACATAGGCAGTTAAACATATTTTGGAGTAGTACGTCTACAATATCATAACATCCAAGTGAATTAAAATGGAAAATCTGCCAAAAAAGTGAAATTTTAAAATTTGATCTCCATTTTCCTTTAATTCTTGTGGAACGCCTAAAGGGTTAATAAAGTTTGTAAAATCGGTTTTAAGTAACTTGAGGGGTGTAGTTTCTACAATGGGATCATTTATGGGGGGTATCCACTATGTAGGCCCCACAAAGTGACTTCAGACCTGAACTGGTCCTTAAAAAGTGGGTTTTGGCAATTTTCTTAAAAATTTTAAGAATTGCTTCTAAACTTCTAAGCCTTCTAACGTCCTAAAAAAATAAAATGACATTTCCAAAATGATGCCAACAAAAAGTAGACATATGGGGAATGTTAAGTAATACATTTTTATAAGGTATCACTTTCTGTTTTAAAAGGAGAGAAATTGAAATTTCAAAAATTGCGAATTTTTCATATTTTTTGGTAAATTTGGGATTTTTTCATAAATATTGGTGAAATATATTGACTCCAATTTATGACTAGCATGAAGTACAATGTGTCACGAGAAAACAATCTCTGAATGGCTTGGATAAGTAAAAGTAAAAGTGAGATATGTCAGATTTTCTAAATTACTGTAGGCCTGGTCAGGAAGGGGGAAAATGGCCAAGATGTGAAGTGGTTAAGCTAAATATTTTATGAATGTATGTCATATTGTCTATTTAACCATTTTAATATTCCTACGCCAGTGCGATCACTGATGCCCAGCACTACGTTCACTCCTCGGCACCGAGTGCTATAAATCAGTTAGTGTGTATCCACGTATTACCGCTATCCTTCTATTTGACCGCCAAGGTCATTTTTCCATGTACCTGCCTAATTGTACCATTGGCAATTTTTGATATTTGTACTTATTGACGGAGTGGCGCTCATTTTCTCTCCCTCTTTTCCTTCTCTCCGCTTTTTTTTTTTTTTTCCTTTTCACTTTAGCGGTGGGTGACGTTCTACTGTGAAACCCCTCACACTGACACCACCCAATTTCCGCACTCCTATAATTGCCATTACCAGAAACAACACAGACACAAACAGATCCACAAGGAACCAGTCAGATCAAAACACGTGTTGCCAGTCTTACTGATCTCCTGGCACCTGGCACGGGAACGTCCGTGACACCTGGTAATACAAAAAATGTTTCTTTACTCAGCTGGAATTCACTTAACTTAGTACCAGCAGGGTGCAAGATGGTGGCAGTTGGCCCAAATCCTTCTATTGTTCCTATCTGGCTTAAGTCTGTTATCTGCTCAATAAGTAGGCTATCTCTTGATCATTTTTCTCTCATGTAAATAAAGTCTATAGCTCAGTCAAAATCAAGGAGCGGGGTGCTTTAGGAGCTGCTTTCCGGGCTCCTGCAGCAGGAGGAGAAACAAGCATCCCCTAACTGCGCCATGTGTTGTCCCTTGGAAGTCCAATATAAACTAACGACAGCTACCTGAAAAACCCTTCCCTTGGTGGGAAGCGGGACAGCCCACTTCTGCCATGAGGGGCAAAAATAATGGAATGGTTAGTTCCATTCTTGTCTGTAGGACTCTAACAGACCTATGCCACCTGCTGAAAACCAGGCACATAGTATCAAATGCAATATAAGTTAACAGTTGCATAGATACAATACTTAGTAAGAAGGACATTTATTAAATAGGAACATGGAAAGTTAGCCATAGGAAACAATTACAATGTATTAATTTGTAGTGCCCTCTACGGGGTACTACACATGTAAAATCCTCTCAAAAGACGTGGTTAATACAGATTGGAATCTCCTTCGACCGGTCGAACACCTTTTAAAATGTTAGAACATATGACCAGTTACAGATCAGATGTAAAGCAAAATGCAAGTTAAAGCCCTATTCACACGTCCGTGTCCAAATTTGTAAAAAGGTGGTCAGTGATTCCTCCATGAAGGATCCGTGTTGGGTACGTGTGTCATCCGTGTTTCACAGACAATGCGCAGCTGAAAAATAATTCTCCGAGCATCTCTTCCTAATGATCCGTGAAACCCGGATGATACATGGATAGCATCTGTGGTTTTCAGGGACCCGTAGACTATAATGGGCCTGCTGGATCCATGAACACGGACAAAATACAGCGTGCTTCCATGCTAAAACACGGATGTGTGAAAAATACACACATTAAAATTAATGGGGACGTGTTCTGTCCGTGGAAAACATGTACGTGGAACGCTGACGTGTGAAAGAGGCTGTAAAATGGCTGTAGCTGCCTCCATGCTTACTGTTTCTATTGGTTCTTATAGGAGCTGCAAACATAGGTTTTTCGCAGTCCATATACAGAACCATTCATTTTAATGGTTCCGAAAAAAAAAGTAATGTACTCAGTATGCATTCCATTTCCGTATTTCCGTTTTTTCCGTTCCGTTGAAAGATAGAACATGTCCTATTATTTCCCGCAAATCACATTCCGTGGCTCCATTCAAGTCAATGGGTCAGCAAAAAAAAAACGGAACACATACGGAAATGCATCCGTATGTCTTACGTATCCGTTCCATTTTTGCGGAACCATCCATTGAAAATGTTATGCCCAGTCCAATTTTTTCTATGTAATTACTGTATACTGTATATGCCATACGGAAAAACAGAACTGAGAAACGGAAACACGACGGAAACACAAAAAAACCCCGGAACAACGGATCCGTGAAAAATGGACCGCTAAACGCTGAAAAAGCCACACGGTCGTGTGAAAGAGGCCTTAATCAGTGCTGCTCCCCTTTAATACAGGGATACCCTCTCCTATGGCTAAAGTTGATCGGCTATGGATCAGGCAGACATTTTTACACCCTCTCCCTTCATTCCTTCTTTCCCCCAGTGTCTTTGCTAGACCAAAACATTCTTCCCATAAGCTTGGTGGGACCACCATTTATTGGGGTGGGCATCAGAAGGCCTTACGCCATTTCAATTTGGGCACCAGCTTTCTGCTTCGTGAATAGAATTCCACAATCAGTGAAGACTGACACACAGTGAGGTCAATAAGAGAGAGTAAGCATTATGAAAGTTAGATGTATATGGTATTTAGGGTCCGTATTAAGCTAGGTGCCTCCTTCGAGCTGGCCCCTTATTACCTGGATGGACATGACCATCATAATGTCACATTGGAAGCATTCCTACGTGACAACAACTCGTTGTTTCTGCCGCAGTCACAAGGGTCAGGAATGCAGCAGATATGTTTGGAATAGTCACATTTCGGGCAGCAAAAAAAAATAAAATCTGAATTTAGGAAGAATGACGTTGGGTCACATTCCAGGAGCGCCTTTGACAAGACGAGTGAAACTGTCCGGGGGCTGGGGGTGGGAGAGGCAGGTATCAGCTACAGGGCCGCATGGTAGTGCAGGAGAGCACTGAACGGTACTACAAGCCCCATCAGATACCCTAGGAATTAATCCACTTGGCTGAAATCAATGTGAGCCAAAGCTATGGCAGATCTGCTTCTGAGAACAGCGTGTTTTTTATGGCGGAGACTGGTAGTTCTTCCCCATTGACTTCATTAGGGAATGCAGCAAAACTTGGGTTAAGGGCTCATGCACACGACCATTGTGGGCAGCTGCCCGTAAGCAGCGGGTCCGCAATATACGGGCACCGGCGGTCTGTGCACCGCATCAAGGATGCAGATCCATTCACTTGAAGGGGGCCCTCGATCTACATCCGACGGTGCATGCACTACTTTTTTGCTGTGCGGAGGCACGGACAGAAACCCATGTAAGCACTCCGTGCCTCTGTCTGAAGAAGAAAAAGTTCAGGTCTCCAGAGGCATCAAGGCTTCTTTGCTGTAAGACCTCTAAGGCCTCATGCACACGACAGTATTTTTTCACGGTCCTCAAAAACGGGGTTCCGTTGTTCCGTGATCCGTTTCCGTTTTTTTTTTTTCGTGTGTCTTCCTTGATTTTTGGAGGATCACCAGACATGAAAAGTGAAAAAAAAATCTAAGTCAAGCTTGCCTTGAAAATGATAGGAAAAAAACGGACACGGATCACGGACGCGGATGACAATCTTGTGTGCCTCTGTGTTTTTTCACGGACCCATTGACTTGAATGGGTCCGCGAACCGTTGTCCGTGAAAAAAATAGGACAGGTCATATTGTTTTCACGGACTGGAAACACGGATCACGGTGGCCACAGCAGGAACAGTGGACAGTTTTAAAAAAAAGGCTCTGATAAATTATTCAATTTAAATAATATGAATTCTTATGAAAATTTCTCAAAATTCACACCCCCACCTATTTCTTGGTTGAACTTGTTAACATGTTAATTATGTAACTATGTGACTGTGTAACATCTCTTCTACCTTTCTCTGATGCCTTTCCAGCCAGGTCTGCAGCTTCCATTCTTTACCATCAGTATAGGCTGACATTATCATGTTGAGGGAACATCATCCAATCCTCTCGAACATTATTTATTTGGAAGGGGGGAGTATCTAGTAGCAGGATGTACTATGTTCCTGTATGCCTACTGTATATGTGCTATGCACGTGGGTATAACAGACAGGCCAACTCTTCTTCTACAGGTCCTCCAAGAATTTTTGGAGCTGTAGCAGGGTTCATTTCAGATTCTCAGAGGCTTTATTTCCTGAACTGTGGTCAGTGGTAGTCTTTTTGGTCTGATATAACTGGCATAACTCCTAAAGGGAACCTGTCACCGGGATTTGATGTATAGAGCTGAGGACATGGGTTGCTAGATGGCTGCTTGCACATCCGCAATACCCAGTCCCCATAGCTCTGTGTGCTTTTATTGTGTAAAAAAAACGATTTTATACATAAGCAAATTAACCTGAGATGAGTCCTGTCCCTGACTCATCTCACGTACAGGACTCATCTCAGGTTAATTGGCATATGTATCAAATCTTTTTTTTACACAATAAAAGCACACAGAGCTATGGGGACTGGGTATTGCGGATGTGCTAGCGGCGATCTAGCAACTCATGTCCTCAGCTCTGTACCCAAAATCCAGGTGACAGGTTCCCTTTAAAGGGGTTGTCCGAGTTATTTTGTTCTTTCTATGTTCCTAACTGGGCAAATGTAACAGCTTTCCAATTAACTCACTTTATCTCTGGTGGCTGGTTTCTCAGATTTCACTGAGGGTCACATGACCTGTGATGTCAGCTTCTCTCCCTGCTCTGATAAAGGTCGTTTACAAGCCTGTAAACGAGAGTCACTGTGCTGGCCACGCCCCCTTCACTGCTGCCTGCTCTCTCCTAGGATTCTTAACCCCTTCAGCTGCACACTGGGTAGCTGGAGAAGTGACAATTCTTGGCACAGGAGCTGAAGGACTAGAGAGAGCATTGCACAAGAAGGTAGGGGAAGATCCTGTGTGTATTAGCAGTGTCATTATACAGCTTGGACTTGTAGTTCTACACATACAACATGCTGCAGAGTCTCCAAGCAAGCAGACATGTCACTCAGGGAAGCTCTTGTATCCGCTCCCTTAGCAGTGTCATTATACAGCTGGGACTTGTAGTCCTACACATACAACATGCTGCAGAGTCTCCCAGCAGGCAGACATGTCACTCAGGGCAGCACTGGTATCCACTCCCTTAGCAGAGCAGGGGGAGGGGCAGGGATTGTTGTTATTGCATGTAAACAAAGGGCCAGAAAAGAACCAGGGAAATTAAGAAATAGATTTTTTTTTTCGCATAAAACTTGCTTAGCTTAGTTATATATTGTTGCCCCATCAGATTTTCAGTGCTATATATTTTTTTTTCATAACTCGGACAACCCCTTTAAGTCACTCTGTCTTCGAAACATGCCCCTTATTCTTAATGCAACTGGGAAGGACAGCTATAAGGCAAGAGGAAATTCTTCTGACCTCCTCTGCAATCTGTCCTGGGTAGGGACTGCTACTGGAAACTTGGTAAAGTGGTCCAAAATAACAAGAATTTGTAAACTTTAAAGGATCATAAAGTCCATTATCTCCATCTGCAAAGGGTGGACAGTCTGGTTGTTCAGAGCTTACTACTCTTTAGCTCTGCCTAGGCTGCAAATGAGGACGCTCATATAGACTTCCAAAGCCACCCTCCATCAGTAGGGATCTTAGCAGTTCCTTTGTAGTCAGGCAGCCATCTGAACTCATACACCTTTTCTGCTTGTTCGGCCACTGGTACCATTCCTTATTCGTCCTTCTCTAAGGTAATGCCTCTCTTCAACATTGTAACAGCCAGTTCTTAGTGCTGTAGTGCCCTGGCAGCTATTATCCCCCTTCTACTCTAGCAATGCCAAAATATGTTGTTGAGGCTGTGACTAAGGCCCTGTGCCGCCCACCATTAAAATGTTAAAAAACCACGTGTTATTTAAAGCTTCCATGCAGTCCTATGTGTGTCTCTGGTTTCAGACTACAAAGTCTGTGTAGTCTGATCCTGCAGTTATGTATTAATCTACAGTCTATTCTATATGCCCACTTGATAACCCTAGGGACAGAGGAACAGGTCGCAGACAGGGGTGGACTGGAAACTTGAGTTGGCACTGGAAGAAAAAAAAAAGAAGTGGCCCCTTGTTGTAGGCAGGTACACTCTGTCAGGAGGAAGGATAAAACAAATAGGTAGGGCCAAAACATGAAGGCATGGACAACAGAAGTAGTCGGGGGCCAGTAATACTGTAGTGAAGAACAAAGTACCGCGCCAATAAAACCAAATACCACAGAGCAGCAAATAATATGGCTGCCTACACCACAGTATTAAACAGTATTATTATCCTGGTAATACAGATGAACTCACCCGCTGGACAGGTGCATTAGCGCCTGATGCTGCTACTTCAATTAATGAGGAGAGCATCAGATCTTTATGTTCAGGCTGGCAGCCATGAGGAGACATTGGGTGGCCCTCTGAGCATCAGCCCACCCGGAAATTTCCATGTAGGGTCTATGGACAGTCCTCCCCTGGAGGCAGATGAACAGGAGTAAATAATTGTGGGGTGACTGGAAATAGGCATCTTGTGCTCTTTGACAATAAAGGTATATATTGAAAAACCGGCACTCTACATCTGTCAGTGATACTAAAGAAGCAATGTACACAGATATGATAGTAAAAAATACGTATTTATTTTTATGGAAATACGGTAAAAGTGAAGGATAAAAGGTAGAAGTTCTAAAAATGGAGTTCTAGAAATGAAAAAATATAAAAATAAAAATAAAAATTGCAATGTGCAGAGATGGGGATGCACAATGGAAAAATGTGCAAAGACAATGCGGGAGTGGGACAATGCGGCGATTGTCCAATGACCACCTTCAGTGGGTTCAATAAGTCATTATGTCCATTTGTATGCAGTTCGTAAAAAAAGGGATTTTTTGTCTTATATATCGCTGATGTTGGTCACACAGGAAAAATATATATAGTATATATATAGTGGCAAAAGGATAAAAAGATAAAAATATATATATAAATGGTGTGTCAGTCGGGTGCTGCACTTAGTGTGGCGTCCCACACATTAGAAAGGGCTGCACCCTGACTGTTACCTTCTTTATCAGGTGTAGATGTCCTGGCTGTTGGAGCGTCCTTGTTGCGCTCTGCGGTGTCTGTTTCCCGTTTTTTGGGCATTCCACGTGGGTGTGACGTCACTTCTCTGGCGTCTCACGTGTCTTTGTCTCACGTGTCTTATGGTGACTCCCCTCTAAAACCTGCAAGAAATTTTATCCTGGAAGCGCTTCCAAATAATTGATCACATCCGACTCTTCTGGATTGAAAAAGACCATCAGCGAAAGTCTATAAACCAAGTCCGGCAAAGACACGTGAGACGCCAGAGAAGTGACGTCACACCCACGTGGAACACCAAAAAACCGGGAAACAGACACCGCAGAGCGCAACAAGGACGCTCCAACAGCCAGGACATCTACACCTGATAAAGAAGGTAACAGTCAGGGTGCAGCCCTTTCTAATGTGTGGGACGCCACACTAAGTGCAGCACCCGACTGACACACCATTTATATATATATTTTTTTAATCTTTTTATCCTTTTGCCACTATATATACTATATATATTTTTCCTGTGTGACCAACATCAGCGATATATAAGACAAAAAATCCCTTTTTTTACGAACTGCATACAAATGGACATAATGACTTATTGAACCCACTGAAGGTGGTCATTGGACAATCGCCGCATTGTCCCACTCCCGCATTGTCTTTGCACATTTTTCCATTGTGCATCCCCATCTCTGCACATTGCAATTTTTATTGTTATTTTTTTCATATTTTTTCATTTCTAGAACTCCATTTTTAGAACTTCTACCTTTTATCCTTCACTTTTACCGTATTTTCATAAAAATAAATATGTATTTTTTACTATCATATCTGTGTACATTGCTTCCTTAGTATCACTGACAGATGTAGAGTGCCGGTTTTTCAATATATACCTTTATTGTCATAAACCTCCTTTCTGATTGGGTAAATCAGTCCAGAACCAGAGCACCTATACATTGTATTGATCAGGTGAGCCACCAATAACCTATTTCTTATCTTGAGCTCTTTGCTGACATTAGTTTCTTCTACAGTTCCTCAAGAACAATAATGGATAAGGTAGATTGTCATGATTCAGTCGTTACTTATGACTTACGTGTATTACTTGCCGTACTTGCAATAAAATAAAAAAATCACTGAAAAAGATTAAATTGAGGAGAGCAGACCCTGCACATATAGTGTGCTGCTTCTTGTTACCTCTCTGTGCAATCAAGCATCCAATGAGGAGCACACACAGCTATACAGTATGTACCACCTAATCAAAGTCGCCTGTGGGATAGGCAGGGCAAAAGTACACAAAAAAAACGCTGCTCACAAGGTGTGATAATAGAAGCAAGTCTGAATGCACTCCTATTATCCCACCTCGGGAGTAGCAGCATACTGTATGTGCAGGGTCTGCTCTCCTGAATGTAGATGCCAAATGACACAGAGAAAGGTGTTAGAGTAGGTCCTGCCTGACTGAGATCACTTTGTAGCTGGTAGGTGGGCACAGATGTGTTTTGATCAAAATATATTGGCTAAGAGTCTCATATTTTATCATATCAGAATGAGGGCTTAGTTTGTATATAATGTTTGCATCTATTGTGCTAATGCAATTATTTTACTGAAGTCTCACGCCACTTCTGCTGAGATGAAGTTTGGCTCCACGGAGCCTATACATTTCAATGCTGTACGAAAAAAGCATTAAAACCAAAGTTTTTGGACGTATGATCCGAAACTTTGCTCAAGACTAGTCTATATATCTATTGTGCTAGTGCAATTATCTTCAGCGATTTTTATCTTTATTAAATGTAGCCATGTACATCCACATATTTATTTATCACATATCACGTGCAGGATTTTTAAAAATCTTTTTCAGTGATTTTTTTTTTGTTTGTTTGTAGTATATACTTAAAGGAGTGTGTTGTGGAAAATGTATTGTTAGCCATATGGTCGCCATCTATCCTATGGAGATGCGCAGATTCGTTCGCGTTCGCATCAGTGCAGAAACTTTCGCACGATGATCTGGTCGTCCCGACCTGTAGCTGATTTGTGCCCGACCTGGTATTACTGCAGGATACCAGTGTCATGGTGTCCGCTGAGGCGGGAGGGATTGGGACCGTCGAACAAAGGTTTCTTCATCCACGAGGATAAGAGCGGGGTAACGAAAAGGGCGCAAATAAGTGTGCGAACGCGCGAACATAAGTTTGCGCGATCATTCATATTATACCATAACCTGTCTCCCCATTGGTCATGATTGTAAGACCGCCTTCCAGCCAATCACTTCATACCATAACCTGTCTCCCCATTGGTCATGATTGTAAGACCGCCTTCCATCTTCTGGTATAAATAAACCTTGCCTAACTGTTGGAGGGAGGCACATTATTGGATCCTACTTGAGAACGTCTCTGTGGTGTTATTTTGGAGGAATTGCGCACACATCGACGCACATTACACCAAGGATTTCCCGATTGTACTTCTGGCGGTCGTTTTCGGTTGTGAGAACGAGACAAAGGAGCAAACGGTGATATCAGTTGGCAAGCCAGGTAGGAGCTAATTTTTCCCCCCGTTATCAGCAGAACTTAAAGGAGACACAGCTTAATTTTCTAAAAGCAAAAAAGGCCGGAATAAGGTAATAAAATTCCTTTCCTTACTCTCATTTTTGAGAAAGATTTGCTCTTTGTAAATTGAAATCTGTGTACTCCAATCTGCTGATAACAGGAAAAAAATCTACTGAAAAAACCTTTTGGTATATGTGGTTGATGTTTTTCCAATAATAGCTGCCCAGATACTTGTTGTTGCATATTTGCATAACTGCTATGGGGGTTTCTCAACTGTAAAGGGCAGGTCAGTGCTCTGTTGGGACAAAGGATCTATAGTGAGAGATCCAACAGAGGGCTTTGTGTGTAAGGTCGGGTGTTTATAGTTTAACACCACAGCAGGCAGATATTGCCATCAGTATCTAAACAGGGGGTTTGTTAAACTGTAATTTTATCTGCTGCGTCAAAAGGAAATTTCTGCTTGGTAAAATAATGTTTTTCAATCTATTTGTGTAAGGACGAGGTAAGTGTTTTTCCGTTGTGTAGTTTTTGGTGGATCTGAGTTGATTGTACATAGATTGTATGGTGAGATTGTGATGTGTTTGCTGAGCAGTACAGAGTATTGTTTTTGTTGCAACTTCTTAACTTTTATATTACTGTGATTTTGTAGAGGCAGCAATTTGTTTTAGTGTTTGTACATTAGAGACAGCATTTAGAGAGTATTTTTATATTGTTAGCCTGTAAATCACCCTCAGAGTGGAGGTTTGCTCTGGTTTCGGGGCTGGGGCACAAGGAATATAGAAACAGTTTTGTTTAGTTTGGTTTTTCTATTGCTAGATATTGTAGATACTATCTTGTCTTCCTTTGTGTGTCAAGCCATGTGGTTTTGTCGGCCATTTTATCTTCCTTTGTGTGTGAAAGCCATGTGGTTTTGTCGGCAATCTTTGATTTCCTTTGTGTGTGTGAAGACTATGAGGCTTTGGCAGACATCTTGGTTAGTCTGGTGCTGCAGGTTTTAACAAGGAATTCATTTTAGTTTGAGCTGGTTCACTTTTAGTTTTGGTGTCTATGGAAATCGATTTGGTTGTTTTTGTCTCAAATGTCATTTTTGTCCAGAATGGTTATCTTGTCTTTTTGTAACCTTTCTATGTACAGTTTGATTTTGTGTTGGTAAGTTTTGTGCTGGATATCAGTTGAGTGTTTGGTTAAGGTATAGCTCAGTGACCAGTCTGATACAGGAATCATTGTGTGAACATTAGTGGCAGTTTAGCGGTGAAATCGTCCTATAGTTGATGATTCTGCTTTGTATATCTGTGGCTGTTACACTGAACTGTAGAATTGTTTGGCATAATTAATATGGGTATTACAGTGTAGAAAGGAGGTGCTTTTAGTTATGTGCCAAAAGTATTGGGACAACTCCTAGAGATCGGTACCAGTGTTTTTTTTTTTTTTTTTTGTAGCAACCATTGTGTTTGTATTCCTGTACAATGGAAAGTATTTTTAAAGAAGTTGCAAAGTTGAAGGACACGGCGGCCATTCTTCAAGCTATGCAGGAATCTACTGATCCATGGCTGCAGGCCCAGAATTGTGTAGCAAACCTGATCGGTACCAGAAAATGGCGCAAAAGGAAAGGCAAGTATGCTCTGATTTTTGCTGCTGGGTGGATAGAGGATAAATATCAGGAGTCTTGTAGGCTGAAGCTGAGTTTGGAAGGAGAAGTGGAAAATTTAAAAGTAGAAATTGTTAAATTGAGAACTCTTGTCCAGCAGGCAGCTGAAGCTAGCGCTAATTATGAATGTACAGCGAGGTGTAATACTGAGCTGCGCAAGGAGAATGAATGGTTATCTGAAAGCCTGACGCAAGCACAGGATGCTGTAAGGGAACTGTCTGCTCTCTGCAGGAGGACAGAAGATGAACATTCTCAGTGCTTAGTGCAGCCAGAGTCATTGAAACAATCATTAGAGAGTAATGTGTCTAGGGTTAGAAGCAATGTATGGGCTGTAAGTATGGAGAAGTCTGAGGACTGTGGGTCACATAGTGGATCCGACTCAGGGATGGAGATGGACAATTTGTCTGACCCTGGAGTTGGAAGTGTTAACACAATGCCAGAAGATTCCTCAAATGACTCCGTGGTAAGTGGACTCAATACAGATAGTAGTGTGGGATCTAGTCATGCTAGGATGATTAATATTGTGCAGCAAGTCAAAACACCATGCGCCCATGCCCAGAGAAGGTATTGTGCAGGTAGACAAGCTATTCATTGTTTTGCATGCAGGAAAATTGGGCACATTGCACAATATTGTGACATTGCTAATGGCAACAGACACAGGTATGTTAAGTACCCCAGGACCACACCTAGAAGTAAAGTGGTTTATTCAGCAAGGTGGGGTCATGGTCCCAGACATGGTTCTTTGCAAAGGCATAGAACCCAGGGACAGCCAAGGTCTTTGATCAAGGAAGCAGATTTTAAATCCCAATATGAACGTTTAAAATGTGAAAATGTGAAGCTCAGAGAGGAAAGGGATTGGTTTCTGGAATTCAGTAGAGTTTCTAATTTTGTGTGCCAGAGAAGGGTAAATTAAGGTCTTTGTAAACAATTTTACTGTTTGTATTTACAGAAAATGGGGGGGCTCTAAGACCTAATTTAAATTGACCTTTCCCTTCCCCTAAAAAAAACGGTTTATGACCTTGTAATGCTAAATCCTGCTTCTTTGGGAAAATGAATCTGAAGCTGGTTTGAAGCTGGGCAAATTAACACTGTAACATAGTAACATAGTACATAAGGCCGAAAAAAGACATTTGTCCATCCAGTTCGGCCTGTTATCCTGCAAGTTGATCCAGAGAAAGTAAAAAAAACAAACTGTGAGGTAGAAGCCAATTTTCCCCACTTTAGGGGAATAAAAAATTCCTTCCCGACTCCAATCAGGCAATCAGACTAACTCCCTGGATCAGCGACCCCTCTCTAGTAGCTATAGCCTGTAATATTAATACACTCCAGGCCCCTCTTGAATTCCTTTATTGTACTCCCCATCACCACCTCCTCAGGCAGAGAGTTCCATAGTCTCACTGCTCTTACCGTAAAGAATCCTCTTCTATGTTTGTGTACAAACCTTCTTTCCTCTAGACGCAGAGGATGTCCCCTCGTCACAGTCACAGTCCTGGGGATAAATAGATGATGGGATAGATCTCTGTACTGACCCCTGATATATTTATACATAGTAATTAGATCGCCCCTCAGTCGTCTTTTTTCTAAAGTGAATAACCCTAATTTTGATAATCTTTCAGGGTACTGTAGTTGCCCCATTCCAGTTATTACTTTAGTTTCCCTCCTCTGGACCCTCTCCAGCTCTGCTATGTCTGCCTTGTTCACAGGAGCCCAGAACTGTACACTGTACTCCATGTGTGGTCTGACTAGCGATTTGTAAAGTCGTAGGAATATGTTCTCATCACGGGCATTTATGCCCCTTCTGATGCAACCCATTATCTTGTTGGCCTTGGCAGCAGCTGCCTGACACTGGTTTTTGCAGCTTAGTTTGCTGTTTATTAAAATTCCTAGATCCTTTTCCATGTCAGTGTTACCGAGTGTTTTACCATTTAGTATGTACGGGTGACTTGCATTATTCCTTCCCATGTGCATAACTTTACATTTGTCAGTGTTAAACCTCATCTGCCACTTATCTGCCCAAGCCTCCAATCTATCCAGATCCCTCTGAAGCAGTATACTGTCCTCTTCAGTGTTAATTACTTTACACAGTTTAGTGTCATCTGCGAAAATTGATACTTTACTATGCAAGCCTTCTACAAGATCATTAATAAATATATTGAAGAGAATAGGGCCCAATACTGACCCCTGAGGTAGTCCACTAGTGACAGTGACCCAATCTGAGTGTGTACCGTTAATAACCACCCTCTGTTTTCTATCATTGAGCCAGGATCCAGGAGTCCAGCCGTACCCAGGTAGGAGACACCGTTGACACCATTACCACTACCATACAAAGACATTACACCACTCTGGCATTCCTAACCTGGTACATGAGTTACAACACCTTAAAGGGCCCTGTGTTAGTTCCCTGTGCACGCTGCAATTGGCGTCACAAACAAACTATAGACTTTTATACCTATATCCTTACCCACTACATAATTTGGTGTCCGTGTAACCGTACCACGGTCCGGCTCATTGCATAAGTGGCGTCAGTGGAACAGGATACAAACCGCATTGTGTGCCTATCCGTGCTATAACAGGATCGGATTGAATTGTTTGCCAAAAGGATCAAATTGCACATTTCACAGTACTGCACGATGTGAGAATTGTGCCAAAACCCTAAAAAGTTACTTTATTGCTTTGTTGCTGTGCCAGAAAGCGCTATTCAGTGCGCACCAGCACTCAAAGGGTTAATTCGCCATATTCGCAAACTGGCACCGCTTCTTCATGCCCTTCAGAAGCGGGAAAACTCAAGAATGCCCTCTCAAGAGCGCAAAGATGCCGAATACGCCCCTCTAGAAGCAGGAACTCTAAAGCCTGCCCACCAAAAACTTTGCAATGCGAGCTAAGGGAGTGCAGACTCCTCCCCTAGGCTCCAACCTTACCTCCTGCACTCATCATTACAGAGGAAGCAAGAAAGATGGCCGCCAACCTGGAAACCAATATGGCCTCCGGACTCAAGCCCACTTCTGCGGAGGCGACGACTCCAACTAACAAGGCCCCGGAGAGGACAACTACGCTTGGACCCTCACTGCCTGGCCCAGTGACAGAAGCATCGGAACAAGCCGCAACTATGTCACCCATCACAGTGACCATCGCACAGCAGGAGGAGGCATCGGAACCGGGCACCCGGCCGCAACCTCAGGTAGTAACCAACCCGTTCCCTGAGGCCCAGGTCCAGCCCGCAGCTGCCCCTTCACCGCGCCCGCTGGTCCCGATACAGGTCACCAGACCCCAGGAAGTCCCCATAGTGATCCCTGAACTCCCTGCGGCCTCAAATCTACAGGTGGGGCAAATAAATAATTTAGTACTGACTTTCAATCCCAGAGTACAGGTGCACGTCTTACCCAGAGAGGTCCGTAAAGTGTCCCTCATCACGCCACTTGGCACGGCGGAGGCGGCCAAAGCTTTCACTCCGCTGCCCAGAGAGAGCGCTCCTTCCCTGCCATCACCACAACTGGCGATATCTTTGCCAGAGCCACTACAGCCAGAAGTTCTGAGCCCTTCTGCCCTGGCAGGAGTTCCCGATGTACAGCAGCTCACCGCAGCTTTGACCAGCCTCACTACCCAGACAGTACCAGGAACTGCCACAAGAGGTTAGTGGAGCTCCATCACAGCAGCCAGCCTGAGCTACAAGATGCAGGAGCACCCTCTTGTGTTCCTCAACAGTTCCAGCAGTGATGAAGAGGTCACCTGGCAGGATAACCTTGCTCAATGGAAAACCCACAGATGGAGTAAATTACAAGACTTGCTAAAAAGAACGGAAGAACCGAAAAAAATAGAGCGGATGTTTAGTGGAGAAAATGACTTGTCATAAAGAAGAAAACGCATAAAAACATATAAAGAAATTGTGGAGGAAAAAGAGCACAGAGAAAGGGAATTGTATGAAACCTCCAAGTCTTCTCCTCAGCCGCCTGCTGAAGACAGCACACCTGATATGACTCTATCAGATCCGGCAGCCACTGAAAGTGACCTATCCACCAGTGATGAGTCCACTGATACTGCTCCATGCACTCCAGAACCAGCACCGAATCCGGAGCTCCTTGCTATGAAAGACCAAGAGTTCATCCTTTATTGCTGTCCAGAAAACCTGTCACCTACAAGGAAAAGACCAAGGCCTACAGAGGATCCTCCAGAAGAGGGTGAAGCTGCAGTTCCAAGTTCTGCCACAGAATGCCACCAGGAGATTGCAGATGAAGTTTCTGCTAGAGTTACAGCTGCTGAGAGCATACAGTTTAAAGAACTTTTGTGTTCTCAAATATGGGACCCAGGAGTAAGATTTCCAGACTTTCCTATGAGGAAAACTACCCACTGTTGCAATTACCCACTGCCAGGGTGGAGCGAACCCGAACTGTAAAGTTAGGGTTCGTACCCAACTTTAGAATTTTTGGACCCCGGACCTGAACCCGAACATTTCCGTAAAAGTTTGGGTTCGGTGTTCGGCGCTTTTTGAAAGGCTGCAGAGCAGCCAATCAACAAGCGGTTAACTGTCTGACCTTAGAAGCCATCACAGCCATGCCTACTAATGGCATGGCTGTGATTGGCCAGAGCAGCATGTGACCCAGGCTCTATATAAGCTGGAGTCACGTAGCGCTGCACGTCACTCTGCTGTTACAAGTGTAGGGAGAGGATGCGGCTGGACTTGTGATTTCAGGGAGAAATTAGGAGAGAATCTAACTCAGCGATCTACAGAAAAATAGTTGTGTGGGTGCAGGGCACAATCGTTTTACCCTGCCCTGAGCCCATTGACCAACAAAAAAACAACAACTTATAATTCTGTTAGTTAGGTGGGCGGCGGCGGCGGCCATTTTATGCAAGCTCAGTGCACCAGCACTGCATCTGAGCTTTTGGGACATTGCAAATCACAATTTTTTTGGGCAAACTACAACATCTGGATTAGTCAGTGTGCAATTTAAGCTAGAAATACACCCATCATTTTCTGGGGTTTTAAAAACACACTTTTTTGACAAAAAACACTATTTTCAGGCCTTGCAGCATCAGCACGTGTGAAATTACAGGCTTATATACTGCTGTCAAATTCAGTTGTTAAGCAAACACTTGTTTGGGCACAAAAAATTTAGTTGGCAGCCTTTGATGCAAATGTCATTGTGAGATATCGCCTTAATACATTTGGGTTACATTCAGAGATTTTAAATACCGCCATTTGGTGCACCAATATTGAATTCAGGCCTACACTGGTTCAGGCCGTATGAGATACACCCTCTACATACAGGGTTTGGATTCAGGCATTTGAAATACAGCCATTTGAAATACAGCCATTTTGGGCAAAGAAATATTTACTTCAGGCCTACACTGGTTCAGACTGTGTGAGATACACCCTCTACATACAGGGGGTTTGATGCAGGCATTTGAAATACAGCCATTTTGTGCAAATAAATATTTAATTTAGGCCTACACTGGTTCAGGCCCTGTGAGATACTACCTCTACATACAGGGGTTTGATTCAGGCATTTGAAATACAGCTATTTTGGGCAAAGAAATATTTACTTCAGGCCTACGCTGGTTCAGACCGTGTGAGATACATACTGTCGTTCTATTCTACTATTAATTAAACACCCATTTAGGGCAAGATCCTAAATTCGAAAAATATGAGGAGAGCGTCAAATAAGGGACATGGCCCAGGTTGTGGTGCTGCTGGTGGAGCTCCTGTTGCAGGGAGAGGATGTGGTCAATCTGTGCCAGCTACACGCACAAGTGAAACCCCTTCCTCAGGTGCGAGTAGGCGACAAATCTTGCAGCGGTATTTGGTCGGGCCTAATGCTGCTCTACGAATGGTACGGCCTGAACAAGTACAGGCGATAGTAGATTGGGTTGCTGACAGTGGATCCAGTTCCTTCACATTGTCTCCCACCCAGTCTCCTGCTGAAAGACCACAGTTGGCACCTGCAGCCGATGTCCATCAGTCTTTCACCTCACTCCCTTGCAAATCAGCCAAGCAGTCTGAGCCCCAAGTCATGCAGCAGTCTCTTCTGCTTTTTGATGACTCTGTTAGCAGGGTTTCCCAGGCCCATCCACCTAGCCCTGTCCCAGAAGTGGAAGAGATTGAGTACACCGATGCCCAACCACTTATCTTTCAAGATGAGTACATAGAAGGACCATCGCAGGACGTCTCGGATGATGACGAAACACAGGTGCCAACTGCTGGGGCTTTCGAAAGTGTGCAGACCGACAAGGAAGGCAGGGGTAAAGACTGGGTGGAAGATGATGTGGAGGACGATGAGGTCCTCGACCCCACATGGAATCAAGGTCATGCGAGTGACCTATGTAGTTCCGAGGAAGAGGCGGTACTCGCAAAGAGCCACCAGCACAGCAGAAGAGGGAGCAGGGTGCAAAAGCGGAGCGGCCCTCCTCTAGACAGTACGCTCCTACTGCCCACCGCAGCAAGGGACCGAGCACACCAAAGCCAGCTCCAAGGAGTTCCCTGGCGTGGCAGTTCTTCAGACAATGTGCTGACGACAAGACACGAGTGGTTTGCACGCTGTGCAATCAGAGCCTGAAGCGAGGCATAAACGTTCTCAAACTGAGCACAACCTGCATGACCAGGCATTTAAGTGCAAAGCACGAGCTGCAGTGGAGTAGACACCTCAAAAACCAAGAAAGGTCTCTGGCTCCTCCTGCTTCCTCTTCTGCTGCAGTCTCGGCCTCTTCATCCACCTCTGGAGTGACAGTGTCACCTGCCACCCGGCAAACAGAGGATCTGCCAGCAACACCAACACCTGGGTCACCAAGCATATCCACAATGTCCCACGGAAGTGTTCAACTCCCCATCTCCCAAATACTGGAGAGGAAGAGGAAGTACCCCCCTACCCTGTCGGGTATATAAAGCAATTGCTTTATATAAAGATAAAAATTTTAACGGATCAAAAGAAAAATTATGCAAACGATATTGACCCGTGAGATGGACATAAGCATCTCAAAAAGAGTTCGATCAAGAACCTGATTATTTTGTGCAATCAGTAAAACAGGCTACAAGCGTCTATGCAAAAATATAAATGTTTTATTATATAATAGTTTACAATACAATCAAAAATGAATCAACATGTTAAAGCTCATGTCCTAGTGGCTGAGGCTGAGAGGGAGTTTGGTAGATCCCCTACTCTGATTAATAGTGAGGCGCTGGCGGTAGCTCAGGAGCAGCTGAGGTGTCAATTAGTGCAGGCCGCAGAAAGGAAGAGAAGTTTCTATCGCCAGAGATCTTTTGAAGAGGGTGAGAAGGTGGGTCATCTGCTGTCGGTCATTTCCCAGGCCCAGAGAGGCTCCTCTTGTATTCAGGAATTGAGAGATGGCATGGGGAACAGTAGTCAGGACACGAAAGGAATATTAGATATTTTAAAAAGTTTTTATGTGTCTCTGTATGCTTCTACTGTCTTTAGTTCTGAGGAGGCTTTAAATGCTTTTCTGGTGGAGGCACAGTTATCGGTGCTGTCAGAAGAGGATAGAGAAAGGTTGGAGGAGCCGATTTCACTTGAAGAATTGGAAGCTGCGCTTGGGGATATGGCGAACGGTAAGGCGCCGGGGGCTGATGGACTACTAATAGAAGTATATAAAAAGTTGCAGGGGATACTCCTTCCTGAATTAATTAAGGTGCTTGAGCACTCATTGGAGGCAGGTTCGCTACCACATTCGATGCAGGAGGCTAAAATTGTGGTTATACCTAAACCTGGGAGGATCCTAAACTACCGGATTCCTATAGACCAATTTCGCTTCTAACGGCGGATGTAAAGCTCCTGGCGAAGGTGCTGGCGAACAGGTTGTCCAAGGTGATTCTGACCATTGTGCACCCGGATCAGACGGGTTTTATGCCTGGGAAATCGACCGCTATTAATCTCCGTAGACTATATGCTAGTTTGAATATTCCGGCAGATAATTGTGGAGACAGGGCCTTGCTTGCTTTTGACGCCGCCAAGGCGTTTGATAGTGTGGAGTGGAACTACCTATGGGGGGTCTTGAGAATCATGGGCTTTGGCGCGCGGTTTATTCAGTGGGTAAAGGTATTGTACTCGAGTCCCAAGGCAAGAATCAGAGCTAATGGGGGGTTGTCAGACTGTTTTGCCTTGGCTAGGGGCACCAGACAGGGATGCCCATTGTCGCCCTTGCTGTTTGCTCTTGCAATAGAGCCACTAGCGGCTTTTATTCGCCTGTCATCAAATATTGAGGGGTTTTGATATGGTGGGCTGCACAATAAAGTGGCTATGTACGCAGATGACACTCTGCTTTTTCTGGGCGATACTGGTGCATCCCTGGATGCGGCCATGGCATTGATTGACAGATTCGGTAGCTTCTCTGGGCTTCAGATAAATTAGCAGAAGTCTGCTTTGATGCCAGTTGATGGACAGGCCCTGTCAGGTAGGCAAGTTGATAGTTTGGTTCCTTGGGTGGATAAATTCAAATATTTAGGGCTATATATATCACCTAGACTGTCGGAATTCGAAGACCTTAATCTGTCTCCGCTGCTGGCTACTTTTAGACTAAAGGTGAGGACATGGTGTAGATTTTTTCTTTCAGTGGTGGGTAGAGTGAATCTTTTAAAAATGGTTATGATGCCCCAGCTGCTCTACGTATTGAATAATGCTCCCGTGTGGATCCCGCTGGATAGATTTAGGAAAATACATTCTATGTTTAGGGATCTTATTTGGAAGTATGGTCAGGCTAGGATTAGACTAGAGACGTTGCAATACCCTAAGTCTGAAGGTGGTCTGGCTGTTCCTAATGCATGGATTTATTTTTTAGCTTCCCAATGTCAGCATTTTAAGAGATGGATTAGCTTCCAATTGCCGGATATGACGGGGCAGATACTTCAACACTGGTTGGGCAGTCGTGACCTCATGGGTATTATGGAGGGGTCGGGAATGCATGTTGGGAGTGAGAAGTTCCTCCTTATTGAGCTTATGAAAAAAGTCTGGGCAAAGGTGAAGCAGCTGAGAGGTGTAGGTGGTGTTTGTGAGCTTTCCCCTATTAGGAATAATCACCTATTGCCTGAGTTCCTAACCATGTCAGGACTCCGAAATTGGGAATCTCATGGAGTGATGAGGATTGGCCAATTAACTGAGGGCAAGATATTTAAATCGTTCCAGAGCCTACAGCATGAATTCAATATCCCCAGGGGATGGTTTTATAAATATCTTCAATTGAGGCATGCCTTTGAGGTCACGATGAGGAAAGGATGTACAATAGTCCAAATGGAGGTGGTCCATAAACTTGTTCTCCCGACAGGGGGGGAGGGGGGAGGAAGAGGACTGATATCACAGGTATACACTCTCCTACTAGATAAATTCTTGGAAGGATTTCCGCTCTCAAGAATGAAGAAGTGGGAGGCTGACCTGGGGGATATGTCTAAGGATAAGTGGGATGACATACTGGAAGGAGTCCCCAAAGTGTCCCTGAGTGAACAGGGCAAGTTGTCCCAATTATTTATTATACATAGAGTGTATAAAACGCCAGTGTTCCTAAAAAAGGTTGAAGTAAGAATGGATGACAAGTGTCCAAAGTGTATGGAAGATGGTGCGGATCTGCTGCATATGCTTTGGTCTTGTCCAGTAATAGGTAATTACTGGGAAGGAGTAATGAATATGATCAACAGTAAAATGGCGTTGAGAATCCAAAAAGATCCCAAGGTGTGTGTATTGGGGTATGTGTCTGAGATTGGAGGGACTGAACTGGTTAAGATAGCGGTGGGGAGGCTGTTGTACGTGGCCAGGAAATTGGTGGCTCTGAGGTGGATTCAGGGAAGTCCGCCCACACTGGAAGAGTTTGTGCGGAAGGTGCATGACATGCTGATGCTGGAAAAAGGGGTGTATGTGAAGAGAGGTTGTCCTCAGAAATTCGAGAAATTGTGGAGTGATTGGTTATCTCATACTCATGTGGTTATTTAGGTTCTTAATGGGTTCACGACTTGTTTATGGGGAGAGGAGGGGGGGGGGAATGGAGGGGGGGATGGGAGGGTGTTAGAGGCTGTTAGGATATATGCACCTTTTGTCTTAATGTTTGATCCTACATGTATACAAGCTATGTACAGCTATATGATGATACTGTGTGATGTTATCATTGGATATCGTTGTACACTGATTTCACATTTTGAAAGGAAAATAAAATGACAATGTAATGTTTTGAAATATGATGCATTTATTGGATCAATAAAAACGATTTGATTTAAAAAAAAAATGAATCAACATAAATTTTCAATAATATACAATGATATGCAGTACCCAGAATTCACCACTATATGATGCCAACAAAACAATACTTAACCAACACAGGAATATTATGCAATACAGCTTTAAATTTGTGAGAGATATACAATCAATGGATTATGCGGAAAACTCAATCAAGAAGATGACAGATACGAGCCCTTGCTCCGCCCAAAAATGATGACCAAACTCAGATAATGGTAGTATTGCAACAAAACATATAAATTATTGGTTTGATATCAAACTAGGGAATACTAATATTCCCAACAGAGAGTTTCTCCAATATTATCCCCTTTATTCAGTTATATGCATCGTAACTGAAATCAGAGACAATACTGATGTAGCAACTAACGTTACACGTCCGCAAATGAGCGGGTATCTGACTAAGTATCAAGCCAATTAATTTAGATCAATACTACATAAAACAAAAATATACATTACCCAAGGGTCAAGTGATGTGCAGAGTCTTGGGGCAGCCAGCTCTCAAGAGTTTTTCCCGATAATCCAAATGATTCTCCAGAGATCTATAATCCAAATGTTTCTTTGTTTGTCTTTTTTTTTTCTCTCCTCTCTCTTTTTTTTTTCCTGGTAACTGGTTTCTTAACCCAAAACTTATCAGATGAACACGCCCTCCGAGTTTGGAACTTTCCAATCATTGTTGGATGGGTGTGTGCATTGATAAGGAGCATGACGTCATAATACTACCCAGAATGCACTTTTGCTACTGATGTAGTATTAACTGCTCATATCTAGGTGGCACTGTTGTATAAGCAATAGGCATCATACCATTAAGGGTTAACTCATACATGCCTGATATTTTCACTACTACACCTCTGACATCTAGAGGCCTTGTCTCAGGACCGAGGGACAAACTTTGATACATGAATGTATACTTTGAGGAACATCTAGACAATTCTCACACTGTGGAATTCATGATCAGATAGGAAAAACAATGAAGCCTCAGAATCTGCAGGTGCGGTGTATCTTCTAAATTTCTAAATGTATAATATATTGTTACAATAACACTAGCTTTTGAACAGCACAGTAATCTTCTCATGGACTTACTTTGGCCTACATGAAAATCCATACAAAACAGTGAATATAAATCAACATTGCTCTTAAAGGCAATGTATACCCATTATAACTAAAATAAGTAGATATAACTGTTTACACTTATGAAAAAGCACAACAACCCACCCGCGATCCCTAGCCCTGAGTGCCAGCATTTCTAAATTACTGGCCTTTGAAATGCTGTCATTCCTTCTGGTGGAGACGGATAGTTTTAAAGGCCTTATGGCAGTGGCTGTCCCACAGTACGTCATGCCCAGCCGCTACTACTTTTCAAGGCGAGTCATTTTTTCCAGCCTCTTATTGCTACTTGTCCCAACTTTTTTGGGATTTGTTGACACCGTGAAATTTGGAATCAACGTATTTTTCCTTTAAAATGATACATTTACTCGAATTAAACATTTGATCTGTCATCTACGTTCTATTACAAATAAAATATTGACATTTGCCATCTCCACATTATTGCATTCAGTTTTTATTCACAATTTGTTTAGTGTCCCAACTTTTTTGGAATCCGGTTTGTATATTAATACTAATATAAAGGTTGTGGCTTATTGTTTTGTTAGAATATTGCCTTTCTGCACCGGAGAGCATATGTAAGCAAGTCATAAATGAATAATATATTATTGTACAGTGTAGATAAAGGACCTTTGCTGATTGTATGGCATGAATAGGTTATTGGTTAATTACTCAGGGCCTCCCCATAAACCTCACTTTTTCTCCTCCCCCAATACCTTCCCAATAAGACACCACACACTCTGCTTGGATTAAATCGGCCACAGCAGCCGTTTTATTAATAAAATAAATACATCCATAAATAATAATAACATTAACATTAACCCCTGACGAGGGAGATCATAGAAGCCCCAAAATTTTACCATCTATAAGAAGCCAACATGGCAATTCCATCTTGCCTCCAGCCTTAGAACACCAGCTCGGAGACACCAACTGATGGACGCCTCTCCGAACCAACCAAGTGCCTGAAACTATGAGAGTCCAGCCCCACCATTGAGGCCCTCCTATTTCCAATACCGTCATATACCACCAGCTTCTAGGATCTCCCACCGCCAAAGACGCGCAGCTTGTACCCTAACACCTCTCTCAAGCCTGCGCGTTCCTCCACAAATGCAAAGCCTGTTCGATTCCACCCTGCAAACACAGGGCCCACAAATCAATGCCTACAGCATTCAAATGAACCCCATCCGCTCTCCAAAATCCTCCACTCCCCGACTCCAAATTAGTATGCCTGACCGCCACCGCCCCATTGCGTGCCATAAACCTCCCAATTGCCCTATTCACCTTCACTCTGGCCTTATTAATGCGCTCCACCGAGCGTGCTTCCCTCCAGGTCTTACGGGCTACTATATTAGACCAAACCGTTACCAAACCCGGAAACATGGACCACAATCTCAAAAGGTCGAACTTTATATCATTTATCAATTCCCTGCAAGGCCTGACTCCCAAATCATTACCCCCGACATGCAACACTAATATATCGGGGGCCCAATCCAACCTCGCAAAACGGTGCACTTCCCTCAATACGCTCCCCCATAACATACCCCTACACCCAAGCCACCGTAACACCGCGTCATCCCTACTGAAACCCAGATTCCGTCCTTGTGGTCGCACGTCCGCCCGAAGCGCACCCCAAAAAACAAAAGAGTGCCCAAGAATAAACACCAAAACCGTACCTGCTACACAAACAAAAGAAAACGAATACAGCTCCACCAATCACCAACCACCCAAACAAACATAAGATTTAAAACGCGAAGATTCCCACATTCCTATCTTCTTAATCACCTCCTCACTCAATCCCAACCTGGCCGCCTCCGTTGCCGCCCCAATCCTGAAGGAATGACCCGTAAAGTCCCTAGAGTCCATTCCTAATGCATCCAAACATTTATTAAACACCGCGACTAGAGTTGAGCGAACCGGAACTGTAAAGTTTGGGTTAGTACCGAACTTTAGGTTTTTCAGCACCCGGACCCGAACATTTACGTAAAGGTTCGGTGTTCGGCGATTTTTATGGCGCTTTTTGAAAGGCTGCACAGCAGCCAATCAACAAGCGTCATACTACTTGCCCCAAAAGGCCATCACAGCCATGCCTACTATTGGCATGGCTGTGATTGGCCAACTGCAGCATGTGACCCAGACTCTATTTAAGCTGGAGTCACTAAGCGCCGCCCGTCACTCTGCTCGGATTAGTGTAGGGATAGGCTGCAGCTGCTGTGAGGGAGAGATCAGGGAGAAATCTTATCAAGAACTGCTATTTTTACTCACGATCTACAGCAAATGTGTTTTGTCGGTGCAGTGCACAATTTTTTTAAGCCTGCCCTAAGCCAACTACTCCGGAAAACTAACTTTTTTTTTTCAGTTAGTCAATATCAATATATAATCGGCAGCCATTTTATGCATGATCGTGCACCGGCTATCTGCATGTCTGCAAGTTCAGAAGTACAGCTTTGGCATACTGGGGTGAAAAAACCCTCTGATATACTGCACATCTGTGATTACACGTGCATAAGTCACTGTCACATTTAGGACAGAAATACAGCTTTTTGGTTAGGGTGAAAAAACCCTCTGATATACTGCACATCTGGGATTAGACAAGCATAAGTCACTGTCACATTTAGGACAGAAATACAGCTTTTTTCTTACTGAGGTGAAAAAACCCTCTGATATACTGCACATCTGGGATTACACGTGCATAAGTGATTGTCACATTTAGGCCAGAAATACGGCTTTTTGGTTACTGGGGTGAAAAAACTCTCTGATATACTGCACATCTGGGATCAGACAAGCATAAGTGACTTTCACATTTAGAACAGAAATACAGCTTTTTGGTTACTGGGGTGAAAAAACCCTCTCATATACTGCACATCTGGGATTAGACAAGCATAAGTGACTCTGTAAATCAAAACATACAATGCAACAGCTCACTGCAAACCAAATAAAGTACAAAATTGCATAATAATTGCAAGTGCTATACTAATAAGTTAGAGATGCTTGGCAAATCATTTTGTACAAAATTATCTGAGCCCGTCTGCCGCACGTCAAGGCGATCTCTGTAAGACGGGTTCCTAACACTAAATTCTACCTGTTATGTGCCATGACGGCTACCATTTAGTTCAGCGAGTGTAGGTTCCACATGCATGCTGGGCCCGCCTCACTTTCTGTCATTTTTGGTGCCAAAATTGCCTCCATTATATCCAAGGAATGCAGGTACCAACATGCATACTGGGCCCACTCCACACCACTCCTGGTGCCAAATGGCCACCAAGGACTGCAATGAGAGTCCACAAACTATCTCTCTCCTGGTGCCAAATGGTAGCAGTCATGGCACATAACAGGTAGAATTTAGTGCTAGGAACCCGTCTTACAGAGATCGCCTTGACGTGCGGCAGACGGGCTCAGATAATTTTGTACAAAATGATTTGCCAAGCATCTATAATTTAGTATAGCACTAGCAATTATTATGCAATTTTGTACTTTATTTGGTTTGCAGAGAGCTGTTGCATTGTATGTTTTGATTTACAGTGTCATTCTCAAGCATAAGTGACTGTCACATTTAGGACAGAAATACGGCTTTGGCATACTGGGGTGAAAAAAGCCTCTCATAAACTGCACATCTGGGATAACACGTGAATAAGTGAGTGTCACATTTAGGACAGAAATACAGATTTTTGGGTACTGGGGTGAAAAAACCCTCTAATATACTGCACATATGGGATTAGACAAGCATAAGTGACTGTCACATTTAGGACAGAAATACAGTGTAGTGTCCCACTAGGTAGGGGTGGGCACTACACAAGGGTCAATTGGGTCACGTGTTACTCCTAATCCTAAGGGACAGTAATATTATATTTGACCATGTATGTTAATGTATTTTCTATGTGCTTTTTCATGTATATTTCCCCTGTGTCATGCATAGCAGGCCTATGTGGGTGTAGTTAGGCATCCTAGACACTAGAGGGAGATAGAGAGCCCCTAGTATAAATGTTCAGGCCCAGACAGGGAGGGGTCAGAAGTCTGTAGTCAGGAGTCTGTGGACACAGAAGTGAGAGGGCATCTTAGCCAGAGATATGCTGAGGGCCTCCTCCTGACATGCAGCTAGATAGTCCAGGCTTCTAGTTGCCACCAGGAGGCTAGTGAAGGACCATAGCCTGCCTGAAGTATTATTCAGATTATAGCACAAGAAGAAGTCACCCCAGTAGAAGAGATGCGCCTCCTGGGAGAAACCTGCAGTACCCTCAAGCCAAGCAAGGCCAGTGTATCCAGCTAGACGCAAGTAAGCTGATGGGCAGAAGTACTATAAAATAGAAGCAAGGGTCAATACGGGAGGAAGATTATTTTACCAAGGATTAAAGCCAGCATTTAGGCATCCGGGCCTTGGGATACAGCCAGCCAGAATAGCTGTGGAGATAGTGCAGCCTGGACTGTGAAGCATTAATTGTATACCCTCCAAGTATCTTGCAAGATTATACCTGCCATTGTTGAATGTAAGCCTGCTTGTGGAACATTGATCTAAGGGACTGCATCATCATCTGTATGTACAAAGTTGGACTGTTTAAAGTAAAGCAACGTTTGGTTCACTATACCACCTGTGTACCTCACTTACTGCTTGCAGAAGAAGAAATAGAATGAACCTTTTTGATGGCGCTGTCAGCAGGAGTCAGAGACAGGTAGGTATTGTTAACACAATACTTTTTTATTTTCAGTCAACGCGTTTCAGGGGCGGAGAGCCCCCTTCATCTCTCTTTTATCTTCACTTACTGCTACTAGAAACCAGGGTGCCACCGTTACAGGCACTGGCGTCACGATCCTTAAAGGGACCTTGCCCCAGGCACTCAAAACACCAGCAACATCCAGGGCACCTCATCCACCATCAGGCCTGGTCCCTAAATATAGAGTGTGCCCCAGGGGAACTTATGTCTACCTCTCCATCACTGCCGCATGCCTGCCCAGGGTCCTCCAAAAAGTGAGTAACCCTCGATTGCCCATAACAGTGACCTCACTTCACAATACCCTGCAGGTCTGGCGTGCTGCAACAGCTTTTTGGTTAGGGTGAAAAAAGCCTTTGATATACTGTACATATGGGATTAGACAAGCATAAGTGACTGTCACATTTAGGACAGACATATAGCTTTTTGGTTAGGGTGAAAAAAGCCTCTAATATACTGCACATCTGGGATTAGACAAGCATAAGAGACTGTCACATTTAGGCCATAAATATGGCTTGTTGGTTACTGGGGTGAAAAAAGCCTCTAATATACTGCACATCTGGGATTAGACGTGCATAAGTGACTGTCACATTTAGGCCAGAAATACGGCTTTTTGGTTACTGGGATGAAAAAACCCTCTAATATACTGCACATCTGGGATAAGACGTGCATAAGTGACGGTCACATTTAGGCCAGAAATACGGCTTTTAGGATACTGTGGTAAAAAATCCCTCTGATATACTGCACATCTGGGATTACACTTGCATAGGTGACTGTCACATTTAGGCCACAAATACCGCTGTCATATAGAGTTGAAAAAAAAAATATAGAGTGCAATACCCTACATCAGGGTTTATATTGGCGGTTAATTATTTTTAACAGACTTAACCACTTTTTACTTTGCTTTGTGAACGCTAACTATGAGGCAAACATCTAATAAGGGACGCGGTCATGGTCGTGGTGGTGGTGTTGGTGGAGCCTCTGGTGCAGGGAGAGGATGTGGCCGTTCTGCCACAGCTACACGTCCTACTGAACCTATTACCTCGGGTCCCAGTAGCCTCCAGTATCTACAGCGATATTTGGTCGGGCCTAATGCCGTTCTAAGGATGGTAAGGCCTGAGCAAGTACAGGCGCTAGTCAATTGGGTGGCCGACAGTGGATCCAGCACGTTCACATTATCTCCCACCCAGTCTTCTGCAGAAAGCGCACAGGTGGCACCTGAAACCCATGCCCATCAGTCTGTCACATCACCCCCGTGCATATAGGGGAACCTGTCTGAGCCTCAAGTCATGCAG
Source organism: Bufo bufo (assembly GCF_905171765.1). Taxonomy (NCBI): domain Eukaryota; kingdom Metazoa; phylum Chordata; class Amphibia; order Anura; family Bufonidae; genus Bufo; species Bufo bufo. The sequence goes on along the minus strand of NC_053389.1, from coordinate 33,232,660 downwards.
CAGTCTCTTATGCTGTTTGAAGACTCTGCTGGCAGGGTTTCCCAAGGGCATCCACCTAGCCCTTCCCCAGGGGTGGAAGACATAGAATGCACTGACGCACAACCACTTATGTTTCCTGATGAGGACATGGGAATACCACCTCAGCACATCTCTGATGATGACGAAACACAGGTGCCAACTGCTGCGTCTTTCTGCAGTGTGCAGACCGAAAAGGAGGTCAGGGAGGAAGACTGGGTGGAAGACGATGCAGGGGACGATGAGGTCCTAGACCCCACATGGAATGAAGGTCGTGCCACTGACTTTCAGAGTTCGGAGGAAGAGGCAGTGGTGAGACCGAGCCAACAGCATAGCAAAAGCGGGAGCAGGGTGCAAAAGCAGAGCAGCCGTCGCCAAAACAGTTCACCTGCTACTCTCCACCGCCACCAGGGACACCAAAGGCAGCTTCAAGGAGTTCCCTGGCATGGCACTTCTTTACACAATGTGCTGACAACAAGACCCGAGTGGTTTGCACGCTGTGCCATCAGAGCCTGAAGCGAGGCATTAACGTTCTGAACCTTAGCACAACCTGCATGACCAGGCATCTACATGCGAGACACGGGTTGCAGTGGAGTAAGCACCTTCAAAACCAAGAAAGGGCTCAGGCCCCTCCTGCTCCCTCTTTTGCTGCTGCCTCAGCCTCTTCCTCAGCCTCTGGAGGAACGTTGGCACCTGCCGCCCAGCAAACAGAGGATGTGCCACCAACAACACCACCTCCGTCACAAAGCATCTCCACCATGTCAAGCGGAAGCGTTTGAGAGAAAGCGTAAATTCCCACCTAGCCACCCTCGATCCCTGGCCCTGAATGCCAGCATTTCTAAACTGCTGGCCTTTGAAATGCTGTCATTCAGGCTGGTGGAGACGGACAGCTTCAAACAGCTCATGTTGCTTGCTGTCCCACAGTACGTCGTTCCCAGCCGCCACTACTTCTCCTGGAGAGCCGTGCCCTCCCTGCTCAACCAAGTATCGGATAAAATTAAGTGTGCACTGCGCCATCTGTGGCAAGGTCCACCTAACCACAGATACGTGGACCAGTAAGCACGGCCAGGGACGCTATATCTCTCTAACTGCACAATGGGTAAATGTAGTGACAGCTGGGCCCCAGGCGAGGAGAGCTGTTTGGCGCACGTCCTTCCGCCGCCAAGGATTGCAGGGCATCATTCTTTGCCTCCTGTTGCCTCCTCTTCCTACTCGGCTTCCTCCTCCTCTTCTACCACCTCCTCAACCGGTCAACGACAGACCTTCACCACCAACTTCAGCACAGCCAGGGGTAAACGTCAGCAGGCAATTCTGAAACTGATGTGTTTGGGGGACAGGCCCTACACCGCGCAGGAGTTGTGGCGGGGTATAGAACAACAGACCGACGAGTGGTTGCTGCCAGTGGGCCTCAAGCCCGGCCTGTTGGTGTGCGATAATGGGCGAAATCTCGTTGCAGCTCTGGGACTAGCCGGTTTGACGCACATCCCTTGCCTGGCGCATGTGCTGAATTTGGTGGGGCAGAAATTCATTCACAACTACCCCGACATGTCAGAGCTGCTGGATAAAGTGCGGGCTGTCTGTGCGCGCTTCCGGCGTTCTCATCCTGCCGCCGCTCGGCTGTCTGCTCTACAATGTAACTTCGGCCTTCCCGCTCACCGCCTCATATGCAACGTGCCCACCAGGTAGAACTCCACCTTGCACATGCTGGACAGACTGTGCGAGCAGCAGCTGGCCATAGTTGAATTTCAGCTGCAGCACGCAGGGGTGAGTTGCACTGCGGAACAGCACCACTTCACCACCAATGACTGAGCCTTCATGCGAGACCTGTGTGCCCTGTTGCGCTGTTTCGAGTACTCCACCAACATGGCCAGTGGCGATGATGCCGTTATCAGCATTACAATACCACTTTTATGTCTCCTTGAGAAAACACTTAGGGCGATGATGGAAGAGGATGTGGCCCAGGACGAGGAGGAGAAAGAGGGGTCATCTCTAACACTTTCAGGCCAGTCTTTTAGAATGGGCTTAGAAAGAGGATTTTTGCAACAGCAGAGGCCAGGTACAAATTTGGCCAGCCAGGGCCCACTACTGGAGGAGGAGGAGGATGAGGAGGATGGGTATGAAGCATGTTCACAGCGGGGTGGTATCCAACGCAGCTCGGGCCCATCACTGGTGCGTGGCTGGGGGAATACAGAGGATGCAGACGATACGCCTCCCACAGAGGACAGCTTGTCCTTACCTCTGGGCAGCCTGGCTCAGATGAGCGACTATATGCTGCAGTGCTTGCGTAATGACTACAGAGTTGCCCACATTTTAACGTGTGCTGACTACTGGGTGGCCACCCTGCTGGATCCCCGTTACAAAGACAATGTGCCGTCCTTAATTCCCTCACTGGAGCGTGATCGGAAGATGCGCGACTACAAGCCCAATGCTGGTAGACGCGCTCCTAAGAGCATTCCCGACTGACGCTGGGGGACAAGTGGAAGCACAAGGCGAAGGCAGGGGAGGAGGAAGAGGTCGCCAACGCAGCTGTGTCAGCGCCAGCACCTTACAAGGCAGGGTTAGCATGGCAGAGATGTGGAAAAGCTTTGTCACCTCGCCGCAACAACCGGCCCCAACTGCTGATATGGAGCGTGTTAGCAGGAGGCATCAGTTGAACAACATGGTGGAACAGTACCTGTGCACACGCCTACACGTACTGACTGATGGTTCAGCCCCATTCAACTTCTGGGTCTCCAAATTGTCCACATGGCCAGAGCTTACCCTGTATGCCTTGGAGGTGCTGGCCTGCCCTGCAGCCAGTGTACTCTCTGAACGTGTATTTAGCACGGCAGGAGGCGTCATTACAGACAGACGCAGCCGCCTGTCCACAGCCAACGTGGACAAGCTCACGTTCATTAAAATGAACCAGGCTTGGATCCCACAAGACTTGTCTGTACCTTGTGCAGAATAGACATTTATACCACCATCAAACATACATTCTTGTACTCAAGTCAAGTGCAATGATTCTTTGTTTTCTTTTTTTTTATTTGTCCCAATATTTTTGGGGCTACCTTCCCCAATAAAAAATATAAAAAAACATTGTTGGCTCCCTGTTCCTCCTCCATTGCTGCCTCCACCTACAACACCACATTCACCGCCTCCTCAACCTCCGACTCCATATCCACCTCCTTCTCTGAGTTGCAGGTTAATAATTTGTAATTTTTTGTTATTTTATTTCATTTTAAGTTATTTCCCTATCCACATTTGTTTGCAGAGTAGTTGCCATGCTCTTAAGCACATTTTACTGCCTTTACATCCCTCTAGCCTTTTCAAGTACTATTTTAGAGCCAGTTTAATAAAAAAAAAGTGCCAATTTTAGTGCCCTAAATTTAAATTTTTTTTATTTTCAATAGTCTGGTGACATTTTACCATTTTTGGCGTATACAAACCCCTGCTGCGTCTGGGTGACAGGGGCCTAAATCTTTCAAAATCCTCTGTTCTATTGCTGGGTGACATGAACCCCCTTTTGCCGTGAATGAACCCCTGCTCTGCATTGCTGACAGGGAACTAAATTTTGTGAAAACATCTGTTACTGATCGGAAGATGCGCGACTACAAGCGCACGCTGCTGATGGCATTCCCACCTGACAGCGGGGGCACAGTGGAAGCACAAGGGCGAAGGCAGAGGAGGAGGAAGAGGTCGCCAACGCAGCTGGGGCACCGCCAGCACCTGAGAAGGCAGGGTTAGCATGGCCCAAATGTGGAAAAGCTTTGTCAGCCTTGGAGGTGCTGACCTGCCCTGCAGCCAGTGTATAGTGTGAACGTGTGTTTAGCATGGCAGAGAGCATTATCACAGGCCACAGCCAATGTGGACAAGCTTACGATTATTAAAATGAACCAGGTATGGATCCCACAGGACTTGTCCGTACCTTGTGCAGAATAGACATTTATACCAGCCTCAACCATCCATTCTTGTACTCAAGTGCACTTATTATTTTTTTATTTTGTTATATGTCCCAATATTTTGGGGGATACCCCAATTTAAAAATAAAAAATAACACAAATCAGTGTTGGCTACCTATTCCTCCTTCACCGTCGCTTCCACCAACACCGCCACGTCAACCTACACCGCCACATCCACCCATCCACCGCCTCCTCAACCTCCTACTCCTAGATCCAGATTGTTATTTTTAATTTTTCAGTATTTTATGTTAATTTAAGTCATTTCCCTATCCACGTTTGTTTGCAGAACAGTTTCCATGCTCTTAAGCACATTTTGATGCCTTTTGCAGCCCTCTAGCCCTCTCCAGGACTATTTTAGAGCCATTTTTGTGCCCAAAAGTTCGGGTCCCCATTGACTTCAATGGGGTTCGGGGTCAAGTTCGGGTCCCGAACTTTTTTTTCAAGTTCGGTAGAACCTGCCGAACCCGAACAACCAGGTGTCCGCTCAACTCTAACCGCCACAAACTGAAATCGTGACAGAAACCACTGCAAACGAGAAAGAGAGTCAGCTACCCCATTATCAACACCCGGCACATGTACAGCCACAATCCAAGCGTTAAGCACTAAACAACATAACACTAAATGCTGCAATAACTTAACCACTGTGGGAGACGACGCCGTCAAACTGTTGATGGCCTGCACCACCCCCATGTTATCGCAGTGAAAACAAACCTTCCTATTGCTGAACCTATCCCCCCAAAGCAGCACCGCAAGTGCTATCGGAAACAACTCCAGCAACGCCACGTTCCTAACCCAACCCCTCAACACCCAAGACTCGGGCCACTTCCCCGCACACCACTGGCCATTACAGTACACTCCAAACCCCCCCCCCCCCCCGCAGCATCCGAATACAAGTCAAAATCGAAACTATCCACCGCATCCCCAATCACCAATGCCCTATCATTAAAATCACTCAAAAACCGCTCCCAAACCGCTAGATCACCCTTGAACTCGCGACCCAACCGAACAAAATGATGCGGGGCGACCACCCCCCCTGTAACGGACGCCAACCTCCTACAAAAAATACGCCCCATCGGAATAATCCGACAGGTGAAATTTAACTTCCCCAACAATGATTGCAAGTCCCTCGCTGCATTCTCCACCACCTTCCTCAAATCCTGCATCTTATCCTCCGGCAACCGTAACTCCATCCTAACCGTGTCAATAACAATCCCCAGAAAACTCAACTCTGTCGTAGGCCCCACCGTCTTCCCCGCCGCCAACTGTGCCCCAAACGACTCAAAAACAGACTGTAACGTGGACAACAATAACGAACAAACCCACGAATCTGCCGGACCCAAGCATAAGAAATCGTTGAGATAATGGATAAGCGACACACACCCCGACACATCCTTCACTACCCATTCCAGGAAAGAACTAAATGTCTCAAAGTATGCACAGGACACAGAGCACCCCATTGGCAGACACCTATCCACAAAATTCACGCCCTCCCAGAAACAACCTAACAAGTGTAAACTATCTGGGTTAACGGGCAACAACAGGAACGCCGCCTCAATGTCCGTCTTTGCCAATAAAGCCCCCGGCCCCAATTTACGAACCCAACCTACAGCCCCATCAAAGGAGGTATAGACCACCGAACAGAGCTCAGGATCAATACCTTCATTGACCGACGCCTCCTTTGGAAAGGACAAGTGATAAATGAGCCGAAACTTGTTCGGCTCCTTCTTGGGCACAAGCCCTTGGCCGCTGTCCTTGCAAACCCTGATTGACCAGCTCCCTCATGCTCCCCCACGAAAGGGCTGCCCTGACCGTACTGGCGCCGTCACCTTCATCCACAACCCTATATCCTTATGATCCCACTGCATGCTACGGTGGACCGCCTTCCTCTGACGAAACTGCTCGTCATATCTCAACCACCCAGAACCCCCATAAACCCTATAAGCCTCCCCTATCGCGTCTAGATAACAAAAAAGCGCCGAACAACTGTCCGGAGCTTTTTCCCCGATCACACTTGCTAATATGGCGAACGCCTGTAGCCAGTTTGCGAATGTGCGCGGTATCAGCCTATACCGCCTCTTTTCCTCCTCCTCCCTCTTTGTCCCGTCCCGTTTACCTAAATCGAGATTAAAACGCTCCAAAGGGAGAAGCGAAAAAATATCCACATATTCCCCCTGCCATATCCTATCCCTGACCTCCTGCTTCAAATGCGCTCCCAGGTGGCCTTCAAAACACATGTACACCCCCCCCTCGCCGCATCATCCAACCGGGGTCTGTCGTCATCGCCGCCAGCCTGCGTCTGCACCGACACCGCACCCCCCACGCGACACCTGAACTACCCATCCCCCCACTACCTGCAGGCCCAATCCCCCATGCTTGCAGAGGTGCTGCACCTGACACACCACCCCCAGACTCCACACCCGCTAAACCACACAGTAACCTCCCCAACCCCCCAATCATTCCCTTCTGCCCCCGCCAAAACCACTCAGCCCAGCGCCCTGAGCCAGCGCAAGAAATGCCCCCAATGCCGCCTCACCTGGCTGCCGGGGTGCTGTGAACCCCGCAGCTGAAATTCCAGAATCCTGACGCTGCGTCCCAGCCGTCATCAGAACGACCCACTCCAGACGTCATCCACCTGCTTGGACCAGGCATCCCAGCATCCTCCACGCTGGATGCGCTCCGCGCCGAACCCGATTCGTCCTCCTCTTCAACGTGGGCAGGACCAGTAAGAATCTGTCCGTCACTCTGCGGAGGCCCGTGCACCCTCCCCCTCTCCTGATGCACGGCCTCGTGTCCTCTGCTGCTGCATCTCCCAAGCCGGGCAGCCCCCCCCCCAACCAAGAGAGGGGAGCCTGCAGTACCTGCTCCTGCCACCACACCGAAAGCTGCAGAGGACGGGGCACTGGACACCCCGCCCCTCACTGGGCCCGCGGCCGAACCGTTGGATTCCTCCCACGCTGGGAGGACCTGGAGGGAGTCCGCACGCTGGCCCCCCGGCGCAGAGGGTCCCCGGATGGGCTCCTGACACCGCGCTGGACCCTGGGGGTTACATCTGGGCTCAAGCGCGCCGGTGGCCGTACCCGCCGCGGCCGGGTCGCAATCGGCAGAGGGCTTGCTGCACCCGCCGCCACCCCCCTGTAACAGGCTGGCTACCTGCTCCTGAAGCTATTCGGGTCCCATGGCATCCGCTGCCGCCCTCAGCTGCTGTAGCATCTCCTCCACAGACAGGGACATCGTGACCGGTAAGTTGCTTTGCTCCACAAAATGGCGCCGGCTCCCCCCCCAGCCACCTTCTCTTAAAACCTAAACCCCACCCCCTCTATCTCCCTAAACACCTTCTCCCCACTACTATTAACTCACTCCTGCCTCTGCCCTTCCTACCAAAACCTTTCATGTCGGCCTCCCCTTACCTTTGTCCTAGTCCGGCCTCTCTTGAGTATAATGTCAGAACCAGAGGGTTGTGCTGGTTGTTGTAGTACTACCACTATATATGAGTGATTAAGAATCTAGTGCTAATATGTGAGCTGTGTGTTTGTGTGCATTTAGCGCATGTATTAGGTCTCATTCAGACGGCCGTATGCTGTCCGCAAAAATGCGGATCCGTTTTTTTGCGGATTAGATGCTGTCCCATTCACTTCTATGGGGCCCTTTTCTTCCATTACACGGTTCAGCAAAAAAAATTAAACATGTCCTATACTTGTCAGTGAAAATCAGGACATGGCCCTATTGGAGTCTATGGATCAGCAAAAAAACGGAATGCAATCCGTTTTTTTTGCGGACATGCTGAACTGTCCGCAAAAAAAACGGATCCACATTTTTGCAGACAGCATACGGCCGTCTGAATGAGCCCTAATGTGATATGTAGTGTTTAATATTTACTAATGTGAATGTAGTATGTATAATAATGAAATCATTCAAGTCCTGATAGTAGTGATGTCTCTTGTGCTGTGGAGTGCATTTCTTAGTGCAGTCGAAATTAAAAATTAAAAAATTAAAAAAAATTGATTTAAAATGTGTTGTTGAGGGTCGTATTCCCTGCAGTAATATACATGTTTAATATCTCTCAAGCAATTATAGTAACCCTGCAAAAGGACAGAGCAATCTGATCCGGTTCAACTAGGAGCACCATACAATCAATAACCCGGCACTTCTGCATTTATCCGGAGGACAAGACACCGCATGTAAGGAGCTGGTGAGCACAGCGGTGAATACGAAGATACATCGCAGTAGACGACTCCCGATCCAACCAGCATCTACAGGACGGGTAACGTTACAATCTAAAGACTGTAAGGCTGGGTTCACACGGGCGTTGCGGGAAAATGTGCGGGTGCGTTGCGGGAACACCCGCGATTTTTCAGCGCGAGTGCAAAACATTGTAATGCGTTTTGCACTCGCGTGAGAAAAATCGCGCATGTTTGGTACCCAAACCCGAACTTCTTCACTGAAGTTCGGGCTTGGGATCGGTGTTCTGTAGATTGTATTATTTCCCCTTATAACATGGTTATAAGGAAAAATAATAGCATTCTGAATACAGACTGCATAGTACAATAGCGCTGGAGGGGTTAAAATAAAAATTATAATAATTTAACTCACCTTAGTCCACTTGATCGCGTAGCCCGGCATCTCCTTCTGTCTCCTTTGCTGAACAGGACCTGTGGTGAGCATTAATTACAGGTAAAGGACCTTTAGTGACGTCACTCCGGTCATCACATGATCAAACACCATGGTAAAAGATCATGTGATGGATCATGTGATGACCGGAGTGACGTCACCAAAGGTCCTTTACCTGTAATTAATGCTCACCACAGGTCCTGTTCAGCAAAGGAGACAGAAGAAGATGCCGGGCTGCGCGATCAAGTGGACTAAGGTGAGTTAAATATTTTTCATTTATTTTTTAACCCCTCCAGTGCTAGTTTACTATGTATTCTGTATTCAGAATGCTATTATTTTCCCTTATAACCATGTTATAAGGGAAAATAATAATGATCGGGTCTCCATCCCGATCGTCTCCTAGCAACCGTGCGTGAATATTGCACCGCATCCGCATTTCCTTGCGGATGCTTGCGATTTCCACGCAACCCCATTCACTTCTATGAGGCCTGTTGCGTGAAAAACGCAGAATATAGAGCATGCTGCGATTTTCACGCAACGCACAAGTGATGCGTTAAAATCACCGCTCATCTAAACAGCCCCATTGAAATGAATGGGTCGGGATTCAGTGCGGGTGCAATGCGTTCACCTACCGCATTGCACCCGCGCGGAAATCTCGCCCATGTGAACGCAGCCTATAGAGCCAGGATTACACACAAAGTATTTGAACTTTCACTGACAGAAATCAATCATTGGTGCATGGATGGGTAGATAAAAAACTTTTTGCATATACCAGTCGCATTCTATTTGTATATCCTATTCTACCCAAACATAGCACCCCTTTTTTATTCAAACAGCGATCGGCTGATACCCCATTTGAACCTCATAAATCTAATTAATAACTAGGCCTCTATAAGGGGACTTCATTATCCCAGTTTATCAAAGACTGATATGTACAAACATCTATAAATACTGTAGATATTATTGCATTGCGATCGCTACTTACCTCTTGTCTTAAGAGCAACAGCGCCATCTACTGGATATGTGTGCAAAGACTATTAATCTACAAAATCAGTGGAAGCAAAACCTTTATGAAGTGGATTCTTTCTGAAATGACTCGTTCTATAAAATAACTATTTATCATCATTTTACCTTTTCACTTTTTTCTTTTCTTTTTTTTTCAAAAAATGTTTCCCATTTTTTTCTGTTTTTTTTTTCTTTTTTTATCTAAAAAAGAGTTTATAATTTTTTATAATAACAGCAAGTGTACCTTTGATAATATGCGCATAACGTCTCTTTAGTATCTCAGCAAATAAATGTATACTGTATTAAGTTCTATCTGTATTGTCACATATATTTCAACATTGGAGAGCCCTTCATACCGAAAAGTATCTAAAAAAAGAAATATATGTTTGCACTATACCATTATATACAGCCAGGGATATTTGAGTGTCCCTCCACATCCATAATTTATTAGGACTAATTTTGCCTTGCGACATTAGGGTGAGTCGCGGGGTGAGCACTGTACCATAGTTTTCTAAACTCGCTGTGGAATATTTACCTTGCACTGGGACACTCCCTATACAAACCCCCTCCAGCCAATTTGCATCTCAATGTGTTCACTCCAGGAGGTGGGGCGAGTTATGCACGCCCCGGGAGCTACACTGTCTGGAGGCTCAGGAGTCTGCCCTTTGGCCTCAGTCACAGTGGTGCGCATGCGCGATGTGATGCCACTAACTGCTGACGTCGCGCACGCGCCTGAAATGGCCCCACAGCACTTAAACCCATGCGGCAGGGCAATCCTTGCTGCTGAACCAGCCAAGACAAGCAGGGGACACTGGAACCACTAGGTGTCCCTGCATACATAGGAGAACTGCCATACGCACACCTACACACTTTTAATGTTCGTTTTCTTCCCTATTGATGGCTGTTTGCTATTCATAAGGCTCTGACTCTGATCAGACTTTATTTTTGATTTAGCGTTGGACATTCTGGAGATTTGCCATACGCACGCTTCCATACCTTGTGACTTCTCAGCCCCGTGTCCCCTGACGATTCTTGGGGCTATATAAGTATTTGATGAAACGCGTTGGGGCACAGCTTCTTCACCAGGTGATCCCCGCGAGACAGGACATCACTCGCTACGGGAACACACAGTATTTTCCAGTTTTTACTCACTTTCTACGTAAGTTCAGTTAGGGTTGTCTAGGGCCTTGATAATAGGGCAAGGTTCCAGACGGGGCCGCTCTTTTCAGGGCGATGACTCCGTATTAAGAGGTCATTAGGGTGTACTAGCCATATCAGGGCATACTAGAGACAGGTTAGTACCCCTAGCCCCGCATTTGCATAGCCAACGTATGAGTATGACTGTGGATGCGACAGCAAATACCCTCAAGTGCATAATTATCCAAGACTTCATCGAGTGGATATATGTCTGAGCTACATTCACATGACGCAATTCAACTGGTCTGGTAAGATCTAACCATTTTTTACCAGTCTTACTTCTCACACACCCCTTTCAGGGTTGATGTAAGTACATATACTTGTTGCTAGTAGAACCACTGTAGCACCCTTGTTTGGGTTGGCTGACTGTTTACTCCCAGTATGTTTTTTTTTTTTTTCTTCGTTGAGGATTGTTTTTTGTTTGTTTGTTTTTGGAGGGACATTTACTCTTATTTGTACTCTATTAAAAGTCAAGTTTTTATATGCTATACTGCCCCCCTTCAAATTCCCGATTTTCAATTCTACAGTATACTGGGGGGGTCTTCTTCGTTCAGACAGGCAACCTTCTCAATTTTGGGTTATAATACTTGGCACCACAACGCCCTAGTACAACGAGCATGCTCACAACCCCCACAGACAATGAGTTGTGGTGCCAAGTATCATAACCCTCGGGGGTACTAGGGGGTAGAGCGAGCATGCTGAGGGTTATGATACTTGGCACCACAACACCCTAGTACAACAAGCATGCTGGGGGTTATGATACTTGGCACCACAACCCCCACAGACAATGAGCATGCTGGCGTTTATAGTACTTGGCACCACAAGCATGATGGGGGTTATGATACTTGGCCCTACAACCCCCTAGTACAACAAGCATGCTGGGGGTTAGGATACTTGACACCACAACCCCCTTGTGCAACGAGCATGCTGGGGGTTATGATACTTGGCACCACAACCCCCTAGTACATCAAGCATGATGGGGGTTATGATACTTGGCACCACAACCCCCTAGCACAACGAGCATGCTGGGGGTTATGATCCTTGGCACCACAACACCCTAGTACAACGAGCATGCTGGGGGTTATGATACTTGGCACCACAACCCCCTAGTACAATGAGCATGATGGGAGTTATGATACTTGGCACCACAACCCCCTAGTACAACAAGCATGATAGGGGTTATAACTGCTGGCTAGAGTTGAGCGAACACCTGGATGTTCGGGTTCGAGAAGTTCGGCCGAACTTCCCGGAAATGTTCGGGTTCGGGATCCGAACCCGACCCGAACTTCGTCCCGAACCCGAACCTCATTGAAGTCAATGGAGACCCGAACTTTTCGGCACTAAAAAGGCTGTAAAACAGCCCAGGAAAGGGCTAGAGTGCTGCAAAAGGCAGCAAAATGTAGTTAAATCCCCTGCAAACAAATGTGGATAGGGAAATGAATTAAAATAAAAATAAAATAAATAAAAATTAACCAATATCAATTGGAGAGAGGTCCCATAGCAGAGAATCAGGCTTCATGTCACCCACCACTGGAACAGGCCACTGTCAGATATTTAGACCCCACCACCCAGACAGAGGAGAGAGGTCCCATTGCAGAGAATCAGGCTTCATGTCAAAGCAGAGAATCATGCTTCATGTCACCCACCACTGGAACAGGCCATTGTCAGATATTTTTAGGCCCCGGCACCCAGACAGAGGAGAGAGGTCCCATAGCAGAGAATCAGGCTTCATGTCATAGCAGAGAATCAGGCTTCATGTCATAGCAGAGAATCAGGCTTCATGTCATAGCAGAGAATCAGGCTTCATGTCATAGCAGAGAATCAGGCTTCATGTCACCCACCACTGGAACAGGCCATTGTCAGATATTTTTAGGCCCCAGCACCCAGACAGAGGAGAGAGGTCCCATAGCAGAGAATCAGGCTTCATGTCATAGCAGAGAATCATGCTTCATGTCACCCACCACTGGAACAGGCCATTGTCAGATATTTTTAGGCCCCGGCACCCAGACAGAGGAGAGAGGTCCCATAGCAGAGAATCAGGCTTCATGTCATAGCAGAGAATCATGCTTCATGTCACCCACAATAAAAAAAGGATTGAATGAGGAAGTGCCCTGGAGTACAATAATATATGGTTAAGGGGAGGTAGTTATAAATGTCTAATCTGCACAAGGGATGGACAGGACCTGTGAAATCCATACACTTTCAGACAAAACGCTGGCCGCCGGGCAGGCCAGCACCTCCAAGGCATAAAAGGCTAGCTCTGGCCACGTGGACAATTTGGAGACCCAGAAGTTGAATGGGGCCGAACCATCAGTCGGTACGTGGAGGGGTGTGCACACGTACTGTTCCACCATGTTAGTGAAATGTTGCCTCCTGCTAACACGTTCCGTATCAGGTGGTGGTGCAGTTAGCTGTGGCGTGTTGACAAAACTTTTCCACATCTCTGCCATGCTAACCCTGCCCTCAGAGGAGCTGGCCGTGACACAGCTGCGTTGGCGACCTCTTGCTCCTCCTCTGCCTTCGCCTTGGGCTTCCACTTGTTCCCCTGTGACATTTGGGAATGCTCTCAGTAGCGCGTCTACCAATGTGCGCTTGTACTCGCGCATCTTCCTATCACGCTCCAGTGTAGGAAGTAAGGTGGGCACATTGTCTTTGTACCGGGGATCCAGCAGGGTGGCAACCCAGTAGTCTGCACACGTTAAAATGTGGGCAACTCTGCTGTCGTTGCGCAGGCACTGCAGCATGTAGTCGCTCATGTGTGCCAGGCTGCCCAGAGGTAAGGACAAGCTGTCCTCTGTGGGAGGCATATCGTCATCGTCCTGCATTTCCCCCCAGCCATGAACTAGTGATGGGCCCGAGCTGCGTTGGGTGCCACCCCGCTGTGAACATGCTTCATCCTCATCCTCCTCCACCTCCTCCTCATCCTCGTCCTCCAGTAGTGGGCCCTGTCTGGCCACATTTGTACCTGGCCTCTGCTGTTGCAAAAAACCTCCCTCTGAGTCACTTCGAAGAGACTGGCCTGAAAGTGCTAAAAATGACTCCTATTCCTCCTCCTCCTCCTCCTGGGCCACCTCCTCTTCCATCATCGCCCTAAGTGTTTTCTCAAGGAGACATAGAAGTGGTATTGTAACGCTGATAACGGCGTCATCGCCACTGGCCATGTTGGTGGAGTACTCGAAACAGCGCAACAGGGCACATAGGTCTCGCATGGAGGCCCAGTCATTGGTGGTGAAGTGGTGCTGTTCCGCAGTGCGACTGACCCGTGCGTGCTGCAGCTGAAACTCCACTATGGCCTGCTGCTGCTCGCACAGTCTGTCTAGCATGTGCAAGGTGGAGTTCCACCTGGTGGGCACGTCGCATATGAGGCGGTGAGCGGGAAGGCCGAAGTTACGCTGTAGAGCAGACAGGCGGCGGCAGGATGTGAACGCCGGAAGCGCGCACAGACGGCCCGCACTTTATGCAGCAGCTCTGACATGTCGGGGTAGTTGTGAATGAACTTCTGCACCACCAAATTCAGCACATGCGCCAGGCAAGGGATGTGCGTCAAACCGGCTAGTCCCAGAGCTGCAACGAGATTTCGTCCATTATCGCACACCACCAGGCCAGGCTTGAGGCTCACCGGCAGCAACCACTTATCGGTCTGTTGTTCTATACCCCACCACAACTCCTGTGCGGTGTGGGGCCTGTCCCCCAAAACATATGAGTTTCAGAATGGCCTGCTGACGTTTACCCCGGGCTGTGCTGAAGTTGGTGGTGAAGGTGTGTGGCTGACTGGATGAGCAGGTGGAAGAAGAGGAGGAGGAAGCCGAGTAGGAGGAGGAGACAACAGGAGGCAAAGAATGTTGCCCTGTGATCCTTGGCGGCGGAAGGACGTGCGCCAAACAGCTCTTCGCCTGGGGCCCAGCCGCCACTACATTTACCCAGTGTGCAGTTAGGGAGATATAGCGTCCCTGGCCGTGCTTACTGGTCCATGCATCTGTGGTTAGGTGGACCTTGCCACAGATGGCGTTGCGCAGTGCACACTTGATTTTATCGGATACTTGGTTGTGCAGGGAAGGCACGGCTCTCTTGGAGAAGTAGTGGCGGCTGGGAACAACATACTGTGGGACAGCAAGCGACATGAGCTGTTTGAAGCTGTCTATGTCCACCAGCCTGAATGACAGCATTTCATAGGCCAGTAGTTTAGAAATGCTGGCATTCAGGGCCAGGGATCGACGGTGGCTAGGTGGGAATTTACGCTTTCTCTCAAATGTTTGTGAGATGGAGAGCTGAACGCTGCTGTGTGACATGGTTGAGATGCTTGGTGACGGAGGTGGTGGTGGTGTTGGTGGTACATCCTCTGTTTGCTGGGCGGCAGGTGCCAACGTTGCTCCAGAGGCGGAGGAAGAGGCCGAGGCGGCAGCAGCAGAAGAGGTAGCAGGGGGAGCCTGAGTGACTTAATTGTTTTTAAGGTGTTTACTCCACTGCAGTTCATGCTTTGCATGCAGGTGCCTGGTCATGCAGGTTGTGCTAAGGTTCAGAACGTTAATGCCTCGCTTCAGGCTCTGATAGCACAGCGTGCAAACCACTCGGGTCTTGTCGTCGGCATATTGTTTGAAGAAGTGCCATGCCAGGGAATTCCTTGAAGCTGCCTTTGGGGTGCTCGGTCCCAGATGGCGGCTGTCAGTAGCAGGCGGAGTCTCTTGGCGGCGGGTGTTCTGCTTTTGCCCACTGCTCCCTCTTTTGCTACGCTGTTGGCTCGGTCTCACCACTGCCTCTTCCTCCGAACTGTGAAAGTCAGTGGCACGACCTTCATTCCATGTGGGGTCTAGGACCTCATCGTCCCCTGCATCGTCTTCATCCCTGACCTCCTGTTCAGTATGCACACTGCAGAAAGACGCAGCAGTTGGCACCTGTGTTTCGTCATCATCAGAGACGTGCTGAGGTGGTATTCCCATGTCCTCATCAGGAAACATAAGTGGTTGTGTGTCAGTGCATTCTATGTCTTCCACCGCTGGGGAAGGGCTAGGTGGATGCCCTTGGATAACCCTACCAGCAGAGTCTTCAAACAGCATAAGAGACTGCTGCATAACTTGAGGCTCTGACAGTTTCCCTGATATGCATGGGGGTGATGTGACAGACAGATGGGCTTGGTTTTCAGGTGCCATCTGTGCGCTTTCTGCAGAAGACTGGGTGGGAGATAATGTGAACGTGCTGGATCCACTGTCGGCCACCCAATTGACTAATGCCTGTACCTGCTCAGGCCTTACCATCCTTAGAACGGCATTAGGCCCCACCAAATATCGCTGTAAATTCTGCTGGCTACTGGGACCTGAGGTAGTTGGTTCACTAGGACGTGTGGCTGTGGCAGAACGGCCACATCCTCTCCCAGCACCAGAGGGTCCACTAACACCACCACGACCATGTCCGCGTCCCTTACTAGATGTTTTCCTCATTGTTACCGTTTACCACAATAAGAAAAAAATTATTTGGCCCAATGTATTGAATTCAAATTCAGGCCTTTTTTTACAGGCACCTAACACTATCTGGCTATCTATTTAGGTACCGTATTACACTAATACAGGCACAGCAGTAACGACAGATTTAGCTGAATATAAATTGTAGGCCTAGTATTTAGGCGCTGGGTGACAGGTATACGTTTACGGACAGAATTAAACTTGGAAATGCACGGTAGCGTGTGTGTGAAGTAATTGAGAATGACCCTATCCGCACCTTCAATCTAATATACCCTATTATGGATAGATTTAAAGTAGGCCTGATACAGCAGAAACCACTGATTTAGGGAATTGCTAAGTTGTGAATTGTATTCAACCCAGAACAAAAACTGTGCTTTGGCGGACACTAAATAAATTGACCAGCCTCAGCAATAAACATAGATTTAGCTGAATATAAATTTGAGGCCTATTATTTAGGCGCTGGGTGACAGGTATACGTTTACGGACAGAATTATTTAAACTTGGAAATGCACGGTAGAGTGTGAAGTTATTGAGGATGACACTATCCGCACCTTCAATCTAATATACCCTTTTATGGATTGATTTAAACTTGGCCTGATAGTAATTTTCTAAATTTGTGGTTTCTGCTCTAAGTTGGGAATTGTATTTTGACCCAGAACAAAAACTGTGCTTTGGCAGACACTAAATAGATTGACCAGCCACAGCAGTATCAACAGATTTAGCTGAATATAAATTTGAGGCCTATTATTAAGGCGCTGGGTGACAGGTATACGTTTACGGACAGAATAAGACTTGGAAATGCACGGTAGCGTGTGTGTGAAGTTATTGAGAATGACCCTATCTGCACCTTCAATCTAATATACCCTTTTATGGATAGATTTAACCTCTTAAGGACACGTGACGTACCGGTACGTCATGATGTCCTGGTACTTAAGGACACATGACGTACCGGTACGTCATGTGTTGTTCCGATCACTGCCGCCCGGCCGGCAGTGATCAAAACAAGGCGCCTGCTCAAATCATTGAGCAGGCACCTAGGCTAAATGCGCGGGGGGGTCCCGTGACCCCCCCCATGTCGGCGATCGCAACAAACCGCAGGTCAATTCAGACCTGCGGTTTGATGCGCTTTTTGCAGTTTCTGATGGATCAGAAACTTTATAATGCCCAAAATATATCTGTATCTCCCCCCCTGCACCCCTGAGTGATTTTAGCCCCGGTGGGAGGTGCAGGGGGAGGGTTGCGGGTGGTGCGGGCGGTGCGGGAGGCGGGCGGTGCGGCAGGCAGGATCGCGATCCCCCGCCCGCCTCCCCTTGAACGATCGTTGGTGGTTAGTGGGTATACCAGGGTGCCAGCACATTGCTGACACCCTGGTATAAACGGCTGACATCGGTGATGCGATGTCAGCCCTTTAACCCTTTCTATACCGCGGTCCGTACGGACCGCTGTATGAAAAAGGTTAACAGCTCAGGGAGCTCCCTCCCTCCCCGATCGGGGGGCTGCTGTGCCTTTGCAGCCCCCCGATGGGAGAGGGAGAGAGCCCCCAGACAGCCCCCCGACAGCCCCGTCCTTACCCTTCCCCGTCTGCGCAGTTGTGGCCACAACTGAGCAGACGGGGAAGGTTCCCATGGCAACAGGACGCCGTCTCAGGCACCCTGCTGTCCATGGTGCTGAACAGATCTGTGCTAAAGGCAGAGATCTGTTCAGACAAAGTGTAAGTAAAATACAGTACAGTACAATATATATTGTACTGTACTGTATTATACAGACATCAGACCCACTGGATCTTCAAGAACCAAGTGGGTCTGGGTAAAAAAAAAAGTGAAAAAAAGTGAAAAAAAAGTAAAAATCAAAAAACACATTTATCACTGATTAAAAATGAAAATAATAAAATTCCCTACACATGTTTGGTATCGCCGCGTCCGTAACGACCTGATCTATAAAACGATCATGTTACTTTACCCGAACGGTGAACGCCATAGAAAAAAAAAAAAAAAAACTATGATGAAATAGAAATTTTGCCCACCTTACTTCCCAAAAAAAGGTAATAAAAGTGATCAAAAAAGTTGCATGTACGCCAAAATTGTAACAATCAAAACGTCATCTCATCCCACAAAAATCATACCCTACCCAAGATAATCTCCCCAAAACTGAAAAAACTATGGCTCTCAGACTATGGAAACACTAAAACATGATTTTTTTTGTTTCAAAAATGAAATCATTGTGTAAAACTTACATAAATTTAAAAAAGTATACATATTAGGTATCGCCGCGTCCGTATCGACCGGCTCTATAAAAATATCACATGATCTAACCCCTCAGGTTACCACCGTAATAAATTAAAAATAAAAACGGCGCAAAAAAAGCCATTTTTTGTCATCTTACGTCACAAAAAGTGTAATAGCAAGCGATAAAAAAGTCATATCCACCCCAAAATAGTGCCAGTCAAACCGTCATCTCATCCCGCAAAAAATGAGACCCTACTTAAGATAATCGCCCAAAAACTGAAAAAACTATGGCTCTTAGACTATGGAGACACTAAAACATTTTCTTTTTTTTTTTTTTTATGAAATCATGGTGTAAAACTTTCAGAAATTATAAAAAAAGCATACATATTAGGTATCGCTGCGTCCGTGACAACCTGCTCTATAAAATTACCACATTATCTAACCTGTCAGATGAATGTTGTAAATAACAAAAAAAAAGTGCCAAAAAAGCTATTTTTGTTACCTTGCCTCACAAAAAGTGTAATATAGAGAAACCAAAAATCATATGTACCCTAAACTAGTACCAACAAAACTGCCACCCTATCCTGTAGTTTCTAAAATGGGGTCACTTTTTTGGAGTTTCTACTCTAGGGGTGCATCAGGGGGGCTTCAAATGGGACATTGTGTCAAAAAAAACAGTCCAGCAAAATCTGCCTTCCAAAAACCGTATGGCATTCCTTTCCTTCTGCGCCCTGCCGTGTGCCCGTACAGCAGTTTACGACCACATATGGGGTGTTTCTGTAAACTACAGAATCAGGGCCATAAATAATGTTTTGTTTGGCTGTTAACCCTCGCTTTGTAACTGGAAAAAAAAATATTAAAATGGAAAATCTG
Source organism: Bufo bufo (assembly GCF_905171765.1). Taxonomy (NCBI): domain Eukaryota; kingdom Metazoa; phylum Chordata; class Amphibia; order Anura; family Bufonidae; genus Bufo; species Bufo bufo. The sequence goes on along the minus strand of NC_053389.1, from coordinate 33,213,340 downwards.
CCAAAAAAGTGAAATTTTGAAATTGTATCTCTATTTTCCATTAAATCTTGTGCAACACCTAAAGGGTTAACAAAGTTTGTAAAATCAGTTTTGAATACCTTGAGGGGTGTAGTTTCTTAGTTGGGGTCACTTTTATGGAGTTTCTTTCTAGGGGTGCATCAGGGGGGCTTCAAATGGGACATGGTGTCAAAAAAAACAGTCCAGCAAAATCGGCCTTCCAAAAACCGTATGGCATTCCTTTCCTTCTGTGCCCTGCCGTGTGCCCGTACAGTTGTTTACGACCACATATGGAGTGTTTCTGTAAACTACAGAATCAGGGCCATAAATAATGAGTTTTGTTTGGCTGTTAACCCTTGCTTTGTAACTGGAAAAAAAATATTAAAATGGAAGATCTGCCAAAAAAGTGAAATTTTGAAATTATATCTCTATTTTCCATTAAATCTTGTGCAACACCTAAAGGGTTAACAAAGTTTGTAAAATCAGTTTTGAATACCTTGAGGGGTGTAGTTTCTTAGATGGGGTCACTTTTATGGAGTTTCTTCTCTAGGGGTGCATCAGGGGGGCTTCAAATGGGACATGGTGTAAATAAACCAGTCCAGCAAAATCTGTCTTCCAAAAACCAAACGGCGCACCTTTCACTCTACGCCCCGCTGTGTATCTGTACAGTAGTTTACGGACACATATGGGGTGTTTCTGTAAACGTCAGAGTCAGGGCAATAAAGATACAGTCTTGTTTGGCTGTTAACCCTTGCTTTGTTAGTGGAAAAAGTGGGTTAAAATGGAAAATTAGGCAAAAAAATGAAATTCTCAAATTTCATCCCCATTTGCCAATAACTCTTGTGCAACACCTAAAGGGTTAACGAAGTTTGTAAAATCAGTTTTGAATACCTTGAGGGGTGTAGTTTATAGAATGGGGTCATTTTTTGGTGGTTTCTATTATGTAAGCCTTGCAAAGAGACTTCAGACCTGTAGTGGTCCCTAAAAATTGGATTTCTGAAAAATTTCAAGATTTGCTTCTAAACTTCTAAGCCTTGTAACATCCCCAAAAAATAAAATATCATTCCCAAAATAATTCAAACATGAAGTAGACATATGGGGAATGTAAAGTCATCACAATTTTTGGGGGTATTACTATGTATTACAGCAGTAGAGAAACTGAAACTTTGAAATTTGCTAATTTTTCCAAATTTTTGGTAAATTTTTTATTTTTTTATGGAAAAAAAATTATAATTTTGACTTCATTTTTCAAGTGTCATGAAATACAATATGTGACGAAAAAACAATCTCAGAACGGCCTGGATAAGTCAAAGCGTTTTAAAGTTATCACCACTTAAAGTGACACTGGTCAGATTTGCAAAAAATGGCCTGGTCCTTAAGGTGAAATAAGGCTGTGTCCATATTGGGTTAAAGTAGGCCTGATACAGCAGAAACCACTGATTTAGGGAATTGCTAAGTTGGGAATTGTATTCAACCCAGAACAAAAACTGTGCTTTGGCAGACACTAAATAAATTGACCAGCCTCAGCAATAAACATAGATTTAGCTGAATATAAATTTGAGGCCTATTATTTAGGCGCTGGGTGACAGGTATACGTTTACGGACAGAGTTATTTAGACTTGGAAATGCACGGTAGCGTGTGAAGTTATTGAGGATGACCCTATCCGCACCTTCAATCTAATATACCCTTTTATGGATCGATTTAAACTTGGCCTGATAGTAATTCCCTAAATTTGTGGTTTCTGCTCTAAGTTGGGAATTGTATTTCAACCCAGAACAAAAACTGTGCTTTGGCGGACACTAAATAGATTGACCAGCCACAGCAGTATCAACAGATTTAGCTGAATATAAATTTGAGGCCTATTATTAAGGCGCTGGGTGACAGGTATACGTTTACGGACAGAATTCGACTTGGAAATGCACGGTAGCGTGTGTGTGAAGTTATTGAGAATGACCCTATCTGCACCTTCAATCTAATATACCCTTTTATGGATAGATTTAAAGTAGGCCTGATACAGCAGAAACCACTGATTTAGGGGATTGCTAAGTTGGAAATTGTATTCAACCCAGAACAAAAACTGTGCTTTGGTGGACACTAAATGAATTGACCAGCCTCAGCAAAAAAAACACAGATTGAGCTGAATATAAATTTAGGCCTATTATTTAGGCGCTGGGTGACAGGTATACGTTTATGGACAGAATTATTTAAACATGGAAATGCACGGTAGCGTGTGAAGTTATTGAGGATGACACTATCCGCACCTTCAATCTAATATACCCTTTTATGGATCAATTTAAACTTGGCCTGATACAGCAGAAAACAAATATTTAGGGGATTGCTAAGTTGGGAATTGTATTCAACCCAGAACAAAAACTGTGCTTCGCCAGACAGCAGACAGTATTACAATTGGCTAGCCACAGCTGAAACACCAGATTTAGGGTACTGCTATTTTGGCCAATTGTATTTTACCCCTCAATAAAATAGCAAGCACTGCCAAGACCCTGATGTAGGATATAGCAAAAAAATTGATTTTTTTGAACACTATTGATGGTTAAATGGACTTGGTGGCAGCTTGTGCTGGCGCACCACAAGACACAAAATGGCCGCGGATCACCCAAGAAAAAAGTGACATAAAAACGCTCTGGGCAGCCTATAAACAGTGAGCAATTAAATAGCAGCAGTTCAATGATCCACAGCTGTAGATCGATCACTGAATTAAGTGTTTTTGCTGAGTTAATCACTGCCTAATCTCGCCCTAACAGCAGCTGCAACCTCTCCCTACACTGATCATAGCAGAGTGACGTGCAGCGCTACGTGACTCCAGCTTAAATAGAGGCTGGGTCACATGCTGCACTGGCCAATCACAGCCATGCCAATAGTAGGCATGGCTGTGATGGCCTCTTGGGGCAAGTAGTATGACGCTTGTTGATTGGCGTCATTTGCAGCCTTTCAAAAAGCGCCAAGAAAGCGCCGAACCCGGACTTTTACAAAAACTATACAGTTCGGGTTCGCTCATCCCTATTGCTGGCACCACAACTTTGTAATCTTTGTATAGTAATGGAATACGGTATATCGAATTTTCAATGTTAGCTGTACCTTTTTTCTTAGGTCGTATCTTGGACTACATCAGAATCGCGGATGAACATAAAAGAGTAAAGTTGAATTTAATGATTAAAATGGTTAACGAGGCAGTAGATGGGGAGAAATTATTTCAATAAAGGAATTTCCAACATGGCATTTTATTTTGTGGACTTTATTTTTTGCAGTGGTGGTAATAGGTGGATCTTTACAGACGATACCATAACTATGACTGGGTCTTATTGTCAGCCAGCGTTATTTTTTCTCTCACAGTGTTGACAGTAAACCCCCCACAATTATCCCGGTACCCAAAGCTCCAGTTGCCATCAAGGGTGTCACTATTTTATTTGATGGTTCTGCTCTTGGGGCGGCTGCGGGCTGTTATTACTAGGCTGAGAAGGGGCCAAAAAACGAGGACCTTCTAACCCTGATAATGGCAGCCCACAGCTGTTGGTTATACCTTGGCTGGGTATGGAAAAAAGAGGGGGACCCCACGTTGTTGTTTTTTTTCTGATTTTGGTGGAAATGAAGGACTCGGGCCCCCCTGTTTTATCATAACCTGCCATGGATTATCCAAGTGATGCAAACCCAGCTTTTTAACTGCAAACCCGGACGGTTTGGACACCGGGGTAACGGAGGTTGGATTTATTTCTGAACACAGTAATCTTGGTTTGGGTCAGGAAAAACTTTTCTTATTACAGAGACAGCACAAGATAGAATTGGTCTTCTTTTTCCAATGCCGAGATAGCCGTGTGTCCAGGCGGTGAATCCACGATATGCAGTTTTTCTAAGTAGCCTGTAACATATATAAAAAATATGAATAATTTTAGTAATTAATAAGAGAAATTATACATATTTTATAAAATTTTACCGGCATTTATGTATTAAAACACAAATTGGCTGCACCATGGTTTTGCATCAACACGATTATATAGTGAACTGTACGTAACTTGTTCAAGTCTTTATCCGGAGGAGGATGCATAACGTGACCTATTGCCCGCATTGAGACTTCCACCCTTCCTCGATCTTGGCAAAATTGATGAAAGTAATCATGTTCAATTATACATCCCATGTCTTCTAAATATGTATCAATATTTGCCACTTCTTTGCAACAGATTAATTCCACTTCTGTCGGCATAGGTTCACAAAGTGCACAATTACACCATACGTTATTGCCAATTCTGTTGTCTGACTCTCCAGCCCCAATGTTATCTTCATTGTTTGTAGATCGAGCGCGATTTTCAGGAAAACATGGTTCAGAATCAACAGGGCTTCCATATTTTCTTTGCAGTCGCATCTTCAGCCATTCCAACTATTAAGAAATTGAAGAAAAATATCAATTGTTAATTATGGATTAACCTGAAAATTTATTAAACAACACTTGTGAATGGATCAATCATCATATTCGCGGTATGACTAGCACTAGTGCCACTAAAGAAATTTTATTTCTAAGTTGCCTGAAACTGCAAAATAAATCCGTAAACTATTTGATAAAAATATTAACCCGTAGAGGACCAACGTCGTACATGTACGGAGCTGTGATCGGGCGGGTGCAGGAGATGCGCCCGCCCGATCTGTGGCAGGGGTCCGGCAGTCACTGATAGCCGGACCCCTGCCGCATTACAGTGGTAATACACTTACAGCCAATGCATCACAATACAGAAGTATTGTGATGCATTGTAAAGGGGATCAGACCCCCAAAAGTTGAAGTCCCAGAGTGGGACAAAAAAAAAGTTTTACAAAAACATTAAAAGTTTCAATAAAATTTTTTTTTCCTTTGCCCAAAATAAAGTAAAAAATAAAATTGTACAAAAGAGAGAAAAAAAGAAAAGTAGACAAATTAGGTATCGCCGTGTCCGTATCGACTGGCAAATATTACATGACCTAAGCCCTTAAATTAACACTGTAAAAAAAAAAAAAATGGCGCTAAAAAAAACTTTTATTGGTCACCTTACATCACTAAAAGTGCAACACCAAGTGATCAAAAAAGTGTATGCTCCCCAAAATAGTACCAATCTAACCGTTAACTTATCCTGCAAAAAATGATACCCTAACTACGTAAGACAATCACCTAAAAAATAAAAAAAAATATGGCTCTCAGACTATGGAGACACAAAAACATGATTTTTTTGGGTTTAAAAAATATTATTGTGTAAAACTTACATAAATAAAAAAAGTTGACATATTAGGTGTCGCCGCCGAACCTGCTCTTTGAAAATATCACATGACATAACCCCTCAGGTGAACACTATAAAAAAAAAAAAAGGTTTGAAAAAAGCTATTTTTTGTCACCTTACATCACAAAAAGTGTAATAGCAAGCGATCAAAAAGTCATATACACCCTAAAATAGTACCATACAACGAATAACCCGGCACTTCTGCATCCATCCGGAGGACAAGGCACCGCTTACGTAAGGAGCTGGTGAGCACAGCGGTGAATACGAACATACAGCGCGGCAGACGACTCCCGATCCATGCAGCATCTACAGGACGGGTAACGTTACAATCTAAAGACTGTAAAGAGCCAGGATTACACACAAAGTATTTGAACTTTCACTGACAGAAATCAATCATTGCTGCATGGATTGGTAGATAAAAAACTTTTTGGATATACCAGTCGCATTCTATTTGTATATCCTATTCTACCCAAACATAGCACCCTTTTTTATTCAAACAGCGATCGGCTGATACCCCATTTGAACCTCATAAATCAAATTAATAACTAGGCCTCTATAAGGGGACTTCATTATCCCAGTTTATCAAAGACTGATATGTACAAACATCTATAAATACTGTAGATATTATTGCATTGCGATCGCTACATACCTCTTGTCTCAAGAGCAACAGCACCATCTACTGGATATGTGTACAAAGACTATTAATCTACAAAATCAGTGGAAGCAAAACTTTTATGAAGTGGATTCTTTCTGAAATGACTCGTTCTATAAAATAACTATTTATCATCATTTTACCTTTTAACTTTTTTCTTTTCTTTTTTTTTCAAAAAATGTTTCCCATTTTTTTTCAGTTTTTTTTTTCTTTTTTATCTAAAATAGAGTTTATAATTTTTTATAATAACAGCAAGTGTACCTTTGATAATATGCGCATAACATCTCTTTAGTATCTTAACAAATAAATGTATACTGTATTAAGTTCTATCTGTATTGTCACATATATTTCAACATTAGAGAGCCCTTCATACCGAAAAGTATCTAAAGAAAGAAATATATGTTCACACTATATATATACAGCCAGGGATATTACAGTGCCCCTCCACATCCATCATTTATTAGGACTAATTTTGCGTTGCGACATTAGGGTGAGTCGCGGGGTGAGCACTGTACCATAGTTTTCTAAACTCGCTGTGGAGTATTTACCTTGCACTGGGACACTCCCTATACAAACCCCCTCCAGCCAATTTGCATCTCAATGTGTTCACTCCAGGAGGTGGGGCGAGTTATGCACGCCCCGGGAGCTACACTGTTTGGAGGCTCGGGAGTCTGCCCTTTGGCCTCAGTCACAGTGGTGCGCATGCGCGATGTGACGCCACTAACTGTGCGCGCCCCTAGAACGGCCCCATAGCACTTAAACCCATGCGGCAGGGCAATCCTTGCTGCTGAACCAGCCAAGACAAGCAGGGGACACTGGAACCACTAGGTGTCCCTGCATACATAGGAGAACTGCCATACGCACACCTACACACTTTTAATGTTCGTTTTCTTCCCTATTGATGGCTGTTTGCTATTCATAAGGCTCTGACTCTGATCAGACTTTATTTTTGATTTACCGTAGGACATTCTGGAGATTTGCCATACGCACGCTTCCATACCTTGTTGTGACTTCTCAGACCTGTGTCCCCTGACGATTCTTGGGGCTATATAAGTATTTGATGAAACGCGTTGGGACACAGCTTCTTCAACTGGTGATCCCCCGCGAGACAGGACATCACTCGCCACGGGAACACACAGTATTTTCCAGTTTTTACTCACTTTCTACGTAAGTCGAGTTAGGGTTGTCTAGGGCCTTGATAATAGGTCAAGGTTCCAGACGGGGCCGCTCTTTTCAGGGCGATGACTCCGTATTAGGAGGTCAATAGGGTGTACTAGCCATATCAGGGCATACTAGAGACAGGTTAGTACCCCTAGCCCCGGCTTTGCATAGCCAACGTATGAGCACGACTGTGGATGCGACACCAAGTACCCTCAAGTGCATAATTATCTAAAATTATCTAATTATTATGATCCTTGGCACCACAACACCCTAGTACAACAAGAATGATGGGGGTTATAATTGTTGGCACCACAACTTTGTAATCTTTGTATAGTAATGGAATACGGTATATCGAATTTTCAATGTTAGCTGTACCTTTTTTCTTAGGTCGTATCTTGGACTACATCAGAATCGCTGAAGAACATAAAAGAGTAAAGTTGAATTTAATGATTAAAATGGTTAACGAGGGCAGTAGATGGGGAGAAATTATTTCAATAAAGGAATTTCCAACATGGCTTTTTATTTTGTGGACTTTATTTTTTGCAGTGGTAGTAATAGGTGGATCTTTACAGACGATACCATAACTATGACTGGGTCTTATTGTCAGCCAGCGTTTTTTTTTTTCCTCACAGTGTTGACAGTAAACCCCCCACAATCACCCCAGTACCCAAAGCTCCAGGCGGTGAATCCACGATATGCAGTTTTTCTAAGTAGCCTGTAACATATATAAAAAATATGAATAATTTTAGTAATTAATAAGAGAAATAATACATATTTTATATTAAAACACAAATTGGCTGCACCATGGTTTTGCATCAACATGATTATATAGTGAACTGTACGTAACCTGTTCAAGTCTTTATCCGGAGGAGGATGCATAACGTGACCTATTGCCCGCATTGAGACTTCCACCCTTCCTTGATCTTGGCAAAATTGATGGAAGTAATCATGTTCAATTATACATCCCATGTCTTCTAAATATCGATCAATATTTGCCACTTCTTTGCAACAGATTGATTCCACTTCTGTCAGCATAGGTTCACAAAGTGCACAATTACACCATACGTTATTGCCAATTCTGTTGCCTGACTCTCCAGCCCCAATGTTATCTTCATTGTTTGTAGATCGATTTTCAGGAAAACATGGTTCAGAATCAACAGGGCTTCCATATTTTCTTTGCAGTCGCATCTTCAGCCATTCCAACTATTAAGAAATTGAAGAAAAATATCAATTGTTAATAATGGATTAACCTGAAAATTTATTAAACAACACTTGTGAATGGATCAATCATCATATTCGCGGTATGGCTAGCACTAGTGCCACTAAAGAAATTTTATTTCTAAGTTGCCTGAAACTGCAAAATAAATCCGTAAACTATTTAATAAAAATATTAACCCGTAGAGGACCAACGTCATACATGTACGGAGCTGTGATCGGGCGGGTGCAGGAGATGCGCCCGCCCGATCCGTGGCAGGGGTCCGGCAGTCACTGATAGCCGGACCCCTGCTGCATGCGCCGGCATCAGTGAAATCACTGATGCCGGCGCAGTAACCCTTGATGTGGCATCGTGGCTGCCTTCAGGGAGAGCCTGTGAGATCCAGCCCCCTGGATCTCACAGGCAAGCAGGCTGTAAGCACATTACAGTGGTAATACACTTACAGCCAATGCATCACAATACAGAAGTATGGTGATGCATTGTAAAGGGGATCAGACCCCCAAAAGTTGAAGTCCCAGAGTGGGACAAAAAAAAAAGTTTTACAAAAACATTTAAAGTTTCAATAAAAAAAATAATTTCCTTTTCCCAAAATAAAGTAAAAAAAAAAATTGTACAAAATAGAGAAAAAAAGAAAAGTAGACAAATTAGGTATCGCCGTGTCCGCATCGACTGGCTCTATAAAAATATCACATGACTTAACCCCTTAAATCAACACTGTGAAAAAATAAATTAAAAAAATGGCGCTAAAAAAAACTTTTATTGGTCACCTTACATCACTAAAAGTGCAACACCAAGTGATCAAAAAGGTGTATGCTCCCCAAAATAGTACCAATCTAACCGTCAACTCATCCTGCAAAAAATGATACCCTAACTACGTAAGACAATCACCTAAAAAATAAAAAAACGATGGCTCTCAGACTATGGAGACACAAAAACATGATTTTTTTTGGTTTAAAAAATGATATTATTGTGTAAAACTTACATAAATAAAAAAAAGTAGACATATTAGGTGTCGCTGCCGAACCTGCTCTATGAAAATATCACATGACATAACCCCTCAGGTGAACACTATATAAAAAAAAAAATATCTGGTTTTAAAAAAGCAATTTTTTGTCACCTTACATCACAAAAAGTGTAATAGCAAGCGATCAAAAAGTCATATACACCCTAAAATAGTACCAATCAAACCGTCATCTCATTCCGAAAAATATGAGCCCCTACACAAGACAGTCGCCAAAAAAATAAAAAAAATATGGCTTTCAAAATGTGGAAACACTAAAAAATCATTTTTTTCTAAAATACTTTGTTATGTAAAATTAAAAAAAAAACAACTAAAAAAAGTATTCATATTTGGTACCACATGAACTAACTAACCTGTCAGATGAACGTTGTAAATAACAAAAAATAAAAACAGTGCCAAAATAGTTATTTTACCTTGCCTCACAAAAAGTGTAATATAGAGCAATCAAAAATCATATGTACCCTAAAATAGTATGAACAAAAACTGCCACCTTATCCTGTAGTTTCCAAAATGGGGTCACTTTTTTGGAGTTTCTACTCTAGGGTGCATCAGGGGGGCTTCAAATGGGACATCGTGTCAAAAAACCAGTCCAGCAAAATCTGCCTCCCAAAAACCTTATGGCTTTCCTTTCCTTCTGCGCAATACTGTGTGCCCGTACAGCAGTTTATGACCACATATGGGGTGTTTCTGTAAACTATAGAATCAGGGTAATAAAAGTTGAGTTTGGTTTGGCTGTTAATCCTTGCTTTGTAACTGGAAAAAATTGATTAAAATGGAAAATCTGCCAAAAAAGTTAAATTTTTTTTTCTTTCTCTATTTTCCATCAATTCTTGTGGGACACCTAAAGGGTTATCAAAGTTTGTAAAACCAGTTTTGTATACCTTGAGGGGTGTAGTTTCTAAAATAGGGTCACTTTTTTGCAGTTTCTACTCTAGGGGTGCATCAGGCGGTCTTCAAATGGGACATGGCAGCTTAAAATTATCCCAGTGAAATCTGCTTTCCAAAAACCATATGGCGTTCCTTTCCTTCTGCGCAATACTGTGTGCCCGTACAGCAGTTTACGACCACACAAGGGGTGTTTCTGTAAACTACTGAATCAGGGCAATAAATATTGAGTTTTGTTTGGCTGTTAACCCTTGCTTTGTTAGTGTAAAAAAAATTATTAAAATGATAAATCTGCCAAAAAAGTGAAATTCTAAAATTTAATTTCCATTTTCCATTAATTCTTGTGGAACACCAAAAGGGTTAACAAAGATTGTAAAATCAGCTTTGAATACCTTGAGGGATGTAGTTTCTAAATTGGGTTCATTTTTGGGTGGTCTCTATTATGTAAGCCTCACAAAGTGACTTCTAAGCCTTCTAATGTCCCCAAAAAATAAAATGCCATTCACAAAATAATACAAACATGAAGAAGACATATGGGGAATGTAAAGTAATAACTATTTGTTGAGGTATTACTATCCATTCTAAAAGTAGAGAAATAGAAATTTGCAAATTTGCTATTTTTTATTTTTTTGTAAATTTGTCATATTTTTTTTAAATAAAAATAAAAAATTACTAAATTTTACCACTGTCATGAAGTACAATATGTGATGAGAAAGTCTCAGAGTGGCTTGGATAAGTAAAAGTGTTTTAAAGTTTTTACCATATAAAGTGACACATGTCAGATTTGCAAAAAAGGCCTGGTCTTTAAGCTGAAAAATGGCAGGGTCCTGAAGGGGCAAATTGGCAATGATATCAGCTGCATTATTGTCTAAATATATGCAATAATAAAACCAAAAACTTCTGTTGTATATTTTAATTAATGTTTTTGGTTTTTAATGAATACTTTTTCAGATCGTGATGCGGTAGCACTAGCTGGTATTTGTTCTGAGGCGCCGTCCATCTTTACACCTTAAAAAAAAAATATAATATATAGAAATATTACAAACAATGGAAAAGGGTGCTTGCGGGTATGGGTGTGGCAGGTGGTATGGCTAAAAGCAGTAGAGACCTTGGTGGACGAGGGAAGTATTGTCAGCCAACTCAGTTTGCAAACATGTGTTAGGACAAGTAGTATATTGGAGACAAAACATACAGGAAGGTTGTGGTAAACGTCCATAAAAAACGAAAACATGTCTCGCCCAAGTGTTTTACTATTGTAATGTGAAAGTTGCTATCTGTGCATTTTTCCACATAACTTGTAGTTTATCACAAAATATTATACACAATGAAATGACAGAGTTGCGTAGGGGTGGATTAAACACGGTAAAAGAGAGGGCTGTTGTCGTGGAGCGTTGATTTCAATAAAGTTTTTTTTCCCCAAAATGGCTTGTTTGTGTTTGGTACAATTTATTGCAGTGGTAGTAATGGAGGGATCTAGATGTAACAGATGCAACCATGAACAATACATGTTGTAATAGTCAGCAGGCGGTGTAGATCCAACCGATTGCAGAAATAAACCCAACCTCCATTACTCCGGTGACCATACAGGCCTTACAGCTGCTACACAGACAGGATGCGCTGTGCATCTCATTTTTACTTCCTTCTGACAGATCATAAGAAGGGTCAAATAAATGATGATGTCAGCCAGACCGAAAGGCCAATTAGTGTCCGAATAATGAAATGGGCAGAGTGGGAACAAAATGAGAAGTCCACATAGTGGCCGTATGACATAGTGGTGAGGTGGAAGCAGCATGAGGAGACCACAGAGTGGCCCAATGACAGTGTGGAGGTGGCAGCAGTATGTGGAGGCCACCGAGAGGCACAATGACCGAGCCTGGCGGTGGCGGCAGCATCAGGAGAAGGCCACCGAGTGGCACAATGACAGAGTCTGTAGTTGGCAGCAGCATTAGGAGACCACAGAGTGGCACAATGACCGATTCTGGAGGTGGCGGCAGCAGTATCAGGAAGAGGCCACAGAGTATGGAGTTGGCAGCAGTATGAGGAGTCCTTCGAGTGGCACAATGACAGAGTATTGATTTGGCAGCAGCAAGAAGAGAACATAGAGTGGCACAATGACCGAGGCTGGAGGTGGCGGCAGCAGCAGCAGCAGCATCAGGAGGAGGCCACAGAGTGGCACAACGACAGAGTATGGAGTTGGCAGCAGTATGAGGAGGCCTACGAGTGGCACAATGACAAAGTGTGGAGGTGGCGGCAGCAGCATCAGGGGGTCACAGAGTGGCACAATGACAAAGTGTGGGTTTTTTGGCAGCATCAGGAGGCCACAGAGTGGCACAATGACAGAGTATTGAGTTGGTAGCAGCATGATGAGACCACAGAGAGGCACAATGACCGAGTCTGGAGGTGGTGGCAGCAGCAGCAGGAGGAGGCCACAGAGTGGCAAGGTGACATACTGGGAATAAGGCAGCAGCAGCAGCAGGATTCCACAGAGTCGGAAGGTGACATAGTGTGGATAAGGCAGCAGCAACAGCATCAGGATACCAAATAGTGGCAAGGTGACATAGTGTGGATACGGCAGCAGCAGCATCAGGATACCACAGAGTGGAAAGGTGACATAGTGTGGAGATGGCAGTATCAGCAGCATCAGGACACTTTCAGCAGGTAAAAATTAAGCAGTGAAGTGCGTATGGATTTTTCTTTCGGTTACTGAAATAGGCCAGCAAACGCTTTCAACCGGTAAAAATTAAGCAGTGAGGTGCGTATATATTTTTATTATTGTTAAAGAAAAATGCCCCTATACGATTTCATTAAGGAAAAATTACCGCAAAACGTTAATGCGTCTTATGGGGTGAATACAAGAAAAAAATAATTGGCAGCTTGCTGCCAGACATCTTATACTACCTGGCAGCCGCTGCGGGTCGGTGTACAGGTTATGGCAGTCTCTCAGTATCTTCTCATTCACAGACATAGAGTCCGCATTGGCGGCCGCGCAAACCTTTACCTTCCCGGACAAGCTGACTTCTCGGAGACTGCTCACAGGAACCGGCTTCAATCGCTACCAGAGGGACGAACTGTCTGCCAGGACTTGTAGTCCGCGCCCAAACCTCTCTTCAGGTAACGCAAAAGATGACGTCACCCAAGAGCACTACACATCCCAGGGTGCTCCAGCCGGGTGACATGGCCTGACGTGCAACATGTCAAAATCATAGAGTTCTTGAAGCTACAACACGAGAGAGACACTTCCAGGCAGAGTGGCAGTCAAGTATCCGCCATATTTGTTACTGGTATATATATTTTATTTTTTAAATAATGGAATGGTAAAGGGCAGTGTAAGGGCAGGCAGGAGCTTCAGGTCAAAATGTATCACTGTATAGGCTCAGATACACAGCTCAGTATCACACATGACAGAATTAGATACTCAGCCACAGCTCAGTTTCGGTATTACACATGACAGGATTAGATACACAGCCAAGATTCTGTATCACACAGATTAGATACACATACCTTTTGTTCAAAATATTTTTTCCCTATTTTCACCATGTAAAACCTAGGTGCGTCTTATGGGCAGGTGCATCTTATAGAGTGAAAATACAGTAAGTAGGGAAGTGCGTAAAGATTTTTCTTTCTGTTACTGAAATAGGCCAGCAAACGCTTTCAACCGGTAAAAAATTAAGCAGTGAGGTGCGTATATATTTTTTATTCTGTTACTGAAATAAGCCAGCAAATGCTTTCAACGGGTAAGGGTACTTTCATACTTGCGTTGCTGGATAAATGGTTTCCATTTGCGTACAGATTCCCGGATCCGGTAGGCAGTTCTGGCGACGGAACTGCCTGCCGGATCCGGGAAGCTGTACGCAAACGGAAACCATTTATAGATGAATCCGGATGCGGATCCGTCTCACAAATGCATTGCAATACCGGATCCGTCTCTCCGGTGTCATCCGGAATTGCTTTCCGAATCAGAATGCATTAGGATGAAACTGATCAGTTTTTTTTCCGGTATTGAGCCCTTAGGACGAAACTCAATACCGGAAAACTTAAACAGTGAAGTGCGTATATATTTTTTCCTTGCAGGACTGAAATACGCCCCTTTACGCTTTAACCAGAAATCACTGCATTAGTGCAGTGTGTATATATTTTTTTAAAAAATTCGGAAATACGCCCTTTCACCAGAAATAACGTAAACAGTGAAGCGTGTATATATTTTTCTTGTAGGACTGAAATACGCCCCTATGAGCTTTCAACAGAAATTACTGCAACAGTACAGTGTGTGTATTTTTCTTTTTTTACTGAAATACTCCCCTATACGCTTTGACAAGAAAAACCTGCAGAAGTAAACTGCGTATATGTTTTTCTTTTTCCACAGATATAAGCCTCTAAGGGCTTTTCAACATAACACTTGCACCCCAACAACAAATAGCTGGAATGATAGAGCTGTCTAATGGTTATTTGGATCCCCAAATAATCTTTCCCTGCACTTGCAAATCGCTTTCCTATCACTGTCCCTAGCGCCTTCTGAGGTCTCTCCCTGCACTAAGATGCTGTGAAATGATCCCTCCCTGCACTTTTTTCTGTCTTTTTTTTTCCACAATAAGATTTTTCCTATCGCTGTCCCTAGCGCATTCTCACATCTGTCTCTGCACTCTGAAGGCAGGATAATGTCTGAATCCAAGATGGCCACGGTATACAGTACAGACCAAAAGTTTGGACACACCTTCTCATTCAAAGAGTTGTCTTTATTTTCATGACTATGAAAATTGTAGATTCACACTGAAGGCATCAAAACTATGAATTAACACATGTGGAATTATATACATAACAAACAAGTGTGAAACAACTGAAAATATGTCATATTCTAGGCTCTTCAAAGTAGCCACCTTTTGCTTTGATTACTGCTTTGCACACTCTTGGCATTCTCTTGATGAGCTTCAAGAGGTAGTCCCCTGAAATGGTTTTCACTTCACAGGTGTGCCCTGTCAGGTTTAATAAGTGGGATTTCTTGCCTTATAAATGGGGTTGGGACCATCAGTGGCGTTGAGGAGAAGTCAGGTGGATACACAGCTGATAGTCCTACTGAATAGACTGTTAGAATTTGTATTATGGCAAGAAAAAAGCAGCTAAGTAAAGAAAAACGAGTGCCATCATTACTTTAAGAAATGAAGGTCAGTCAGTCAGCCGAAAAATTGGGAAAACTTTGAAAGTAAGGGCTATTTGACCATGAAGGAGAGTGATGGGGTGCTGCGCCAGATGACCTGGCCTCCACAGTCACCGGACCTGAACCCAATCGAGATGGTTTGGGGTGAGCTGGACCGCAGAGTGAAGGCAAAAGGGCCAACAAGTGCTAAGCATCTCTGGGAACTCCTTCAAGACTGTTGGAAGACCATTTCAGGGGACTACCTCTTAAAGCTCATCAAGAAAATGCCAAGAGTGTGCAAAGCAGTAATCAAAGCAAAAGGTGGCTACTTTGAAGAACCTAGAATATGACATATTTTTAGTTGTTTCACAATTGTTTGTTATGTATATAATTCCACATGTGTTAATTCATAGTTTTGATGCCTTTCTAGTCATGAAAATAAAGAAAAATCTTTGAATGAGAAGGTGTGTCCAAACTTTTGGTCTGTACTGTATATAGGGCTGTGGCATCACAGTGCTGGCTGACTGCTGATTGGCTACATGCATGCATGTCAATCTTGGTAATCCCGCCTTCCCAGAGTTCCTTGCCCCATATACTCAGTCCTCACACGTGTAGCCGCCATTTTAGGAAAAATGCGATTCGTTACCACGAAGCGCAAATCGAATTTTTCTTTGTCAGCTTTGATTCGCTCTTCTCTAGTGACAACATTCTCACCTTCTACACCTCTGTGTATATTTGACAGTGGTCTCGGGCTCACACCTCCGCCCCCCCCCCCCTTTTTTTCTTTCCACTTCCTCCCACACACTCATACATTTACCGTTTTGTTATTATACAAGTTCTTTTACTTGTTCTCTTATGCATACAGGTTAGTTCACTCAGGTATTAATATTTCTACTCTGAAGTCTATAATTACAGGACAAGAGCAAACAAGAATCGTCCCAGACTGCACAAGTCGATGTCCTTTAGAATCCAACACCAAATCTGGGACTGCAATATTATACTTACAGTCTACTAATGCTAATGGTCCGACTGTCAGCTATGCAATATTCATCCAAACACTGGATTGTACTATACTGCCTTCTAGGTATAATGCCTTGTATTGTCATATATTTAATTGTTGAACAATAATAAAAAGAAAATTGAAAAGAAAAGCTGTCTCTCTTTTTATATTAAAAAAGTAGTTTTTTTCTTGCAGGTGGCAGGTTTTGTAATTAGCTTAGCTGAGTTGCTGCAGCAGAAAGCAGCTTAAGCACAGTATTTGCAGCCTCTCACTCCCTGAAAACTTTCTCTGATCAAATCCCCTAAAATCTACACAATTATTACTTTCTATTCTTTCCCTATAGTGTCCCTATCACAGTACAAGAGTTGAGTGTGACTGAATACTCTATAATCATTTTTTGGTAATTTGAAGGACACATTTTTGTCAAGTTTGTAACAAATCTGATTAATTTAGAATCAATTCACTCATCATTATACTCAATATAATAGATGTTTAATCATTGAAGATAGTTGCTAGCAGAGAATACTGAACATAAACATTTCAGGGATCGGTTGGTTTGATGCTATGGAGCTGAGTTTTGTCATCTCAAGGTGAAGGTATCAGAATGTTTTCTGTAGGAGTACAGAAGGATCTTAATTTGGATTATTCAGAGATGAATTTTGCTCTGCTACATCTAATGTCACTGCATTATAATATAATTACACAAGTGAGGATACCTATATTATCAGCTCTTCTAGATCAGAAGGCTTACAGGGTTTTAGTAGAAGAGTTTTTGTAACAGGAACCTATACTGATGTCAATTTATTGTTTTAGGTGAACAGTAAGGAAATTCTGAGAACTACACGGCCAGTTCAGATTTGTTCTTTTACTGTCATAACGTTTGTACTGCATATTCTTCGCTGAAGCTCTAAGCGAAGGTTTCCTTTACTGACTATTTCCACGACCTTATAAGTATGAGAACCCAGTGAATCTGCCCGCTAATATGTGTTTTGTAGCTCTGTATATACAAAAGCAGAGAAAGGAGCTGGTATCTGTTTCGCCGGGGCTATTAGTACATCCAGTAATATACTCAATTGGCTAACTGTAGGTATGGTCCAAGCTAAGTTAAATAAGGTCAATGTGAACAAGGCTCCAGGTCCAGATGGATTACACGCAAGAGTTTTTGAAGAGCTCATTTCAATCATTGATGTTCCCCTGTTTAGAATTCTTAAAGATTCTCTAGGTACTGGTACAGTGCCAAGTGATTGGCGCAAGGCAAATGCGGTGCCCATATTCAGAAAGGGCTCTAGGTCCTTCACAGGTAATTATAGACCAGTTAGTTTAACTTGTGTTGTGGGAAAAATGTTTGAAGGACTCTTAAAGGACTATATACAGGAGTATGTGACTGTAAATAATATGATAAGTGATAACCAGCATAGATTTACCAGTAAGTACCATAAGTGGTGACCCCAAGGTTCAGTGCTGGGTCCTCTGTTATTTAATTTATTTATTAATTATATTGAGGACGGGATTAATAGCACCATTTCTATTTTTGCAGATGACACTAAGCTGTGTAGAACTGTACAGTCTATGGAAGATGTCCATAAACTACAAGCTGCCTTGAACACTGAGTGATTGGGCATCAACTTGGCAAATGAGATTCAATGTGTATAAATGTAAAGTTATGCCTCTTGGTAGTAATAATCTTTGTGCTTCATATGTCCTAAGGGAGGTAACACTGGGAGAGTCACTTATAGAGAAAGATTTGGGTGTCCTTGTGTATGGTAGATTAAATTATAGTATACAATGTCAATCAGCTGCTTCTAAGGCCAACAGGATATTGTCATGCATTAAACGAGGCATGGACTTGCGGGGCAGGGATGTAATATTACCACTTTACAAAGCGTTAGTGCGGCCTACTCTGGAATATGCAGTTCAGTTCTGGGCACCAGTCCATAGAAAGGATGCTCTGCAGCTGGAAAAAGTACAGAGGAGAGCGACTGAAATGATAAGGGGCATGGAGGGTCTGAGTTATGAAGAAAGATTAAAAGAATTGAATTTATTTAGTCTTGAGAAGAGACGTCTAAGGGGGGACATGATTAACCTATACAAATATATAAATGGACCATACAAAAAATACGGTGAAAAACTGTTCCAAGTAAGATGCCCTCGAAAGACAAGGGGGCACTGCCTCCGACTGGAGAAGAAAAAGTTCAGTCTCCAGAAGTGTCAAAGCTTCTTTACTGTAAGAACGGTGAAGCTGTGGAATAGACTCCTCAGGACGTGGTCACAGCAGGAACAATGGACAGTTTTAAAAAGGGTTTAGATAAATTATTGAAAGTAAATTACATTAATGCTTATGAAAATATGTAGAAATCTGAGTCTCACTTCCTTCTGGGATTCGAGTCCCCACCTATCCCTTGGTTGAACTTGATGGACTTATGTATTTTTTCAACCGTATTAACTATGTAACTATGTAACGTGACTAAGCCAAGGCCCATAATGGCCAATGTCTGTACAATGTTCCCATAGACGGATAAGGTCATGTTCTGGTGGATCAATTACAGTGATCTTGGTGAAAGGAAGGTAGCAACTAGTATCATCCCCACCTCCTTGCACTACTAACTATATTTACCAATGTATGTGTGGAATGGAGGTATGTATGACTGTCTTAAATTTATGCAAAAGATGCACTTAGATGATTTAATTTTCCAAGGACCCTGTGGACCCGGGATCATCAACTTATAATTTAATTCAAATAGCCTAGTTGCCTAGACTAGTAAACTCCCGTTTCTAGTCAATTAAAACATAACATTTATTTCATTTCATTTATTATAAAGATAACATAACGGGAGAACAAAGAATAGTTTAAAACTATAGGTGCGGTAGGACACTAGTGATTGGGATAAGGGTTACTTCACTCTTATATACTGCCTCCTAGCATTCGCTCATCCCATGCTTCCTTTGTCAGCAGTGAGCATACTTTGTTTATCTATATGAACAAATGCTGGAGATACACTCATTCATTCACCCTGAGTCATTGAGTTTCCAATAGCTTTTCTCTTAGGTGGTTCTCAATCACTGGTGTCAGAGCACGATTGAGTCTGCAGTTACTCAGTGCTATGACACTTGGTCCCCCCCGCTCCTAATCTAAAAACTAGCACACAAGCTCCCCCAACATGTTTCACCACCAGATGTGGCTTCTTCAGGGGATGGAGCTACTGTCAACAAGAATGCTTTACCGCTACACCCTTTTAAACATTAGGGGAGGGTCATTAATTGTTATGTGGCCAATCGCTGCCAAGCTTTCCTGTATGACAGGTCAGTAACCCTGTCATAGTACCTTCCTAATACTTTTCCGTCATCCCGTCACTTCCATGATTGCTTGGTGATTCTGCGCCTGCATCGGGACTCTAACCTCCGATCCGGAAGAAAATAGGGGCATGCGCAAGATCTTTAACTTATTCAATGTGCTCTCTCCGCACCGCATTGAGCTCCGATCTGGGAGAGAAAGCGCGCATGCGCAGGCTCTTTAACTTTTTTCAATGGCATGTGTCTGCGCATGCGCAAGGTCTTTAGTTTTTTCAAAATGCTCTCCTTGTACCATATTAAGCTCCGATGCGCATGCGCAAGAACTTTAACTTTTTCCCAGTGTGCTTCCAGTGTCAAAGCGATTACATCACATCGCATGCATCGGATCTTAGATTTTATTCTTGTTATCAACATATAATGATGTTGCGCATGCATGAGAACTTTAACATTTAGATCGGAGGTTTTTGCGTCTTTGACTTATTCAATATGCTCTCTCCGCACCGCATTGAGCTCCGATCTGGGAGAGAAAGCGCGCATGCGCAGGCTCTTTAACTTTTTTCAATGGCATGTGTCTGCGCATGCGCAAGGTCTTTAGTTTTTTCAAAATGCTCTCCTTGTATCATATAAAGCTCCGATGCGCATGCGCAAGAACTTTAACTTTTTTCCAGTGTGCTTCCAGTGTCAAAGCGATTACATCACATCGCATGCGTCGGATCTTAGATTTTATTCTTGTTATCAACATATAGTGATGTTGCGCATGCATGAGAACTTTAACATTTAGATCGGAAGTTTTTGCGTCAAAGCGCTTACGTTCACACTTGGATTCTAATATATATACTCTACTTTGCGCCTGCGTGTGAACTTGAAATTTTTCAATAATACCACTAATGGTACGTTTGAGTTCATACTTCTTATGACCATGTTTCTATACTGCTATTACGCATGCGCAGACACTCTAACCTCCAGATTAGAGGAATAACATCAATGCGCATATATATGGACTTAGATGTTTGTTTGTACCCAAGCCAAAATTGGTATTATTCTCTGCGTTTCTTCTTTTTTTTTATTTTTTATTATTCTCAATGTCAATTGGGTAATTGGCTATAGAGTGCTTAGGGTTAACCTTTTGTAATTATTATTTTTCTGTGATTTCACTATTATTTTCATCTTTTGTCCCTATATTTATAGTGAGGAATGCGGTTCCGTATGGTTCAGTGGACTACGGGTTACTGTCTTTCATTCTTCAAGGTAATTATACTTTTCTCTTTTTTTATATTTATTTTTCTTAATAATATTATTTCAAAGGTGTACCTACTTGTGTCTAGATAAAAGCTGTGAAGGAAAATCCTTCATTGAGGCCTTGTGGACTCATTGTGCCCAACCTATATGTCCAACGGGCCTCACTCTGTAAAAGTTTTTTATCAAGATTCCCCCCCCCCCTTGGTCCTAGGACTATTTTTTCAATGCCCCAGAATCGTAAAACTGAGCTTTTGTTATTGTGGAAATATTTAATGTGTCTTGCAATTGATGTATCTTTTCCGATTTCGATAGTGCTGATATGTCCTGAGATGCGACGTCTCAACTCCTGCACTGTTTTGCCCACGTATAACTTTGGGCATGGGCAAGATGCCAAGTATACTACCCCCTGTGTTTTACACGTAATGAGTTGTTTTATTTCATATTCTTTCTTATCCATAGGGTTTATATACTTTTTAATACGGGGGACATACCTGCAGAAAGAACAATCACTACATGGTGAGGATCCCCGGTATCTTTCAACCGGTCTCTCTGGATTTCCTCCCTTCTCCATTAGGTGGCTATGAACCAACTGATCTTTAACCACCTCCGGACCGCTGTACGCACAGACGCGTCCTGGAGGTGGTTGTTTCATTCCGAGTGGACGCGCCGGCGCGTCTTCTCGCGAGACGCGAGATTTCGGTCACAGCCGGCCCGCGCATGCGCATCGCGGGCCGGCAAAAGTTCGAGGAGAGTTGCATCAGCAACCTGCCAGCCAATGATCGTCGCTGGCAGGTTGCTGATTTTTAAAAAATCGAATCACAAACCAGATAACAGATCATATTAGTAAATATGATCTGTTATATGGCTTCTCTGCCCCTGTGCTGGTCCTTTTCGTCGGTTGGATCCAGCACAGGAGCAGACTTCACAGTGAGTACACCAAACAGCACACCTTAGCCCCAGATCACCCCCTTGCACCCCAATTAACCCTTTGATCACCCCTTTGATCGCCCCTGTCAATCACTAGTGAAAGGAAAAAAAGTGATCAGTGTAAACTGTCACTTTTTTTTTTTCACTGGTATTGGCTGTTAGGTTTTAGGGATAGTTTAGGCCCCTTGGTTAGGTAGTTAGCGTCAGTTAGCGCCCACCCCACCACACCGCAGTCACTTTTATTCGCTGATTAGCGTATCGCTAATCAGCATTTGTACTTTTATAGTATCTGTAAGTGATCAAAACTGATCACGGTCAGATCTATAATAGTATTAGTGTCACTTTAGTTCGCCCTCCACCCAAAACGCAGTGTTTGCCCGATCAGGCCTGATCGGTCGCCCACACGTGCGTTCACCCACGCCCGCCCCACCGCAGTGACAAAAAATTATTATTTTTTGATCACTGCACATTCACTTTACACGCACTGCGGCGATAAAAAAATCAGTTTTGATATTTTTTATCAACCGCAGCGGCCTCCGGTACTTCGCTAGCCTCCCCTTTGTAAGACAGGTTTGCTTTTTTTCTTGGGTAGTCTCAGGGAATACCCCTAAATTTAGTAGTCCAAAATGTCAAACAGGGGGTATTCTTCTGAAGAGGCCTACAGGATTCTGACCCAGTCGGATGAGGAGTGGGAACCCTCATCTGACGAATCTAGCGGGTCAGAATATGAACCTGTAGAAAGCAGTGGCTCTCTGACCCAAAGTTCGGACGAGGAGGTTGAGGTCCCTGGCAGCACCAGGCGTACCCGGCCCCGTGTCGCTAGACCACAGGTTACGCAGGATCCGCTTCAAGAGCAGCAGAGTGGGGCTGTCGCTGCCGGATCACGTGGTGAGGCATACACCAGCAGCGCAGCCCTTCCTGGACCTAGTACCAGCACTGCCGTACAACCTGGTGAAGTAGCGAGCACCAGAAGGGCAGTTGAAGCTGGTACGGTGGCACGTGCAGTAGTTACCCCGTCGCAGCCACCGCGCAGACAGGCCCGTAGACCCCCTAGAGTCCCTGAGGTGCTGGCAAACCCTGATTGGCAGTCACCAACTTCAGCCGCACCTGTAGTTCCCCCTTTCACCGCCCAGTCTGGAGTTCGGGTTGAGACGGCTCAAATCGCTTCGGCCCTGGGATTTTTTGAGCTGTTCTTGACTGCGGAGCTCTTGGACTTAGTCGTGGCAGAGACCAACCAATATGCCACACAATTTATAACCGCAAACCCGGAAAGCTATTATGCCCAGCCTTTCCGGTGGAAACCAGTCCAAGTTTCCGAACTTAAAATTTTTCTGGGCCTTCTCCTCAACATGGGCCTGACAAAAAAGCATGAATTGCGGTCATATTGGTCCACGAACCCAATTCATCACATGCCCATGTTCTCTGCTGCTATGTCCAGGACACGATTTGAGACCATCCTGCGTTTTCTGCATTTTAGCGACAACACCACCTCCCGTCCCAGAGGCCACCCAGCTTTTGACCGGCTCCACAAAATTCGGCCCCTCATAGACCATTTCAACCAGAAATTTGCAGATTTGTATACCCCTGAGCAAAACATCTGCGTAGACGAGTCCCTAATACATTTTACCGGGCGCCTTGGCTTCAAACAATACATCCCAAGCAAGCGTGCCCGGTATGGGGTCAAATTGTATAAGCTCTGTGAAAGGGCCACAGGCTATACCCACAAATTTCGGATCTATGAGGGAAAAGATCAGACCCTGGAGCCGGTCGGTTGCCCTGACTACCTGGGGAGCAGTGGGAAGACAGTCTGGGACTTGGTGTCACCCTTATTCGGCAAGGGGTACCATCTTTATGTGGACAATTTTTACACAAGTGTGGCCCTCTTTAGGCATTTGTTTCTAGAACGGATTTGCGCCTGTGGCACCGCGCGAACTAGTCGCGTGGGCTTCCCCCAACGGCTTGTAACCACCCGTCTTGCAAGGGGGGAGAGGGCTGCCTTGTGTAACGAAGAACTGCTCGCGGTGAAATGGAGAGACAAGCGTGACGTTTACATGCTCTCCTCCATTCACGCAGACACGACAATCCAAATTGAAAGGGCAACCCGTGTCATTGAAAAGCCCCTCTCAGTCCACGACTATAATGCGCTCATGGGAGGGGTGGACTTCAATGACCAGATGTTGGCTCCCTATTTAGTTTCCCGCAGAACCAGACGCTGGTATAAGAAGGTGTCTGTATATTTAATTCAATTGGCGCTGTACAATAGTTTTGTTCTCTACAGTAAGGCTGGGAGAACAGGATCCTTCCTCAAATTCCAGGAAGAGATCATCGCGAACCTCCTTTACCCAGGAGGTTCCGTGGCCCCATCCACCAGTGTAGTTAGCCGTCTACACGAGCGACATTTCCCCAGTGTCGTTGCTGGTACCTCAACCCAACCGCCACCCCGAAAAAAATGTCGTGTCTGTAGCAGGAGTGGAATAAGGCGTGACACCCGCTATTTCTGTCCTGACTGCCCTGACCACCCTGCCCTATGCTTAGGTGAGTGTTTCCGGAAGTACCACACACAGGTACACCTAGCATAGGGATTGCATCTCACAGGACAGGCACACAGGGCTATTAGGGCCCTTTTACTCACAGCTGCTGCAAACCTCTCCTTTCACCTGGGATAAAGTGCATAACGTACTTCGCCACATCTTTGGGCGATTTGCGCTTTGCACATTGTCCCATGGGGAAGGAGAGGTTTGTTCTATAAAGGTAAAAAAAACTAAACAAAAAAAAAATTACCGGTAAGTAAAAAAGTTACAAAAGTTAAAAAAAGTTAATATGTTCTGTTCTAAAGTTAATAAAGTTATTGCTTTGCGGCCTGGTTTTTTCTTTTTTGTTTTGTTTTTTTTTACCTTTCAGGTGGACCAACCGATCGACCAGCTGCAGCACTGATGTGCATTCGGACAGAAGCATTGTGCTGCTGTCAGATTACACGCAAGTCGGTGTATGCGGCGCTGCAAGACGAGATTTCTCCTCTGCAGTAAAAGATACGTTTGCCGAGGCATATGAGCTGAGGAGGTGGCGGTGTTCATATACTTTGGCAAACACTTTGTATATATAAAAAAAAAAATCCCGGCAATGATTTATTCATCCACATCGATTGATGTGAATGGAGAAATCGGGTTTGCCAGGGCATACGAGCTAAGTGGGCATGGATGTTGGGCGGAGCTCCTATGTCCTGGCAGACGCCTTTCCCCTCCTTTTTCTTTTTTTGGCAGAGATTTTTTCATCCACATTGATTGATGCGAATGAAGAAATCTGTGCCGTTCATTTTTTTCTTTCAGCCCAGAGGCTGAACGGAAAAAAAAAATCTCATTACCCGTATGCTCAATATAAGGAGAATAGCAGAAACTCCTAATGCTGGGCATACATGTAATGATTGCGGAGACCCTCAAATGCCAGGGCAGTACAAACACCCCACAAATAACACCATTTTGGAAAGAAGACACCCCAAGGTATTCGCTGAGGGGCATATTGAGTCCATGAAAGATTGAAATTTTTGTCCCAAGTTAGCGGAAAGGGAGACTTTGTGAGAAAAAAAATAAAAAAATCAATTTCCGCTAACTTGTGCCAAAATTTTTTTTTTTCTATGAACTCGCCATGCCCCTCATTGAATACCTTGGGGTGTCTTCTTTCCAAAATGGGGTCACATGTGGGGTATTTATACTGCCCTGGCATTTTAGGGGCCCCAAAGCGTGAGAAGAAGTCTGGTATCCAAATGTCTAAAAATGCCCTCCTAAAAGGAATTTGGGCCCCTTTGCCCACCTAGGCT
The DNA here is from genome assembly GCF_905171765.1 of Bufo bufo. Lineage (NCBI taxonomy): Eukaryota > Metazoa > Chordata > Amphibia > Anura > Bufonidae > Bufo > Bufo bufo. The sequence goes on along the minus strand of NC_053389.1, from coordinate 33,187,750 downwards.
GCAAAAAAGTGTCACACATGTGGTATCTCCGTATTCAGTAGAAGTTGGTGAATGTGTTTTGGGGTGTCATTTTACATATACCCATGCTGGGTGAGATAAATATCTTGGTCAAATGCCAACTTTGTATAAAAAAATGGGAAAAGTTGTCTTTTGCCAAGATATTTCTCTCACCCAGCATGGGTATATGTAAAATGACACCACAAAACACATTCCCCAACTTCTCCCGAGTACGGCGATACCAGATGTGTGACACTTTTTTGCAGCCTAGGTGGGCAAAGGGGGCCACATTCCAAAGAGCACCTTTCGGATTTCACAGGTCATTTACCTACTTACCACACATTAGGGCCCCTGGAAAATGCCAGGGCAGTATAACTACCCCACAAGTGACCCTATTTTGGAAAGAAGACACCCCAAGGTATTCCGTGAGGGGCATGGCGAGTTCCTAGAATTTTTTATTTTTTGTCACAAGTTAGTGGAAAATTATGATTTTTTTTTTTTTTTTTTTTTTTACATACAAAGTCTCATATTCCACTAACTTGTGACAAAAAATAAAAACTTCCATGAACTCACTATGCCCATCAGCGAATACCTTGGGATGTCTTCTTTCCAAAATGGGGTCACTTGTGGGGTAGTTATACTGCCCTGGCATTCTAGGGGCCCAAATGTGTGGTAAGGAGTTTGAAATCAAATTCTGTAAGAAATGACGAGTGAAATCCGAAAGGTGCTCTTTGGAATATGGGCCCCTTTGCCCACCTAGGCTGCAAAAAAGTGTCACACATCTGGTATCTCCGTACTCAGTAGAAGTTGGGGAATGTGTTTTGGGGTGTCATTTTACATATACCCATGCTGGGTGAGAGAAATATCTTGGCAAAAGACAACTTTTCCCATTTTTTTATACAAAGTTGGCATTTGACCAAGATATTTATCTCACCCAGCATGGGTATATGTAAAAAGACACCCCAAAACACATTCCCCAACTTCTACTGAATAAGGAGATACCAGATGTGTGACACTTTTTTGCAGCCTAGGTGGGCAAAGGGGCCCATATTCCAAAGAGCACCTTTCGGATTTCACTCGTCATTTTTTACAGAATTTGATTTCAAACTCCTTACCACACATTTGGGCCCCTAGAATGCCAGGGCAGTATAACTACCCCACAAGTGACCCCATTTTGGAAAGAAGACACCCCAAGGTATTTCATGAGGGGCATGGCGAGTTCCTAGAATTTTTTATTTTTTGTCACAAGTTAGTGGAAAATGATGATTTTTTTTTTTTTTTTTTTTTTTCATACAAAGTCTCATATTCCACTAACTTGTGACAAAAAATAAAAACTTCCATGAACTCGCCATGCCCATCAGTGAATACCTTGGGGTCTCTTCTTTCCAAAATGGGGTCACTTGTGGGGTAGTTATACTGCCCTGGCATTCTAGGGGCCCAAATGTGTGGTAAGGAGTTTGAAATCAAATTCTGTAAAAAATGACGAGTGAAATCCGAAAGGTGCTCTTTGGAATATGGGCCCCTTTGCCCACCTAGGCTGCAAAAAAGTGTCACACATCTGGTATCTCCGTACTCAGTAGAAGTTGGGGAATGTGTTTTGGGGTGTCATTTTACATATACCCATGCTGGGTGAGAGAAATATCTTGGCAAAAGACAACTTTTCCCATTTTTTTATACAAAGTTGGCATTTGACCAAGATATTTATCTCACCCAGCATGGGTATATGTAAAAAGACACCCCAAAACACATTCCCCAACTTCTACTGAATAAGGAGATACCAGATGTGTGACACTTTTTTGCAGCCTAGGTGGGCAAAGGGGCCCATATTCCAAAGAGCACCTTTCGGATTTCACTCGTCATTTTTTACAGAATTTGATTTCAAACTCCTTACCACACATTTGGGCCCCTAGAATGCCAGGGCAGTATAACTACCCCACAAGTGACCCCATTTTGGAAAGAAGACACCCCAAGGTATTTCGTGAGGGGCATGGCGAGTTCCTAGAATTTTTTATTTTTTGTCACAAGTTAGTGGAAAATGATGATTTTTTTTTTTTTTTTTTTTTCATACAAAGTCTCATATTCCACTAACTTGTGACAAAAAATAAAAACTTCCATGAACTCGCCATGCCCATCAGTGAATACCTTGGGGTGTCTTCTTTCCAAAATGGGGTCACTTGTGGGGTAGTTATACTGCCCTGGCATTCTAGGGGCCCAAATGTGTGGTAAGGAGTTTGAAATCAAATTCTGTAAAAAATGACGAGTGAAATCCGAAAGGTGCTCTTTGGAATATGGGCCCCTTTGCCCACCTAGGCTGCAAAAAAGTGTCACACATCTGGTATCTCCGTACTCAGTAGAAGTTGGGGAATGTGTTTTGGGGTGTCATTTTACATATACCCATGCTGGGTGAGAGAAATATCTTGGCAAAAGACAACTTTTCCCATTTTTTTATACAAAGTTGGCATTTGACCAAGATATTTCTCTCACCCAGCATGGGTATATGTAAAATGACACCCCAAAACACATTCCCCAACTTCTACTGAATACGGAGATACCAGATGTGTGACACTTTTTTGCAGCCTAGGTGGGCAAAGGGGCCCATATTCCAAAGAGCACCTTTCGGATTTCACTCGTCATTTTTTACAGAATTTGATTTCAAACTCCTTACCACACATTTGGGCCCCTAGAATACCAGGGCAGTAGAACTACCCCACAAGTGACCCCATTTTGGAAAGAAGAGACCCCAAGGTATTCGCTGATGGGCATAGTGAGTTCATAGAACTTTTTATTTTTTGTCACAAGTTAGTGGAATATGAGACTTTGTAATAAAAAAAAAAAAAAAAAAAAAAATCATCATTTTCCGCTAACTTGTGACAAAAAATAAAAAGTTCTATGAACTCACTATGCCCATCAGTGAATACCTTAGGGTGTGTACTTTCCGAAATGGGGTCATTTGTGGGGTGTTTGTACTGTCTGGGCATTGTAGAACCTCAGGAAACATGACAGGTGCTCAGAAAGTCAGAGCTGCTTCAAAAAGCGGAAATTCACATTTTTGTACCATAGTTTGTAAACGCTATAACTTTTACCCAAACCATTTTTTTTTTACCCAAACATTTTTTTTTATCAAAGACATGTAGGACAATAAATTTAGAGCAAAATTTATATATGGATCTTGTTTTTTTTTGCAAAATTTTACAACTGAAAGTGAAAAATGTCATTTTTTTGCAAAAAAATCGTTAAATTTCGATTAATAACAAAAAAAGTAAAAATGTCAGCAGCAATGAAATACCACCAAATGAAAGCTCTATTAGTGAGAAGAAAAGGAGGCAAAATTCATTTGGGTGGTAAGTTGCATGACCGAGCAATAAATGGTGAAAGTAGTGTAGGTCAGAAGTGTAAAAAGTGGCCTGGTCTTTCAGGGTGTTTAAGCACTGGGGGCTGAGGTGGTTAAGGTTCCTGCCCCGTCTGTATGTTACTGATGGATTCAAGGTGAGTATCATATTTAGATCTCTATCGGATTTAATAATGTGCCAGTGTTTCTTCAATATTCCATATATTTCTTTGTTGTACCCGTCATAGGTACCAATATATCTAATGATGTCATTTTTCTTAGGGGGACTCTCTTTGAGAAGATCTTCTCTCTTCATTCTGTTAGCTCTATTATAGGCTTTTTTTAGGGGTTTTTTGGGGTAACCTCTTTTTTTGAATCTCTGAAGGAGTTGTTCACTTTCTTTAGAGAAGGAAACCTCATCTGAGCAGTTCCGGGGTGCCCTCAGATACTGGCCTACCGGAATTCCTTTCTTCAAGGATGTAGGATGCCAGCTATTCCAATGCAGGTAACTATTTGTTGCTGTTGGTTTTCTAAAAACCTCTGTTACCAAATGATCATTTTCGATCTTCTTTATTTTCAAGTCAAGAAACACAATCTCATTTTCCTGGATCTCATGGGTATATTTCATCCCTATACTGTTATGATTTAATTTCTGAGTGAATTCACAAAACAAAGAGTGACCCCCATCCCATAGGATAAGAATGTCGTCTATATATCTGCCCCAAAATATAATGTGGCAGATATATGACGACATTCCTTCCGTAAACACGTGATCGTTTTCCCACCACGCCAAAAATAAAATAGCATACGTTGGGGCACATGACGTCCCCATCGCAGTACCATTAATTTGCTTATAAAATTGTCCCTGAAAAACAAAATAATTGTGCTCCAAAACAAACCCTAGTGATGACAAAACAAATTGATTGTGTCTATTAAAGTTTTGACTTCTCGTGTTAAGGTAGGACTCTACCGCATGCATTCCTAGTGGGTGTTGGATATTGCTGTAGAGTGACTCTACATCCAAACTAGCTAAAATTGTGTCTTGTGTTACTGTGATGTCATTGATCTTCAAAAGAAGATCTTTAGTGTCTCTAATGTAGGAGGGTAGGGTGGTCACAAAAGGTCTCAGTACCTGATCAATGTATTCACTAACCGATTGTGCACTTTTGGGAGGGCACAGAAAGTGGAAATCGTTGGGTTTTTGTTATAGAGATATTTAAATTCATCTTTTGTTATTAGATTCTCCTGAAGTGCTCCATCTAACAGCTCCTTAAGATCATTCAGAAACTCTTTTGTAGGATCACCCACCAGGGGTTGATAGGTAGATCTATCCTTAAGAAGTCTCAACACCATATCAACATAGTCATTCCTGTCTTGAATGACTATGTTGCCCCCTTTGTCACTCGGCTTTATTATAATATCCTCATTTTTCCTGAGAATTTCAAGGGCTTTTTGTTCCTCACTACTGAGATTCTGTACTAGGTGGTCTTTCCTCATTTGCAAGGACTTAATATCCTGAGTGACCAGCTGTACGGAGTAAAGGTAAGGCCCTTACTTAGAAGCATTTTTTCTGATGGTTTTAAGACATATTTTGACAGATTAATAACTTGTTTTTCATCTGGATCCATTTGATCCTCAAAATATGTCCTACCAATTATTTGCTGTATCCCCACCTCTCCCGGTCCCTCAGCTGGACCCCTGTTTGGCCTAAAAAAAGGGGGGAAATAGTTGTTGTCTTTTCTCCTAACCCCATATTCATCTGTGATGGATATGCCTGGATTGAGGATTGTGATGTTTGGGGTTGAAAGGCTGTTTGCGCCTGGCTCGCATTCCCTCCCTGAGATGACCCAAAAGAAAAGGGTTGTATAGATTGTGAGGATTGCATAGTTGGGGGATAAGATGGTACAGATATCCCACTTGCACTTAAAGTGCCTTGTCTTCCTGTTGGATCTCTCATACATGTTTGAAGAGATTCACGTCTCTCTAGGGATGATTTCCTTGGGGGGTACTGTCTTTTCTTGGTCTTACATTTAGTTCCCTTCGAACGATCCCCTAGCCCCGTGGAGCTATATCCTGAGCCCTCTGTTCCTGATGTTTCTGTCTCTGAATTATCCCTATATATTCTCTGTGGGTTTCTATTGTTCCCTCTACTTCTCCAAATATACACTCTATTATTTTCAAAATCAGATCGATCTCTTAGATATTTGGCGTGTTTCCTTTCTTTAATTTCGTTTTGTAGTGTGTCTATATTTTTCTTTATTTTTTGTTCAAGATCTGGAAACTCTGGGTGTTGGCCAAATTCCTGGATTTCTCTGATTTCTCTCTCCAGTTGTTGATCTATCTTCTTAAAAAGTTCCTTTTCATAATCTGCTAAATATTTTAGTAATCTCAAAGAGCACTCTGTTAGGAGATCTTCCCAACCTTTAGTAAACTGGGTATCTTCTAGGTGTACGTTTGGTCTCAGAGGTATACGTAGCCCTCTGTACACCATACCCTGTTGTATATAAGTTTCCAAACTTGCTATCTCCCACCAAGATCGTATGTGTTGACTATAGGTCTTATTGAGGTTCCTGAAGGCTATATTGATGTCTGTTTGGCCTAGTGGAATATGTGTGTTTGAAAACACTTGACTTGCCTCTATGGTAAGGTTCTCCAAGCTCAATTTTTGCTTGAGAAAACCTGCCATATTATCCCCCCAAAGAACTTTATTTTTACTATTTTCACCTTTTTATTTTGAGTGAGGTCATGAGTATCCGGTTGGCCTATGTTAATGAGTTATATATATATTTGTATTTTATTTATTTTTATATATTCAATGAGTGTTACAATTGGAGGTACACCAATATAGGAGCTCAGGAAAACATTCCCTCGCTACCTTTTAGGGGGGTCAAAAAATAGGAGAATTCCCTCCCTTTAAGACATAATTTTCAAAGGACCCTGTGGACCCGGGATCATCAACTTATAATTTAATTCAAATAGCCTAGTTGCCTAGACTAGTAAACTCCCGTTTCTAGTCAATTAAAACATAACATTTATTTCATTTAATTTATTATAAAGATAACATAACGGGAGAACAAAGAATAGTTTAAAACTATAGGTGCGGTAGGACACTAGTGATTGGGATAAGGGTTATGTCACGGCCATGGCTATGACCGTGACTCCATTACCGCATGCGGTTGTCAGCGGTTCTCATTGGTGTTCAATCACAGGTGAGGGCTGTGGTATTGGCCTCACCTGTGGTTGCCGCTGGCAACAGTATGTATGTGGCAGCGTAGCAGGCTGAGCTGTGCCATGCAGCTCGCTACGCTGCGCATGCGGTTTTGTGTGTGATGTGTGCACTGTGTTTTATGTTATTGTGTGCACGTCTCCTTTAAGTGGTGTTTTCCCTTCCCTGGTGTTGGAAGGGTTAATCCCCTTCCTAGTGTGTGTGTGCACTGGGTGTGTCCTACTGTGGGGTGTGGCTTCTTGGCCTATAAAGCCTCATTGCTTTTGCAGGCCTGCAGGTTGCTTCAGCCATGCTTAGCTGAGAGCAGCCTCATGTATTTATTACCTGCCAGTAAGAGCCACCCCTGTGGTCATACTGTCACGGCTGAGGATGGGGGAAATCCTCAGCCGTGTGGAGCCCGGTGATGTTACGGCTGCTTGGCCATGAAGACAGGTTAGGGATGCGTTTAGGAGGTGACCTGCTCCCTAATCCTGTCTTCATGGCCAAGCAGCCGTAACATCACCGGGCTCCACACGGCTGAGGATTTCCCCCATCCTCAGCCGTGACAGTATGACCACAGGGGTGGCTCTTACTGGCAGGTAATAAATACATGAGGCTGCTCTCAGCTAAGCATGGCTGAAGCAACCTGCAGGCCTGCAAAAGCAATGAGGCTTTATAGGCCAAGAAGCCACACCCAACAGTAGGACACACCCAGTGCACACACACACTAGGAAGGGGATTAACCCTTCCAACACCAGGGAAGGGAAAACACCACTTAAAGGAGACGTGCACACAATAACATAAAACACAGTGCACACATCACACACAAAACCGCATGCGCAGCGTAGCGAGCTGCATGGCACAGCTCAGCCTGCTACGCTGCCACATACATACTGTTGCCAGCGGCAACCACAGGTGAGGCCAATACCACAGCCCTCACCTGTGATTGAACACCAATGAGAACCGCTGACAACCGCATGCGGTAATGGAGTCACGGTCATAGCCATGGCCGTGACAGGTTACTTCACCCCTATATACTGCCTCCTAGCATTCGCTCATCCCACGCTTCCTTTGTCAGCAGTGAGCATACTTATATTTATCTAGATGGACAAATGCTGGAGATACACTCATTCATTCACCCTGAGTCATTGAGTTTCCTTCTCTAAAGAAAGTGAACAACTCCTTCAGAGATTCAAAAAAAGAGGTTACCCCAAAACCCCCCTAAAAAAAAGCCTATAATAGAGCTAACAGAACGAAGAGAGAAGATCTTCTCAAAGAGAGTCCCCCTAAGAAAAATGACATCATTAGATGTATTGGTACCTATGACGGGTACAACAAAGAAATATATGGAATATTGAAGAAACACTGGCACATTATTAAATCCGATAGAGATCTAAATATGATACTCACCTTGAATCCATCAGTAACATACAGACGGGGCAGGAACCTTAAAGATCAGTTGGTTCATAGCCACCTAATGGAGAAGGGAGGAAATCCAGAGAGACCGGTTGAAAGATACCGGGGATCCTCACCATTTGGTGATTGTTCTTTCTGCAGGTATGTCCCCCGTATTAAAAAGTATATAAACCCTATGGATAAGAAAGAATATGAAATAAAACAACTCATTACGTGTAAAACACAGGGGGTAGTATACTTGGCATCTTGCCCATGCCCAAAGTTATACGTGGGCAAAATGGTACAGGAGTTGAGACGTCGCATCTCAGGACATATCAGCACTATCGAAATCGGAAAAGATACATCAATTGCAAGACACATTAAATATTTCCACAATAACAAAAGCTCAGTTTTACGATTCTGGGGCATTGAAAAAATAGTCCTAGGACCAAGGGGGGGAAATCTTGATAAAAAACTTTTACAGAGTGAGGCCCGTTGGACATATAGGTTGGGCACAATGAGTCCACAAGGCCTCAATGAAGGATTTTCCTTCACAGCCTTTATCTAGACACAAGTAGGTACACCTTTGAAATAATATTATTAAGAAAAATAAATATAAAAAAAGAGAAAAGTATAATTACCTGGAAGAATGAAAGACAGTAACCCGTAGTCCACTGAACCATACGGAACCGCATTCCTCACTATAAATATAGGGACAAAAGATGAAAATAATAGTGAAATCACAGAAAAATAATAATTACAAAAGGTTAACCCTAAGCACTGTATAGCCAATTACCCAATTGACATTGAGAATAATAAAAAAAAAAAAAAAAAAGAAGAAACACAGAGAATAATACCAATTTTGGCTTGGGTACAAACAAACATCTAAGTCCATATATATGCGCATTGATGTTATTCCTCTAATCTGGAGGTTAGAGTGTCTGCGCATGCGTAATAGCAGTATAGAAACATGGTCATAAGAAGTATGAACTCAAACGTACCATTAGTGGTATTATTGAAAAATTTCAAGTTCACACGCAGGCGCAAAGTAGAGTATATATATTAGAATCCAAGTGTGAACGTAAGCGCTTTGACGCAAAAACTTCAAAATGTTAAAGTTCTCATGCATGCGCAACATCACTATATGTTGATAACAAGAATAAAATCTAAGATCCGACGCATGCGATGTGATGTAATCGCTTTGACACTGGAAGCACACTGGGAAAAAGTTAAAGTTCTTGCGCATGCGCATCGGAGCTTGATATGGTACAAGGAGAGCATTTTGAAAAAACTAAAGACCTTGCGCATGTGCAGACACATGCCATTGAAAAAAGTTAAAGAGCCTGCGCATGCGCGCTTTCTCTCCCAGATCGGAGCTCAATGCGGTGCGGAGAGAGCACATTGAATAAGTTAAAGATCTTGCGCATGCCCCTATTTTCTTCCAGATCGGAGGTTAGAGTCCCGGTGCAGGCGCAGAAACACCAAGCAATCAAGGAAGTGACGGGATGACGGAAAAGTATTAGGAAGGTACTATGACAGGGTTACTGACCTGTCATACAGGAAAGCTTGGCAGCGATTGGCCACATAACAATTAATGACCCTCCCCTAATGTTTAAAAGGGTGTAGCAGTAACGCATTCTTGTTGACAGTAGCTCCATCCCCTGAAGAAGCCACATCTGGTGGTGAAACATGTTGGGGGAGCTCGTGTGTTAGTTTTTAGATTAGGAGCGGGGGGGGGACCAAGTGTCATAGCACTGAGTAACTGCAGACTCAATCGTGCTCTGACACCAGTGATTGAGAACCACCTAAGAGAAAAGCTATTGGAAACTCAATGACTCAGGGTGAATGAATGAGTGTATCTCCAGCATTTGTTCATATAGATAAACAAAGTATGCTCACTGCTGACAAAGGAAGCGTGGGATGAGCGAATGCTAGGAGGCAGTATATAAGGGTGAAGTAACCCTTATCCCAATCACTAGTGTCCTACCGCACCTATAGTTTTAAACTATTCTTTGTTCTCCCGTTATGTTATCTTTATAATAAATGAAATGAAATAAATGTTATGTTTTAATTGACTAGAAACGGGAGTTTACTAGTCTAGGCAACTAGGCTATTTGAATTAACTTAGATGATTTGGCACATATTAGTGGACATATTGGACACTTTTCGTTATGCCACTTATTGGTTGGTTTGCTTCATTTTGTGCCAAAATTGAATGCAATTTGGTTCAATTTGGTGCTTTGAAGGTCTCTTTGCTGTAAAAACTTTTCCTAGACATGTTTCAAGACGACTGAGGCTCAGAAACAGTCTAACACATATTATAAAGCTGATACAAGAATTAGACGCCGCCAAATTTTAGGGGACCAAATACACTTGAATTATTGTGCAGTTAGCTTAGTAACTCTACCCCCATTGTCTGCTGTGGGAGATAATTATTAACCATTTCTTGAACATTTAGGTCCACTTTTGATAGATGTGGCAGCATGAGTCTGTGCATCCCAATTTGCCCATGAAGTTATAGTATTGGAAACTAGGAGGCTGGTTCCATTATTACATTTTCATCAGTTAAAAGCCTCTTGTTTGTGAAGGAGCTCCATGATCGGGCATGACACTTTGATATGCTCTGAACCATAGAGGAACTAGGGGGCAACAGGCAGGGAGGTGTCTATGTCGAAGAAGCAGAATGCCATTCTGCACTGTACTTGTGACCTGGAAGGGGCAGTATAATAAAGATTATAGGGAGAAAATAGAAGATATATTTGGGAATTTGGATTATATTATGAGGTATAATCATGGAAAGACAGTGAGGAAATGAGAACTGGTCAGGTGTATTTGCTGGTAGGCCACTGTCAACTCAGCTTCTGACAACTAGTTGTAGATTACAGAATCCTGCAAAAACAGGGTTTAGTTTTTTTTAGTTACTTTCTACTTTTCCATGCAAATTATGTTCTTGCAAGCACTGAGGAATTGCCGCCATTTTTTCCCTAAATCAGTTTCTATTTACTATTTGTAATTGTTTATCTCTGTGCGTTATAGCTGTGTTATTCAATGTGTTGTACATTTCTGCAAGATAAAGGGTAGATACAGCAGCAAACACATTTCACATCAGTAACACAAATTGCACCTGCCTTAGTAAAAGAATTACTGCATCACAGAGCCTAGTGCCAAAATATTGTATTGCCACACATGACTTTTAGTGAAAGCGTGTTATTCTTTAATAAAAATAAAAAAAGAGTTAAATCATAACACCATTATCATAGCCGCATTACTGAACACATTGTGCATTGCTTCAAGAGATGTCATGGATGAGGTAAAGGAGTAAACACCACACCGACAACCAGAGGGGAAGGGAAAAGCCACTAGGCCTCAGCGCTAGGGAAGGGAAATGGTCACCACCTAAAGAACCCTACTCCTGGCCCTGACTCCTAACCGTATGGGCACCTCTTAAAGGGTTTCTGTCATGGGAAAAATCGTTATGTAGCTGACTGACATTAGCGATGTGCTAATGTCAGCAGTACAGTGCTGCCCATAATTATTCATACCCCCGGCAAATTTTGACTTAAAGTTACTTTTATTCAACTAGCAAGTAATTTTTATGCCGGGAAATGACATAGGTGTCTCCCAAAAGATAATAAGACGATGTACAAGAGGTATTATTGTGGAATAAAACCATTTCTCAGCTTTTATTTACATTTGAGCAAAAAATACAAGATGTTCCGCACTGTGGAAAATCTCAGAGGACGTGGTCGGAAGCCAAAAATGACACCTGTGCTGGCCAGGAGGATAGTTAGAGAGGTGAAAAAGAATCCGAGGATCACCACCAAGGCCATCCTGGTGAATCTGGGCTCTGCTGGTGGCAATGTCTCAAGGCAGACAATCCAACGGACACTGAGCACTGCTGGGTTCCACGGATGCAGACCAGGCACACAAAGGCTCGCTTGGCCTTTGCAAAAGCTTATCTGGACAAAGAAGAAGACTTCTGGTTTTCTGTGTTATGGTCAGATGAAACAAAAATTGAATTGTTTTGTCACAATGATGTTTCCTTCATTTGGCATAAAAAACGCGTCTTCAACCCAAAGAACACCATCCCCACTGTCAAACATGGTGGTGGAACCTAATGCTTTGGGGGTGTTTTTCAGCCAATGGACCAGGGAACCTAATCACAGTAAACGGCACCATGAAAAAAGAGCAATACATGAGGATTCTCAACTACAACATCAGGCCGTCTGCAGAGAAACTTGGCCTTGGGCACCAGTGGACATTTCAGCGTGACAATGACCCAAAACACACAGCAAAAGTAGTGAAGAAATGGTTAGCAGACAACATTAACATTTTGGAGTGGTCCAGCCAGAGTCCAGACTTGAATCCAATTGAGAATCTGTGGAGGGAGCTAAAGATAAGGGTGATGGCAAGAAGACCCTCCAACCTGAAAGATTTGGAGCTCATTGCAAAAGATGAATGGGCAAGAATACCTGTGGAGACCTGCAAAAAGCTGGTCTGCAATTATAGGAAGCGTTTGATTGCTGTAATAGCCAATAAAGGCTTTTCTATTGATTATTGAGAAGGGTATGAAAAATTTTGGACTGGACACTTTTTGCTCAAATGTAAATAGAAGCTGAGAAATGTTTTTTTCCCACAATAATGCCTCTTGTACATCGTCTTATTATCTTTTGGGAGACACTTATGTCATTTCCCGTCAAAAAATTACTTGCTGGTTGAATAAAAGTAACTTTAAGTCAAAATTTGCCGGGGGTATGAATAATTATGGGCAGCACTGTACATAACAGTATGCTTGCTAACTCCCTGCCTGCCGCCGTTCTCTTAAAAAAACAGACTTTTATAATATGCTAATGAAGCCTCTAGGTGCTATGAGGGCGTTGCTGCAGCACCTAGAGGCTCGGTGTACTCGCCTTTTGGCACGGCCACGTCCACTTGATTGACGTACTAATTCTCCGGCGTCCTGATAATCCAGCGCCTGCTCCGTTCCGTTTAGTATTCGGCGCAGGCGCCGTGAATGAAGGCAGCAGCCGAGCGTCCCTCACTCACTGCGCCTGCGCCGAATACCACTTCCGGGTCCGCATTTCCGTTCCAGAAAAAGATAGAACATGTCCTATTCTTGTCCGCAATTAGTGCCGGCGATGTGCGGCCCGTAAAATGCGGAATGCACATTGTCGGTGTCTGTGTTTTGCGGATCCGCGGATCCGCAAAACACGCTACGGACGTGTGAATGGACCCTAAGGGGAAGGAATCTGGACACATTATTGCACTTATGTCTTTAAAAACACCAAACCCAAGACTTTTCATTTATAGGCCTCATAATAAAATGTCTGGAAAATTGAAGAGTCCAACAGGAAAGATCTTTGACTTGTCCTCCCAGAATCAGAATATCGGTAGCAATACTAGCTATCTATCCAGTACCAGTAATAGTACTACTAGTAATAGACCACAGTTCTCCCTGGCTTCCAAAAGATGCACTGTTAGTATTGAGGACAAAGAGAAGGAGATTGTGGACTGGATGGCACACTCCTCCTCTCAGTCACAGAAGGATGATGTGAAGGTCACCTCTGAGTCTGCCATCAAGCCTTGAAGCCAAGGGCCACAACATTCCTCCAGCATTTCTTCCTGGCAAACCTAGTGAAGCCTTTCCATTGCATCCCATTTGACATCAAATAGTTTGGCGCAGGGGCGGGCTGGGCCGGGGGGCAGGGAGGCAATTGCCCCCCAGGCCGCCCTATAAAAACGGTCGCTGGGCCGTCTTTAACAAAAAAAAAAAAAAAAATTATTCCTCAGGGCCGCACGGCCGATCAGCAGGGGCAGGGGAGGGAGAGGCGTGTCCCTCCTCTGTTCTTCTGATAGGCCGCAGGCAATAATGCCTGCAGCCTATCAGAGGCCAGCTCAGGCAGCACGATGACGTCATTATCATCGCACCGCCTGAGCCAGGCACCACACAGCAGGGACACACGCCGGAAGAGGCCTGCATCGCTGCTGATGGAGGTAAGTATTAGTGTTTATTTATTTTTTTCTTTGCGGGGGAGCTGTCACTATGGCTATGGGGGAGTTGGCACTATGGGGGGGAGCTGGCACTATGGGGGAGCTGGCACTATGGCTATGAGGGAGCTGGCACTATGGCTATGGGGGAGCTGGCACTATGGAGGGGAGCTGGCACTATGGGGGGGCTTGCACTATAGGGGGAGCTGCCACTATAGGGGGGCTGGCACTATGGGGGAGCTGGCACTATGGGGGGGGCTTGCACTATAGGGGGGGCTGGCACTATGGGGGAGCTAGCACTATGGGGGGGCTGGCACTATGGGGGGGCTGGCACTATGGGGGGAGCTGGCACTAGGGGGGGAGCTGGCACTATGGGGGGAGCTGGCACTATGGGGTGCTGGCACTATGGGGGGTGGCTGACACTATGGGGGGCTGTCACTATGGGGGGAGCTTGCACTATGAGGGGAGCTGGCACTATGGGAGGAGCTGGCACTATGGGGGGGGCACTATGGGGGCATTTCTTACTGGCACATTATGGGGGGGCACCATGGGGGAGAGGAGCACTATGGGGGTATCTGGGGGCTCTAAAGGGGCTTTTTTTTAATTATTGGCACATTATTGGGGGCAATATAGGGGAAAGCGGCACTATGGGGCATCTGGTGTTACTATAGGGGCATTATTTGGGGGCACTATGGGGAAGTGGGGGCTCTAAAGGGGCCTTTTGTATTGGCACATTATGGGGGGCACTATAGCATTTGGTGGCACTAAGGGGGCATTTTTTACTGGCACATTATGGGAGGCACTATAAGGGAGAGCGGCACTATGGGGCATTATTTGGGGGCACTATAGGGGAGTGGAGCACTATTGGGGCATATGGTGGCACTAAGAAGGGGCATTTTTTAGTGGCACATTGTGGGGGAGAGGAGCACTATAGGGGCATCTGCTGGGGGCACTAAGAAGGGTCATTTTTTTTACTGGCATATTATGGGGGACACTATGGGGAAGGGGGAGAGGAGTACTATGAGGGCATTTACTGGGGCACTATATAGGGGTATTTTATACTGGCATACATTATGAGGACATTAGCTCAACTGCGGGCACTAAGCGGGGGTATTTCATGTACTGTCATATTATAGGGAGAATTAGTACTACTAGGGGGTATTATGGGGAGCTTTACTACTACTGGGGGGCTATGAGGAACATGATTACTAGGGCACTATAGGGGCATTATTACTACTAAGTGTGCTCTGGCAGAGAATCATTTCTATTGGTGGGATTTTGGGGAGCACTGTTACTTTGGGGGCACCCTGCCACAGTATCAGCTTAGCACAATTATTTTTGGGGGACATTATCTTTATACTATTAGTGTCTGGGCGCAGTTATTTTTTAGAGCACTGTGTGCCAATAATTGTTTAAGGGGGCACTATCTGTGTGGTAGTAGTATTTCCAGGGGGACTGTTTCTGCAGTATAGTATTGGGGGCATAGCGGGCACAGTATTGGGGCACTATCTGTGTGGTAGCAGTATTTCCAGGGGGACTGTTTCTGCAGTATAGTATTGTGGCACAGCAGGGCACAGTATTGGGGGCACTATCTGTGTGGTAGTAGTATTTCCAGGGGGACTGTTTCTGCAGTATAGTATTGGGGTGGCAGGAAAGGGTGTTCAGAAGATGTGAAGGTGATGGTAATGTGGGAAACTAATGTCTGTTTCTCAATCTCTGCAGAGACGCAAGATGGCCGAAAAATCATCATGGCGGTCTGGTCTGAATGGAGAAGATAAAGAAAGAGAACGTCTACAACAAAGGTGACATCACTGGATGTAAGAGGTATGTGGCGCTATGTAGGAGAGGAGATGCTCCGGCTCCTCCCCCTGCCATTTGCAGAAGGAGGATTCAGAGCTGGGTGAGGACGGCCAAAGGGGGCAGCAGGCCACGGGCGGGTGGCAGATGGTGGGGGGAACCACAGGCCTTGAGCAGGATCTGGGGAGGGAGGAGAGCGGAGGAGCTTCCTGGCTGTACCCGGCTGTCTATTGTATAATGTGAAGCAGGCAGTGCAGCCAGGACAGGCCCCCCCCCCCCTCTCCATATGATGTGTAGAGACAGGCCTCAACTATAGAATGTCAGCTGTACAGTGTTTGTTGGGAGTGGCCTATTATATGTAGGAGGGGCTTTTAATAATGGGCGGGGCTAACATGGGCCACTTGACTGGATTTGCCCCCCAGGACTAAGGCTGCCAGCCCTCCCCTGATTCGGCGCCTTCTTTTTTCCTAAGAAGAGGCAACAAAAACTCATTATTCCCAAAGGCTAGGGACTCAGGAGGTAGCCAAGGAGCCCAGAACAACACATTACATTCTGATAAAAGTGGTGAGCAGGGTGAGGACTATAATGGTGATTTTGTGTGGGACCTGGGAACCAGATCGGTGTGCTGAGCAGGAGGTAACATCAGTGGAGGATGGTAGCAGCAGGAGCAATAAAAAGCAGACAATGTACAGCCAGAACCTGCCAAAAAACTGGCAGAGCTCGATCTGCTTATTTTATGGTTAGTGCAGGTACTCTGGTGATGTTGCAGATACTGTGGGCACAGACTCAAAACGTGCCTCACCTAAGCCAAGCTCAGTTGCCTCTAGTTCTGTGTGGAGTGTGTGAGCATCTCTCTTAGTTTTTTTCCCCCCACAGTTCCAGAAGACAAACTGTTGCCATGTGCAAGATCTGCAGGATTAAAATAAGCATTCAAACACAAACATAGGCACCACAGCTCTACTGCAGCACATGAAGTGGCACCACCAGGTCTCCTTTGTGGCAGGTTGCATGCACATGCAGTGTAGTGTCCTTGCCATCGCAATCATCACTTACTGCTTTTCCTGCTCAGACACCTCCACTTTAATGTCAGTGATCGATAACAGAATTTGTTGCCAAGAATCAACTGTACAATTATTATCTGGCCAAGTTGCTAGCGGTGCAGTATTTACTGTACTACTTAGTGGATTCTGCTACCTGTAGAGAGCTGATGGCGTGCACTCAGCCTCGCTGGAAGATACCTACAGTAGCTGGCATTATTTCTCTCGAACAAGCCATTTTCTTCTTATATTAACGTGTGTGTGTGTATAAACAGAGGCAAGGATCTACAAGGCAAGGATCACGTTAACAGTGACGTAGCATGGGGGGGCGTTGCCCTGGGTGCCAAATTGCAGGGGGCGCCAGCAGGTCCGCACCACCAATTAGGTAGGTGAGGCGATCGATCGCCTCAGGTGGCGTGGCCCTGGTGACAAGTGGGGGGTGGTGGCAGGGCACAGGGAGATGGGCGCTTTTATTGTGGAAGCGCTCATCTCCATAGTCATCTGTATCGCCGTCCTCAGGACTGTGATACAGATGTATGCTGTGGGGCTGGGTAGAAGCGTCTCCCTTCCCCGTTTCTCTGATAGGCTGCAGGAACTAGGCCTGCAGCCTATCATAGGCCAGTGCAGGCGGCGCGATGACATCACGCAATGACGCCTGAGCCGTACAGCGCTGGACACAGGCCGGAAGAGGCTTGCATCGCATCGCTGCCAGCCTGATGGAGGTAAGTATTTGTATTTATTATTTTTTTTATATAGTACAATACAGGACAGGAGCGCTGTGGGGGCACTTCTTACTGGCACATGATTTGGGGGGAATCTATGGGGGCACTTCTTACTGGCACATTATTGGGAGGGCATCTATGGGGGGCATTTCTTACTGGCACATGATTGGGGGGCACTTCTTACTGGAACATTATTGGGGGGGCATCTATGGGACACTTTTTACTGGCAAATTATTGGGGGGCACTGTTGGAGCATCTATGGGGGCACTTCTTACTGGCACATTATTGGGGGCACTATGGGGGCACTTTTTACTGGCACATTATCGGGTGGCACTATGGAGGCATCTATGGGGGCACTTCTTACTGGCACATTATTGGAGGGCACTATGTGGGTATCGACTGAGGCCACAAAGAAGGGGTATTTTATATGGGGGGCACTATGGGGGAAGCGGGGAGAGGAACACCATGGGGGTTTCTACTGAGGCAACAAAGAAGAGGTATTTTATATGAAGGGCTCTCTATAGGGGCATTTTATACTGAAACACATTATCGTGAGTACCGGTTTTCACTGTTCAGGGCAGATGGTAGACAGCGTGTGTGGCGTCGTGTGGGTGAGCGTTTTGCTGTCAGCAACGTTGTGGATCGAGTGGCCCATGGTGGCGGTGGGGTTATGGTATGAGCAGGCGTATGTTATGGACAACGAACACAGGTGCATTTTATTGATGGCATTTTGAATGCACAGAGATACTGTGACGAGATCCTGAGGCCCATTGTTGTGCCGTTCATCCACAACCATTACCTCATGTTGCAGCATGATAATGCACGGCCCCATATTGCAAGGATCTGTACACAATTCCTGGAAGCTGAAAACATCCCAGTTCTTGCATGGCCAGCATACTCACCAGACATGTCACCTACTGAGCATGTTTGGGATGCTCTGGATCGGCGTATACGACAGCGTATTCCAGTTTCTGCCAATATTCTGCAACTTCGCTGTCACAGCCACTATCTCTGGCTGTGACCTTCTGTCCTTGCTCGTTCGGTGCTCCTCGCTGAAGTTTTGTTTCTGTGTGTTATTTGTGGTTCTGTATGGGTTAACTCCCCTGTGTTCCTATTAGGAGTTAATCCTTTCTGTCTGCTCCATGGGTGTGGCCTCTCTGCTGCACACATGGAACCTGTATATAAGGCTGAGGTTTCCTCAGTTCTGTGTCAGCTCTCCTGGTGTGTGTTGTCTTGTCCTGCTCCTTGTTTGTACCCACTCTCCCATGTTGCTAAACCATGGGATCTGTGTCTGTCTGTGCTCTGTGGGTTCCCCTACTTGTTCATTGATGTCCTCTTTCCTGTGTTTCTGTTATCTGTTCTGCCAGTTATGTTTTAGTTACCTTGTGTGTATTTATGTCTCTGTTCAGCAAGTCCTTGCTGCACCTTTCTTTGCAGCAGAGTGCCATGCGCAAGGCCATGCAGTTTACTACTGGTGGAGCAAGTCCTTCTCTGCTCATTGTCACTCCTGTTTCCTTGCTATGTACTCCTGCTTGTGTTATTAGTTTCCCTGTTTGTATTTGCCTGTCTATGTTATGTATGCCTATGTGCCGTCGGTACCTTCTGGTACCTGTTGTCCATTCGTTCCTGCTGTCACTGTCTAGTTCATGCTCCAGAGTGGACCCTGGCAACTTCCTGCTGCAAAGCCTAACCCTACCATCTGGGGCCCTAGTGAATACCAGGAGTTGCTTAGTCACACCCCTCTGGAGTATTACTAGACAGTGGCGCAGTGGGGGTTTTCTCCCACTGTGCTGACGGTACATAGAGCTCATGTTTTGTCTGTGCTGCCTTCCCTGGTTTTTGTTTGTGTAATAAACTCTTGTGTGTCTGTACCTGATTTCCGTTTGTTTATTGCTTGACGACACGGTGGTCTCTCCTGGGACCTCCTACTCGTGACATTCGCACAGCTATTGAAGAGGAGTGGACCAACATTCTACAGGCCGCAATCAGCAACCTGATCAACTCTACGCGATGGAGATGTGTTACACTGCGTGAGGCAAATGGTGGCCACACCAGATACTGACTGGTTTTCTGACCCCCCCCCCCCCAGTAAGGCAAAACTGTGCACATTTCAGAGTTGTTTTTTATTGTGGGCAGTCTAAGGCACACCTGTGTAATATTCATGCTGTCTAATCAGACATAATTTGTGAACAATTTTTGAGAGTAATGGGTCTTTTGTGTATGTAGAAAATGTTTCAGATCTTTGAGTTCAGCTCATGCAAAATGGGAGCAAAACCAAAAGTGTTGTGTTTATATTTTTATATTTTTGTTCAGTGTATATATATATATATATATATATATATATATACACACTCACCTAAAGAATTATTAGGAACACCTGTTCTATTTCTCATTAATGCAATTATCTAGTCATCCAATCACATGGCAGTTGCTTCAATGCATTTAGGGGTGTGGTCCTGGTCAAGACAATCTCCTGAACTCCAAACTGAATGTCAGAATGGGAAAGAAAGGTGATTTAAGCAATTTTGAGTGTGGCATGGTTGTTGGTGCCAGACGGGCCGGTCTGAGTATTTCACAATCTGCTCAGTTACTGGGATTTTCACGCAAACCATTTCTTGGGTTTACAAAGAATGGTGTGAAAAGGGAAAAACATCCAATATGCGGCAGTCCTGTGGGCAAAAATGCCTTGTGGATGCTAGAGGTCAGAGGAGATTGGGCTGACTGATTCAAGCTGATAGAAGAGCAACGTTGACTGAAATAACCACTCGTTACAACCGAGGTATGCAGCAAAGCATTTGTGAAGCCACAACAGGCACAACCTTGAGGCGGATGGGCTATAACAGCAGAAGACCCCACCGGGTACCACTCATCTCCACTACAAATAGGAAAAATAGGCTACAATTTGCACGAGCTCACCAAAATTGGACTGTTG
This sequence comes from Bufo bufo, assembly GCF_905171765.1. NCBI lineage: Eukaryota > Metazoa > Chordata > Amphibia > Anura > Bufonidae > Bufo > Bufo bufo. Next base: position 33,167,349 of record NC_053389.1, on the reverse strand, counting down.
AAGACTGGAAAAATGTTGCCTGGTCTGATGAGTCTCGATTTCTGTTGAGACATTCAAATGGTAGAGTCCGAATTTGGTGTAAACAGAATGAGAACATGCATCCATCCTCTGATGGCTACTTCCAGCAGGATAATGCACCATGTCACAAAGCTCGAATCATTTCAAATTGGTTTCTTGAACATGACAATGAGTTCACTGTACTAAAATGGCCCCCACAGTCACCAGATCTCAACCCAATAGAGCATCTTTGGGATGTGGTGGAACGGGAGCTTCGTGCCCTGGATGTTCATCCCTCAAATCTCCATCAACTGCAAGATGCTATCCTATCAATATGGGCCAACATTTCTAAAGAAAGCTATCAGCACCTTGTTGAATCAATGCCACGTAGAATTAAGGCAGTTCTGAAGGCAAAAGGGGGTTCAACACCGTATTAGTATGGTGTTCCTAATAATTATTTAGGTGAGTGTATATATATATACACACATCATTTTTACACATTTCTCAGCACTGGAGAGAGGATTTCACAATCAACTTTTGGACGGAATCAGAAACCCACACAAAGGCTGAATATACATACTCAATGGTTATATTTCAGGACCAGGACCACTGTGCTGCAAAGGAACAGTGCTAACCTCTGAGCCACCACACATCAAAGTCTATTAAAACTTTGTGACACATATAAAACATAAAGGGGTTGTACCAGACTGCTTCAGACAAAAGCAAAAACAACAACCTTCATGAGTCAAAAGCCAGTGGTTTTGTGTGAGGAGAAATACAGTAACACAGGAAACGTCAGCAGAGTTTTCTTCTACTTAGATGTAACCACATCAACATCCTTATGAGCAAAAGTTCCAAAACTATATCAACTGGTAATGTTAAGGCCGACTCTGCTGACATTTGGCAGTATCGCTTCTTTTTTTCTTTTTGCATAGATTTCTAGTTGTGGAAAGTTAGAAATATTTGAGAATTCAGAAAAAAGAAAAGGCTCTGTGTGCAAGTTTTAATGTAATAACAATAATATATGCAAAATATAAATGGCCAAATATAATCAAACACTATGACATAGTGGGAATAACTGAGACATGGCTGGAGGATAGCTATGACTGGGCAGTTAATGTACAAGGTTACAGTCTGTTTAGAAAGGATTGTCAAAACCTGGGAGGGGGAGGGGTTTGCCTTTATGTAAAGTCCTGTCTAAAGCCCATACTCCGTGAAGATATAAGTGAGGGACATGAACATGTGGAGTCACTGTGGGTAGAGATACATGAAGCTAAAAACAACAATACATTACTAATAGGAGTTTACTAAAAACCACCTAATATACCAGAGTCCACAGAAAATCTACTATTAAACAAGATAGACAAGGCGGCAAATCATAATGAGGTGGTTATTATGGGGGACTTCAACTACCCAGATATAGACTGGGAAACTGAATCTTGTATATCTCATAAAGGAAACAGGTTCTTGGCAATAACCAAAGACAATTACCTCTCCCAACTGGTTGAGGACCCGACTAGAGGGACGGCCATACTGGACTTAGCATTAACCAATAGGCCTAACAGAACAACAGACGTGCAGGTTGGGGGACACCTGGGAAATAGTGACCATAAAGTAATAACCTTCCAATTATCATTCAAAAGGGCGTTTCTACAGGGAGGAACAAAAAAAAAAAACTTCAAAAAAGCTAAATTTAGCCAACTAAGAGAGGCCATAGGCCTAACTAACTGGGACAAAGTCCTCAAAAATAAAAATACAGCCACAAAATGGGATATATTTAAAAGCATCCTAAAATCTCATTGTGAGAGGTACATACCGTATGGGAATAAAAGGTTAAGGAACAAAAAGATAAATAGAACGGTAAAGAAAGCAATAAATGACAAAAAGAAAGCATATAAATCACTAAAACAGGAGGGTAGCGAGGAAGCACTGAAAAACTATAAGGAAAAAAATAGAACATGAAAAAACTAATAAAAACGGCCAAACTAGAGACCGAGAGATTAATTGCCAAAGAGAGTAAAACTAACCCTAAAATGTTCTTCAATTATATAAATGTTAAAAAGTATAAATCTGAAGGAGTCGGCCCTTTAAAGAGTAATGATGGGGGAGTCGCAGAGAGCGACGAGGAGAAAGCAAAGCTGTTAAATATTTTTTTCTCCAATGTATTCACTGAGGAAAATAAACTGTCAGATGAAATGCTGAATGTAAAAATAAATTCCCCATTAAAAGTGTCCTGTCTGACCCAGGAAGAAGTACAACAGCGACTTAGGCCTCTTTCACACTTGCGTTGTCCGGATCCGGCGTGTACTCCACTTGCCGGAATTACACGCCGGATCCGGAAAAACGCAAGTGTACTGAAAGCATTTGAAGACGGAACCGTCTTCCAAATGCGTTCAGTGTTACTATGGCACCCAGGACGCTATTAAAGTCCTGGCTGCCATAGTAGGAGCGGGGAGCGGGGGAGCGGTATACTTACAGTCCGTGCGGCTCCCCGGGCGCTCCAGAATGACGTCAGAGCGCCCCATGCGCATGGATGACGTGATCCATGTGATCACATGATCCATGAGCTTGGGGCGCCCTGACGTCACTCTGGAGCGCCCGGGGAGCCGCACGGACTGTAAGTATGCTGCTCCCCCGCTCCCTACTACACTTACCATGGCTGTCAGGACTTTAGCGTCCCGGCAGCCATGGTAACCACTCTGAAAAAGCTAAATGTCGGCTCCGGCAATGCGCCGAAACGACGTTTAGCTTAAGGCCGGATCCGGATCAATGCCTTTCAATGGGCATTAATTCCGGATCCGGCCTTGCGGCAAGTGTTCCGGATTTTTGGCCGGAGCAAAAAGCGCAGCATGCTGCGGTATTTTCTCCGGCCAAAAAACGTTCCGTTCCGGAACTGAAGACATCCTGATGCATCCTGAACGGATTTCTCTCCATTCAGAATGCATTAGGATAATCCTGATCAGGATTCTTCCGGCATAGAGCCCCGACGACGGAACTCTATGCCGGAAGACAAGAACGCAGGTGTGAAAGAGCCCTTAAAAAGATTAAAATAGACAAATCTCCAGGACCGGATGGCATACACCCCCGTATCCTAAGGGAATTAACCACTTAAGGACCACAGGTTTATACCCCCCTAGTGACCAGGCCCTTTTTTACAAATCAGCACTTCACAACTTTAACGGTTTATTGCTTGGTCATGCAACTTTGCACCAAAATGAATTTTACCTCCTTTTCTTCTCACAAATACAGCTTTCTTTTGGTGGTATTTGATTGCTGCTGAGATTTTTAGTTTTTCTGATATTAATCAAAATAGACCGCAATTTTCAAAAAAAATGTGTATTTTTAAGTTTTTCTGTTAAAATTGTTCAAATATAATTAAATTTCTATACAAGTTTGTGTCAGAATTTATTGTGCTACATGTCTTTGCTAAAAAAAAATCCAATAAGTGTATATTTATTGGTTTGCGCAAAAGTTACAAACTATGGTACAAAAATGTGAATTTTCGCATTTTGAAGCAGCTCTGACTTTCTGAGCACCTATCATGTTTCTTGAAGTGCTAGAATGCCAGGATAGTATAAATACCCCCTAAATGACCCCATTTTAGAAAGAAGACACCCCAAATTATTCGCGGAGGGGCATGGTGAGTTCATGTATGATTTAATTATTTTTCACAAGTTAGCGGAAAATGACACTTTCTGAGGAAAAAAATAAATAAATAAAGTTTCCATTTCTGCTAACTTCTGGCAAAAAAAAAAAATCTCCCACGGACTCACTATGCCCCTCAGTGAATACCTTGGGGTGTCTACTTTCCGAAATGAAGTCATTTGTGGGGTGTGTTTACTGTTCTGGCATTATGGGCGGGGCTAAATTGTGAGCAACCCTGTAAAGCCTAAAGGTACTCGTTGGACTTTCGGCCCCTTTACGCACCTAGGCTGCAAAAAAGTGTTACACATGTGGTATCGCCGTACTCAGAAGAAGTAGGGCAATGTGTTTTGGGGTGTATTTTTACATATATCCATGCTGGGTGAGAGAAATATCTCTGTAAATTGACAACTTTGTATAAAAAAATATAAAAAGTTGTCATTTACAGAGATATTTCTCACACACAGTATGGGTATATGTAAAAATACACCCCAAAACACATTGCCCTACTTCTTCTGAGTACGGCAATACAACATGTGTGACACTTTTTTGCAGCCACTTTTTTGCAGCCTAGGTGCGCAAAGGGGCCCAAATTCCAATGAGAATCTTTAGGTTTTCACAGGGCATTTTTACGCATTTGGATTCCAAACTACTTCTCACGCTTTAGGGCCCCAAAAATACCAGGGCAGTATAAATACCCCACAAGTGACCCCATTTTGTAAAGAAGACACCCCAAGGTATTCCGTGAGGGGCATGGCGAGTTCATAGAAGATTTTTTTTTTTGGCACAAGTTAGCGGAAAATTATATATTCCACTAACTTGTGACAAAAAATAAAATTTTACATGAACTCGCCATGCCCCTCACGGAATACCTTGGGGTGTCTTCTTTCCAAAATTTGGTCACTTGTGGGGTATTTATACTGCCTGGCATTTTAGGGGCCCTAAAGCGTGAGAAGAAGTCTGGAATCCAAATGTCTAAAAATGCCCTCCTAACAGGTACTCATTGGAATTTGGGCCCCTTTGCGCATCTTGGCTGCAAAAAAGTGTCACACATGTGGTATCGCCGAACTCAGGAGAAGTAGGGCAATATGTTTTGGGGTGTATTTTTACATATACCCATACTGTGTGTGAGAAATATCTCTGTAAATGACAACTTTTTCCATTTTTTATACAAAGTTGTCAATTTACAGAGATATTTCTCTCACCCAGCATGGGTATATGTAAAAGTACACCCCACCTGGGCTGCAAAAAAGTGTCACATATGTGGTATCACCGTACTCAGGAGAAGTAGGGCAATATGTTTTGGGGTGTATTTTTACATATACCCATACTGTGTGTGAGAAATATCTCTGTAAATGACAACTTTTTCCATTTTTTATACAAAGTTGTCAATTTACAGAGATATTTCTCTCACCCAGCATGGGTATATGTAAAAGTACACCCCACCTGGGCTGCAAAAAAAGTGTCACACATGTGGTATCGCCGTACTCAGAAGAAGTAGGGCAATGTGTTTTGGGGTGTATTTTTACATATACCCATACTGTGTGTGAGAAATATCTCTGTAAATGACAACTTTTTCAATTTTTTTTACACAAAGTTGTCAATTTACAGAGATATTTCTCTCACCCAGCATGGGTATATGTAAAAATACACCCCAAAACACATTGCCCTACTTCTCCTGAGTACGGCGATACCACATGTGTGACACTTTTTTGCAGCCAAGATGCACAAAGGGGCCCAAATTCCAATGAGTACCTTTAGGATTTAACAGGGCATTTTTACGCATTTGGATTCCGTAAGGGGTATGGTGAGTTCATGTAAGATTTTATTTTTTGTGGAATATGAGACTTTGTAAGAAAAAAAATATATATATATCAATTTCCGTTAACTTGTGCCAAAAAATAAATAAAAATCTTCTATGAACTCGCCATGCCCCTCAAAAGTGATATTTATAGTGCCGCAGCGATTTTACGGTGTTTTTGCAGTGATCGGAAAAAAATTAAATTCTGTCACTGCGGTGGGGCGGACTGAACGCAATTGTGCGCACAAGATCAGGCCTGATCGGGCGAACACTGTGTTTTTTGTAGAGCCTATAGAACATGTCCTATTCTTGTCCGCAATTGCGGACAAGAAAAGGCATTTTCTATATGGTTCTGGCAATGTGCGGATCCGCAAAATGCAGAAAGCACATTGCCGGTGTCTGAGTTTTGCGTATCCGTGGATCCGCGTATCCGCTAAAAACACATAAGGACGTCTGAATGGAGCCTTACAGGGGGGTGATCAATGACAGGGGGGTGATCAGGGAGTCTATATGGGGTGATCAGGGGTTAATAAGGGGTTAATAAGTGACAGGGGGGTGTAGTGTAGTGTGGTACTTGGTGCTACTTACAGAGCTGCCTGTGTCCTCTGGTGGTCGATCCAAGCAAAAGGGACCACCAGAGGACCAGGTAGCAGGTATATCAGACGCTATTTACAAAATAGCGTCTGATATACCTATTTGATTGGTTCTTTTAAAAATCTACAGCCTGCCAGCCAATGATCAGCGCTGGCAGGCTGTAGTTAAACTTGAATACTGCAAAATCCTGTGAACGCGCGCTCCTGTGAGAGCGCGTTCACAGGAAATCTCGGCTCACGCCGCCCGCAGGACGCACAGGAATAAGCCGGCCGCCCGCAGGACGCATCCCTGCGTTAGGCAGTCGGGAGGTGGTTAAGTAATGTCATAGCCAGACCCTTATTTCTGATATTTGCGGACTCAAAAAGGGTCCAAAAACAGAGCCTGGAAACTATAGGCCGGTAAGTTTAACCGCTTGCCGCAACTGTAACGCCGATAGGCGTCCAGGCGGCAGAGATCTCAGGCCTCAGCGACGCCTATTGGCGTCATCTCGTGAGACTCGAGACTCGGGGCGCAGCTCTGAAGTTAAACTATAGCCTGCCAGCGCTGATCATTCGCTGCCAGGCTGTAGATGTTTAAAAAATCGCATCAGAAAAGTATATTAGACGCTGTTTAGTTAACATCGTCTGATATACCTGCTACCTGGTCCTCTGGTGGTCCCTTTTGCTTGGATCCACCACCAGAGGACACAGGCAGCTCTGTAAGTAGCACCAAGCACCACACTACACACACACACACCCTGTCACTTATTAACCCCTTATTAACCCCTGATCAACCCATATAGACTCCCTGATCACCCCCCTGTCATTGATCCCCCCCTGTAAGGCTCCATTCAGACGTCCGTATGTGTTTTGCGGATCCGCGGATCCGCAAAACACGGACACCGGCAATGTGCTTTCCGCATTTTGCGGATCCGCACATTGCCAGAACTATATAGAAAATGCCTTTTCTTGTCCGCAATTGCGGACAAGAATAGGACATGTTCTATATTTTTGCAGAACGGAAGTGCGGACCCGGAAGTGCAGATCCGCAATTCCGGATCCGAGCGGGACAAAGTCTGCCCCATAGAAATTAACGGGTCCGCAATTCCGTTCCGCAAAATGCGGAACAGAATTGCGGACGTGTGAATGGGGCCTAAGGGTCCCTTATCACCGCCAGTTAGTTAGCTACTTGTTAGATAGTTAGCGCCCACCGCACCGCAGTCACTGATTAGTCGCTGATTAGCGTCATCGCTGTCGTTAATCAGCACTAGTACTATATAGTATCTGTAAGTGATCAAGACTGATCTCAATCAGATCTATATCAGTACATTAGGGTCTCCGTAGGCTCTACAAAAAACGCAGTGTTCGCCTGATCAGGCCTGATCTTGTGCGCACACTTGCGTTCAGTCCGCCCCACCGCAGTGGCAGAATTTTTTTTTTTATGATCACTGCAAAAACACCGTAAAATCACTGCGGCGCTATAAAGATCACTTTTGAGCTTTTGGGATCTTTATTAGCGATCGCAGTTTTACTTCGCAAGCACTCCTATGTTCTTTCCCCTCTTTTTTTTTTTTTGCACATTTTTTGGCAGAGATTTTTTCATCCACATTGATCGATGCGAATGAAGAAATCTGTGCCGTTCATTTTTTCTTTCAGCCCAGAGGCTGAACGAAAAAAAAAATCTCATTACCTGTATGGTCAATATAAGGAGAATAGCAGAAACTCCTAATGTTGGCCATACATGTAATGATTGCGGAGACCTTCAAATGCCAGGGCAGTACAAACACCCCACAAATGAACCCATTTTGGAAAGAAGACACCCCAAGGTATTCGCTGAGGGGCATATTGAGTCCATGAAAGATTCTTTCCAAAATGGGGTCACATGTGGGGTATTTATACTGCCCTGGCATTTTAGGGGCCCTAAAGCGTGAGAAGTAGTTTGGAATCCAAATGCGTAAAAATGCCCTCCTAAAAGGTACTCATTGGCCCCTTTGCGCATCTTGGCTGCAAAAAAGTGTCACTCATGTGGCATCGCCATACTCAGGAGAAGTAGGGTAATGTGTTTTGGGGTGTATTTTTACATATACCCATGCTGGGTGAGAGAAATATCTCTGTAAATTGACAACTTTGTGTAAAAAAATTGAAAAAGTTGTCATTTACAGAGATATTTCTCACACACAGTATGGGTATATGTAAAAATACACCCCAAAACACATTGCCCTACTTCTTCTGAGTACGACGATACCACATGTGTGACACTTTTTTTGCAGCCCAGGTGCGCAAAGGGGCCCAAATTCCAATGAGTGCCTTTAGGATTTCACAGGGCATTTTTACACATTTGGATTCCAAACTACTTCTCACGCTTTAGGGCCCCTAAAATGCCAGGGCAGTATAAATACCCCACAAGTGACCCCATTTTAGAAAGAAGACACCCCAAGGTATTCCGTGAGGGGTATGGTGAGTTCATGTAAGATTTTAGTTTTTGTCACAAGTTAGTGGAATATGAGACTTTGTAAAAAAAATTAAATAAAAATCAATTTCCGCTAACTTGTGCCAAAAAAATAAATCTTCTATGAACTCGCCATGCCCCTCACGGAATACCTTGGGGTGTCTTCTTTCCAAAATGTGGTCACTTGTGGGGTATTTATACTGCCCTCCAGTCCTGACAACGCTCTCTCCGCACACATCTCTCTGCTACTTTGCTACAATGTATCAGTGTCCACCTTAGGGCTCATGCACACAAACCTATTTTTCTTCCGTTTCCGTTCTGGTTTTTTTACAGATCCGTATGTAGAACTATTTATTTTAATGGGGCTTGAAAAAAATAAACAGAAATGACTCCGTGTGCATTCCGTGTCCGTATGTCCTTTCCGCAAAAAGAATATAACATGTCCTATTCTTGTCCATTTTGCAGACAAGGTAGGACAGGCATTGTTACAATGGATCTGCAAAAAAAAAAAAAGAAACGGATGGAACACGGACGTCACACAGATGTCATCCGTTTATTTTGTGGATGCATGTTTTGCGTACTGCAAACTACATACGGTCATGTGCATGAGCATTGTCTAGACTGGATACAATTGTATCCAATTCCCAGCAGAGGGCAGGACTAACTATGTGCAGGTTTACAGCCTTTGAATGTAAGCAAGAATGCTTTCATTCACTGACAACAAACACAGTCAGGACTGTGACTGTGACGAGGGGACATCCTCTGCGTCTGGAGGACAGAAGGTTTGTACACAAACATAGAAGAGGATTCTTTACGGTAAGAGCAGTGAGACTATGGAGCTCTCTGCCTGAGGAGGTGGTGATGGTGAGTACAATAAAGGAATTCAAGGTATTTCTGGAGTGTAATAATATTACAGGCTATAGCTACTAGAGAGGGGTCGTTGATCCAGGGAGTTATTCTGATTGCCTGATTGGAGTCGGGAAGGAATTTTTTCCCCTAAAGTGGGGAACATTGGCTTCTACCTCAAAGTTTTTTTTGTTGCCTTCCTCTGGATCAACTTGCAGGATAACAGGCTGAACTGGATGGACAAATATCTTTTTTTGGCCTCATGTACTATGTTACTATGTTATTTTAATAACCAGAAAGTTGCAGAGTTCTTGTTCCAGTCCTGTCTGTATATCACTGTGTGCATGCTGTCGTGATAATAAAATAACTGAACTGATGTGTCTTCTGTGTTTGTCACACATACATGTAACATGTGACACTGACCACATGAGAAGGGTCTGACCTCCCGTTCTTCTACTCACACACTCTGCTTTACATGACCAGACGTCTTATGGTCCAGACAACATAGCAGCTTCAATAATGGAGCCTCTTACTGTTATTATTAACGCATCCCCAATGCACAGCGCTGTATGGCGGCGGGGGCATCTGGTGACCACCAGACAATATACGACCTCTGAGGCAACTGTAAGTGTCACTCATGGGGCCTGAAAAGCTAGTCTGACAATGTTATGAAGGCTTTAAAGTAGGTACAAACCTTCTGACAGATTCCTTTTAATCATGTAGAGCGTACAATGTAGTCAGGCACAGGATGTGGTGATATTTCACACATGCAGGACGGTATTAACCACATTGGTTTTTCCAGGAAATAGCCATTACTCAGATTCACAATTTATAGGCCAACTCTTTTATTTCCATACCATATATAATATAAATGTAATAAAAACACAGGTAGATAGACATAAAATGTATAGATAGATTAGATATTATAGGTAATAGAGAGATAGGTGATGGATGCATAGATATGAGAGATAGATAGATAGATAGATAGATAGATAGATAGATAGATAGATAGATAGATAGATAGATAGATAGATAGATAGATATGAGAGATAGATAGATAGATAGATAGATAGATAGATAGATAGATAGATAGATAGATAGATAGATAGATAGATAGATAGATAGATAGATAGATAGATAGATATGAGAGATAGATAGATAGATAGATAGATAGATAGATAGATAGATAGATAGATAGATAGATAGATAGATAGATAGATAGATAGATAGATATGAGAGATAGATAGATAGATAGATAGATAGATAGATAGATAGATAGATAGATAGATAGATAGATAGATAGATAGATAGATAGAGATAGATAGATACATAGATACATAGATAGATAGATATGAGAGATAGATAGATAGATAGATAGATAGATAGATAGATAGATAGATAGATAGATAGATAGATATGAGAGATAGATAGATAGATAGATAGATAGATAGATAGATAGATAGATAGATAGATAGATAGATAGATAGATAGATAGAGATAGATAGATACATAGATACATAGATAGATAGATATGAGAGATAGATAGATAGATAGATAGATGTATAAAAAAGACGGCAGCACTCCAAAATTGAGCTAGACAAAGGCTCCATTGAGAGAGCTGAAACGTTGCTGCTAGATGGGTTAATAAACCATCCACCTATTTTTTCATCACAATTCTGGAGTGCTGCCGTCTTTTTTTTACATATTTATATGGGACCTTGGTCACAGGTCCTTGGAAGGTTTTTCACCCGCCATTAATGTATGCTGCTTTTTTTCTTTTCTTTTCTAGATAGATAGATAGATACCGTATTTTTTGTCCCATAAGATGCTTTCTTGTACCCCAAAAATGCCCCTGCGTCTTATGGGGCGAATACTAATGATCACTTCCATTAGTATCGGAGGACCAGGAAGCGGTGAAGGCTTTGTACTCACCGCTTCCTGGTCCTCGGCTGTCAGCTGTGAAGGCTGCGCACAGCGTGACTGCGCTCTGTGATCTCATGCTGTGCGCAGCTGGAAGACAGACCGCGCTGGAGGAGAGGAGCGGCGGCGTCCGGAGCAGGAGAGGTAAGTGTTTTTATTTTTTATTTTAACCCATATGAGGCTGATGGGAGCTTAAACACTGCTGGGGGCTGAAATAAGGCTACTGGGGGCTGAAATTAGGCTACTGGGGGCTTAAATAAGGCTACTGGGGGATGAAATGAGGCTACTGGGGGCTTAAATAAGGCTACTGGTTGCTTAAATGAGACTACTGGGGGAGGAAATTAGGCTACTGGGGGCTGATATGAGGCTACTGGAGGGTGAAATGAGGCTACTGGGGGGCTGAAATGAGGCTACTGGGGGCTGATATGAGGCTTCTGGGGGCTGATATGAGGCATGGGGCTCTTATCTGAGGTCTAATTGGAGGTCATTCACATTGGGGTCTGATCTGAGGTCTTATTGAGGTTTTATAAACATTGGGGGTATTATTGGGGCTGTCAGTTGAGGTCTGATTGACATTGGGGGTCTGATTGGTGGTCTGAACTGAGGTGTAATGAAAAATATATTTTTCTTATTGTCCCCCTCTAAAACCTAGCTGCGTCTTATAGAGTGAAGAATACGGTAGATAGATCGATAGATAGATATAGGGGCGTTGCTAGGGTATTAAAAGATCTGGGGCCAAAGCCCCAATGAATATGACCCAGTTCTCTCAGTGCCCCTTCCCCCCGCACACTGCATTTTGCTGTACTAGCTATACAGTAGCACATACCTGTCACATCCAGTGCCTCCAGGTGACGTCTCCTCCGATGTAGATCTTCTCTGTCATCAACTTCTCCATTTGGTCCATACAACTTCTCTCAGCCGCCTTGTCTTTGCAGAGTGTGACACACGGACATCTTAGCTTCCTCACTTCTCTTCCATCGTTTCCCAATCTGGAGTCCCCACAGTGTTATCCTGCTGCTCGCTGTGCCCCCAATACCCCCAAATACTATCCTGAAGAAAAGTTAGTGCCATACAGATAGTCCCCCCATAGTAATAGTGCTCCTCATAGTCCCACCAATAGTAATTCCCTTCTAGAATGCCCTCATTAGTAATATTGCCCCCTACAGTGCCCCCAACAGTGATAATGGTACCCAAGAGTGCCTCCATTAGGGTCCATTCACACATCCACAAAATGGATCTGCATCCGTTTCGCAATTTTGCAGAAGGGGTGCGGACCTATTCATTTTCAATGGAGCCCCAAAAGATGCGGACACCACACAGAATGCTGTCCGCATCCGCACTTTCATTCCGCGGCCCCGCAAAAAAATAGAACATGTCCTATTCTTGTCCGCAGTCACGGACAAGAAAAATAATTTCTATTATAGCGCCAGACATATGCGGTCCGTAAAATGCGGAACGCATATGGCCAGTGTCCATGTTTTGCGGATTCGCAACTTGCAGACCGCAAAACAGTTGCGGACGTGTGAATGGACCCTTAATAGAAGAGCCCTCCAGTATTAATAATACCCTCACAGAGCCCCCAGTAAAAATAAGGCCCCCTATTGTTCCTCCAGTGGCAATAAAGCTCCCTACAGACCCCTCAGTAGTAATAAGGCCCCCATAGTGCTCTTAGTAGAAATAAGGTGGATCTATAAGTCCCTCCTATAGAGCCCCCAGTAGTAATAAGAATGCCTATAATGTCCCCTGGATTTATAATACCCCTACAGTGCCCCCAGTATTTATACTGCCCCCTACTGTGATAATGTTCACCCTGAAGTTCACCCAGTATTTAAAATGCCCCCTGCAGTGCCCCCTGTAGTTATATTCCTCCCTCCACCATACAGTCCCATGTAAATAACATCAAACCATCTATCCTGCTCCCTCCAAAATACAGTCCTATGTAAATAACATCACTCCCCTCCCTTCAGCCCCTCCAACATACAGTCCCATGTAAATAACATTATTTCCCTCCCTCCGCCATAGAGTTCCATGTAAATAACATCACACCATCTCTCCAGCCCCCTCCAATATACTGTCCCATGTGAATAACATCACTCCCTCCCTCAGTCCCTCAGACCCCTGTAACATTTAGTCCCATGTAAATAACATCACAACCTCCCACAGCCACCATCAACATACAATCCCATGTAAATAACATCACTGCCTCCCACAGCCGCCTTTAGCATACAGTCCCATGTAAATAACATCACTCCCTCCCCCAGCCACCTCCAACACATAGTTCCATGTAAATAACATCCCTCCCTTCAGCTCTAACATACCCAGTTAAATAACCATAACTCCCAGCATTGTTCTGCCTCTCCCCTCACTTACCTCTCCTCATGTAGCAGATATCACCACAGCTTCTTCCCCCATGTCTTCTCCTCTTCACTGCCCTCCTCTCCTGCACTGGTCACATGATGGTGACATCATCGCAGGTCCTTCTCAACCACTGCCTGTTTTACCGGTCACATGACCTGTGATGTCATCACAGGTCCTTCAGCTCTTCCAGTGCATCAGATTCAATTGTATTGCCATCCTGAGGACAGCAATACAGTTGTATCTAGTAGGCAGGCAGTACATTCGGGGCCTGGGACAAAACATCAATGTTTTAACCTAGCAAGATAGATAGATAGATAGATAGATAGATAGATAGATGATAGATAGATAGATAGATAGATAGATAGATAGATAGATAGATAGATATGAGATGATAAATATATATTAAATAGATACTGTAGATAGATAGATAGATAGATAGATAGATAGATAGATAGATAGATACTGTAGATAGATAGATAGATAGATAGATAGATATAAATAGAACATAGATAGGAGATAGATAGATAGATAGATAGATAGATAGATAGATAGATAGATAGATAATAGATAGATAATAGATAGATAGATAGATAGATAGATAGATAGATAATAGATAGATAGATAGATAGATAGATAGATAGATAGATAGATAGATAGATAGATAGATATGAGATGATAGATATATATTAGATAGATAGAGGGGCGGACTAGTCATAGACCCTAAGAGATTTTCCAGAGGGCCAATGTCCAAGGGGTGGGCTGAGTGCAAAACAATCGGATGCTCTCAGCATTAATTAATACTAGAAGCCTCAGGTATTTAATGTCATGTTTTCATCAAAAAATCTATTTTAGCATATATTACTGCTGCAGCAGCATTATGCATAAATCTTTAGTTTCTTCACATACCACTGTTTTCCTTGAGTTTTTCCCTTAGTTAAGGCTGTTTAAACATTTACAATATGAGGACCTTCTCAAGATGGCTCCTCTGCCAATTCTGTGAGGCCAAAACTGCTTTCCCTCACGTCCCATACACACTTGCTATAGCCAGCAGCTCTCTGCCAGCCAATCAGATTGGATTACTGAGAGACACGCCTCCTCACTCTGAAGTCTAATGTAGACATGCAGTGTGGAGGACCGCCCCCTGTCTTCTGTTTATACTAAAAGGAAAACAGACAAGCCCTAGCAATGGTCTTTTAGGGGCCAGTGGAAAGGGACAGGGGACATTAATGAAAGCTGTTATTATAAGGTACAATGGAAGTCAATGGGAGAACCCCAGGCACCTCCTGCTCTGAGGAGGGGAGGGTGTCGGGACTCTAGTTCGGCTTAGGATCCCCTGCTCTGACTCCATATATAGCTATGTCCATATGTGGAGTTAGTGCTTGGGGACACCCCAGTGTATTTAAAGGGGTTCTGCAGTTTGTTTAAACTGATGATCTATCCTCTGGATAGATCAGATAGATCATCAGCATCTGATTGGCGGGGGTCCGATACCAGAGACCCCCGCCGATCACCTGTTTGAGAAGGCAGCGGCACCTGTTTACCACTGGCCCAGTGACGTCTTGACTAGTATCAACTTGCCTGGGCGCGGCCAAGCTCAGTTTACTTGAATGGAGCTTAGCCCTGCCCAGGTAAGTTGATACTAGTCGTGACTAGAGATGTCCCAAACTTTTCGCCGGAGAACAGTTCCCGGCGAACATAGCTTGTTCGCGTTCGCCGCGGCGGGCGAACATATGCGATGTTCGGTCCGCCCCCTATACATCATCATTGAGCAAACTTTGACCCTGTACCTCACAGTCAGCAGACATATTCCAGCCAATCAGCATACCCTCCCTCCCAGACCCTCCCACCTCCTGGACATCATCCATCTTAGATTCATTCTGAAGCTGCAGTGTCACAAATTTGACTAAGATGTAATCGCAATGCGATTAATACAGGTTATATTAATCGCATTGCGAATTCAACTTAGAGCTGGGTTCCTAATGGTTGTATTGCTAGAATATAACGAAGATTGAGAATATAGTGCTATATTCGTTATATTCGTCAATTCTAGCAATACAACCATTAGGAACTCAGATCTAAGTTGTAATCGCAATGCGATTAATGCAGGTTATATTAATCGCATTGTGAATTCAACTTACCACACTCTGCGTCAACTACGTAATTTTCCATGGGAGTTTTGCCATGGATCCCCCTCTGGCATGCCACAGTCCAGGTGTTAGTTCCCTTGAAACAACTTTTCCATCACTATTGTGGCTAGAAAGAGTCCCTGTGGGTTTTAAAATTCGCCTGTCTATTGAAGTCTATGGTGGTTTGCCCGTTCGCGAATATTTGCATAAATTCGCGTTCAAAATTTTTTATGTTCGCGACATCTCTAGTCGTGACGTCACTGGACAGCGGTAAACAGTGAGAAGGCCGCGGCGCTGCTGCCTTCTCAAACAGCTGAACAGCAGAACCCCTTTAAATCTAATTTAGCCTGTATTTCAGAAAAGTTTCTGTCAGGATTCAAACTCACAACCTTCTGTATTAGAGGCAAGACACTTAACCACTCAGCTATAATTGCTGCATTGCCAGCTGCTTAAAAGAAATATGAGACTCCTATTGTACTGTACTTATACTGAGACCTATACAGTAGAAGTCTAATATTTTTATTTTTTTTATTGACTGGCTATGCAGCTATATAGTGTAGTGGTTAAAGTTCTGGGCTGTGATGTAGAAGCTGTGAGTTCAAATACTGCCTAGAGTTGAGTGAACCCGAACTGTAAAGTTCAGGTTCGTACCGAACTTTAGGTTTTTCGGCATCCGGACCCGAACATTTACGTAAGGGTTCGGTGTTCGGCGTTTTCTTGGCGCTTTTTGAAATGCTGCACAGCAGCCAATCAAAAAGCGTCATACTACTTGCCCCAAAAGGCCATCACAGCCATGCCTACTGATGGCATGGCTGTGATTGGCCAACTGCAGCATGTGACCCAGCCTCTATTTAAGCTGGAGTCACATAGCACCGCCCGTCACTCTGCTCGGATTAGTGTAGGGAGAGGCTGCAGCTGCTGTGAGGGAGAGATCAGGGAGAAATCTTATCAAGAACTGCTTTTTTTACTCAGCGATCTACAGCAAATGCGTTTTGTGGGTGCAGTGCACAATTTTTTTAAGCCTGCCCTGAGCCAACTACTGCTGAAAACTAACTTTTTTTACTTCAGTTTGTCAATATCAATACATAATCAGCAGCCATTTTATGCAACGATAGTGCACCAGCACAGGCTATCTGCATGTCTGCAAGTCCAGAAATACAGCTTTTTGCTTACTGGGGTTATAAAAACTTTTTTTCATATAGTGCACATCTAGGATTAGACGTGTATAAGTGAGTGTCACATTTAGGCCAGAAATACAGCTTTTTGCTTACTGGGGTTAAAAAACCCTCTGATGTACTGCACATCTGGGATTAGACATGCATAAGTGACTGTCACATTTAGGCCAGAAATACATCTTTTTGCTTACTGGGGTGAAAAAAACCTCTGATATACTGCACATCTGGGATTAGACGTGCATAAGTGAGTGTCACATTTAGGCCAGAAATACATCTTTTTGCTTACTGGGGTGAAAAAACCCTCTAATATACTGCACATCTGGGATTAGACATGCATAAGTGACTGTCACATTTAGGTCAGAAATACGGCTTTTTGGTCACTGGGGTGAAAAAAACCTCTGATTTACTGCACATCTGGGATTAGACGTGCATAAGTGACTGTGAAATTTAGGCCACAAATACCGCTGTCATATAGAGTTTAAAAAATAAATTTAGTGCAATACCCTACATCAGGGTTTTTATTGGCAGTTAATTATTTTTAACAGACTTAACCACTTTTTACTTTGTTTTGTGAACGCTAACTATGAGGCAAACATCTAATAAGGGACGCGGTCGTGGTGGTGGTGGAGCCTCTGGTGCAGGGAGAGGACGTGGCCGTTCTGCCACAGCTACACGTCCTACTGAAACTACTACCTCAGGTCCCAGTAGCCGCCAGAATCTACAGCGATATTTGGTCGGGCCTAATGCCGTTCTAAGGATGGTAAGGCCTGAGCAAGTACAGGCGCTAGTCAATTGGGTGGCCGACAGTGGATCCAGCACGTTCACATTATCTCCCACCCAGTGTTCTGCAGAAAGCGCACAGGTGGTGCCTGAAACCCATTCCCATCAGTCTGTCACATCACCCCTGTGCATATCGGGGAACCTGTCTGAGCCTCAAGTCATGCAGCAGTCTCTTATGCTGTTTAAAGACTCTGCTGGCAGGGTTTCCCAAGGGCATCCACCTAGCCCTTCCCCAGGGGTGGAAGACATAGAATGCACTGATGCACAACCACTTATGTTTCCTGATGAGGACATGGGAATACCACCTCAGCACGTCTCTGATGATGACGAAACACAGGTGCCAACTGCTGCGTCTTTCTGCAGTGTGCAGACCGAAAAGGAGGTTAGGGGCGAAGACTGGGTGGAAGACGATGCAGGGGACGATGAGGTCCTAGACCCCACATGGAATGAAGATCGTGCCACTGACTTTCAGAGTTCGGAGGAAGAGGCTGTGATGAGACCGAGCCAACAGCGTAGCAAAAGCGGGAGCAGGGTGCAAAAGCAGAGCAGCCGTCGCCAAAACAGTTCGCCTGCTACTGGGCACCGTCACCAGGGGCCGAGCACACCAAAGGCAGCTTTAAGGAGTTCCCTGGCATGGCACTTCTTCACACAATGTGCTGACGACAAGACCCGCGTGGTTTGCACACTGTGCCATCAGAGCCTGAAGTGAAGCATTAACGTTCTGAACCTTAGCACAACCTGCATGACCAGGCATCTACATGCGAAACACGGGCTGCAGTGGAGTAAGCACCTTCAAAACCAAGAAAGGGCTCAGGCCCCTCCTGCTCCCTCTTCTGCTGCTGCCTCAGCCTCTTCCTCCGCCTCTGGAGGAACGTTGGCACCTGCCGCCCAGCAAACAGAGGATGTGCCACCAACAACACCACCTCCGTCACCAAGCATCTCCACCATGTCACACGGAAGCGTTCAGCTCTCCATCTCACAAACCTTTAAGAGAAAGCGTAAATTCCCACCTAGCCATCCTCGATCCCTGGCCCTGAATGCCAGCATTTCTAAACTGCTGGCCTTTGAAATGCTGTCATTCAGGCTGGTGAAGACGGACAGCTTCAAACAGCTCATGTCGCTTGCTGTCCCACAGTACGTCGTTCCCAGCCGCCACTACTTCTTCAGGAGAGCCGGGGCCTCCGTGCCCAACGGAGTATCAGAAAAAATCAAGTGTGCACTGCGCCATCTGTGGCAAGGTCCACCTAACCACAGATACGTGGACCAGTAAGCACGGCCAGGGACGCTATATCTCTCTAACTGCACACTGGGTAAATGTAGTGGCAGCTGGGCCCCAGGCGGAGAGCTGTTTGGCGCATGTCCTTCCGCCGCCAAGGAACGCAGGGCATCATTCTTTGCCTCCTGTTGCCTCCTCTTCCTACTCGGCTTCCTCCTCCTCTTCTACCACCTCCTCATCCGGTCAGTGACAGACCTTCACGTCCAAATTCAGCACAGCCAAGGGTAAACTTCAGCAGGCCATTCTGAAACTGATGTGTTTGGGGGACAGGCCCCACACCGCGCAGGAGTTGTGGCGGGGTATAGAACAACAGACCGACGAGTGGTTGCTGCCAGTGGGCCTCAAGCCCGGCCTGGTGGTGTGCGATAATGGGCGAAATCTCGTTGCAGCTCTGGGACTAGCCGGTTTGACGCACATCCCTTGCCTGTCGCATGTGCTGAATTTGGTGGTGCAGAAATTCATTCACAACTACCCCGACATGTCTGAGCAGCTGCATAAAGTGCAGGCCGTCTGTGTGTGCTTCCGGCGTTCTCATCCTGCCGCCGCTCGGCTGTCTGCTCTACAGCGTAACTTCAGCCTACCCGCTCACCGCCTCATATGCGACGTGCCCACCAGGTGGAACTCCACCTTGCACATGCTGGAGAGACTGTGCGAGCAGCAGCAGGCCATAGTGGAGTTTCAGCTGCAGCACGCACGGGTCAGTCGCACTGCGGAACAGCACCACTTCACCACCAATGACTGGGCCTCCATGCGAGACCTGTGTGCCCTGTTGCGCTGTTTCGAGTACTCCACCAACATGGCCAGTGGCGATGACGGCGTTATCAGCGTTACAATACCACTCCTATGTCTCCTTGAGAAAACACTTAGGGCGATGATGGAAGAGAATGTGGCCCAGGACGAGGAGGAGGAAGAGGGGTCATCTCTAACACTTTCAGGCCAGTCATTTAGAATTGGCTCAGAAACTGGATTTTTGCAACAGCAGAGGCCAGGTACAAATTTGGCCAGCCAGGGCCCACTACTGAAGGACGAGGAGGAGGAGGATGAGGAGGAGGATGGGGATGAAGCATGTTCACAGCGGGGTGGTATCCAACGCAGCTCGGGCCCATCACTGGTGCGTGGCTGGGGGGATACGGACGACGCCTACGATACACCTCCCACAGAGGACAGCTTGTCCTTACCTCTGGGCAGCCTGGCACACATGAGCGACTACATGCTGCTGTGCCTGTGCAACGACTGCAGAGTTGCCCACATTTTAACGTGTGCTGACTACTGGGTGGCCACCCTGCTGGATCTTCGTTACAAAGACAATGTGCCGTCCTTAATTTCCTCATTGGAGCGTGATCGGAAGATGTGCGACTACAGGCACACGCTGGTAGACGCGCTCTTTAGAACATTCCGGACTGACGCCGGGAGACAAGTGGAAGCACAAGGCGAAGGCAGGGGAGGAGGAAGAGGTCGCCAACGCAGCTGTGTCAGCGCCAGCACCTCAGAAGGCAGGGTTAGCATGGCCGACATGTGGAAAAACTTTGTCACCTTGCTGCAACAACCGGCCCCAACTGCTGATATGGAGCGTGTTAGCAGGAGGCAGCATTTGAACAACATGGTGGAACAGTACCTGTGCACACGCCTACACGTACTGACTGATGGTTCTGCCCCATTCAACTTCTGGGTCTCCAAATTGTCCACATGGCCAGAGCTTGCCGTGTATGCCTTGGAGGTGCTGGCCTGCCCTGCAGCCAGTGTACTCTCTGAACGTGTATTTTGCAAGGCAGGAGGCGTCATTACAGACAGACGCAGCCGCCTGTCCACAGCCAACGTGGACAAACTCATGTTCATTAAAATGAACCAGGTTGGATCCCTCAGGACTTGTCTGTATCTTGTGCAGAATAGACAGTTCTAACAGCCTCAACCATCCATCCTTGTACTCAAGTACACTTATTCCTTTTTTTTTTTTTATATGTCCCGATATTCTGTGTTGGCTACCTATTCCTCCTTCGCCGCCGCTTCCACCTAGGCCGCCACGTGAGCCTGCACGGCCACATCCACCCATTCACCACCTCCTCAACCTCTTCCTCCTACATCATTCCTAATTTTAAATTTTTTAAGGTCTTCTTATGTTTTTTTTATTCATTTCCCTATCCACATTTGTTTGCAGAGCATTTGCCATGCTCTTAAGCACATTTTGCTGCCATTTGCAGCCCTCTAGCTCTTTCCATTACATTTTTACAGCCATTTTAGTGCTCAAAAGTTCGGGTCCCCATTGTCTTCAATGGGGTTCGGGGTCAAGTTCGGGTCAAGTTCAGGTCCCAAACCCAAATTCTTTTTTTCAAGTTCGGCCGAACCGTCCGAACCCGAACATCCAGGTGTCCACTCAACTCTAATACTGTCACAAACTTTTTCAGAAATAGAGGCTAAACTTAATTTAAATATATATATATATATATATATATATATATATATATATATATATAGAATATAGAATATATTATAATATATGTAAACATATTATGGCTAAAACGATAGTAGTAGTTTCCCACATATTATGCATTCATATATATCAGAAGTATGATTTTTATATATATACAGATGTAGCAGGGTTAACACTCAAACTCTTAACTCAAATTTCTTAACTCATTGTGTTATCTTGAAACAAAAGCCATTGAAAAGCAATTGAAGGTGTTTGCTTAACGCATTTCGTTTAGATAACACATCTCATAAAGCATGAGTGTTAACTCTAGAACATCTGTATATATATAAATATATATATCTATATATATATTTTTTTTTTCTAGTAATTACACATTTATTTTGTGCTATATATTTTTTACAATTACCAAAAAAATATAAAATATATAAATCTAATTTAACCTCTATTTCTGAAAAAGTTTGTGATGGGATTTGAACTCACAGCTTCACAGCCCAGAACTTTAACCACTACACTATATTATAGCTGCATAGGCAGTTACTAAAAAATAAAATATGAGACTTCCTCTGTATAGGTCTCAGTAGAAGTACAGTACAGTAGAAGTAACTGGATATGCAGCTATTATAGCTGAGTGCTTAAGTGCCTTTCCTCTAATGCAAAGGTGTTGAGTTTGAATCCCGGCAGAAACTTTTCTGAAATTCAGGCTAAATTAGATTTAAATACACTGGATGTCCCCAAGCACTGGCTCCATATATGGACATAGCTATATATGGAGTCAGAGCAGGGACTCCTAAGCCGCAGACGCACACCGAGGGATTCCCTCACTGTACAGCGATCTTCTGCATAGAAATAGAGGCTAAATTAGGTTTAAATACACTGACTCGAGCATACATTGTGTTCTGCCGAGCATGCTCTCTTAACAATGCTCAGGACATTGATACAGATGGATAGTGTGGGGCGGGTAGCATTTTGTGTTGCACTGTGGTATGTGGTTCTGCTTGGGCAGGATTTTGTGCTGCACTAAGATACTGCTGATCTACTTCATCATCACTTCATCATTGTATTGTGATGGTGGCTTCCTGTTAAATTCTGAAGGTCTCTAAAAAAAAAAAATCGGGAAACATTACTTTCCTTTTGCCTCCCTCTTCCTCTTATAGTTTCACTTCTGGTGCAATTTTGATTTTAAGGCACATAAAGGAACAAAGGAGAATCACATCTCTTTGGAGCAGAGCGACTCTCCAGAGGTGAGGGAATTTTTTTCAAATTTGTTTTGTATATGAAGTTTTCAAAAAAATCCATTTGGACCTGAATCAGTTCTACTCAAACCAAATATGCTCCAATTGGTATCTAACAGTCTTTGGTCTCCTAGGACTCATATGTTTTCCAAAAGAGTTGAGGAAAAAGATATGAGACTCAGACAGGAGTAAGATAGAGAAAGATCATACTCCACTGTAAACAAGAGATATACTGGTACTAGATATTCTTTGAATGCTATGTGCACTATAGTTCTCTTTCGAATAGGACAAGAGTACTAAGTGTTTCAAGAGATGCCCTGGTTTCCTGAGTGGCCCTGAGGGTTCTCTTTCTCATTAGAGAGACCAACAAGTATGCTTAATGCTACTCTGCCTTTCTAGGAAACATACATGTACAATTTTGTTTCTTATATCTGTGGGCATTAGAGAAACATAATTGGGGTCGTTTACTAACTGATATATGCCAGTTCTATGGCATAAATCTGTTGCAGAGTGCGGAGCAAAGGGAAGGAGGTGGGTCGGCAGGCCCGTCTCATTTATAATTTTCTATGCCTGTTTTATTCATAGAAAATGTTCTAAATCTATGCCAGCAAGGAAGCTGACATAGATGTAGAGGCTCAAGGAAAATCCCAGCAGTCGTGTCTTCAATCAATAGGATATTTATTTCATCAAATTAGAAATGTCCACAATCCTGGACGCGTTGCGGCTAGCATGCCTTCATCAGCAGATACAGGTATAAAAAATGACCTAGTTTATATAAAGGGATATACTCCTCCCCTCATGACAACATCTCCCACCCCCGTTACCTACACAGGTGATGGGAGGGGTGTATAATTAACAAAGAAAATACGCCCATTAGTAAATCACCAAAAATGGGTCTGTGTCTCAGATTATACTTCACAATCACATGTATGCAAAAAAATGATTCAAAATCATATACACATTTATATATACAGTGGGATGCGAAAGTTTGGGTAACCTTGCTAATCATCATGATTTTCCTGTATAAATCGTTGGTTGTTACAATAAAAAATGTCAGTTAAATATATCATATAGGAGACACACACAGTGATATTTGAGAAGTGAAATGAAGTTTATTGGATTTACAGAAAGTGTGCTATAATTGTTTAAACAAAATTAGGCAGGTGCATACATTTGGGCACTGTTGTCATTTTATTGATTCCAAAACCTTTAGAACTAATTATTGGAACTCAAATTGGCTTGGTAAGCTCAGTGACCCCTGACCTACATATACAGGTGAATCCAATTATGAGAAAGAGTATTTAAGGGGGTCAATTGTAAGTTTCCCTCCTCTTTTAATTTTCTCTGAAGAGTAGCAACATGGGGGTCTCAAAACAACTCTCAAATGACCTGAAGACAAAGATTGTTCACCATCATGGTTTAGGGGAAGGATACAGAAAGCTGTCTCAGAGATTTCAGCTGTCTGTTTCCACAGTTAGGAACATATTGAGGAAATGGAAGACCACAGGCTCAGTTCAAATTAAGGCTCGAAGTGGCAGACCAAGAAAAATCTCAGATAGACAGAAGCGACGAATGGTGAGAACAGTCAGAGTCAACCCACAGACCAGCACCAAAGACCTACAACATCATCTTGCTGCAGATGGAGTCACTGTGCATCGTTCAACCATTCGGCGCACTTTACACAAGGAGATGCTGTATGCGAGAGTGACGCAGAGGAAGCCTTTTCTCCGCCCACAGCACAAAAAGTGCCGCTTGAGGTGGGCTAAAGCACATTTGGACAAGCCAGCTTCATTTTGGAATAAGGTGCTGTGGACTGATGAAACTAAAATTGAGTTTTTTGGCAATAACAAGAGGCGTTATGCATGGAGGAAAAAGAACACAGCATTCCAAGAAAAACACCTGCTACCTACAGTAAAATATGGTGGTGGTTCCATCATGCTGTGGGGCTGTGTGGCCAGTGCAGAGACTGGGAATCTTGTCAAAGTTGAGGGACGCATGGATTCCACTCAGTATCAGCAGATTCTGGAGACCAATGTCCAGGAATCAGTGACAAAGCTGAAGCTGCGCCGGGGCTGGATCTTTCAACAAGACAACGACCCTAAACACTGCTCAAAATCCACTAAGGCATTTATGCAGAGGAACAAGTACAACGTTCTGGAATGGCCATCTCAGTCCCTAGACCTGAATATAATTGAAAATCTGTGGTGTGACCTAAAGAGAGCTGTCCATGCTCGGAAGCCATCAAGCCTGAATGAACTAAAGATGTTTTGTAAAGAGGAATGGTCCAAAATACCTTCAACCAGAATCCAGACTCTCATTGCAACCTACAGGAAGCGTTTAGAGGCTATAATTTCTGCAAAAGGAGGATCTACTAAATATTGATTTCATTTCTTTTTTGTGGTGCCCAAATTTATGCACCTGCCTAATTTTGTTTAAACAATTATAGCACACTTTCTGTAAATCCAATACACTTCATTTCACTTCTCAAATATCACTGTGTGTGTCTCCTATATGATATATTTAACTGACATTTTTTATCGTAACAACCAACGATTTATACAGGAAAATCATGACGTTTAACAAGGTTGCCCAAACTTTCGCATCCCACTGTATATATCTCATACATTGCCAGGTATATAAGGCCCCTCACCGAATATTAGATGTCTGAAAAATAGAACATAAGCATAGTATTAGCTTATTAGATATGCATAATCTCATAATCCCTATTAAGGCCTCTGGGATGTAAAGTATCCAACGTGTGGATCCAATACGCCTCTCTGCGCAGTAACAGCTTCTTCAGATCACCTCATCTCCTAGGTCTTTTGACCTGTTCCAAAACTTGGAATCTCAACTGAGCTATCCCATGTTTGCAGTGTTCAAAATGAGATGGAATAGGTAACAATACATTTTTTGTACGAATGATCGATTTATGTTTCCCAATGCGATCCCTAATCGTTTGTGTAGTCTCCCCAATATATGTCAGGATGAATGAAATGACTCAACGATTTGAACAAAGGGGTTATCCCCGTTCCATCCTGAGTCAAACACAAACAACACTCATGGAATCTGGTAAATCATCTAGAGATACATCTTCTAGGGTAGCATTACTACACAAATTTCATCCCTATAACCAGAAATTAGATAATATTATCCGGAAACATTGGCCTCTGTTGCAGAAGGCTTACCCTATGATTGAGGCGTTTAAAAATCCACCTCTGATATGCAACAAGAAGAATTCTAGTTATAGGGATAAATTGATACATTCAGACATTGGAAGTACTAAGAAGACCCTGAAACAATCTGTATTAGCGACGCAACGCAAGGGCACGTTCCCATGTTTGCACTGTTCCCAATGTTCCCATATAATCAGAGGTTCTACATTCTTTCATCCCCATAGTGGGCGCCCTTTCTCTATTGAAGGTTTTTTCACATGCGAATCTACTAATGTGATATACTTAATAAAGTGCCCGTGTGGCCTATTATATATTGGGGAGACTACACAAACGATTAGGGATCGCATTGGGAAACATAAATCGACCATTCTTACAAAAAATGGATTGTTACCTATTCCATCTCATTTTGAACAGTGCAAACATGGGATCGCTCAGTTGAGATTCCAAGTTTTGGAACAGGTCAAAAGACCTAGGAGAGGAGGTGAAGCTGTTACTGCGCAGAGAGGCGTATTGGATCCACACGTTGGATACTTTACATCCCAGAGGCCTTAATAGGGACTATGAGATTATGCATATCTAATAAGCTAATACTATGCTTATGTTCTATTTTTCAGACATCTAATATTCGGTGAGGGGCCTTATATACCTGGCAATGTATGAGATATATATATATAAATGTGTATATGATTTTGAATCATTTTTTTGCATACATGTGATTGTGAAGTATAATCTGAGACACAGACCCATTTTTTGTGATTTACTAATGGGCGTATTTTCTTTGTTAATTATACACCCCTCCCATCACCTGTGTAGGTAACGGGGGTGGGAGATGTTGTCATGAGGGGAGGAGTATATCCCTTTATATAAACTAGGTCATTTTGTATACCTGTATCTGCTGATGAAGGCATGCTAGCCGCAACGCGTCCAGGATTGTGGACATTTCTAATTTGATGAAATAAATATCCTATTGATTGAAGACACGACTGCTGGGATTTTCCTTGAATATATGTGGATTTCATTCCTATCCCGTGCAACGTGCAAACAGAGTAAGTGCCGACTATTTCTTTTGTGAATAGATGTAGAGGCTGTCGCCTCTGCAAAATTTTGGCAGATCCACCACCAGCAGGTATCCAGGTGCTGGTTTAAAAAATGAAGAATGTTTTTTGTGGTACAGCTCCTTTAAAACCTTAGCGACCGCCAGTACACCTTTGTGGGGTGGTCGCTAATGGGCCTTAGACTAGGCCGCCGCCTGCTTATGGTAGCCTAGTCAAAGTGTTGCATGGGTATAAGGTGCAATGTCTGATGTGGTATGGTGGCAAGAAAGATGGCAGACTATAGCACTGTAGGGTAGTCCTTCTCTCTCTCTCAATTTCCCTTCACCACAGCTATAAACTGGCACCTGTGGCTGTAGGTGTCCAGTTGATAAATACATGCTTTGGGGTTTGCCTGAGCTGTGCTATGGTGATGGGTGTCTTAACATGTTGTCCCTCACCTGCAGCTGGATCTGTGAATATTTATTTTTGGTCACCATGCTGACTGCAGCACCTTAGTACTGAAAAATATCCATAGTCCTGGACCTTAAGTGTCCCTGTAGCAGTGTTCTTTAAGGCTGAGCTGATTCTGTGACCCTAAGACCATTGTAGATAGAGAAGATGTTTTTCCTCCTCCATCCTCAGTAGCCTAGCTAGCTCTCACTGGAACTCTACAGTTCCCCCTTCTGGTGGGAAATCGGGCCAGCCAACTCCCACCATGAGGGGAGAAATGGGATGGTAAGTCCCATTCTTAATGCCAACCAACCATTGCCAATTTACATATTACAACATAAAATGTAAATAATATTATATTACATAGAACAATTGCAGATACCCCCAGGTCTGGGGTACTACATCTATACAGGCTGACTGGAGAAAGACAGACTCAGAGGGAACTAGTAACCTACCCACTCACAAACCTGGGAAAATTGCCAACTGTAAAGACTGTGCTTATTGTGTACAGCGTCTTTGTGAACCATCCACCAACTGCTGCAGTAAAGTACAATGAACTTGTCTCATCTCTGCATTGCACTGCCTTCTGCATCGCCATAGTGCACATTACATTGACCATCTGTGGGACTCCTGCCTTCTACTCCCAAAACCTAACTCCAAGGGCATCTCCACTACCATCGGGCAGAAGGCCCAGAACCACTCACTTATTCTAATGTTGATGCTTGCATTGTATTTCATAATCGTTAGAAAGGCCTAATGTCCTGTCTTCACGTCTCTGAGAATTTTTTTGTAATAATTTCACTGCTTTTTGGCCTAGCGCCATTATGATACTGTATGCTGTTGGTGTATATACGTATATCCATGCTTGCTGAAATAAAGTTAGAAGTCATTTATGGAGAACACACCTCTCTGTGTCTCTGTAATGATTTCCTCGACTCAACCTTTGATTTGGTCCCACCATTACATCGGTAGAGCTGATTCCACTCTCAAAAATAAAAATACTGCACCCACATAAAAATGGCAGCTGATATGTGTATGATGATGCTTTGCAGCAGCTCATGTGTGTATTATGAGGTTCTGCAACAGCTGAGATGTGTATAATGATGCTTTACAGCAAGTGTTTTGTGTATTATGAGGTTCTTCAGCAACTGAGCTGTGTATTATGAGGTTCTGCAGCAGCTGAGGTGTGTAATATGAAGTTGAGGTGGGCTGCCATTTTTTGTTGAGGAGGGGGGAAGCCATTGCCTCATCTGCCCAGGGCAGAACCTTATCATCTTTAGCAATGAACCCAGGTTCTGTTTGGGATCCAGCAACGGTCAGTTTCGAGTATGGAGACATCATGGCGAGCGCTTCATTCCTGCCTTTGATGTGGAGCAACACACTGCACAACTACTGGCATAATGATCTGGGAGCCATCGCATATGACAGTTGGTCACCCCTAGTAGTGATACGAGGGAACAGCCCAGTGATATGTGTAGGACGTCCTACGGCCACAAGTGTTCCTCTCATGGCATGGCCTCCAACTGGCATTTTTCAGCAGGACACCTGACATATACTTCTGATGGAACCTGCGAACACGGTATAATTCTGCTACATATTTTTCGGCTATCACTGTCATGATATACTAGATAATATTTTCCTACACGGTAAATAATACCAATATACTATGCCCAATACATTAGCTCTAGCACTGCTCAAATATTAGCAATAGGTGTGGAAAGCAGCGAATCAAAGTATCTGAAGTGGACTTCAAACCGAATTTCAGGGAAAATATGTTAGCATGTCCATAATGGGTGGTCCACATGGATGGACTGTGGGATGTCTCGCAACAAATCTTTTATTAAAGGTATCTAAGATCATGGTGTCAGTTGTTTACAAGACCACAGAACCGGGCTTCACCTATAGGAGTCATCCTTCCCACTTACAAATCTAGGAGGATATGCGAGATCGTATATATACAGTATAGTGAACAGCAAACAGAAAAACATAAATCCTGACAACAATGAAAGGGCAGAGAACCACAAGACCCAGAACGCACTGATAGAACACAATAGACAAGAACAAGGTACTAATAACCTGGAAACAAATGCACAGCGTACAGTATATGCTATCCGCAGAAACCAGAGAAGTAAAAGGCCTGGATATAAAAAGGCTCAGCAATCAGCAACTCCACCCTAATTAGCCAAGCTAAGTTAAGCCATAAACTAAGGCTACTTTCACACCTGCGTTAGGTGCGGATCCGTCTGGTATCTGCACAGACGGATCCGCACCTATAATGCAAACGCTTAGATCCGTTCAGAACGGATCCGTTTGCATTACCATGAACAAAAAAAAAATTTTTTTTTATTTTTTTGGTTCATGATAATGCAAACGGATCCGTTTTGACTTTACATTGAAAGTCAATGGGGGACGGATCCGTTTGAAAATTGAGCCATATTGTGTCAACCTCAAACGGATCCGTCCCCATTGACTTACATTGTAAGTCTGGACGGATCCGTTTGCCTCCGCACGGCCAGGCGGACACCCGAACGCTGCAAGCTGCGTTCAGGTGTCCGCCTGCTGAGCGGAGCGGAGGACAGACGCTGCCAGACTGATGCATTCTGAGCGGATCCGCATACACTCAGAATGCATTAGGGCTTGATGGATCAGTTCGGGGCCGCTTGTGAGAGCCTTCAAACGGAACTCACAAGCGGAGCCCCGAACGCTAGTGTGAAAGTAGCCTAACCAAGACTCACATGCAAGGCAGTTCCATAACAATTGCCCCAACAATGCTAATAAACATTTGACCAGGATGGGCAATGCCTGCTGCTTATTACATCAATAAATCTGGACAGTGGGGTCGTAAACTATGTGATGAGCAGATGCCCAGGATCAGCTTACCCTTAGAATGTACTTTACCCATAGTGATTTGTTTTACAGTACTTGCAGTACCACTCCTAATCATGTGGTGTGCTAAGAATAAAAAATAAAAAATTATTAAGGAGATACCACAAATATTACGGCTGCACAGACTTATAAACAGATTACAATTCGGAGATTTTAACCCTCTTGACCTCCTGATTCTACCCTACATCTGCAATAGGCACACAATTCTTGAAACAAATCTGCAACACATACTGTAATAATTAGAGATGAGCGAATCGAATCCCAAAAAGTGGAATTTGATCCGAATTTCAGGATAAATTCTATTCGCCTCAAAGCCGAATTTCCTCGCGTTAGCGAATCGATTTAACCTAAAATAGTGTAAAAAACAAAATAATTCTTACTTACCTTCCCCATTTGTTCATGACGGGCTGCCAGCCGCCATCTTGATTGAAGATCTCGGCCGAAATCCCGTGCGTGGTGACTTCGCGAGCAAATTTTTTTTTTATGTTAATTTTACATTGTTTTTACACTCAGATGCCGTGATCATGTATGACCGCGGCAGGGGCTGACTGGCAACTTTTGGCCCAGGGGGCAAGTAACACCCAGAGGCCCACTGAGCCCCCTCCTGCTTTCCCATTTCCCCTGCCTCCTCCTGACCCCCTTCCCCCCCCTTGCCACTTTCGTCAGCCATGTAAATTACAACACAGGAAAACAAAATAAACTAGGGATGCTCCGATATATCGGCCGCCGAAACATATCAGCCGAAAATGGCATTTTTGGTATAATGCCGAAAGTGTCATTTTCTGGCTGATACAGTGTTGCATCCGTGTGTTCTCTCCTCCCCGCTGGGCACTGCTCTGTGTCCCAGCAGGGAGGAGAGAAACTGTGTCAGCCATCCGAGCACTGAAGGGAGGAGAGCGCAGTGAGTGGCCGACGTCTCTCCTCTCCACAATGCTCAGCCTCCTGTCACAGATTGGCAGAGCGGTGTGTGGGCAGAGACAGCTTGCAGTGCTGTCCCAGGAGGTTGAGCTCTCCTCTCCGCACCGCCTGCTCAGCCTCCTGTGACAGCGTGTCAGGAAGCATAGTGAGGCACAAACACGCAGTGATCAGTGATCACTGAGTGTTTGTAAATAATTGAGGACCTAGCATGTTTACTGTGTCCCCAATTATGAATAAAAAGAAAGTGATCTACAGGTGTGTTCATTCATAGTTGTAATTATAGTAAACACACTCTGTCCTCATGTTATGAATGAACAGAAACTCTCAGTATAGAGGATTCCTGTTCATTTGTAACAGGGGATACAGAAATAGAGATTGAGGACTTTGTGTCCTCAATTGCTTTTTCTATTTTAAAAGGGAATTATCAGGGGTCTGTTTAGACCCCTAATATTTCCCCGAAGCCCCTAAAAGTAAAGTAAAAAATCAAATTATTTAATAAAAAATGAATAATGAAATTAAAAGTTTATGAAAAAAAATGAAAAATGTAATAAAAAAATGTTCTGCTTCGGCATGACATTTTTTTTTGTTTCGTTTAGAAATTTGCATTTTGGTGCACTTCTAAAACAAGTCACACTGTAAGACTTTAAAATAAATAGAGAACTTTAATCCGATATACAGAAGCAAACATAAATTAAAAGGACATGCATTTCTTGAATTGTTTTTTTTCACACTAGCAAACAAACATGAGAACACAGTTTTTTTTCAAATAGTTAAGTGCATATTGCAACTGCTTAGTGCAGAACATATTATGATGTATTGCATACACCATACTAACATTTGGAGAGGTATGTTTTTCTCTAAAATTTCAAACCGTTAGCAAAGACCTCATCAAAGGAGAGGTCGTCCGAATTTTTTCAAGAACATCTGGAAATTGAACAAGTTCCAAAAGATCTCTTTCAACTGACATTATCATAAGTGCATCAAGAAGTTCTTGCCCCATGGTGGCTCTTAGGCGAGTCTTTATAAGTTTTAACTTACTAAATGCTCTTTCACATGCCACTTGAGTATATGATAGTGTTAGCAGGTATTCATAAACAACAGAGAGATTTTCATAAGCAGATGAAAAAAGATTATATTTTACAAGAAATCGGTGACAGCAAAGAAAACATTTGTTACAGGACTTGCATTTTGTTTCTTGTTCCATGGTATCAACTTTACAGGAGCCCCAGTCATCATCATCAGCATCAGTATTAACAGGATTATTATCCAGATAATCATCATCATCTTCTTCTTGCTGACAGCTACTGGGAACTAGGTCTACCTTCCCGCTCTCATGTTCTCTAAGATGTGGGAACAAGTTGGCAAAACTCTGTAGCTAAGTTTTCAGACCTGATTCATCCACGTTTGCCAATTGAGAAATTCTTTGTAGTGCTCCTGCCTCTAACACATTTGGATCTTTTCTGATTTTGTCAAAGAAACGAGGATCCAAGTATTGGGAGTCCTGAACTAGTTGTTTGTTTTCAGAAAATCGCTCATCCAGGCTTCCAATGATCTGATCCAGAATTGGTCTAAAAACTTCAACTCGAAAACGTTGGGTTTCACTAATAGGACGTTCATCAATTGAGGATTCGCCAGGCATACGCTTTTTTCGCCCAATTCTTCTCTCTTGTAGCTCTGACTCAACTTCCAGGGAATCAAGGCCCTCTCTTTCTATGATTAGGTCATTTATTTTTTTTGAAAACTGCTTTGCTTTCTCTTTTATATAAGAAAACTCAATTTTTTTTAGTTGGTCAACTGTACTTTCCACCATTCTCCATGCAACCATATAGTCAAGACCACTTGTTTGAAGATATCTTGAAACAGGGCCAATAACATCAAAAATAGACAAAAATAGATGTGCAGTTAAAATGGTCTTAAACAAACATAGGTTTTCTGACAGAGAAGAAGCCTCTGAAGTAGTCTTTGAATCAGACTGTTTGAACTGTGAAATCAACAATAAAACTTCTAAAGTGTCCAAAAATAGTGAGTGTTTTTCTCCAAATAGCCAGTGAAGGGCTTTATCTTTGGCCCACCATCTTGTCTCTCCAATTTTTTGCAACCTGAGCAGTTTCTCATGCCCACATCTCTTATCAAGCTGATCCCTCCAGACATTCATTCTCTTGTGAGAGTCCCCAATAAATGTTGCTAGGCGATGTAGGAGACCAAAAAAAGTTTTTGCCTCTAAAACATCACAGCAATCAGATATGCACAGGTTTAAAATGTGACTATAGCACCAAATGTAGACAGCATTAGGCACTTCCTTTGCAATCTGAGCACGCAACCCCACATAAGCACTTTTCATGTTTGCTGCTCCATCAAAAGACTCTCCTGCTATTTTTTGTAATCCAGTCCAAGAATTTGAAAACTTGACATTAAAAGTTCATTGAGTCCTCTTCCAGATGAATCTTTTACCGGTAAAACAGAGATGAGACGTTCCTTAACAGATTCCTCTTTTACATATCTAACAACCACAGTAGCTTGGTCAACTACTCCAACATCTTGTGTAGAATCTACTTGGATGCTAAATCTCTTTTCACCAATTTCAGACACTATTGATGACTTCATGGTCTGAACGATTGCCATAATAACTGTTTTTACTGTGCTATATGACAAAAATGTCACAAGTGATCCACGGCCAGCTGTCTGTTTTCCCAGGAGTCTTCTCTGTTTTTTACTCTTTTCACTTTCAGAAATGCATTTCCGAATGTGATTTTTAAGCGGAACGTCATAATTCGAGAGAAATAAAACCATTTCTAGAAAGTTTCCATGGTTAATTTCAGCATTGTTCAAATTATATAATGATTCATTAGTTCCATGGGCACGAAAAGGTAATCCTTGTTTTGCTAGCAGTTTAACAATATCAAAGATTCGTTTCATTACTTCTATGTTTTGAAGTATCTCCTTCTTTCTTTTTGAAGCATGTGCCTGGTTTATCAATGTATCAATGCCTCTGCTCTTTGTTATAGTAAAATATGTGTTCACAGCTTCACGGTGAGTTTTTGATATCTCATGTTTGTTAGCAACCTGATAACAATGCCTAAAATTTGTACACCCACTAGTGAACGATGAAGTGGAATTTGAAAATGCTATGCAGATACTGCAAAAAAAAGCTTCAAGCTTTCTATTGTTTACTCTGCAAGTAAACCATGAACACCTAATAAGTTCTCCATTTGGATTTCTACGGAAATAAAAATCGATTTCTTTAAAGGGAAGGCCTTCACAATCGGTAGTGCTTGGTTGCACTGGATGCATTTGCACAAATGCAATTTTTTCTGCCATGGAACATGTAGAAGGAAGACTAAAGAGAGTTTTGGTGGTGTCAAACTGAACATCAGAAGATGCAGACTCTTCTTCTGTTCTACCGCTTTCTAAATCATGAAAGCTTGTAGCTTCAGAGCAAGGAATGGGTGATTGTTCTATAATAGTCATTTCAGAACTGCTTTCAAAGTCCAACTCCTTCTCTACTAAGCTACTTGGACTTTGTGTTCTCAACTCCTCTTGAACTAGCACATCTTGCCTCACTGGAAGCCTATCCTGGTCTGTGCAAACCTCTGTTGGTCTTTCTTTGGGTACTGTTGCACCATGACCCTACAAAAAGTCATATCAAAATTATGAGCATTATGAGCAGTGCAGAAGGCTGCCTACCCCTGCTTTACAACTTCTAAACTTTCAACTCACCACTGCAAATGATAATTTCATTTGCTTAGGATCCTTTCCTGCTATGTCAAGCTCTTTAGCCCTTTTCTCCCGTATTTTTTGAGCTCCACTTTTTTCCTTGCTTTTTGATGGTATGCTCTCCATATTTATCAAAAAGGAATGGACTAAACGGTTTGCTGGACATCAAACAAATAAAAGGGAGTAACAATTAGGACAGGAATAAGGGCTTTATAGTACATATCCAGAATACAAATTAAAGCTTTATATATAGTACAGACCAAAAGTTTAAACACACCTTCTCATTTAAAGAGTTTTCTTTATTTTCATGACTATGAAAATTGTAGATTCACACTGAAGGCATCAAAACTATGAATTAACACATGTGGAATTATATACATAACAAACAAATGTGAAACAACTGAAAATATGTCATATTCTAGGTACTTCAAAGTAGCCACCTTTTGCTTTGATTACTGCTTTGCACACTCTTGGCATTCTCTTGATGAGCTTCAAGAGGTAGTCCCCTGAAATGGTTTTCACTTCACAGGTGTGCCCTGTCAGGTTTAATAAGTGGGATTTCTTGCCTTATAAATGGGGTTGGGACCATCAGTTGCATTGAGGAGAAGTCAGGTGGATACACAGCTGATAGTCCTACTGAATAGACTGTTAGAATTTGTATTATGGCAAGAAAAAAGCAGCTAAGTAAAGAAAAATGAGTGGCCATCATTACTTTAAGAAATGAAAGTCAGTCAGCCGAAAAATTGGGAAAACGTTGAAAGTAAGGGCTATTTGACCATGAAGGAGAGTGATGGGGTGCTGCGCCAGATGACCTGGCCTCCACAGTCACTGGGCCTGAACCCAATCGAGATGGTTTGGGGTAAGCTGGACCGCAGAGTGAAGGCAAAAGGGCCAACAAGTGCTAAGCATCTCTGGGAACTCCTTCAAGACTGTTGGAAGACCATTTCAGGGGACTACCTCTAGAAGCTCATCAAGAGAAAGCCAAGAGTGTGCAAAGCAGTAATCAAAGCAAAAGGTGGCTACTTTGAAGAATCTAGAATATGACATATTTTCAGTTGTTTCACACTTGTTTTTTATGTATATAATTCCACATGTGTTAATTCATAGTTTTGATGCCTTCATAGTCATGAAAATAAAGAAAACTCTTTGAATGAGAAGGTGTGTCCAAACTTTTGGTCTGTACTGTATGCCAATCATCTAAGGTGACCCGAAGGTGAGGGCATGCCATGCCAGTGTGCTCCCACAGGTGTAAGGGCACCACCGCACAAGCATTACTTACTGGAGCGTTTGGCATCCAGAGCAGGCCTTTGCAATGGAACCCTAAAGCTCAACACACACCTTAAAATTTGATTGTACAATTTCCTTTAGATCTACTAACAACAAAGTTTGCAAACTAATGTGGCATACAATGTGCGGTGTCACTGAAAAACGTAGGGGGTTCACTAAGGAGCCAAAGGATTAAGCTGAACATTCGGCTGTTCACATTCTGCTGTTTGGCCCCTGAGAGAATAGCCCGTACAAAAGTGAATAAACTGACGAATGTTTGCCTCAGCAGACCCAGATGTTGGATCGGCTGAGCTAACCAGAATACTCCCTTTGGTTCAGCCAAAAGTCCTGAGGCTGTTCAGCTTAACTGAAGGGGAAGTGAAGGGAGACGAAGCGATAAAATTAGCCGTACAGGACTGAAGTGAATAGTCGAAGAAGCTTCAGCTTCCTTCATTTCAGGACAGGTATTTATTTGGCAGCTTATTAAATAACACCCTCAGTGATAAAGGAGTATGATGTAAGTCATGTGGGGATAAAACAAAAAATTAACTCCTTAGGGTGCAAAACAAATCTGCACCTTAGTTGCAGATAATCACCATAAAGGGTTAATTTTTATAGTAATCTACTTTATTTGATTTGGTTTTTCTACATTTTAACATACCTCTCTGTCAGTGTTGACCGGAAGAAGGGGTAATGGCATGTCAAAGAGTTTTAACTAGATGTGCACCGAAATAAAAATTTCAAAACCGAACAGAGGTGTGACGTAGAGGTCAGTAAGGAAGTGCAAAGGTCATACAAAAAGAACATGGAGTTACTGTTACTCCTTTTCTTTCTTTATTCAGGTGTTGTTCCCTCTTGTCTTTCTCTCCTGGTAGTTGGGGCCTGGGGGTCAGATGAATGCTTCAGCAGCCTCTAGCCGCCGAGATAAATGCTCCT
The DNA here is from genome assembly GCF_905171765.1 of Bufo bufo. Lineage (NCBI taxonomy): Eukaryota > Metazoa > Chordata > Amphibia > Anura > Bufonidae > Bufo > Bufo bufo. The sequence continues at coordinate 33,130,370 of NC_053389.1, read as the reverse complement.
GCAGCTTCCTGTGGTGTCACTGTCTCCTCCCTTCAGGTCCCCGGATCACTTCACAGCCTGCCAATGGCTACTAGGTGGGCAGTCTCCCTCCCAGCCAATAGTAGCAGAAGTGGGCAGAGGGAGCTGCCGTGGCCGCAGAGGAGCCCGATCAGTGACACGCGTATTTGGGAAGGCAGCATGTTCTCTTCTGAAGTAGCAGAGCGGCCGAGAGGAGCTGGGTGACACTAGTGTTTGCGCCGACGGGGGCCATTTATAGAGGCAACAGTAGGGTGACCACATTTCCTAACTGCCATTCAGGGACACTTACTTTCACAAGTGCACGGTCACGCTACTTGGCCGCGCAGCAGGGCAGGGGAGGAGCCACACACACGACAGTACTATGCGATGCCGATCTGATTCGGAGATCGCATAGTATAAAGAAGTGACTGTCACCAGGGCCGGTTCTAGGTGAAATGGGGTCCTGGGGTGAAAAAGAATAAGGGGGTCCCCACATGACACTTGATGACTTTTGCAGAAGAAACTGTATATTGTGGGGCACGGTATATGCTATATGTGTATAACAAACATATTTCATATGAAAACTTACAATTACTTGGCTTGACCCTTGGGGATCTCGGACGCCTCCACACTTTGGTCGGGGCTCGGCGGAGCTGATGTGTTTTATCCTAATGAGAAAAATTTCATAATAAGGATTTGGAGAAGAGGCAGAGGGATAGCAGAGCAGGGATAGGCTAGTGCTGCTACTAGGGGGGTCATACCATGGGGTAGTAATAAAGCCCACCATAATGCCCCCACCATAATTCTCCTTATAATAGACAGTGCAAAAAATACCCCCTTGTAATGTCCCCAGTTGAGCTAATGTCCCCATAGTGCCCCCTATAAAGTGCCAGTAGCCAATAGGCCCCCCTATAATCTGCCAGTAGCCAATAGGCCCCCCTATAATCTGCCAGTAGCCATAGGCCCCCCTATAATGTGCCAGTAGCCAATAGGCCCCCCTATAATGTGCCAGTAGCTATAGTCCCCCCCTATAATCCGCCTGTAGCCATATCCCCCCCTATAATCTTCAGGTAGCCAATAGACCCCCCTATAATGTGCCAGTAGCCATAGGCCCCCCTATAATGTGCCAGTAGCCAAAAAGGCCCCCCTATAATGTGCCAGTAGCCAATAGGCCCCCCTATAATGTGCCAGTAGCCAATAGGCCCCCTATAATTTGCCAGTAGCCCATAGACCCCCCTATAATGTGCCAGCAGCCAGAGAGGGCCCCCCCACTATAATGCGCCAGTAGTCAGATAGGGCCCCCCTATAATGTGCCAGTAGCCCATAGGCCCCCCTATAATGTGCCAATAGGCCCCCCTATAATGTGCCAGTAGCTATAGGCCCCCCCTATAATCCGCCTGTAGCCATAGGCCCCCCTATAATCTTCAGGTAGCCAATAGACCCCCCTATAATCTGCCAGTAGCCATAGGCCCCCCTTTAATGTGCCAGTAGCCAAAAAGGCCCCCCTATAATGTGCCAGTAGCCAATAGGCCCCCCTATAATGTGCCAGTAGCCAATAGGCCCCCTATAATTTGCCAGTAGCCCATAGATCCCCCTATAATCTGCCAGTAGTCAGAGAGGGCCACCCTATAATGTGCCAGTAGCCAAAAAGGCCCCCCTATAATGTGCCAGTAGCCAATAGGCCCCCCTATAATGTGCCAGTAGCCAATAGGCCCCCTATAATTTGCCAGTAGCCCATAGACCCCCCTATAATCTGCCAGTAGCCAGAGAGGGCCCCCCTATAATGTGCCAGTAGCCAGATAGGGCCCCCCTATAATGTGCCAGTAGCCCATAGGCCCCCCTATAATGTGCCAATAGGCCCCCCTATAATGTGCCAGTAGCTATAGGCCCCCCCTATAATCCGCCTGTAGCCATAGGCCCCCCTATAATCTTCAGGTAGCCAATAGACCCCCCTATAATCTGCCAGTAGCCATAGGCCCCCCTTTAATGTGCCAGTAGCCAAAAAGGCCCCCCTATAATGTGCCAGTAGCCCATAGGCCCCCCTATAATGTGCCAGTAGCCAATAGGCCCCCTATAATTTGCCAGTAGCCCATAGACCCCCCTATAATCTGCCAGTAGCCAGAGAGGGCCCCCCTATAATGTGCCAGTAGCCAGATAGGGCCCCCCTATAATGTGCCAGTAGCCCATAGGCCCCCCTATAATGTGCCAGTAGCCAATAGGCCCCCTATAATTTGCCAGTAGCCCATAGACCCCCCTATAATCTGCCAGTAGCCAGAGAGGGCCCCCCTATAATGTGCCAGTAGCCAGATAGGGCCCCCTTATAATGTGCCAGTAGCCCATAGGCCCCCCTATAATGTGCCAGTAGCCAATAGGCCCCCTATAATTTGCCAGTAGCCCATAGACCCCCCTATAATCTGCCAGTAGCCAGAGAGGGCCCCCCTATAATGTGCCAGTAGCCCATAGGCCCCCCTATAATGTGCCAGTAGCCAGATAGGGGCCCCCTATCAGTGACAGAAATGAGAAAAAAAAAATTGTCAGTCAGACTTTTACTTACGAGCGACCTCCAGCACCAGCACCTGCTTCACTGAAATACTCCCGTCCCGCCTCCAGCCAGCGCTGCTGCCGAGGTCCTTACTTTACGGCACGCGCCGCCTGTGCCGGTCCGGCGGCCTCTCTGATAGGCTGCCGGCAGCACGCCTCCCCCGCTCCCCGTCTCCCTCTGCAGGCCGCAGTGCTGAGCGGCTGAGCCTGACAGACTCAGTCACAGATCATTCCGGCCCGGCCGGCCGGGACAGTAAGTCAACAGAGAGGCTCGGGGGGCAATTGCCCCCCTGCCTCCCGACCCAGTCCGCCCCTGGACCGCGGCTTCTGAGGGATACAATGACGGGGCGGCGCTATGGCAGCTCCCTGTTGGTGATGGCCTTGCGGTTCACCCAGCGGTTGGTTCGCGGCGAACTTTGCTCGTTCGCGGTTCGCCAAACATGCGAACATATGGCGATATTCGCGCCCGCCTTATTCTTTTACATTGTGAAGAAATTTGACCCATGACACATCCATCAGGTAATCCATCTAGTAATTATTTCTTGGCTGCAAATATGAGCTGAAGGTATTTCAGGTTCACCTGCCATTAAAATAAATGGGACCCACCGCAAACTCGTGGTTCGCGAACATTTGATCGGGTTTGAGAACCATCCCGGCAGATGTTCGTCCATCACTACTCCCTGTCATTGCACCCACTACTTACAAAATAATGCGCTTCCTAACGGAGTAATTCGTCACAAAGCAAATTTGTTCATAAAATTCGGCGAATCAGCCGAATCGAACTTTTCATAAATTCACTCATCTCTAATAATAATAATTCACAAGGTAATATATCTATATATAAAGAAGGACGTATATATGTATCTGTGTATGTTTCACGATCACTGAAAAACGCAACCATCGATTTCAACGAAACTTGCTATACACATCCCTTGCTACCTGGAAAGAAATCTTGTGGGGGTCTCAGCTCTCTAGGACGTACCGTTCCTGAGATATTCCCCAAAAAATGCAAATATGGCACATCACATGACCTACATTACCCAATTGAAGCCTGCAGGTCTTTCTCTTCATATTCCACCTGCTATACACACGGTCACATGTCCCTTATCAGCCAATAGAAGCTCGCAGGCCCTTAGTCTCCACATACACACAGTTTTACACCAGGTTTCCATAACAACCCAGCCCTTTTTCTTCACTGCTGTAGGTCAGCTTTAGGCTAGGGCTACAGGATGACATTAAGTCACACGACACATAGGACACATCTACACTGCTACATGCATCCATCTTGGATGGATTTTTTGCGACTGTCGTGCCGCAGTCGCAATATGTCGCATGTCGCAGTGCGACACCATAGCCTATCATTATAAAAATTGTTGCAGGACAATGGTACGACAAAATGTCGCACAACACATCTCGTCATATAGCCCTAGTCTTAAAGGGGCAGGGCGCTGTGAAGGTCACTGTTAAGGTGGCAGGGGCCACTATTAAAGGAGCAGCTGTTGTGGAGGTCACTGTTAAAGGGGCATTCACTGTGGATGTTACTGTTAAGGGGCAGACCGCTGTGGAGGTCACTGTTAAGGGGGCAGGGGCCACTGTTAAAGGGGCAGATGCTGTGGAGGTCACTGTTAAGTCAGCAGGGTACTGTGAGGTCACTGTTAAGGGAGCGGGGTACTGTTGAAATCACTGTTAAGGGAACGGGGTACTGTGGCAGTCACTGTTAAAGGGACGGGTGCTGTGGACGTCTCTGTTAAGGGGGCAGGGAATAGTGGAGGACACAGATAAGGGGACGGTCCCCTATGGAGGTCAGTGTTAAGGTGCGGGGTGCTGTATATGTCACTGTTAAGGGGGCGGGCCCCTGAGGAGGTCAATGTCAAGGGAGTGGGGTGCTGTGAAATTCACCGTTAAAGGGGCGGGCTGCTGTGAAGGTCAAAGTTAAGGGGATGGGCTGCTGTGGAGGTCCCATTTTAAGGAGGCGGGCACTGTGGGGGGGTCAGTGCTAAGGGGTGAGGGGCTGTGGAGTTCACTGTTAAGGGGGTGGGGTGCTGTAGAGGTCACAGTTATGGGGGATACTGTCGATATCTTTTAACGACACACAGTAACATTTAATGAAATAGATGAAATATACCCGTGAGAAGCCGGGTCCTTCTGCTAATCTATATAAATAATCCATATGTTCATTCACTGGATAAAGTTGCTGGCGGAGTATCCCCTACACAAACTTTGCAGTGCTGGGTTGGTTTGATGCATTTGAGCTGAATTTGTTGAGGTTTATGACAGGACAGGACAGCTCTGCTACATCTAATATCATTGTCTTGTATAATTCTAAACGTGATGACACATATTCTAGATCCTGTAGATCTGAAGGCTTACAGAGTTTTTGTGGCAGAAACCTACACTGGTATAATTTATTCTTTTAGGTTCAGGGTGGGGAAATTCTGAGAACCGTACGTCCTACCACCAGTTCAGCTTTGTTTCTTTTTTGCTTTCATGAAGTCTTTTGCAGATCCTTCGTCACTGAAGACTAAGGTAATATTCTTCCCTTCTTTAACTTAATTGATTATTTCCATGGTTTTCTATAATAATAAGATCATATCGTGGCAGCCATAGGGACCAAGGGCGACATGATTTTACCCTTTTTATTAACCATTTCTGCCAGATTTCCAGATTTAGGGCCACCTTGGGAGCCTTGGGTGTCTATGACTGTTCACCTTCTTTAGCCGTTGCTGACATTTTCACAGTGCTGTAATCTGCCCTCAACACAGAGGGTATAACGGTCCATACATGCAGCAAAGCCAGTAGCTTTGGGGTGCCTTATACATGTGAACATGGTTTACAACTTCACATTGTTTGTTATCTTCACAATCTAAGGTTACCTTGCAGGGGTAGCTATTTTGGGCTGCCATGGCACCAAAAACTACATAGTGTACAGAGCTGGTGACAGAAAGCTCTGTACACCATGTAGAGGCCATGCCACAGTATTGAAGCTCAGTTCCCATTCAGTACTCCAGTGCCAGAAACTACACTGTGTAAGGAGCCATCTGCTTCTGTTCTGTATACTGTTACTTTTCGGAGCTGTTTCAGTCTGAAACAGCTTATCTATGGGTGCGCTGGGTGTTGGAACCCCACTGATCAGATATTGATGACCTATCTTGAGTATAGCTCTTCAATATCAGAAGCATGGAAAACCCCTTTAAGTCAGTTTTGCAGGAGCTTGGGTTGCCTGTTGCACGATGGTTGATAAATTTGATGCATCTTTAAGCTTTTTACACTTCTCACTTGAGATTTTTTTCCATCTTCTGTCTTGAGATGTTTCTCAGTCTTCTGTCTAGAGATGTGTCTCAGTCTTCTTTCTTGGGACGTTTCTCCATCTTCTGTCTTCGGATGTTTCTCCATCTTCTGTCTTGGGATGATAAAGGTTTTTATTTATATTTTTTTACACTGTACACTATGCGGTAAAATTGACCTGTTATCTTCATTCTCCAGGTCAGTATGGTTACAACGATACCACACTTGTATAATCTTTCTTGCGTTTTAATACTGAAAAAAAAATTAAAACCTTTGAGGAAAAAAAAGTTTTTTATAACCATATTCTGACCCCTATAACTTTTTGTATGGGACTGTGTGAGGGCTAATTTTTTGTGGGATGATATGTTCTTTTCAGTTGTACTAATTTGAAGTGGGAGCGACTTTTTTATCACTTTTTATAAAAAAAATATTGGGTAATTGAAGTGACAAAAAATTGCAAATTGGCATTTTTTTTCCCGTTACGCCATTTGCCATGTGCCATTAATATTGTTATATTTTAATATTATGGGCATGTTCGCATGCGGTGATGCCCATGATGTTTTTTTATTTTTATTGTTTAAGTATTTTTATTTTTATTTTAAGGAAAGGGGGGTTATTTGAACTTTTTTTTTTATATATATTTGCAAAAACTTTTGTTTTTTTTACTTTTTTCAAGTCACCTTGGGTGACAATAACTGGCAATCATTAGATTGCCTATTGTGTTCATTGATGTCTATATAGACACCATTGAACACTTCATTTGCACTATACCAATACAATGCTGCCACCTAGTGGCCTGTATTGGTATAGTCATCTAATAGGCACCGAAGCCTGCTTGAGGCTTCAGCCTATTAGATCAATGTAACAGGTTCCCTGTTCTCAGCCGGGGAACGCTGTTACCGAAGCAGAAGTGCGCGACTTCCACTTCCGGACTGCGCAGATGCCGTGGTCTTATTTGACCACGGCATCTGAAATGGAAAATGTATGCGATCAACCTTATGGCTGATCGCATACATGTGCCACGGGTCTTTGCTATTTAAAATGTACGGCGAAGGTCCTGAAAAGGTTACGTTATACATGCAAAGCCTATTCAGTTATAATATTAATGCATTATATTGGAGATATTCCAATGGACATGTCCAGACCTGTTCGGACGCACTCAGGCTGATGTCAGCAGTAAGTATATAAGGCAAGCTGGACAGATTTTGATAAAGTGATCTGTTATAGTACTATCAGTTTTGAAACTTAAGATGGATAAAAGCAAATGTGTTAACGATCCAGACAATTTCTGCTACATATGTGACAAATACACTACTTATGATCAGCGCAAGAATCTGACAAAGCGAGTGCGTCTTGCAGCTTGGGATGCATTTGTGCTAGTAGTGCAGATCTTCCTTGGGAACAGACGAGCTGCAAACTATGCTGAATAAGTAGACAACATGCTTACAGCATATGAACAACTTGGCTGCCGAATGTCATTGAAAGTGCATTTCTTGCATTTCCCATCTTGACTTTTTCTCACCCAATTTGGGACACGTAAGTGACGAACATGGAGAGCGGTTCCATAAAGATATTTCTACAATGGAGAACAGGTATCAAGGCCGCTGGCATCCCAACATGATGGGGGACTACTGCTGGTTTTTACAGCGGGAAAATATGACCGTTCACAAACGCAAAAGCAGATGCTGCAACACTTTTAACAGTACTGGGCCTTGCTCAAGTAAGACTTTTAAACTGAAAGATGAGACTTTTTGAAATGTTGTCATTCCATTACATTTTCATACACTGTTTACTACGCAAACTTTGATGTAGATCAGGTAATTGTTGGAGTAAAACTCGCTCTGTTCAAAATTATTCAATGCTTTCCAAGTGCTTAATTCATTTAGGTATACTTATGCATAGCAAAATTTTGTGACGTGTTACAACAATTCTGACTTCGGATTTGTAATCCGCACACTCGATTTAGTATAGGACAAATGGTTTTTGCCCAGTAGCAGATGAAAAGGTTTTTTTTGTTGCATGGTGTTATTGGTAAATCCCCTGCAAACAAATGTGGATAGGGAAATGAATTAAAATAAAAATAAAAAAAATAACAATTAACCAATATCAATTGGACAGAGGTCCCATAGCAGAGAATCTGGCTTCACGTCAGCAGAGAATCAGTCTCTTCATGCCATAGCAGAGAATCTGGCTTCATATCAGCAGAGAATCAGTCTCTTCATGCCATAGCAGAGAATCTGGCTTCATGTCAGCAGAGAATCAGTCTTCATGTCATAGCAGAGAATCAGGCTTCACGTCACCCACCACTGGAACAGGGCACTGTCACATATTTAGGCCCCGGCACCCAGACAGAGGAGAGAGGTCCCGTAACAGAGAATCTGGCTTCATGTCAGCACAGAATCAGTCTTCATGTCATAGCAGAGAATCAGGCTTCACGTCACCCACCACTGGAAGAGGCCACTGTCACATATTTAGGCCCAGGCACCCAGACAGAGGAGAGAGGTCCCGTAACAGAGAATCTGGCTTCATGTCAGCACAGAATCAGTCTTCATGTTATAGCAGAGAATCAGGCTTCACGTCACTCACCACTGGAACAGGCCACTGTCACATATTTAGGCCCCGGCACCCAGACAGAGGAGAGAGGTCCCGTAACAGAGAATCTGGCTTCATGTCAGCACAGAATCAGTCTTCATGTCATATCAGAGAATCAGGCTTCACGTCACCCACCACTGGAAGAGGCCACTGTCACACATTTAGGCCCTGGCACCCAGACAGAGGAGAGAGGTCCCGTAACAGAGAATCTGGCTTCATGTCAGCACAGAATCAGTCTTCATGTCATAGCAGAGAATCAGGCTTCACGTCACCCACCACTGGAACAGGCCACTGTCATATATTTAGGCCCCGGCACCCAGACAGAGGAGAGAGGTCCCGTAACAGAGAATCTGGCTTCATGTCAGCACAGAATCAGTCTTCATGTCATAGCAGAGAATCAGGCTTCACGTCACCCACCACTGGAACAGGCCACTGTCACATATTTAGGCCCCGGCACCCAGACAGAGGAGAGAGGTCCCGTAACAGAGAATCTGGCTTCATGTCAGCACAGAATCAGTCTTCATGTCATAGCAGAGAATCAGGCTTCACGTCACCCACCACTGGAACAGGCCACTGTCACATATTTAGGCCCCGGCACCCAGACAGAGGAGAGAGGTCCCGTAACAGAGAATCTGGCTTCATGTCAGCACAGAATCAGTCTTCATGTCATAGCAGAGAATCAGGCTTCACGTCACCCACCACTGGAACAGGCCACTGTCACATATTTAGGCCCCAGGACCCAGACAGAGGAGAGAGGTCCCGTAACAGAGAATCTGGCTTCATGTCAGCACAGAATTAGTCTTCATGTCATAGCAGAGAATCAGGCTTCACGTCACCCACCACTGGAACAGGCCACTGTCACACATTTAGGCCCTGGCACCCAGACAGAGGAGAGAGGTCCCGTAACAGAGAATCTGGCTTCATGTCAGCAAAGAATTAGTCTTCATGTCATAGCAGAGAATCAGGCTTCACGTCACCCACCACTGGAAGAGGCCACTGTCACACATTTAGGCCCTGGCACCCAGACAGAGGAGAGAGGTCCCGTAACAGAGAATCTGGCTTCATGTCAGCACAGAATCAGTCTTCATGTTATAGCAGAGAATCAGGCTTCACGTCACCCACCACTGGAACAGGCCACTGTCACATATTTAGGCCCCGGCACCCAGACAGAGAAGAGAGGTCCCGTAACAGAGAATCTGGCTTCATGTCAGCACAGAATCAGTCTTCATGTCATAGCAGAGAATCAGGCTTCACGTCACCCACCACTGGAACAGGCCACTGTCACATATTTAGGCCCAGGCACCCAGGCAGAGGAGAGAGGTCCCGTAACAGAGAATCTGGCTTCATGTCAGCACAGAATCAGTCTTCATGTTTCAGCAGAGAATCAGGCTTCACGTCACCCACCACTGGAACAGGCCACTGTCACATATTTAGGCCCCGGCACCCAGACAGAGGAGAGGTTCATTCAACTTTGGGTTGCCCCGCAATATAATGGTAAAATGAAAATAAAAATAGGATTGAATGAGGAAGTGCCCTGGAGTACAATAATATATTGTTAAGGGGAGGTAGTTAATGTCTAATCTGCACAAGGGATGGACAGGTCCTGTGGGATCCATGCCTGGTTGATTTTTATGAACGTCAGCTTGTCCACATTGGCTGTAGACAGGCGGCTGCGTTTGTCTGTAATGACGCCCCCTGCCGTGCTGAATACACGTTCAGACAAAATGCTGGCCGCCGGGCAGGCCAGCACCTCCAAGGCATAAAAGGCTAGCTCTGGCCACGTGGACAATTTGGAGACCCAGAAGTTGAATGGGGCCGAACCATCAGTCAGTACGTGGAGGGGTGTGCACAGGTACTGTTCCACCATGTTAGTGAAATGTTGCCTCCTGCTAACACGTTCCGTATCAGGTGGTGGTGCAGTTAGCTGTGGCGTCTTGACAAAACTTTTCCACATCTCTGCCATGCTAACCCTGCCCTCAGAGGAGCTGGCCGTGACACAGCTGCGTTGGCGACCTCTTGCTCCTCCTCTGCCTTCGCCTTGGGCTTCCACTGGTTCCCCTGTGACATTTGGGAATGCTCTCAGTAGCGCGTCTACCAACGTGCGCTTGTACTCGCGCATCTTCCTATCACGCTCCAGTGTAGGAAGTAAGGTGGGCACATTGTCTTGGTACCGTGGATCCAGCAGGGTGACAACCCAGTATTCCGTACACGTTAAAATGTGGGCAACTCTGCTGTCGTTGTGCAGGCACTGCAGCATGTAGTCGCTCATGTGTGCCAGGCTGCCCAGAGGTAAGGACAAGCTGTCCTCTGTGGGAGGCGTATCGTCATCGTCCTGTGTTTCCCCCCAGCCACGCACCAGTGATGGGCCTGAGCTGCATTGGGTGCCACCCCGCTGTGAACATGCTTCATCCTCATCATCCTCCACCTCCTCCTCATCCTCCTCGTCCTCCAGTAGTGGGCCCTGTCTGGCCACATTTGTACCTTGCCTCTGCTGTTGCAAAAAACCTCCCTCTGAGTCACTTCGAAGAGACTGGCCTGAAAGTGCTAAAAATGACCCCTCTTCCTCCTCTTCCTCCTGGGCCACCTCCTCTTTCATCATCGCCCTAAGTGTTTTCTCAAGTAGACATAGAAGTGGTATTGTAACGCTGATAACGGCGTCATCGCCACTGGCCATGTTAGTGGAGTACTCGAAACAGCGCAACAGGGCACACAGGTCTCGCATGGAGGCCCAGTCATTGGTGGTGAAGTGGTGCTGTTCCGCAGTGCGACTGACCCGTGCGTGCTGCAGCTGAAACTCCACTATGGCCTGCTGCTGCTCGCATAGTCTGTCCAGCATGTGCAAGGTGGAGATCCACCTGGTGGGCACGTCGCATATGAGGCGGTGACCGGGAAGGCCGAAGTTACGCTGTAGCGCAGACAGGCGAGCAGCGGCAGGGTGTGAACGCTGGAAGCGCGAACAGCCGGCCCGCACTTTATGCAGCAGCTCTGACATGTCGGGGTAGTTGCGAATGAACTTCTGCACCACCAAATTCAGCACATGCGCCAGGCAAGGGATGTGCGTCAAACCGGCTAGTCCCAGAGCTGCAATGAGATTTCGCCCATTATCGCACACCACCAGGCCGGGCTTGAGGCTCACCGGCAGCAACCACTCGTCGGTCTGTTGTTCTATACCCCGCCACAACTCCTGTGCGGTGTGGGGCCTGTCCCCCAAACATATGAGTTTCAGAACAGCCTGCTGACGTTTACCCCGGGCTGTGCTGAAGTTGGTGGTGAAGGTGTGTGGCTGACTGGATGAGCAGGTGGAAGAAGAGGAGGAGGAAGCTGAGTAGGAGGAGGAGGAGACAGGAGGCAAAGAATGTTGCCCTGCGATCCTTGGCGGCGGAAGGACGTGCGCCAAACAGCTCTCCGCCTGGGGCCCAGCCGCCACTACATTTACCCAGTGTGCAGTTAGGGAGATATAGCGTCCCTGGCCGTGCTTACTGGTCCACGTATCTGTGGTTAGGTGGACCTTGCCACAGATGGCGTTGCGCAGTGCACACTTGATTTTATCGGACACTTGTTTGTGCAGGGAAGGCACGGCTCTCTTGGAGAAGTAGTGGTGGCTGGGAACAACATACTGTGGGACAGCAAGCGACATGAGCTGTTTGAAGCTGTGTGTGTCCACCAGCCTAAATGACAGCATTTCATAGGCCAGTTGTTTAGAAATGCTGGCATTCAGGGCCAGGGAGGGATCGAGGGTGGCTATGTGGGAATTTACGCTTTCTCTCAAATGTTTGTGAGATGGAGAGCTGAACGCTGCCGTGTGACATGGTTGAGATGCTTGGTGACGCAGGTGGTGGTGTTGGTGGTACATCCCATGTTTCCTGGGCGGCAGGTGCCAACAATCCTCCAGAGGCGGAGGAAGAGGCCGAGGCGGCGGCAGCAGCAGAAGAGGCCGAGGCGGCAGCAGCAGAAGAGGTAGCAGGGGGAGCCTGAGTGACTTCCTTGTTTTTAAGGTGTTTACTCCACTGCAGTTCATGCTTTGCATGCAGGTGCCTGGTCATGCAGGTTGTGCTAAGGTTCAGAACGTTAATGCCTCGCTTCAGGCTCTGATGGCACAGCATGCAAACCACTCGGGTCTTGTCGTCAGCACATTGTTTGAAGAAGTGCCATGCCAGGGAACTCCTTGAAGCTGCCTTTGGGGTGCTCGGTCCCAGATGGCGGCGGTCAGTAGCAGGCGGAGTCTCTTGGCGGCGGGTGTTCTGATTTTGCCCACTGCTCCCTCTTTTGCTACGCTGTTGGCTCGGTCTCACCACTGCCTCTTCCTCCGAACTGTGAAAGTCAGTGGCACGACCTTCATTCCATGTGGGGTCTAGGACCTCATCGTCCCCTGCATCGTCTTCCACCCAGTCTTGATCCCTGACCCCCTGTTCAGTCTGCACACTGCAGAAAGACGCAGCAGTTGGCACCTGTGTTTCGTCATCATCAGAGACGTGCTGAGGTGGTATTCCCATGTCCTCATCATCAGGAAACATAAGTGGTTGTGTGTTAGTGCATTCTATCTCTTCCACCCCTGGGGAAGGACTAGGTGGATGCCCTTGGGAAACCCTGGCAGCAGAGTCTTCAAACAGCATAAGAGACTGCTGCATAACTTGAGGCTCAGACAGTTTCCCTGATATGCATGGGGGTGATGTGACAGACTGATGGGCTTGGTTTTCATGCGCCATCTGTGCACTTTCTGCAGAAGACTGGGTGGGAGATAATGTGAACGTGCTGGATGCACTGTCGGCCACCCAATTGACTAATGCCTGTACCTGCTCAGGCCTTACCATCCTTAGAACGGCATTGGGCCCCACCAAATATCCCTGTAAATTCTGGCGGCTACTGGGACCTGAGGTAGTTGGTACACTAGGACGTGTGGCTGTGGCAGAACGGCCACGTCCTCTCCCAGCACCAGAGGGTCCACTAACACCACCACGACCATGTCCACGTCCGCGTCCCTTACTAGATGTTTTCCTCATTGTTCCCGTTCACCACAATTTTGAAAATGGCAAATTTGGGAATAGTTTTCCAACCCAGAACAAAAACTGTGCTTTTACGGTCACTACAAAAAATTTGACCAGCTAAAACAGTACTGATTTGGAGGAATATAAATGTCAGGGCTATTTTTTAGGCGCTGTGTGACAGGTATACCTTTAATCACATAATTAGACTTGTATCTGCACTGTAAAGTGTGTGTTAAGTTTTTCAGAATGACACTATCAGCACCTTGAATCTAATATACCCTTTTTGGGATAGATTTAAAGTAGGCCTGATATAGCAGAAACTACTAATTTAGAAAATGGCAAATTTGGGAATAGTTTTTCAACACAGAACAAAAACTGTGCTTTTACGGTCACTACAAATAATTTGACCAGCTAAAACAGTACTGATTTGGAGGAATATAAATGTCAGGGCTATTTTTTAGGCGCTGTGTGACAGGTATACTTTTAATCACAGAATTAGACTTGTATCTGCACTGTAGCGTGTGCGTTAAGTTTTTCAGAATGACACTATCAGCACCTTGAATCTAATATACCCTTTTTGGGATAGATTTAAAGTAGGCCTAAATGTCAGGGCTATTTTTTAGGCGCTGGGTGACAGGCTCAACTTGCCCCTGATGTAGTATATGGCCAAAAAATAACCACACTATTGATGGTTAAATGCACTTGGGTGACACAGGCTCAGCCTGCACCCGATGTAGTATATGGCCAAAAAATAACCACACTGTTGATGGTTAAATGCACTTGGGTGACACAGGCTCAGCCTGCACCTGATGTAGTATATGGCCAAAAAATAACCACACTGTTGATTGTTAAATGCACTTGGGTGACACAGGCTCAGCCTGCACCTGATGTAGTATATGGCCAAAAAATAACCACACTGTTGATGGTTAAATGCACTTGGGTGACACAGGCTCAGCCTGCACCTGATGTAGGATATAGCAAAAAATAACCACACTATTGATGGTTAAATGCACTTGGTGGTAGCTTGTGCTGTCGCACCACAAGCCACAAAATGGCCGCCGATCACCCCAGAAAAAAGTGATATAAAAACGCTCTGGGCAGCCTAAAAAAAGTGAGCAATTCAATATCAGCACTTCAATGATCCACAGCTGGAGATCGATTACTGAATTAAGTCTTTTGGAGGAGTTAATCTGCCTAATCTCACCCTAACGTCGCAGCAGCAACCTCTCCCTATGCTTGAATCAGCAGAGTGACGTGCAGCGCTACGTGACCCAAGCTTATATAGAGGCTGGGTCACATGCTGCACTGGCCAATCACAGCCATGCCAATAGTAGGCAAGGTGATGGCCTCTTGGGGCAAGTAGTATGACGCTTGTTGATTGGCTGCTTTGCAGCCTTTCAAAAAGCGCCAAGAAAGCGCCGAACACCGAACCCGAACCCGGACTTTTACGAAAATGTTCGGGTTCGGGTCCGTGTCACGGACACCCCAAAATTCGGTACGAACCCGAACTATACAGTTCGGGTTCGCTCATCCCTACTGTCCGCATCCGTTGCACCGTTTCGTGGCCCCGCAAAAAAAATATAACATGTCCTATTCTTGTCCGCGCTTTGCAGACAAGAATAGGCAGTTATATTAAAGGCTGTCCGTGTCGTTCCGCAAATTGCAGAACGGACACGGACGCCATCCATGTTTTGCGGATCCGCAGATTTGCGGACCGCAAAACACACAACGGTTGTGTGCATGAGGCCTTAACAAAAGTTCCAAAACTGTATTACCTGGTAAGAGTCCACTGTAGCAGAACTTTCATTTCAACAAAATAGCTCTGTGTTGACCGCAGTGTAACTCTGCATCTCATCCATGTTGGTGACATCTCTAAAAGTTAGAAATTTACAAAATTTTCCCCTTAGAAAACAGAATGTCTAGTCTGATGTATGGGGTAAATATGGTGTGTGCCTGTCTTTTAAGGGCAGATCTTTACTATCGAAATGCATGAAGGAGGTACAAATGATAAAATGTGGAAACTTGGGATAAGACTGCTCAATAATAACACAGGAGATCTCTTTGTAGAGCCAGCCATACACAGCTTATTAGGTTCTGCGTTAAGATTACGTGGAGGAGAGAAAACTCAATGGTGTAGTAATCTGCCCTGAATTCCCTTATTCATTGTAGAGAACCTCAACTGATTTAGTGATTACTTGTTATCCGAGGTCCAAAGAGCGAAGGTCTTGATGAGCCTGAAAACCCTAATTTTCATACATGTGTAAGCAGTTTCAATATTTTTTCTAGTCCTTATCTAGAACTTTTCTTGGAAGAAGTGAGTCTCTTTTCAGCAACAATCACATTTTTCCTTGTATTTTAGCTAATGACATTTTTAGAGCATCCAGATGAGATCTACAGCAAGAGAGGCACGTTATTTATACCAGTCCCTAAACCTGTACACATGGAATTGAAATAAAGAAGGGAGGACAGCACGCCTAGTTTAGTGAGCGATGGGTGCACGTCTCCAGGGGAGTGGTAATCTTCCCCACATGGATCAGATGATCAGCGAAGTATAAAAAAGTTGATGGAGACAGCACGTCCTCAAGTGAAGACTTATTCTAGATGCGACGTTTAAGCTATTAGAGCCTTTTTCAAGTGTCTTGCTTGAAAAAGGCTCTAATAGCCAAAACGTTGCATCTGGAATAAATGTTCACTTGAGGATGTGCTGTCTCCATCAACTGGGGAAGATTACCACTCCCCTGGAGACGTGCACCCATCGCTCACTAAACAAGGCATGCTGTCCTCTCTTCTTTATTTCAATTCCATGTGTACAGGTTTAGGGATTGGTATAGATAGCGTGCCTCTCTTGCTGTAGATCTCATCTGTCTCCATCAACTTTTTTCAACTTTTTGCCGATCATCTAAACCTGTACACAGTCAGGGGCATTAGGCCTATTACACCATGGAGTAGATCTGGTATTGGGGGGGGGGGGATTTGGATAATAGACCCATCCTGTTCTAAATGTTGAAAACCCAATAATAATCTATGTAAATCTAGCCTTCATCTCTATCCTTGTGTTTTACAGACCACAACATACATGCCACACAGGAGAATCATGTTCTTCTATTTAGCAACCCTTCTCCTACTTCAGAAACTTGGTAAGAATCAGTGATCGTCCATTAACATATTTTCAGTTTCCACTTGGTCTCAATAAAAAAAAATTTGGGGGGGTGCTTTCAATTTAATTAAGCAGCATATAAACGTGATTACTGCAGCAATACCCACAGTGTGACATCAATCTACCTGCGTGTGTTAAGTTAAAATTGGGCATCAAGCTTCAGTTTTCCATTTATGTATTTTCAGTTTCCACACAGTTTAAATTTTTGGGGCGATTTTTAAATATTATTACACTAGCATATTTAAGTGATTACTACAAAACACAAAGTATAGCAGCAATCTGTGTGTATTAACAAGAAATTGAGTGTCAGGCCTCAATTGTCCATTTCCTTAATTGTGTTTCCATGTGATTGGAATTTGAATGTTTTTTTATGTTTTTTTGGGACTTGTTCAATTTAATTAAACACAAGCATAGAGGTGATCAACACCAATACACAGGGTAGTGCACAACATTATCTGAGAGGCCCAAAAATGTGTGCACCACGGAAGGGTTCCAAATGAAAGACCCAGAGCCGGAATGTGGTTAGTAGCAGCACCAACTATCCAGCCAGAAGTAGTAGCAGTAGTAGTAGTAGGCCACAGTTGTCCATTCTGGCTTCAGAAAGGTGCAACAAATTATAGTTGCGGAAAAAGAGGATGAGATTGTGGATTGGATGGCTCAATCCTCTCAGTCGCAGCAGGATGACATGAAGTTGACTTTAGAGTCCAATACTGTGCCTTGGAGCCAGGGGTAACAGCGTTCCTCCTGCTCCTCATCCTTGTGGCCTTAAAAAAGGCTTTCAGTGGAATACTCCCAGTCTTCACTACCCCTGCCTAGAGGGGTGCCTTCCTTTTTCCTAAAAAGTGGCAAGAAAACTCCACCACACCTAAGGCAGAAAGTCAAGAGAGTCTCCCTGTTTATGACTTGTGTTAGAGCTCTCACCGTTTGGGCTGCCCTGAGGAGAAGGTTGGGGAGGAGGCTAGTGACCCCATGCATACCTGTAATGATGGTGGTGGTAACAGTGGCATCAATAGCCATGGTATTGGTGGTACAGGCAGTGACAGTAGCAGTTGGGGAAAATGCAGAGCAGGAGAGGGTGGCCCGTGAGCTCACCATGATATCTCACAGTCTGATAAAAGTGGCAGGGAGGGTGAGGACTCTGATTATGATTGTGTGCTGGACAGGACCTGGAAGGTGGATCAGGGTGCTAAAGAGGAGGCAACATCAGTGGAGAAGTGTGGTGGCAACAGCAATAAAGAGCAGAAGCCACATAACTGGCAGAGAACAGCCAGAGCCACATCTGCTTTGGGATCTGGTGATTTTGCTGATGTTGTGGGTGGGTTAGGCCCAAAACGTGACAGAGCTAAGCCCAGCATGTCTGCCTGTAGCTCTGTGTGAGCAACTCCCATATGGCGCTTTTTCTCCACAAGACAGGCACAAAAAAGCACAACCGTGTGCAAGATCTGCAGGATTAAAATAAGCTGTGGCCATTCAAACATAATTATAGGTACCAGAGGTTTATTGAAGCACATAAGTCGGCTTTGGGAAAGCCAACCCGCATCCCCAAGCAGTACACTATCTTTGTCATCATCACCTTCTTCTTCTCCTGCTCCTTGTCCTCTGCTCCATCCTGAGACATCTATAACAGAACATTTGGCCATGAAAAAACATTTCTCCTCCAGAAAATACCTCGTCTACAAGCTGAACCCTGCCCACGTTGCTAGTGGTGCAGTCGCTGTAGTACCTTTGTAGTAAAGACATGTACTCTCATGTGGCAGAGAATGCGGGCCACTCACTGTTCATCAAGCTCCACTCCAAGATGGACACCTGGAGCAGCTGTTATGGGCATGGACAGTACATGACATGTCTTTCAGGGCCCACTGGGTCAATGTAGTGGAGAGGCAGCAGCCCAGCAACATAGCCAGGTCCTTTTGACCACCTTTCACCATACCACTGTAGCGGTCAGAGGAGGGAGAGACCGCAAAGCAGGATTCAAGTACAGTACAGCGGACAAGGAGACTGAAGCAAAAAACGGCTTTATTAAGAAGCAAAATGAAACTGCCGGAAAACCTGAGTAACAATTCCAGTGTTTTCTGGCAGATGTCCTATTCGTCCACAGGGTTTAAACTAGAAGGAATTGATTTGGGTCCAAACCGAACATTTTGAAATTGGCGAACTGCACCTGAAACAAATTTTGACTGGTTTGTTCATCTCGAATTGACAGATAGATCAGACAAATAAATAAAAAACAGATAGACAGATCTCATATCTATCTAAAGAAATATAACTCTGGGCAGCACCACAATCCAGACAGTAAAGAAGGAGTGCCAGCGGCTGTAGATGCCATCCACCCACCAAATATAAAAAAAGAAACTTTACGGCACTTCCAAAAATAATGTGCATATTTTATTCCACCAGATGCGACGTTTCGGTCCTCTCAATGGAACCTTTTTCAAGCAATGACAATTGTGGTGCATAGTACATGTATAAATACCACCCACATGGTGATAAAACAATTAAGATAATAAACTAATAAAGTGCAATAGTGCTCACAATTAGGGATGAGCGAACCCGAACACTGTAAAAGTCCGTGTTCGGGTTCGGTGTTCGGCGCTTTCTTGGTGCTTTTTGAAAGGCTGCAAAGCAGCCAATCAACAAGCGTCATACTACTTGCCCCAAGAGGCCATCACAGCCATGCCTACTATTGGCATGGCTGTAATTGGCCAGTGCAGCATGTGACCCAGCCTCTATTTAAGCTGGAGTCACGTAGCGCCGCACGTCACTCTGCTATGATCAGTGTAGGGAGAGGTTGCAGCTGCGACGTTAGGGCGAGAGTAGGCAGATTAACCTCCTCAGGACCGCCGTACGCAGGATTGCGCCTTTGCGGCGGCCCTGCTCTTCTGGGTGGACGCGCCGGCGCGTCCTCTCGCGAGACGCGAGATTTCCTGTGAACGCGCGCACACAGGCGCGCGCGTTCACAGGAACGGAAGGTAAGAGAGTGGATCTCCAGCCTGCCAGCGGCGATCGTTCGCTGGCAGGCTGGAGATGTGTTTTTTTTAACCCCTAACAGGTATATTAGACGCTGTTTTGATAACAGCGTCTAATATACCTGCAACCTGGTCCTCTGGTGGTCCCCTTTGTTTGGATCGACCACCAGAGGACACAGGCAGCTCAGTAATATGTTGCACCAAGCACCACTACACTACACCCCCCCCCTGTCACTTATTAACCCCTTGATCACCCTTGATCACCCCTGATCACCCCATATAGACTCCCTCATCACCCCCCTGTCATTGATTACCCCCCTGTCATTGATCACACCCCTGTAAAGCTCCATTCAGATGTCCGCATGATTTTTACGGATCCACTGATAGATGGATCAGATCTGCAAAACGCATACGGACGTCTGAATGGAGCCTTACAGGGGCGTGATCAATGACTGTGGTGATCACCCCATATAGACTCCCTGATCACCCCCCTGTCATTGATCACACCTTTGTAAAGCTCCATTCAGACGTCCGCATTATTTTTACGGATCCACTGATAGATGGATCGGATCCGCAAAACGCATACTGACGTCTGAATGGAGCCTTACAGGGGCGTGATCAATGACTGTGGTGATCACCCCATATAGACTCCCTGATCACCCCCCTGTCATTGATTACCCCCCTGTCATTGATCACACCCCTGTAAAGCTCCATTCAGACGTCCGCATGATTTTTACGGATCCACTGATAGATGGATCGGATCCGCAAAACGCATACGGACATCTGAATGGAGCCTTACAGGGGCGTGATCAATAACTGTGGTGATCACACCATATAGACTCCCTGATCACCCCCCTGTCATTGATTACCCCCCTGTCATTGATCACACCCCTGTAAAGCTCCATTCAGACGTCCGCATGATTTTTACGGATCCACTGATAGATGGATCGGATCCGCAAAACGCATACGGACGTCTGAATGGAGCCTTACAGGGGCGTGATCAATGACTGTGGTGATCACCCCATATAGACTCCCTCATCACCCCCCTGTCATTGATTACCCCCCTGTCATTGATCACACCCCTGTAAAGCTCCATTCAGATGTCCGCATGATTTTTACGGATCCACTGATAGATGGATCGGATCCGCAAAACACATACGGACATCTGAATGGAGCCTTAGAGGGGCGTGATCAATGACTGTGGTGATCACCCCATATAGACTCCCTCATCACCCCCCTGTCATTGATTACCCCCCTGTCATTGATCACCCCCCTGTCATTGATCACACCCCTGTAAAGCTCCATTCAGATGTCCGCATGATTTTTACGGATCCACTGATAGATGGATCGGATCCGCAAAACACATACAGGCGTCTCCCTGGAGCCTTCCAGGGGGGGTGATCACCCCATATAGACTCCCTCATCACCCCCCTGTCATTGATTACCCCCCTGTCATTGATCACCCCCCCTGTCATTGATCACCCCCCCTGTCATTGATCACCCCCCTGTCAGGCTGCATTCAGATGTCCGTATGATTTTTACGGATCCACGGATAGATGGATCGGATCCGCAAAGCACATACAGACATCTGAATGGAGTCTTATAGGGGGGTGATCAATGACAGGGGGGTGATCAATGAAAGGGGGGTGATCAGGGAGTCTATATGGGGTGATCACCCCCTGTAAGGCTCCATTCAGATGTCCGTATGTGTTTTGCGGATCCGATCCATATATCAGTGGATCTGTAAAAATCATACGGACATCTGAATGCAGCCTTACAGGGGGGTGATCAATGACAGGGGGTGATCAATGACAGGGGGGTGATCAGGGAGTCTATATGGGGTGGTCACCCCCCTGTAAGGCTCCATTCAGATGTCCGTATGTGTTTTGCGGATCCGATCCATGTATCAGTGGATCCGTAAAAATCATACGGACATCTGAATGCAGCCTTACAGGGGGGTGACCACCCCATATAGACTCCCTGATCACCCCCCTGTCATTGATCACCCCCCTGTAAGGCTCCATTCAGACATTTTTTTGGCCCAAGTTAGCGGAAATTATATATTTTTTTCTTACAAAGTCTCATATTCCACTAACTTGTGTAAAAAAATAATAAAATCTCACATGAACTCACCATACCCCTCACGGAATCCAAATGCGTAAATTTTTTTAGACACTTATATTCCAGACTTCTTCTCACGCTTTAGGGCCCCTAGAATGACAGGGCAGTATAAATACCCCACATGTGACCCCATTTCGGAAAGAAGACACCCCAAGGTATTCCGTGAGGGGCATATTGAGTCCATGAAAGATTGAAATTTTTGTCCCAAGTTAGCGGAAAGGGAGACTTTGTAATAAAAAAAAAAAATCTATCAATTTCTGCTAACTTGTGCCAAAAAAAAAAATTTCTATGAACTCGCCATGCCCCTCATTGAATACCTTGGGGTGTCTTCTTTCCAAAATGGGGTCACATGTGGGGTATTTATACTGCCCTGGCATTCTAGGGGTCCTAAAGCGTGAGAAGAAGTCTGGGATCCAAATATCTAAAAATGACCTCATAAAATGAATGTGGGCCCCTTTGCGTATCTAGGCTGCAAAAAAGTGTCACACATCTGGTATTGCCGTATTCAGGAGAAGTTGGGCAATGTGTTTTGGGGTGTCATTTTACATATACCCATGCTGGGTGAGATAAATATCTTGGTCAAATGCCAACTTTGTATATAAAAATGGGAAAAGTTGTCTTTTGCCGAGATATTTCTTTCACCCAGCATGGGTATATGTAAAAAGACACCCCAAAGTACATTGCCCAACTTCTCCTGAATATGGCGATACCACATGTGTGACACTTTTTTGCAGCCTAGGTGGGCAAAGGGGCCCACATTCCAAAGAGCACCTTTTGGATTTCACAGTTCATTTACCTACTTACCACACATTAGGGCCCCTGGAAAATGCCAGGGCAGTATAACTACCCCACAAGTGACTACATTTTGGAAAGAAGACACCCCAAGGTATTTCGTGAGGGGCATGGCGAGTTCCTAGAATTTTATATTTTTTGTCACAAGTTAGCGGAAAATGATGATTTTTTTATTTTTATTTTTTTCCCTTACAAAGACTCATATTCCACTAACTTTTGACAAAAAATAAAAACTTCCATGAACTCACTATGCCCATCACGAAATACCTTAGGGTGTCTTCTTTCCAAAATGGGGTCACTTGTGGGGTAGTTATACTGCCCTGGCATTCTAGGGGCCCAAATGTGTGGTAAGGAGTTTGAAATCAAATTCTGTAAAAAATGACCAGTGAAATCCGAAAGGTGCTCTTTGGAATATGGGCCTCTTTGCCCACCTAGGCTGCAAAAAAGTGTCACACATGTGGTATCTCCGTATTCAGGAGAAGTTGGGGAATGTGTTTTGGGGTGTCATTTTACATATACCCATGCTGGGTGAGATAAATATCTTGGTCAAATGCCAACTTTGTATAAAAAAATGGGAAAAGTTGACTTTTGCCAAGATATTTCTCTCACCCAGCATGGGTATATGTAAAATGACACCCCAAAACACATTCCCCAACTTCTCTTAAATACGGAGATACCACATGTGTGACACTTTTTTGCAGCCTAGGTGGGCAAAGGGGCCCATATTCAAAAGAGCACCTTTCGGATTTCACTGGTCATTTTTTACAGAATTTGATTTCAAACTCCTTACCACACATTTGGGCCCCTAGAATGCCAGGGCAGTATAACTACCCCACAAGTGACCCCATTTTGGAAAGAAGACACCCCAAGGTATTCGCTGATGGGCATAGTGAGTTCATGGAAGTTTTTATTTTTTGTCACAAGTTAGTGGAATATGAGACTTTGTAAGAAAAAAATAAAAATAAAATAAAATCATCATTTTCCGCTAACTTGTGACAAAAAATAAAAAGTTCTATGAACTCACTATGCCCATCAGCGAATACCTTAGGGTGTCTACTTTCCGAAATGGGGTCATTTGTGGGGTGTTTGTACTGTCTGGCCATTGTAGAACCTCAGGAAACATGACAGGTGCTCAGAAAGTCAGAGCTGCTTCAAAAAGCGGAAATTCACATTTTTGTACCATAGTTTGTAAACGCTATAACTTTTACCCAAACCATTTTTTTTTTACCCAAACATTTTTTTTTTATCAAAGACATGTAGAACAATAAATTTAGAGCAAAATGTATATATAGATGTCGTATTTTTTGCAAAATTTTGCAACTGAAAGTGAAAAATGTCATTTTTTTGCAAAAAAATCGTTAAATTTCGATTAATAACAAAAAAAGTAAAAATGTCAGCAGCAATGAATACCACCAAATGAAAGCTCTATTAGTTAGAAGAAAAGGAGGTAAAATTCATTTGGGTGGTAAGTTGCATGACCGAGCAATAAACTGTGAAAGTAGTGTAGGTCAGAAGTGTAAAAAGTGGCCTGGTCTTTCAGGGTGTTTAAGCACTGGGGGCTGAGGTGGTTAACTCCTCCAAAAGACTTCATTCTGTGATTGATCTGCAGCTGTGGATCATTGAAGTGCTATTATTGACTTGCTCACTTTTTTGAGGCTGCCCAGAGCGTTTTTAGATCACTTTTTTTCTGGGGTGATCGGCGGCCATTTTGTGACTTGTGGTGCTCCAGCACAAGCTATCACCAAGTGTATTTAACCATCGATAGTGTGGTTATTTTGTGCTATATCCTACATCAGCTGCAGGCTGAGCCTGTGTCACCGAAGTGCATTTAACCATCAACAGTCTGGTTATTTTTTGGCCATATACTACATCAGGTGCAGGCTGAGCCTGTGTCACCCAAGTGCATTTAACCATCAACAGTCTGATTATTTTTTGGCCATATACTACATCTGGTGCAGGCTGAGCCTGTGTCACCCAAGTGCATTTAACCATCAACAGTCTGATTATTTTTTGGCCATATACTACATCTGGTGCAGGCTGAGCCTGTGTCACCCAAGTGCATTTAACCATCAACAGTCTGATTATTTTTTGGCCATATACTACATCTGGTGCAGGCTGAGCCTGTGTCACCCAAGTGCATTTAACCATCAACAGTGTGGTTATTTTTTGGCCATATATTACATCAGGGGCAAGTTAAGCCTGTCACCCAGCGCCTAAAAAATAGACCTGACATTTCTATTCAACCAAATCTGTACTGTTTTAGCTGGTCAAGTTATTTGTAGTGACCGTAAAAGCACACTTTTTTTTCTGGGTTGAAAAACTATTCCCAAATTTGCCATTCTCAAAATAACTAGTTTCTGGTATTTGAGGCCTACTTGAAATCTATCCCAAAAAGGATATCTTACATTGAAGGTGCTGATAGTGTCATTCAGAAAAACCTAAGACACACGCTAGCGTGCAGATAGAAGTCTGATTCTGTGATAAAACCTATACCTGTCACACAGCGCAAAAAAAAACAGGTCTCACATCTCTATTCAACCAAATCTGCACTGTTTTAGCTGGTCAAGTTATTTGTAGTGACCGTAAAAGCACACTTTTTGTTCTGGGTTGAAAAACCATTCCCAAATTTGCCATTCTCAAAATAACTAGTTTCTGGTATTTGAGGCCTACTTGAAATCTATCCCAAAAAGAATATCTTACATTGAAGGTACTGATAGTGTCATTCAGAAAAATCTAAGACACACGCTAGCGTGCTGATAGAAGTCTGATTCTGTGATTAAACCTATACCTGTCACACAGCGCAAAAAAAAACAGGCCTCACATCTCTATTTAACCAAATCTGTACTGTTTTAGCTGGTCAAGTTATTTGTAGTGACCGTAAAAGCACACTTTTTGTTCTGGGTTGAAAAACCATTCCCAAATTTGCCATTCTCAAAATAACTAGTTTCTGGTATTTGAGGCTTACTTGAAATCTATCCCAAAAAGAATATCTTACATTGAAGGTACTGATAGTGTCATTCAGAAAAACCTAAGACACACGCTAGCGTGCTGATAGAAGTCTGATTCTGTGATTAAACCTATACCTGTCACACAGCGCAAAAAAAAACAGGCCTCACATCTCTATTTAACCAAATCTGCACTGTTTTAGCTGGTCAAGTTATTTGTAGTGACCGTAAAGCACACTTTTTGTTCTGGGTTGAAAAACCATTCCCAAATTTGCCATTCTCAAAATAACTAGTTTCTGGTATTTGAGGCCTACTTGAAATCTATCCCAAAAAGAATATCTTACATTGAAGGTACTGATAGTGTCATTCAGAAAAACCTAAGACACATGCTAGCGTGCAGATAGAAGTCTTATTCTGAGATTAAACCTTAACCTGTCACACAGTGCAAAAAAAAACTGGTCTCCCATTTCTATTCAAGCAAATCTGTACTGTTTTATCTGGTCAAGTTATTTGTAGCGACCGTAAAAGCACACTTTTTTTTTCTGGGTTGAAAAACCATTCCCAAATTTGCCATTCTCAAAATAACTAGTTTCTGGTATTTGAGGCCTACTTGAAATCTATCCCAAAAAGAATATCTTACATTGAAGGTACTGATAGTGTCATTCAGAAAAACCTAAGACACACGCTAGCGTGCAGATAGAAGTCTGATTCTGAGATTAAACCTTAACCTGTCACACAGTGCAAAAAAAAACTGGTCTCCCATTTCTATTCAAGCAAATCTGTACTGTTTTATCTGGTCAAGTTATTTGTAGCGACCGTAAAAGCACACTTTTTGTTCTGGGTTGAAAAACCATTCCCAAATTTGCCATTCTCAAAATAACTAGTTTCTGGTATTTGAGGCCTACTTGAAATCTATCCCAAAAAGAATATCTTACATTGAAGGTACTGATAGTGTCATTCAGAAAAACCTAAGACACACGCTAGCGTGCAGATAGAAGTCTGATTCTGAGATTAAACCTTAACCTGTCACACAGTGCAAAAAAAAACTGGTCTCCCATTTCTATTCAAGCAAATCTGTACTGTTTTATCTGGTCAAGTTATTTGTAGTGACCGTAAAAGCACACTTTTTGTTCTGGGTTGAAAAACCATTCCCAAATTTGCCATTCTCAAAATAACTAGTTTCGGGTATTTGAGGCTTACTTGAAATCTATCCCAAAAAGAATATCTTACATTGAAGGTACTGATAGTGTCATTCAGAAAAACCTAAGACACACGCTAGCGTGCTGATAGAAGTCTGATTCTGTGATTAAACCTATACCTGTCACACAGCGCAAAAAAAAACAGGCCTCACATCTCTATTTAACCAAATCTGCACTGTTTTAGCTGGTCAAGTTATTTGTAGTGACCGTAAAAGCACACTTTTTGTTCTGGGTTGAAAAACCATTCCCAAATTTGCCATTCTCAAAATAACTAGTTTCTGGTATTTGAGGCCTACTTGAAATCTATCCCAAAAAGAATATCTTACATTGAAGGTACTGATAGTGTCATTCAGAAAAACCTAAGACACATGCTAGCGTGCAGATAGAAGTCTTATTCTGAGATTAAACCTTAACCTGTCACACAGTGCAAAAAAAAACTGGTCTCCCATTTCTATTCAAGCAAATCTGTACTGTTTTATCTGGTCAAGTTATTTGTAGCGACCGTAAAAGCACACTTTTTTTTCTGGGTTGAAAAACCATTCCCAAATTTGCCATTCTCAAAATAACTAGTTTCTGGTATTTGAGGCCTACTTGAAATCTATCCCAAAAAGAATATCTTACATTGAAGGTACTGATAGTGTCATTCAGAAAAACCTAAGACACAAGCTAGCGTGCAGATAGAAGTCTGATTCTGAGATTAAACCTTAACCTGTCACACAGTGCAAAAAAAAACTGGTCTCCCATTTCTATTCAAGCAAATCTGTACTGTTTTATCTGGTCAAGTTATTTGTAGCGACCGTAAAAGCACACTTTTTTTTCTGGGTTGAAAAACCATTCCCAAATTTGCCATTCTCAAAATAACTAGTTTCTGGTATTTGAGGCCTACTTGAAATCTATCCCAAAAAGAATATCTTACATTGAAGGTACTGATAGTGTCATTCAGAAAAACCTAAGACACACGCTAGCGTGCAGATAGAAGTCTGATTCTGAGATTAAACCTTAACCTGTCACACAGTGCAAAAAAAAACTGGTCTCCCATTTCTATTCAAGCAAATCTGTACTGTTTTATCTGGTCAAGTTATTTGTAGCGACCGTAAAAGCACACTTTTTGTTCTGGGTTGAAAAACCATTCCCAAATTTGCCATTCTCAAAATAACTAGTTTCTGGTATTTGAGGCCTACTTGAAATCTATCCCAAAAAGAATATCTTACATTGAAGGTACTGATAGTGTCATTCAGAAAAACCTAAGACACACGCTAGCGTGCAGATAGAAGTCTGATTCTGAGATTAAACCTTAACCTGTCACACAGTGCAAAAAAAAACTGGTCTCCCATTTCTATTCAAGCAAATCTGTACTGTTTTATCTGGTCAAGTTATTTGTAGCGACCGTAAAAGCACACTTTTTGTTCTGGGTTGAAAAACCATTCCCAAATTTGCCATTCTCAAAATAACTAGTTTCTGGTATTTGAGGCCTACTTGAAATCTATCCCAAAAAGAATATCTTACATTGAAGGTACTGATAGTGTCATTCAGAAAAACCTAAGACACACGCTAGCGTGCAGATAGAAGTCTGATTCTGAGATTAAACCTTAACCTGTCACACAGTGCAAAAAAAAACTGGTCTCCCATTTCTAATCAAGCAAATCTGTACTGTTTTATCTGGTCAAGTTATTTGTAGCGACCGTAAAAGCACACTTTTTGTTCTGGGTTGAAAAACATTTCCCAAATTTGCCATTCTCAAAATAACTAGTTTCTGGTTTTTGAGGCCTACTTGAAATCTTTCCCAAAAAGAATATCTTACATTGAAAGTACTGATAGTGTCATTCAGAAAAACCTAAGACACACGCTAGCGTGCAGATAGAAGTCTGATTCGGAGATTAAACCTTAACCTGTCACACAGTGCAAAAGAAAAACTGGTCTCCCATTTCTATTCAAGCAAATCTGTACTGTTTTATCTGGTCAAGTTATTTGTAGCGACCGTAAAAGCACACTTTTTGTTCTGGGTTGAAAAACCATTCCCAAATTTCCCATTCTCAAAATAACTAGTTTCTGGTATTTGAGGCCTACTTGAAATCTATCCCAAAAAGAATATCTTACATTGAAGGTCCTGATAGTGTCATTCAGAAAAACCTAAGACACACGCTAGCGTGCTGATAGAAGTCTGATTCTGTGATTAAACCTATACCTGTCACACAGCGCAAAAAAAAACAGGCCTCACATCTCTATTTAACCAAATCTGTACTGTTTGAGCTGGTCAAGTTATTTGTAGTGACCGTAAAAGCACACTTTTTTTTCTGGGTTGAAAAACTATTCCCAAATTTGCCATTCTCAAAATAACTAGTTTCTGGTATTTGAGGCCTACTTGAAATCTATCCCAAAAAGGATATCTTACATTGAAGGTGCTGATAGTGTCATTCAGAAAAACCTAAGACACACGCTAGCGTGCAGATAGAAGTCTGATTCTGTGATAAAACCTATACCTGTCACACAGCGCAAAAAAAAACAGGTCTCACATCTCTATTCAACCAAATCTGCACTGTTTTAGCTGGTCAAGTTATTTGTAGTGACCGTAAAAGCACACTTTTTGTTCTGGGTTGAAAAACCATTCCCAAATTTGCCATTCTCAAAATAACTAGTTTCTGGTATTTGAGGCCTACTTGAAATCTATCCCAAAAAGAATATCTTACATTGAAGGTACTGATAGTGTCATTCAGAAAAATCTAAGACACACGCTAGCGTGCTGATAGAAGTCTGATTCTGTGATTAAACCTATACCTGTCACACAGCGCAAAAAAAAACAGGCCTCACATCTCTATTTAACCAAATCTGTACTGTTTTAGCTGGTCAAGTTATTTGTAGTGACCGTAAAAGCACACTTTTTGTTCTGGGTTGAAAAACCATTCCCAAATTTGCCATTCTCAAAATAACTAGTTTCTGGTATTTGAGGCTTACTTGAAATCTATCCCAAAAAGAATATCTTACATTGAAGGTACTGATAGTGTCATTCAGAAAAACCTAAGACACACGCTAGCGTGCTGATAGAAGTCTGATTCTGTGATTAAACCTATACCTGTCACACAGCGCAAAAAAAAACAGGCCTCACATCTCTATTTAACCAAATCTGCACTGTTTTAGCTGGTCAAGTTATTTGTAGTGACCGTAAAGCACACTTTTTGTTCTGGGTTGAAAAACCATTCCCAAATTTGCCATTCTCAAAATAACTAGTTTCTGGTATTTGAGGCCTACTTGAAATCTATCCCAAAAAGAATATCTTACATTGAAGGTACTGATAGTGTCATTCAGAAAAACCTAAGACACATGCTAGCGTGCAGATAGAAGTCTTATTCTGAGATTAAACCTTAACCTGTCACACAGTGCAAAAAAAAACTGGTCTCCCATTTCTATTCAAGCAAATCTGTACTGTTTTATCTGGTCAAGTTATTTGTAGCGACCGTAAAAGCACACTTTTTTTTTCTGGGTTGAAAAACCATTCCCAAATTTGCCATTCTCAAAATAACTAGTTTCTGGTATTTGAGGCCTACTTGAAATCTATCCCAAAAAGAATATCTTACATTGAAGGTACTGATAGTGTCATTCAGAAAAACCTAAGACACACGCTAGCGTGCAGATAGAAGTCTGATTCTGAGATTAAACCTTAACCTGTCACACAGTGCAAAAAAAAACTGGTCTCCTATTTCTATTCAAGCAAATCTGTACTGTTTTATCTGGTCAAGTTATTTGTAGCGACCGTAAAAGCACACTTTTTGTTCTGGGTTGAAAAACCATTCCCAAATTTGCCATTCTCAAAATAACTAGTTTCTGGTATTTGAGGCCTACTTGAAATCTATCCCAAAAAGAATATCTTACATTGAAGGTACTGATAGTGTCATTCAGAAAAACCTAAGACACACGCTAGCGTGCAGATAGAAGTCTGATTCTGAGATTAAACCTTAACCTGTCACACAGTGCAAAAAAAAACTGGTCTCCCATTTCTATTCAAGCAAATCTGTACTGTTTTATCTGGTCAAGTTATTTGTAGTGACCGTAAAAGCACACTTTTTGTTCTGGGTTGAAAAACCATTCCCAAATTTGCCATTCTCAAAATAACTAGTTTCGGGTATTTGAGGCTTACTTGAAATCTATCCCAAAAAGAATATCTTACATTGAAGGTACTGATAGTGTCATTCAGAAAAACCTAAGACACACGCTAGCGTGCTGATAGAAGTCTGATTCTGTGATTAAACCTATACCTGTCACACAGCGCAAAAAAAAACAGGCCTCACATCTCTATTTAACCAAATCTGCACTGTTTTAGCTGGTCAAGTTATTTGTAGTGACCGTAAAAGCACACTTTTTGTTCTGGGTTGAAAAACCATTCCCAAATTTGCCATTCTCAAAATAACTAGTTTCTGGTATTTGAGGCCTACTTGAAATCTATCCCAAAAAGAATATCTTACATTGAAGGTACTGATAGTGTCATTCAGAAAAACCTAAGACACACGCTAGCGTGCAGATAGAAGTCTGATTCTGAGATTAAACCTTAACCTGTCACACAGTGCAAAAAAAAACTGGTCTCCCATTTCTATTCAAGCAAATCTGTACTGTTTTATCTGGTCAAGTTATTTGTAGCGACCGTAAAAGCACACTTTTTGTTCTGGGTTGAAAAACCATTCCCAAATTTGCCATTCTCAAAATAACTAGTTTCTGGTATTTGAGGCCTACTTGAAATCTATCCCAAAAAGAATATCTTACATTGAAGGTACTGATAGTGTCATTCAGAAAAACCTAAGACACACGCTAGCGTGCAGATAGAAGTCTGATTCTGAGATTAAACCTTAACCTGTCACACAGTGCAAAAAAAAAACTGGTCTCCCATTTCTATTCAAGCAAATCTGTACTGTTTTATCTGGTCAAGTTATTTGTAGCGACCGTAAAAGCACACTTTTTGTTCTGGGTTGAAAAACCATTCCCAAATTTGCCATTCTCAAAATAACTAGTTTCTGGTATTTGAGGCCTACTTGAAATCTATCCCAAAAAGAATATCTTACATTGAAGGTACTGATAGTGTCATTCAGAAAAACCTAAGACACACGCTAGCGTGCAGATAGAAGTCTGATTCTGAGATTAAACCTTAACCTGTCACACAGTGCAACAAAAAAACTGGTCTCCCATTTCTAATCAAGCAAATCTGTACTGTTTTATCTGGTCAAGTTATTTGTAGCGACCGTAAAAGCACACTTTTTGTTCTGGGTTGAAAAACATTTCCCAAATTTGCCATTCTCAAAATAACTAGTTTCTGGTTTTTGAGGCCTACTTGAAATCTTTCCCAAAAAGAATATCTTACATTGAAAGTACTGATAGTGTCATTCAGAAAAACCTAAGACACACGCTAGCGTGCAGATAGAAGTCTGATTCGGAGATTAAACCTTAACCTGTCACACAGTGCAAAAGAAAAACTGGTCTCCCATTTCTATTCAAGCAAATCTGTACTGTTTTATCTGGTCAAGTTATTTGTAGCGACCGTAAAAGCACACTTTTTGTTCTGGGTTGAAAAACCATTCCCAAATTTCCCATTCTCAAAATAACTAGTTTCTGGTATTTGAGGCCTACTTGAAATCTATCCCAAAAAGAATATCTTACATTGAAGGTCCTGATAGTGTCATTCAGAAAAACCTAAGACACACGCTAGCGTGCTGATAGAAGTCTGATTCTGTGATTAAACCTATACCTGTCACACAGCGCAAAAAAAAACAGGCCTCACATCTCTATTTAACCAAATCTGTACTGTTTGAGCTGGTCAAGTTATTTGTAGTGACCATAAAAGCACACTTTTTGTTCTGGGTTGAAAAACCATTCCCAAATTTGCCATTCTCAAAATTGTGGTGAACGGGAACAATGAGGAAAACATCTAATAAGGGACGCGGACGCGGACGTGGACTTGGTCGTGGTGGTGTTAGTGGACCCTCTGGTGCTGGGAGAGGACGTGGCCGTTCTGCCACAGCCACACGTCCTAGTGAACCAACTACCTCAGGTCCCAGTAGCCAGCAGAATTTACAGTGATATTTGGTGGGGCCCAATGCCGTTCTAAGGATAGTAAGGCCTGAGCAGGTACAGGCATTAGTCAATTGGGTGGCCTACAGTGGATCCAGCACGTTCAGATAATCTCCCACCCAGTCTTCTGCAGAAAGCGCACAGATGGCGCATGAAAACCAAGCCCATCAGTCTGTCACATCACCCCCATGCATATCAGGGAAACTGTTTGAGCCTCAAGTTATGCAGCAGTCTCTTATGCTGTTTGAAGACTCTGCTGCCACGGTTTCCCAAGGGCATCCACCTAGCCCTTCCCCAGGGGTGGAAGAGATAGAATGCACTAACGCACAACCACTTATTTTTCCTGATGATGAGGACATGGGAATACCACCTCAGCACGTCTCTGATGATGACGAAACACAGGTGCCAACTGCTGCGTCTTTCTGCAGTGTGCAGACTGAACAGGAGGTCAGGGATCAAGACTGGGTAGAAGACGATGCAGGGGACGATGAGGTCCTAGACCCCACATGGAATGAAGGTCGTGCCACTGACTTTCACAGTTCGGAGGAAGAGGCAGTGGTGAGACCGAGCCAACAGCGTAGCAAAAGAGGGAGCAGTGGGCAAAATCAGAACACCCGCCACCAAGAGACTCCGCCTGCTACTGACTGCCGCCATCTGGGACCGAGCACCCCAAAGGCAGCTTCAAGGAGTTCCCTGGCATGGCACTTCTTCAAACAATGTGCTGACGACAAGACCCGAGTGGTTTGCACGCTGTGCCATCAGAGCCTGAAGCGAGGCATTAACGTTCTGAACCTTAGCACAACCTGCATGACCAGGCACCTGCATGCAAAGCATGAACTGCAGTGGAGAAAACACCTTAAAAACAAGGAAGTCACTCAGGCTCCCCCTGCTGCCTCTTCTGCTGCTGCCGCCTCGGCCTCTTCTGCTGCTGCCGCCGCCTCGGCCTCTTCTGCTGCTGCTGCCGCCTCGGCCTCTTCCTCTGCCTCTGGAGGAACGTTGGCACCTGCCGCCCAGCAAACATGGGATGTACCACCAACACCACCACCTGCGTCACCAAGCATCTCAACCATGTCACACGGCAGCGTTCAGCTCTCCATCTCACAAACATTTGAGAGAAAGCGTAAATTCCCACCTAGCCACCCTCGATCCCTGGCCCTGAATGCCAGCATTTCTAAACTACTGGCCTATGAAATGCTGTCAATTAGTCTGGTGGACACACACAGCTTCAAACAGCTCATGTCGCCTGCTGTCCCACAGTATGTTGTTCCCAGCCGCCACTACTTCTCCAAGAGAGCCGTGCCTTCCCTGCACAAACAAGTGTCCGATAAAATCAAGTGTGCACTGCGCAACGCCATCTGTGGCAAGGTCCACCTAACCACAGATACGTGGACCAGTAAGCACGGCCAGGGATGCTATATCTCCCTAACTGCACACTGGGTAAATGTAGTGGCGGCTGGGCCCCAGGCGGAGAGCTGTTTGGCGCACGTCCTTCCGCCGCCAAGGATCGCAGGGCAACATTCTTTGCCTCCTGTCTCCTCCTCCTCCTCCTACTCAGCTTCCTCCTCCTCTTCTTCCACCTGCTCATCCAGTCAGCCACACACCTTCACCACCAACTTCAGCACAGCCCGGGGTAAACGTCAGCAGGCCGTTCTGAAACTCATATGTTTGGGGGACAGGCCCCACACCGCACAGGAGTTGTGGGGGGGTATAGAACAACAGACCGACGAGTGGTTGCTGCCAGTGAGCCTCAAGCCCGGCCTGGTGGTGTGCGATAATGGGCGAAATCTCGTTGCAGCTCTGGGACTAGCCGGTTTGACGCACATCCCTTGCCTGGCGCATGTGCTGAATTTGGTGGTGCAGAAGTTCATTCGCAACTACCCCGACATGTCAGAGCTGCTGCATAAAGTGCGGGCCGTCTGTTCGCGCTTCCGGCGTTCACACCCTGCCGCTGCTCGCCTGTCTGCGCTACAGCGTAACTTCGGCCTTCCCGCTCAACGCCTCATATGCGACGTACCCACCAGGTGGAACTCCACCTTGCATATGCTGGACAGACTGTGCGAGCAGCAGCAGGCCATAGTGGAGTTTCAGCTGCAGCACGCACTGGTCAGTCGCACTGTGGATCAGACACACTTCACCACCAATGACTGGGCCTCCATGCGAGACCTGTGTGCCCTGTTGCGCTGTTTCGAGTACTCCACCAACATGGCCAGTGGCGATGACGCCGTTATCAGCGTTACAATACCACTTCTATGTCTCCTTGAGAAAACACTTAGGGCGATGATGGAAGAGGAGGTGGCCCAGGAGGAAGAGGAGGAAGAGGGGTCATTTTTAGCACTTTCAGGCCAGTCTCTTCGAAGTGACTCAGAGGGAGGTTTTTTTCAACACCAGAGGCCAGGTACAAATGTGGCCAGACAGGGCCCACTACTGGAGGACGAGGAGGACGAGGATGAGGAGGAGGTGGAGGAGGATGAGGATGAAGCATGTTCACAGCGGGTTGGCACCCAAAGCAGCTCGGGCCCATCACTGGTGCGTGGCTGGGGGGAAACACAGGACGATGACGATACGCCTCCCACAGAGGACAGCTTGTCCTTACCTCTGGGCAGCCTGGCACACATGAGCGACTACATGCTGCAGTGCCTGCGCAACGACAGCAGAGTTGCCCACATTTTAACGTGTGCGGACTACTGGGTTGCCACCCTGCTGGATCCCTGGTACAAAGACAATGTGCCCACCTTACTTCCTACACTGGAGCGTGATAGGAAGATGCGCAAGTACAAGCGCACGTTGGTAGACGCGCTACTGAGAGCATTCCCAAATGTCACAGGGGAACCAGTGGAAGCCCAAGGCGAAGGCAGAGGAGGAGTAAGAGGTCGCCAACGCAGCTGTGTCACGGCCAGCTCCTCTGAGGGCAGGGTTAGCATGGCAGAGATGTGGAAAAGTTTTGTCACCACGCCACAGCTAACTGCACCACCACCTGATACGGAACGTGTTAGCAGGAGGCAACATTTCACTAACATGGTGGAACAGTACCTGTGCACACCCCTCCACGTACTGACTGATGGTTCGGCCCCATTCAACTTCTGGGTCTCCAAATTGTCCACGTGGCCAGAGCTAGCCTTTTATGCCTTGGAGGTGCTGGCCTGCCCGGCGGCCAGCGTTTTGTCTGAACGTGTATTCAGCACGGCAGGGGGCGTCATTACAGACAAACGCAGCCGCCTGTCTACAGCCAATGTGGACAGGCTGACGTTCATAAAAATGAACCAGGCATGGATCCCACAGGACCTGTCCATCCCTTGTGCAGATTAGATATTAACTACCTCCCCTTAACAATATATTATTCTACTCCAGGGCACTTCCTCATTCAATACTATTTTTATTTTCATTTTACCATTATATTGTGGGGCAACCCAAAGTTGAATGAACCTCTCCTCTGTCTGGGTGCTGGGGCCTAAATGTGTGACAGTGGCCTGTTCCAGTGGTGGGTGACGTGAAGCCTGATTCTCTGCTATGACATGAAGACTGATTCTGCGCTGACATGAAGCCAGATTCTCTGCTATGGCATGAAGAGACTGATTCTCTGCTGACATGAAGCCTGATTCTCTGCTATGACATGAATACAGATTCTGCGCTGACATAAGGCCAAATTCTCTGTTACGGGACCTCTCTCCTCTGCCTGGGTGCCTGGGCCTAAATGTGTGACAGTGGCCTGTTCCAGTGGTGGGTGACGTGAAGCCTGATTCTCTGCCATGACATGAAGACAGATTCTGCGCTGACATAAGGCCAGATTCTCTGTTACGGGACCGCTCTCCTCTGTCTGGGTGCCGGGGCCTAAATGTGTGACAGTGGCCTGTTCCAGTGGTGGGTGACGTGAAGCCTGATTCTCTGCTATGACATGAAGACAGATTCTGCGCTGACATAAGGCCAGATTCTCTGTTACGGAACTGCTCTCATCTGTATGGGTGCCGGGGCCTAAATGTGTGACAGTGGCCTGTTCCAGTGGTGGGTGACGTGAAGCCTGATTCTCTGCTATGACATGAATACAGATTCTGCGCTGACATAAGGCCAGATTCTCTGTTACGGGACCTCTCTCCTCTGCCTGGGTGCCTGGGCCTAAATGTGTGACAATGGCCTGTTCCAGTGGTGGGTGACGTGAAGCCTGATTCTCTGCTATGACATGAAGACAGATTCTGCGCTGACATAAGGCCAGATTCTCTGTTACGGAACCGCTCTCCTCTGTCTGGGTGCCGGGGCCTAAATGTGTGACAGTGGCCTGTTCCAGTGGTGGGTGACGTGAAGCCTGATTCTCTGCTATGACATGAAGACAGATTCTGCGCTGACATAAGGCCAGATTCTCTGTTACGGAACCGCTCTCCTCTGTCTGGGTGCCGGGGCCTAAATGTGTGACAGTGGCCTGTTCCAGTGGTGGGTGACGTGAAGCCTGATTCTCTGCTATGACATGGAGACTGATTCTGCGCTGACATGAAGCCAGATTCTCTGCTATGGCATGAAGAGACTAATTCTCTGCTGACATGAAGCCAGATTCTTTGCTATGGCATGAAGAGACTGATTCTCTGCTGACGTGAAGCCAGATTCTCTGCTATGGTACCTCTGTCCAATTGATATTGGTTCATTTTTATTTTTTTATTTTTTATTTTAATTCATTTCCCTATCCACATTTGTTTGCAGGGGATTTACCTACATGTTGCTGCCTTTTGCAGCCCTCTAGCTCTTTCCTGGGCTGTTTTACAGCCTTTTTAGTGCCCAAAAGTTCGGGTCCCCATTGACTTCAATGGGGTTCGGGTTCGGGACGAAGTTCGGGTCGGGTTCGGATCCCGAACCCGAACATTTCCGGGAAGTTCGGCCGAACTTCTCGAACCCGAACATCCAGGTGTTCGCTCAAATCTACTCACAATATAATAAAATAACTCATACATGTGAAATATAAATCTTCATTTTACAATGGTACAGTGTATTCATCCATAAAGTACATCATAAATATATTAAAAATGTCCAAAAAGGTACCAAAATAAATAATGATGTAGAATTAATAAAGTGCAAACATGTGCTGATCCATATGTGCTACATTAAAAACTTGATGAACGAATGAATAGACGAAGGAAGGACTCTACCTGGCCAGCAAGGAATCCTGTAACTCGGCGTCTCCATATTACCAGTGCGCATGTCCGGAAGTGACCGCATCTGCAGAGAGCGGTCACATGTTCCATCTGTGTCACATGACCGCAACCTCTTTGGAGACACTGTGTAAACAGGAAACAGCATCGCCGGTGAGCGATCACATGTCACAACTAGGTCACGTGACCACAAACACCATGGAGACGCTGTACACAATGGTATGTAAAGAGAGCGATCGCGAGACACAGACCGATCGCACAATCACACTCTTCTAAAAGAACATGTAACTAAGATATGTTAATAATGTATTTTATGTAAAACTCAAATCCCAGTACCATGAAATATGCACATGGGCACCAAGGTAAGAAAACAAATCTCAACCCCAGTGTCCGAGTGCCATCCCAGTGCAACAAAGGAAAAAGAGAAACATGAAAAAAGAGTTCTTAAAAGAGACATCACACAAAATTCTTGAATGAAATAATGCTGTCCGGTCCCCAGTCTCTTGTCAGCATAAATATGCTATATGCACTACACTGAACAAACATCATTGTGGACCTCATTACTTGACACGAGCAGTACTTCGCAAGTCACATACAGTCCTAATAGTACACTATACCCGCAGAGGGAACATACTTTGCTGGCATCTTGATCAGGGATTTCAGACGTAAAAGCATTCCCTATGCGACAGATAGGAGTGAATAAAGTAAACTGAAATGAAAAAAAGGAAAGTGCTTGCCATCGGTGACCACTGTGTCATGTTAATGCACAGTGGAAACCAATATCGGCAAGTGATTAAACCAGGGTCAACACCACTTCAATGGCACCAGGACCCCTATTAGGTATGTAACCTATTGTAAAAGGTCAAATGCGTATAATGAGGTCCAAAACGATATACAAAACATATCATAAAAAAGAGAAATCAATAATAAAAGTAACATAAATAATTTGAGACTGAAGAGAGGACAACACCATCATCGCAAACTGTGTAATGTGTGCAAAAGCCAATTTTCTGCTATTATAATCAATAATTGCAATTAATTAATTTCCAGTTATTATAATAGATCCATGCTAGCTCGGCAAGTCCTCCATCATTCATCCATCAAATGAAAACTAAAAACAAAAAGAAGAAAAAAGGTCATTAGTATAATTAGCACCATATTCAAGAAGAAATAGGGCATGAGCATCACTGCACTGAATGGTAATTAGGTATTTAAAATCCCAGGCCTAAAATCTACATTTTATTCATGTGGTCTCAAGGAATTCAGGGTGGCGATCCAATGAAGTTCTCGTTTCTTGAGGGACAAACCTCTGTTGCCTCCCCTGCGAGAAATTGGGACATGATCTATCAGAAAACATCTCAAATCACTCTCCTTATGATTTAACTCAGTAAAGTGTTTGGATACTGGAAGATCCATTTGTTTCTTCCGAATAGTGTACCAGTGTTGGTTTAACCGTGTATTAGTGTACACTTCAGTCCTGAATTGCCCATCATTCAAAGTTATTGATACATCGAGAAAGTTAATTTGTTCACTCGAGTAACTAAGTGTGAATTTGATGTCACTGTCAATAGTATTGAGAAAGGAAAAGAAAAATAATAATTGTTGTTCAGTCCCTGTCCAAATCCAAAAAATGTCATCTATGTATCGCCACAACCTCAACACATGTTCGAAGTGGGGCGACACATAGATGAAGGTGTCTTCCATTTTTATCTCCAATTGAAGGGGACCGCCATGGGGTCTAATGTGGCGCCCACTTATGCCAACATGGCAGTCTCCTTCTTGGAAGACACCTTCATCTATGTGTCGCCCCACTTCGAACATGTGTTGAGGTTATGGCGATACATAGATGACATTTTTTGGATTTGGACAGGGACTGAACAACAATTATTATTTTTCTTTTCCTTTCTCAATACTATTGACAGTGACATCAAATTCACACTTAGTTACTCGTGTGAACAGATTAACTTTCTCGATGTATCAATAACTTTGAATGATGGGCAATTCGGGACTGAAGTGTACACTAAGCCCACGGATTAGAATACTTTGGTAAGATATGATAGTGCCCATACTAGGGCCATGATTAAGTCCCTTCCATACAGTCAGTACATGCGGGCTAAACGGATAGTGAGTGACACATACCATCTTGATCAGACACTCACTAGGATGACTACGTCATTTAAGGAGCATGGTTTTCCTAGTAAGGTATTGGAACCACATTTAAAGACTATACAAACAGTGGACAGAACAGATTTACTTAATAAAACACAGGAGAATAGACCTTTACAAATAATTCCTTTGTTTACTACCTATACAGTTTACAGTTATTTAATTAATAAGATTGTGAACAAACATTGGTCCGTCCTAAACAGTGGACATAACAATATCGAGGCATTTCACCTCCATTAATATCATACAGGAGACCTCAAAATCTGAGAGACAAATTAGTGCAGACAGATGTAGGCCCACAAAAAAAGACTGGGCAGAGTTTTTTACGTCCACAAAAATTTGTATGCTTTCCATGTCTAAATTGTGTCAATTGTAGGTACATAAAGAAGGGCAATGTTTTTATTCACCCTTTGACACACAAACAATATATAGCCAAACATTTTCTAACTTGCGAATCTTGTTTCGTTATATAAATTTTTTGGTGTCCTTGCAATTAACTGATATATAGGGGAGACGTCACTTGAGTTTAAAACACGGTTAAACCAACACTGGTACACTATTCGGAAGAAACAAATGGATCT
The DNA here is from genome assembly GCF_905171765.1 of Bufo bufo. NCBI lineage: Eukaryota > Metazoa > Chordata > Amphibia > Anura > Bufonidae > Bufo > Bufo bufo. The sequence continues at coordinate 33,089,860 of NC_053389.1, read as the reverse complement.
TCCAGTATCCAAACATTGTACTGAGTTAAATCATAAGGAGAGTGATTTGAGATGTTTTCTGATAATTCATGTCCCATTTTCTCGCAGGGGAGGCAACAGAGGTTTGTCCCTCAAGAAACGGGAACTTCATTGGATCGCCACCCTGAATTCCTTGAGACCACATGGATTAAATGTAGATTTCAGGCCTGGGATTTTAAATACCTAATTACCATTCAGCGCAGTGATGCTCATGTCCTATCTCTTCTTGAATATGGTGCTAATTATACTAATGACCTTTTTTCTTCTTTTTGTTTTTAGTTTTCATTTGATGGATGAATGATGGAGAACTTGCCGAGCTAGCATGGATCTATTATAATAACTGGAAATTAATTAATTGCAATTAATGATTATAATAGCAGAAAACCAGCTTTTGGACACATTACACAGTTTCCTATGATGGTGTTGTCCTCTCTTCGCTCTCAAATTATTTATGTTACTTTTATTATTGATTTCTCTTTTTATGATATGTTTTGTATATCGTTTTGGACCTCATTATACACATTTGACCTTTTACAATTGGCTACATACCTAATAGGGGTCCTGGTGCCATTGAAGTGGTGTTGACCCTGGTTTAATCACTTGCCGATATTGGTTTCCACTGGGCATTAACATGACACAGTGGTCACCGATGGCAAGCACTTTCCTTTTTTTCATTTCAGTTTACTTTATTCAATCCTATCTGTCGCATAGGGAATGCTTTTACGTCTGAAATCCCTGATCAGGATGCCAGCAAAGTATGTTCCCTCTGCGGGTATAGTGTATTATGAGGACTGTATGTGATTTGCGAAGTACTGCTCGTATCAAGTAATGAGGTCCACAATGATGTTTGTTCAGTGTAGTGCATATAGCATATTTATGCTGACAAGAGACTGGGGACCGGACAGCATTATTTCATTCAAGAATTTTGTGTGATGTCTCCTTTAAGAACTCTTTTTCCTTTGTTGCACTGGGATGGCACTCGGACACTGGGGTTGAGATTTGTTTTCTTACCTTGGTGCCCATGTGCATATTTCATGGTACTGGGATTTGAGTTTTACATAAAATACATTATTAACATATTTTAGATACATGTTCTTTTAGAAGAGTGTGATCGTGCGATCGGTCTGTGTCTCGCGATCGCTCTCTTTACATACCATTGTGTACAGCGTCTCCATGGTGTTTGTGGTCACGTGACCTAGTTGTGACATGTGATCGCTCACCGGCGATGCTGTTTCCTGTTTACACAGTGTCTCCAAGGAGATTGCGGTCATGTGGCACAGATGGAACATGTGACCGCTCTCTGGAGATGCGGTCACTTCCGGACATGCGCACTGGTAATATGGAGACGCCGAGTTACAGGATTCCTTGCTGGCCAGGTAGAGTCCTTCCTTCGTCCATTCATTCGTTCATCAAGGTTTTAATGTAGCACATATGGATCAGCACATGTTTGCACTTTATTAATTCTACATCATTATTTATTTTGGTACCTTTTTGGACATTTTTAATATATTTATGATGTACTTTATGGATGAATACACTGTACTATTGTAAAACGAAGATTTATATTTCACATGTATGAGTTATTTTATTATATTGTAAGCACTATTGCACTTTGAACAGATATGTAAAAATGATAGGGGGCACTCAACTACCTGGTGCCTAATGGACAGAAAGGTTATAACAATATAAATGCAGTATAAAAGCAGGTATTTATTCAGCAAGGTGATAGTGATAATCGGGTCCACAGCAGTGGATCACTATAAAACAATCATTAAGAACAAAATGGTAAATAAGACATAGCATCACACATATGGCGCCATAAAAAATGTAAAATAAATAATGAAAATTAACAATAAAAAATATAGTAGTAGGTTGTAGTGGCTCAAAAAATATACAATAATTGATAAAAATATAAAAATGTTGGTGAAAGTCACTGGATGCTCCAAATATTTGAGGTTACGCAGTAGTAGCCTTAACGTTGGAGCACAAGGCTCTAGTTCAGATTGTAGGTCTGTTAGAATGAGCAATGGTGTGAGCTACAAAACCTTCCGACAATCAAGGTATCAGGTGGAGCAGACGCCGAGTGTGTTTCTATGACCTTTCTCCTTGTCCCACGTGATCCAGGTCATGTGATCGGAGACTATCCACGTGATTGGAGGGGAAGGTACGGGTTGGCTGAATTGTTTTATCACCATGTGGGTGGTATTTATACATGTACTATGCACCACTATGGTCATTGCTTGAAAAAGGTTCCATTGAGAAGACCGAAACGTCGCATCTGGTGGAATAAAATACGCACATTATTTTTGGAAGTGCCGTGGAGTTTCTTTTTTTATATCTATCTATCTATTTCCTATCTCTCTATCTATCTATCTACGGCATCTATCTTATATCTATCTATCTATCTATCTATCTATCTATCTACGGCATCTATCTTATATCTATCTCACAAAGATCTTATAGGGCATCAGACAGAACTTACCATGCTCTCTCCGCCTCACCCATTTTCCCAGTAGTAGTAGTATACATTAAACACACCCAGGCAATGTGGAATACGGAGAGGCCATAGATTACTGACAAAATTTCAATGGAAGAAAATTGAATTTCAAATAAATGCAATAAAAAAGTTGCGCTCCACCTCACTTATTCTATCTAACTACTATGTTGCAAAAACTGGAAGAGGTGCTGCATAAATCTGGCTCCAGTCTGAACACCATATTTCTCAGTTCATTTACAGCACACACCTTCCATCCAGAAAATATGCTGATAAACATCCCCTATACAGATCCATGTCTGCTTGAAGGCACCACTAGGAGGAGCTCAGTGCATAGGAAATTACACAGTTACCACTGACTGCAATTGAAGTTGTAAAATGTATTTGCACTGAGCTCCCCCTAGTGGTGTGTGCAAGTAAATGCAGTGTTTTGTTTTCATGTCTGGCAGTTGCATTGTTCTACCTCCATGGAAGTTATGTCACTAAAATGTATCTGCTTCTTTGTTTCCATCTTCTATCTCAGGCTACACTGCTTCCATAACTCCACTTTGATGAGGTTCACTCCAGATTTATCACTGCAACCTTTTTAAAAAGTTACAAAAATTAGCAAACTGACTCCAGTAAGGGGTGGCAGTGGCATGTCTGGACAAAACCTTAGATATAAGGATTTAAGGACGCAACCAAATTTCGCCAACACAGCATGTATCTGTCTCATCATCCATATATTGAAGCTGTGTTGCTATGATTACATATTCATATTTTCTTTATGCTGTGCTTGTTTTGCAGGTGGGGGCCATTGCACTGTCACATTATTACAGCCACCCGCTATAACTGCCATGCGGGGCTCCTCTGTTAATTTGAGTTGCCAATTGCAGCTAAATGGAGTAAAAGTGGCTCGGGTCAATTTATATTGGTTAGTACCAGACGCCAACGACAAAGTTAAAGAGTATTTGTACCCCAGGCCAAAGCTCAGAAGTACCAGGATCAACAACTCACGTCTGGTCTACCCAGTTTTCATAAATGACCTGTCCCTGACCATCGATGATGTACAACCGTCATATTCCGACACCTATATATGCGAAACGTCCCTGGTGATAGGGCTGCAAAATCAAAGGTCTACAGGGAAGGGGACATATCTTCTTGTGTATGGTAAGCAAATTTATAACATCACTCTATTATCTATCTATTATCTATCTATCTATCTTCTATCTGTCTATCTATCTATCTATCTATCTATTTATCTATATATCTATCTATCTATTATCTATCTATCTATCTATTATCTATGTACTAGTGTACCTCAATAAATTAGAATATCCTCAAAAAGTTAATTTATTTAAGTAATTCAATTCAAAAAGTGAAACTGATATATTACATGGATTCATTACTTACAGAGTGTGTGAGTGAGTCTATTAAAAGTGGTGGGGGTGAGATTAAAATTTTTAACAGGTTCCCTTCTCAACAGTGGACATGCGGCGTCACGACATGTTTACATATACATACACCATATACATGCAACACACATACACATAAGTACATCATATATACACTACACACACACATACCATCCAACTTTTAAAAAGCCTAAGGAGCCAAACTATGGAATGGAAGTGCTCATCTCCAGCTGCAGCCGCCAGAGCACCGGATCGAGATTCAGCCGGTAACATGGTTCTCCGTTCCGGCTGTAAGTTTAACAACCGGATCTGGAGAACCTGAGTGAACTGGCTGAATCCCAAGCCTGATTATGGCTTACAATGAAATCAAAACTCAAAAGTCAGGATCTCAGTAATATTGTAGACTCATGGTGTCACACTCTAATCAGCTAATCAACACAAAACACCTGCAAATGTTCACACAATCCTAGGGAAAGACTGCTAACTTCACAGTTGTCCAGAAGACAGTCTGTGACACCCTCCACAAGGATGGTAAGCCACAAAAGGTCATTGCTAAAAAAAGCTGGCTGTTCACAGAGTGCTGTATCCAAGCATATTGATGGAAAGTTGAGTGGAAGGAAAAAATGTGGTAGAAAAAGGTGTGCAAGCAACAGGGATTTAACAAAGAGTGACCTGTACCTGAAGTCAATGCTTCAATAGCCACCACCCACAGACGTATCCAGGACATGGGCTATAACTGTCACATTCCTTGTGTCAAATCACTCTTGACCCAGAGACAGCGTCAGAAGTGTCTTATCTGGTCTAAGGGGAAAAAGGACTGGACTGTTTTCAGTGCTCCAAAGTCTTGTTTTCAGATGAAAAAAAAATTTTGGACTTCATTTTAAAATCAAGTCCCCAGAGGAAGATAGAAAGAAAAAGGGGGGGGGGGGGGGGGGCTGGATGCACAGTCACAAATAAGCAGCGGAACCCTTATCCAGGAGTAGGTTCAGTCTCCTTAAAACAGTCAAATCCACAAGTAGTTGCAGGGACCGCGCTGATACCAGCAATAATAGACACAATGCAGACTTCAACACATGCTCCAGCAGGCAGCGGTTATAAATCCACTCCTATGGACGTTTTCTGCAGCGTCTTGATACCAACCGAAAACTTCAATGTACGGCACCAATTCCTTCACAAGACAAAGAGACACATAGCGCAATACCCAAGTGGTAAAAGTAAGTATCCAATTTATTGTACTTACAAAGTCCATGTGATAAAAGGCATTTCATAAAATCACACAGAGGAAGGCCTGGAGGAAGAGTGGAGAAGGCACACAATCCAAAGTGCTTGAGGTCCAGTGTGAAGTTTCCACAGTCAGTGATGATTTGGGGAGCCATGTCATCTGCTGGTGTTGGTTCACTGTGTTATATCAAGTCCAAAGTCCACCCAGCCATCTACCAGGAAATTATAGAGCTCTTCATGCTTCCTTCTGCTGACAAGCTTTATGGTGATTTCATTTCCCAGCAGGTCTTGGCACCTGCCCACACTACCAAAAGTACCACTACCTGGTGTAATAACCACAGTATAACTATGCTTGATTGGTCAGCAAATTTGTCTGACCTAAACCCCATAGAGAATCTATAAGGTATTGTCAAGAGGAAGATGAGAGACACCAGACCCAACAATGCAGATGAGCTAAAGGCCACTATGAAAGCAACCTGGGCTTCCATAACTCCTCAGCAGTGCCAAAGACTGATCGCCTCCATGCCATGCCGCATTGATGCAGTAATTCATGCAAAAGGAGCCCCGACCAAGTATTGAGTGCATATCCTGTACATACTTTTCAGTAGGCCAACATTCAAAATCATTTTTGAATTGGTCTTATATTCAAATTTTCTGCGATATTGACATTTGAGTTTTCATTAGCTGTAAGCCATAATCATCACTTCAAATAGATCACTCTGTGTGTAATGAATCTATAGAATATATGAGTTTCATTTTTTTGAATTAAATTACTGAACTTTTAGATGATATTCTAATTTATTGAGATGCACTATTATTAGTATTGATCGAGGACCAAAGTGATCGAGTAGAACACTTTCCGATGCTCAGGTGCTCTACAGAGCACCCGAGCACAAAGGAAGTCATTGGGAGAACCCAAGCATTAAACGAGGCACCCCCTGTTCTGAAGAGGGGAGGGTATCGGGATTCTAGTTCGGCTTAGGAGTCCTTGCTCTCTCTCCATATATAGCTATGTCCATATATGGAGTCAGTGTTTGGGGACACCCAGTGTATTTAAATCTAATTTAGCTTCTATTTCTGAAAAGTTTCTGGTGGGATTTGAACTCACAACCTTCTACATTACAGCCAAGAATGTTAACCACTACACTATAGAGCTGTCAGTTACTTAAAAAAAAAAAGAAGAAAAAAGAAAAGAGACTTCTGCTATATAGGAATACTTACTAGTAGTAAGTATTCCTATATAGCAGATGTCTCATATTTGTCTTTTTTTTAGTAACTGGCCATGCAGCTCTATAATAATAATAATAAAATGTATTTATATAGCGCCACCATATTCCGCAGCGCTTCACAAATTCAGAGGGTTCATATACAAAACAAAAGTAACTGGCTAATATGCAACTGAAACACTAGGAGTCAGGGCCCTGCTCGCAAGAGCTTAAAATCAATTAGGAATTGGGGGTGACACGTAAGTAGGATTTGAGTCATTATTGAACTGACAGGAGTGGTGCTGGCCGATCTGCTTCAGGTTTGGGACTACTAGAGAATTGAGTTTAGGCCAGAGGAGTTGGTGGGGGGAGGTTTAGTCTGGGAAAATTCATTTTAGGTATCTTGATAAGCCTGCCTGAAAAGATGTGTTTTTGAGGCACGTTTAAAGGTGGAGAAGTTGTGAATTGACCTAATATTCCGGGGCAGAGTTTTCCAGAGAGTAGGTGCAGCTCGAGAAAAGTCTAGAAGATGGGAGTAAGAGGTACGAATTATGGAGTTTATTAATCTTAGGTCGCTAACCGAATGGAGAGCATGAGTAGGTTGGTAGATGGAGATGAGGGAGGAGATGTATGGAGGTGCAGCACTGTGGAGAGCTTTGTGGGTGAGAGTGAGAAGTTTGAACTGTACTCTGTGGTGGATGGGCAACCAGTGAAGTGACTGGCACAGACTAGTAGCATCAGTGTAGCGGTTGGATGGATATATGAGCCTGGCTTCAGCATTTAGGACAGACTAAAGGGGGGAGAGTTAAGTGAGAGGGAGACCGATTAGTAATGCATTGCAATAGTCAAGACGAGAATGAATCAAGGCAACAACAAGAGTTTTTGACGTTTCCACCGTAGTAAAAGGGCGGATCCTGGCAATATTCTTGAGGTGCAGATGACAAGAGCATGTAAGTGATTGAATATAGGGAACAAAGGAAAGATCAGAGTCAAATGTGGCCCCAAGACAGCGGGCATGTTGCACAGGAGTTATAATAGTGATGCAGACCGAAACTGAAATATCAAGTTTAGGTGGGTTGGTAGATGGGGGAAAGACAAGAAGTTCAGTTTTTGAGAGGTTCAGTTTTAGATACAGAGAGGGCATGATGTTAGAGACAGCTGCCAGACAATTACTGGTGTTGTGGAGTAGGGCAGGGGTGATGCTAGGGGATGAAGTGTATAGTTGGGTGTCGTCAGCATAGAGATGCTATTGAAAGCCAAATCTACTGATAGTCTGCCTGATGGGGGCTGTATAGAGGGAGAAGAGTAGAGGACCTAGTACTGAGCCCTGAGAAACGCCAACATCAAGAGGAAGAGGAGAAGAAGAAGAACCAGCGAATGATAGGCTAAAGGAGCGGCCAGATAGGAAGAGAACCAAGAGAGAGAAGTGTCCTTAAGGCCAATTAAGTGGAGCATGGTGAGGAGGAGTTTATGGTCTATGGTATCAAACGCTGCAGAGAGATCCAGCAGAATCAGTAGAGAATAGTCACAATTTATTTTTGCTGTTAGGAGATCATTAGACACTTTATTAGGGGCAGTTTCTGTAGAGTGAAGAGGGCGAAAGGCAGATTGTAAGGGGTCAAGAAGAGAGTTTGCAGAGAGATAACTTATTAAGCGAGAGTAGACAAGACGTTCAAGGAGTTTAGAGATTAAGGGGAGGTTAGAAAAAGGTCGATAGTTAGCAGCACAGGTCAGGACAAGAGATGGTTTTTTTAGTAGTGGGGTTATAATAGAGTGTTTGAAAGAGGAGGGAAAGATGCCAGATGAGAGAGAGAGGAATTGGAGGGAGGAGGATTGAAATTATTTGGGGACTGGGAGATTATTTCCTGACGGATACTGCCAATCTTGTCTCTGAAGTAAGTGGCCATGCCATCAGCGCAGAGGTCATTGACAGGTTCTGGAACTTTAGGGCTTAGAAGGGAATGAAAAGTGTCAAAGAGTCGTTTTGGGTTATTTGATAGTGAGGAAATGAGAGAGGTGAAGTACTTGTTTTTTTGCAATGTTAAGAGCCAAATTGTATGTTTTGAGCATAAATTTATAATGGAGGAAGTCTGCTGATATTCGTGATTTTCTTCATAAGTGTTCTGCACATCTGGAGTGGCACTGGAGAAAACGTGTTTTAGGTGTGTGCCAGGGATGCCATGTTCTGTGTCGAGAGGGTCGGATTGATAATGGAGCAACTTCATCTAGGGTGGTTTTGAGGCTTTGGTTGTAATGATTGGCAGCCAAGTCTGGACAGGGGAGGGAAGTGATTGGGGTAAGAGCTAATTGTAGGGTGTTAATAAGATGCTGGCAGTTAATGGTGTGTAGGTTTCTGTAAGTGTGAAAAGTAGGATTGCCATGAGAAAAGTGAGAGATCTTTACAGTAAATGAAAGAAGATTGTGGTCAGAAAGTGGGAAGGATAAGTTACTAAGGTTTGAGACTGAGCAGTGACGGAAGAAGACTAGATCAAGTATATTGCCCTGTTCATGTGTGGCAGAGGAAGTAAGTTGTGATAGGCCACGAGAGGAGGTTAAAGAAAGAAAGTGAGTGGTTTATGGGGAGGTAGGATCATCAATGGGGATATTAAAATCACCCATAAGAGTTGGTGATTCAGAAGATAGGAAGTGAGGAAGCCAAGCTGCAAAGTTATCCAGAAATTGGTGGGGGCAGGCTGGGGGACGATAGACAACTCCAACTCTCAGGGGGAACGGATGGAAGAGTCTGATGGTGTGAACCTCAAAAGAGGGGAATGTGAGAGAGGGTACAGGGGGAATGACCTGAAATGTGCACTTTGGAGAAAGTAGTATGCCTACTCCTCCACCGTGCCTGTCATCAGGTCTGGGGGTATAGGAGAAGTGAAGTCCACCATAGGATAGGGCAGCAGGGGAAGCAGTGTCATAGCGTTGAAGCCAGGTTTCTGTAAGGGCTAGCAAGTTCAGAGAGCGTGAGAGGAAGAAATCGTGGATTGTGGGTAGTTTGTTACGGACCGACCATGCATTCCAGAGTGCACAGTTAAAAGAGACTGTAGCGAATGTGCAGTGAACATTAATCAGATTTTTGGGGTTTCTGTGTGTGGCAGTGGAGAGGTTAGCAACAGAGGGAGGGCCAGGATTTGGTGAAATATCCCCTGCAGCTAGTAGCAGGACAACAGAAAGAAACAGTAAGTGGTTGAAAGATTTATATTGGTGTTTTTTCTGCTGCACCGTGGAGGAAGATGGGTCAGTGTAATGTATGAGGGTATAAAGTGTATGGGAACTGGACAAGGGTGAGGGAAGGAGGGAGGGACTGATGTGGAGAGAAGGGACAGAGAGTGAAAGGTGTGGTTGAATTTGAAAGTAGACAGCCATAGTGATGAGAAGAGCAGCCAGAGCCTGAGTGAAACAATATCGTAGCATACCTGTGCTGTGTGTAAGTTTGTTTGAGTAGTACACATAGCATCTCCGTCTCCTGCCCTGTATAACTGCCATGATTAACTGCCAAGTGCTTAAGCAATATGGCGCTTTGGCAGAGATGGTGCTTTTGGCTCATGCTGACCCCTGCGAGTGCTTCCGTTTAGACTGTGTCTATATTTATAGGAAGTGTGATCACATAACTAGGGGTAATTTAGCTCATTAATCAATTAATAACTGAAGTAAGGCACATAGCGTAGTAGTTAACATTCTGGGCTGTAATGTAGAAGGTTGTGAGTTCAAATCACTTCAGAAATAGAGGCTAAATGAAATTTATGTATTTTACTGTATATTTTTATTAGTAATTGTAAAAAATGTGTAATTACAAAAAAAAATATATATATATATATATATATATATATACAGTACAGACCAAAAGTTTGGACACACCTTCTTATTCAAAGAGTTTTCTTTATTTTCATGACTATGAAAATTGTAGATTCACACTGAAGGCATCAAAACTATGAATTAACACATGTGGAATTATATACATAACAAACAAGTGTGAAACAACTGAAAATATGTCATATTCTAGGTACTTCAAAGTAGCCACCTTTTGCTTTGATTACTGCTTTGCACACTCTTGGCATTCTCTTGATGAGCTTCAAGAGGTAGTCCCCTGAAATGGTTTTCACTTCACAGGTGTGCCCTGTCAGGTTTAATAAGTGGGATTTCTTGCCTTATAAATGGGGTTGGGATCATCAGTTGCATTGAGGAGAAGTCAGGTGGATACACAGCTGATAGTCCTACTGAATAGACTGTTAGAATTTGTATTATGGCAAGAAAAAAGCAGCTAAGTAAAGAAAAACGAGTGGCCATCATTACTTTAAGAAATGAAGGTCAGTCAGTCAGCCGAAAAATTGGGAAAACTTTGAAAGTAAGGGCTATTTGACCATGAAGGAGAGTGGTGGGGTGCTGCACCAGATGACCTGGCCTCCACAGTCACCGGACCTGAACCCAATCGAGATGGTTTGGGGTGAGCTGAACTGCAGAGTGAAGGCAAAAGGGCCAACAAGTGCTAAGCATCTCTGGGAACTCCTTCAAGACTGTTGGAAGACCATTTCAGGGGACTACCTCTTGAAGCTCATCAAGAGAATGCCAAGAGTGTGCAAAGCAGTAATCAAAGCAAAAGGTGGCTACTTTGAAGAACCTAGAATATGACATATTTTCAGTTGTTTCACACTTGTTTGTGATGTATATAATTCCACATGTGTTAATTCATAGTTTTGATGCCTTCATAGTCATGAAAATAAAGAAAACTCTTTGAATGAGAAGGTGTGTCCAAACTTTTGGTCTGTACTGTATATATATGGAAAAATGGACAGCACTCCAAGGTAATAAAATATACAAACATTTATTTACCCATGTGGAACAAAATAGCAGGCTTGAGGAAGGCTCTATGGATGAGCCGAAACGTCGCTGCTGCTATTTTGTTCCACATGGGTAAATACATTTTTGTATATTTTATTACCTTGGAGTGCTTTCCATTTATCCATTTATATATTGGGCTATCAGCCTATGCCCTAGGACATAGCACCCGTCCAGTTTTTCGATTTTTCGGTGCTGCCAATTTTTTCCTTATTATATATATATATATATATATATATATATATATATAGATATAGATATATACAGTCGTGGCCAAAAGTTTTGAGAATGACACAAATATTAGTTTTCTTGAAAGTTTGCTGCTTAACTGCTTTTAAATCTTTGTTTCAGTTGTTTCTGTGATGTAGTGAAATATAATTACACGCACTTCATACGTTTCAAAGGCTTTTATCGACAATTACATGACATTTATGCAAAGAGTCAGTATTTGCATTGTTGGCCCTTCTTTTTCCGGACCTCTGCAATTCGACTGGGCATGCTCTCAATCAACTTCTGGGCCAATTCCTGACTGATAGCAACCCATTCTTTTATAATCACTTCTTGGAGTTTGTCAGAATTAGTGGGGTTTTGTCCACCCGCATCTTGAGGATTGACCACAAGTTCTCAATGGGATTAAGATCTGGGGAGTTTCCAGGCCATGGACCCAAAATGTCAACGTTTTGGTCCCCGAGCCACTTAGTTATCACTTTTGACTTATGGCACGGTGCTCCATCGTGCTGTAAAATGCATTGTTCTTCACCAAACTGTTGTTTGGATTGTTGGAAGAAGTTGCTGTTGGAGGGTGTTTTGGTACCATTCTTTATTCATGGCTGTGTTTTTGGGCAAAATTGTGAGTGAGCCCACTCCCTTGGATGAGAAGCAACCCCACACATGAATGGTCTCAGGATGCTTTACTGTTGGCATGACACAGGACTGATGGTAGCGCTCACCTTTTCTTCTCCAGACAAGCCTTTTTCCAGATGCCCCAAACAATCGGAAAGAGGCTTCATCGGAGAATATGACTTTGCCCCAGTCCTCAGCAGTCCATTCACCATACTTTCTGCAGAAGATCAATCTGTCCCTGATGTTTTTTTTGGAGAGAAGTGGCTTCTTTGCTGCCCTTCTTGACACCAGGCCATCTTCCAAAAGTCTTCGCCTCACTGTGCGTGCAGATGCGCTCACACCTGCCTGCTGCCATTCCTGTGCAAGCTCTGCACTGGTGGCACTCCGATCCTGCAGCTGAATCCTCTTTAGGAGACGATCCTGGCGCTTGCTGGACTTTCTTGGACGCCCTGAAGCCTTCTTAACAAGAATTGAACCTCTTTCCTTAAAGTTCTTGATGATCCTATAAATTGTTGATTGAGGTGCAATCTTAGTAGCCACAATATCCTTGCCTGTGAAGACATTTTTATGCAACGCAATGATGGCTGCACGCGTTTCTTTGCAGGTTACCATGGTTAACAATGGAAGAACAATGATTTCAAGCATCACCCTCCTTTTAACATGTCAAGTCTGCCATTTTAACCCAATCAGCCTGACATAATGATCTCCAGCCTTGTGCTCGTCAACATTCTCACCTGAGTTAACAAGACGATTACTGAAATGATCTCAGCAGGCCCTTTAATGACAGCAATGAAATGTAGTGGAAAGGTTTTTTTGGGATTAAGTTAATTTTCATGGCAAAGAAGGTCTATGCATTTCATCTGATCACTCTTCATAACATTCTGGAGTATATGCAAATTGCTATCATAAAAATTTAAGCAGCAACTTTTCCAATATTTATGTAATTCTCAAAACTTTTGGCCACGACTGTAGAAGGTTGTAAGTTTGAATCCCACCAGAAACTTTTCAGAAATAGATGCTAAATTAGATTTAAATACGCTGACTCGAGCACACACGATATTCGGCCGAGCATAGCGATGCTCGCCCAACACTAACTATTATCTAACAACTGTTTTCATCCCCAAGAGAGGAATCCTAGGGATATATAATTGTAATATACACAATGATCAGTTAGCTCACAAAATCTCGGGATCCCCTCTAAAATATATTAAGATTTAGGGTACTTTCACACTTGCGTTTGAGGAATCCGGCAGGCAGTTCCGTTGCCGAAACTACCTGCCAGATCTAGAAAAATGTTTGCAAATGAAACCATTTGTTTCCTGATCCGTTTGACAAATGCATTGAAATACCAGATCCATCTCTTCGTTGTCTTTCGGAAAAACGAATCCGGTATTTATTATTTACACGTTTTTGAAGGTCTGCGCATGCGCAGACTGGAAGACCGGATCCGTCAATGCATCAATTTTAATGCCGCATCCGGCACTAATACATTTCAATAGAAATGAATGCCGCAAGTGTTTTCAAGTACCTTAAAAGGACTGACCTGAAGACATCCTGATACATACTGAACAGAATGCTTTTCATTCAGAATGCATTAGGATAAAACTGAATCGTTTTTTTCCTGTATTGAGCCCCTAGGACGGAACTCAATACCGGAAAACTTTAACGCAAGTGTGAAAGTAACCTTTATTTCATAAAATTAAAACAATTGGTACCCCAAAAGAAACACCAACAAAGAAAAAGGGGATATTAAAACTATCAGCTGACTGATGATAACAGATAGTTTTAGAGGCCCTTCAAATTACAGGTACACAAGTATATCAGGGCTTGGAGACTGGTTGGATATCGGCAGTGTGTTTTTACACCAGGATACAATGTTGTTTCCACCATTCATGTCTTTTACTAAGGGGTCTCTCTATGACATCAATCGTTTTTTGAAAACTCAGTGAGCCTCTAAGAGTATTTTCACACTAGCGTTTTTATTTTCCCGCATAGAGTTCCGTCCTAGGGGCACTATACCGGAAAATAACTGATCAGGCATATCCCCATGCATTCTGAATGGAGAGCAATCCATTCAGGATGCATCAGGATGTCTTCAGTTCAGTCGTTTTGACTGATCAGGCAAAAGATAAAACCGTAGCATGCTACGGTTTTATCTCCGGCCAAAAAAACTGAAGACTTGCCTGAATGCCAGATCCGGCATTTTTTCCCATAGGAATGTATTAGTGCCGGATCCGGCATTCAAAATACCGGAATGCCGGATCCGTCCTTCCGGCCTGCGCATGCGCAGACCGGTAAAAATGTGAAAAAAGATACAAGACGGATCTGTCTGTCCGCATGACAAGCGCAGAGACGGATCCGTCCTTGCAATAAATTTGTGAGACGGATCCGGATCCGTCTCAAAAATGCTTTCAGTCAGCGGCAGATCGGCGGATCCGGCGGGCAGTTTCGACGACGGAACTGCCCGCCGGAAACATCCACAGTGCAGCGAGAAACTCTTGAATTTAATAAATCCTATTATTGCCGCAAGAACCCCCAACAAATGTCTCTGGTATCTGCAAATAAGATTTTCTCAACATCGAGGAGGAACTTTGGACTGTTCCACCATGCAAATGTGTTTCAGTTCAGTACTTTGGAGACGAATGCACGGTCACAGCATCTCATGAGGGTATTTGTGCTAAAAAGTTTCACTTGTTTCATCTGTCCATAGATCCTTTTTCCCGGAACCACTGAGAAACAGTTGGTCTTGGATCAAAGTTAAGACAGGCCACAGTTTTTTTGTTTTTTTTACAGCAGCAGTTTACTTTGTAGTGTCATTTCTTGTTTAGTGCAGGCCGTTTGCTCTTACCCTCAGGTTCTTTCTCACCTCTTTTAGGATGCTCGATGAGCTATTGAAGTGATCTTACAGGACTCTCACTACTAGGCAGAGCATCCATTTGTAGATATGGTAATTTGTCTAACCATGGGCTGATGTACCCACAGGTAAAGTTTTCTGAATGGTGTTCGTGTCATGAACCAGCGGGTGTAAACCCACTGTGCCATATGTCCTACCTTCTCTAAGGGCGTTGTTCTTGACAGTACCACTGATGGTGGGGATAGACTTTCCTGAGGGGAACACCCGGTTGCTACCTCTTGAGGAAGATTGGCACACGAGATAGCCACTTAGCCAGTCCAGATGGACCAGGGGGTACCAGAAGCAAGGTACCAGAGGTACAGATGTAGTCGGCAGGCCGAGTCGTGACCAGGAGCAACAGTGCAGGACCGAAGGATGAGGCAGAGGCGAAGTCAAACAAGCAATAGGTCAGGGCAGGCGGTACAGCTACAGGTCAGGCAATACGGGTCGCCAAAAGGAGAATAGCGGCAAGCAGGCAGGGATCAAACTTGTAGTGGAGTCTATAAACATTAGCACAGGTCAGGTACACAGGAACACAAGCAGAGATAATAGCAACCCTTGCAAGACACAAGGACCTTGACGCTCAGGCACCTGGGAAGGGGCTAAGCCACTTATATAGGTGCAGGAGCGCTAGGATTGGTCAGCTAACCCATAAATCACAGGAAGTGACACGCGCCGGCCCTTAAGGGAGTGCTACAAGGAACAAGCTGAAAGCATGCTGTGCTCAGGACTAGAATAAAAACATGGAGCGGATTCCAGGACAGAAGAGGTCTGCAATGACAGAGCCCAGGACTGTGGCGGTCAACGGGGAAACACCAGCAGATCACTGCCAAACGAGGAGCCTATAACTGCGGCGGTAATCAGGGTTACAATAACAGACAGCAACCGATGTTACAGTTTGCAGTAGTGCCGCAATCTTCTTTCAGGTCATCAAGCACAGCGCCATAAATTGGATAGTGACTGTGCTTGGTATCGCAGTTCAGCCCCATTCACTTCAATGAATATGACATCACACAGGGTGGCGGGAGCCTCTCACCAGGGCCCTTTAAGAAGAAAAAAAAAACTTGTTTTTGTGACGCCAACTGCAGTGAAGCAACAAGGGCACAGTGCCCCTTTTAGTGAAGTAGTAGATGGTACCCAAGTGTAGGAATGGTAAAGTAGTGTAGGGTGGCCTAAATGTCCCTTAATGTTGGTGCATGTGTCACAGTGCTCCTACCTGGATATGCTGGACCCTAGGCGTTAGCCCCGAAACAATGAAAAGCGGGGGTTGTTGATGAAGGGGATGAGTCCAGACCTTGTGATGAAGTTGATAACAGCTTTACTTTGCATAAACGTTTCTCTAAACGGACTTGGGCTTTGTCTTGGTTCCCAGTAGGCTTTATCATTAACGGTGGCAGGCAAACTCCTCTCTGCTATATCTGTTGCTTTCTGGCTCTGCTGTGATGACAGGATAGCTGTATAATTTAGCTTTCTCTGGGTGCTGCAACTTCTCTCTGGAGTCTGACTCTGAATTATGCTATACCAAGGAGTCTCTCTCTCCTGGCACCTGAGGCTCTAAGCTTCTGCCTCCATATCCAGCTGAGCTGAAGGTGCTCCAGCTGGCCTGGGCAAGGCCACATCCAACAGGAACATGCACCTGCTTCCTTCCCCTAAAAGGGGGTAAGCTAGAACTTCCCCTAGCAAGGGGGCATGCTAGACTGACTAGAACTGGTCTCCACCCTTCCTGCAGCAAGTGGAAAACGCCCACCACACCACAGAGGGGGAAGGGGGGGTTTAGAATGGAAGGAAAGCTCCATTCTCTGTCCCTGTAGCTCTGCCATTTATGCTGCCACCTGCTGGTGAACCAGGCATATTACACGTGAACATAAACAGTTACATGAAAAGAGATATGCACATCATACAGGACCTGGAAAAAAAATACGTAGAATGACATTAGGTTAACCATTGGAGATAGTAGCGGGGGGCAGAAGTGGTAATGCCACTCTGGGGCTTTACAGCAGTCTAGCAAAATCTGGAGAAGGCCGTGTTGTTACTGTGAGCACTGGTGCCTTCTCTAATCGGCAGGGTTGTCAGACCCTCACCGATCAGTAAAAAACTATTGGAAAACCCCTTTAGAACAGCAGATTTGTCAGTAACCAGGCCTTGTGCGTCTTTATTTATTGTGCAAAGCACCAGTGAAACCTGAACGTCCAATCTCTTTAATTGAAACTCCTTTTGACAATCAGCTCTTGGAAAAAGTCATCAACACAGAGGTTCACTTAGTTTTTCTCCCTTCACTGTGGGTGAACGGTACAACTATCCATCTCTCTGTCATTTCTATCCTTCCATTGAATGAACCAGTCGTGTATTAATTCATAACTTTGATTATTTTACAGAAGAATTGATGACGTTTATAAACCACAGTGATATCGTCTGCCAAGTTAAAGTGCAAGGGACACAGAACGTGGATCTGGTTTGGGAATTCCAGGGTCAGGAATACGACAGTGTTAGTTCCAGTTTGATTCCATCTCCAGACAATTCATATTGGATCATCAGTGTTTTGAGTAACTGGACTCAGTGGTGCCAGAACCAGCAGAACACAACCTTCACCTGCAAGCTCCGGTACATGGAGCAGAGTCTGGTGGAGCGCAATATCCAGGATACCTGTGCAGGTGGAGTATGTCCTGACATTAAACAGACTGCATGGCATTATACAGTAGTGTACACACAGCAGACACTGTGTAGGCTGCAGTTAGATCAGTGTTTCTCAAATAGTGGGGCGCGCCCCCCAGCGGGGGCGCCAGGCTCCGTAAAGGGGGGCGCCGGGCGGCCGACAGCTCGCAGTGTGTGATATGCGGCAGGGAGATGAGCGCTTCCATTGTGGAAGCGCTCATCTCCCTTCCTCTGATCAGAGGCCGGCGCAGGCGCTGGACTCGATGTACGGAGCGGGGGCCGGGGGAGGGACTGGGAGGAGGAGCTGGGGGCCGGCAATAGCGGTGGGGCGGTGCGGTCACTGTACTATAGCCCCGCCCCACCGCTCCCTCCGATATACTATTATAAAATGTATTATTGAATTGAAAGTAATTAAACATGCCCCCCTCACTCATAATAGTACCGTACAACGAATTTCTTCTGTATAATGCCGGCAGGCAGGCCGGGCGGCCGGCGTGTCCCTCAGTGACGTCACTTGTCTGCGCCGCCTGCTTTATGAATGAAGCAGACGGCGCAGACAATTGACGTCACTGAGGGACGCGCCGGCCGCCCGGCCCGCCTGCCGGCATTATACAGAAAAAATTCGGTTATACGGTACTATTAGGAGTGAGGGGGGCATGTTTAATAACTTTAAACGGCGGCGGTGGGCACACGGAATCTGTGGATGGCACAGTTAAGGGGTGGGGGTCTGTGGATGGCACTGTTATGGGCTGGGGGGGCACTGTGGATGGCACTGTTATGGGGTGGGGGGTCTGTGGATGGCACATATATAACAGTGCCAGCCACAGATCCCCCTGTAACAGTGCCAGCCACAGATCCCCCCATAAGTGTCCGTCATCCACAGATCCCCCCCATAAGTGTCCGTCATCCACAGATCCCCCCATAAGTGTCCGTCATCCACAGATCCCCCCATAAGTGTCCGTCATCCACAGATCCCCCCATAAGTGTTTTCTTCTTCCTAGGGGGGGGCATGACAGAAAATAATTGAGAAGCACTGAGTAAGATTCAGGCAGTCATTGCTTTACTGGAGAGTATGCAGCACACAGGACACCCACTGGCATATAAGTGGTTACACAATAAGGATGTCATCAGTCTCTGTACAGCTACAGGCTCCGGAACTGTGCAGTTGTAAAACTAGAGACTAGGGCAATTCGATTCAGGAACAGTCTGTGTACTTCCCTTAATATCAGTTGTTTGGCAGATCAGGTGCCTTGTCTTCATGGCAGCTGCTTCCCTGCCTACTACTGCTGCTTCTCTGTAGAAAACCAGGATCTCTGCTCACTGCTTCTATGCACAGTGTATCTTAATGCAGCTTCTCCGCACACGGATTCTCTGCACACTGCTTCTCCGCACACGGATTCTCTGCACACTGCCTCTCCGCAATTTGCTTTTCTACAAACTGCTTCTCTGCACAAAGCTTCTCGGAATAAAACTTCTCTGCACATAGATTTCTGCAATTATGTAGCTTCTCTGCACATAGCTTGTCTTCGCACAGCTTCCCTGCATACAGCTTCTCTGGAGATAGCCTCTATGCTCACTGCTTCTCTAAACACAGCCTCTTTGCAGACAATCTCACTACACACAGATTATGTGCACACTGCTTCCCTGCAGACAACCTTTTTACACACATCTTCTCTGTACACTGCTTCTCTGCACACTGCTTCTCTGCACACTGCTTCTCTGCACACTGCTTCCCTGCACACTGCTTCTCTGCACACTGCTTCCCTGCACACTGCTTCCCTGCACACTGCTTCCCTGCACACTGCTTCTCTACATACTGATTCTCTGCACAATGCTTCCCTGCACACTGCTTCTCTGCACACTGCTTCTCTGCACACTGCTTCTCTGCACACTGCTTCCCTGCACACTGCTTCCCTGCACACAGCTTCCCTGCACACTGCTTCTCTGCACACTGCTTCTCTGCATACTGCTTCTCTATACATTGCTTCCCTGCACACTGCTTCTCTGCAAACTGCTTCTATGTACACTGCTTCTCTGCATACCACTTCACTGCCCACAGCTTCCCTGCACACTGCTTCTCTGCACACAGCTTCCCTGCACACTGCTTCCCTGCACACAGCTTCTCTGCACACAGCTTCCCTGCACACAGCTTCTCTGCACACAGCTTCTCTGCATACTGCTTCTCTATACACTGCTTCTCTGCACACTGATTCTCTGCACAATGCTTCCCTGCACACTGCTTCCCTGCACACAGCTTCCCTGCACACTGCTTCTCTGCACACAGCTTCCCTGCACACTGCTTCTCTGCACACAGCTTCCCTGCACACTGCTTCTCTGCACACAGCTTCCCTGCACACTGCGTCTCTGCACACTGCTTCTCTGCATACTGCTTCTCTGTATACTGCTTCTCTATACACTGCTTCTCTGCACACTGCTTCTCTGCATACTGCTTCTCTGTACACTGCTTCTCTGCACACTGCTTCTCTGCATACTGCTTCCCTGCACACTGCTTCCCTGCACACTGCTTTTCTGCACACTGCTTCTCTGCACACTGCTTCCCTGCACACTGCTTCTCTGCATACTGCTTCTCTGCACACTGCTTCTCTATACACTGCTTCCCTGCACACTGCTTCTCTGCACACAGCTTCCATGCACACTGCTTCTCTATACACTGCTTCCCTGCACACTGCTTCCCTGCACACTGCTTCTCTATACAATGCTTCTCTGCATACTGCTTCTCTGTATACAGCTTCTCTATACACTGCTTCCCTGCACACTGCTTCCCTGCACACTGCTTCTCTATACAATGCTTCTCTGCACACTGCTTCTCTGCACACAGCTTCCCTGCACACTGCTTCTCTATACACTGCTTCCCTGCACACTGCTTCCCTGCACACAGCTTCCCAGCACACTGCTTCTCTGCATACTGCTTCCCTGCACACTGCTTCTCTGCACACTGCTTCCCTGCACACTGCTTCCCTGCACACTGCTTCTCTACATACTGATTCTCTGCACAATGCTTCCCTGCACACTGCTTCTCTGCACACTGCTTCTCTGCACACTGCTTCTCTGCACACTGCTTCCCTGCACACTGCTTCCCTGCACACAGCTTCCCTGCACACTGCTTCTCTGCACACTGCTTCTCTGCATACTGCTTCTCTATACATTGCTTCCCTGCACACTGCTTCTCTGCAAACTGCTTCTATGTACACTGCTTCTCTGCATACCACTTCACTGCCCACAGCTTCCCTGCACACTGCTTCTCTGCACACAGCTTCCCTGCACACTGCTTCCCTGCACACTGCTTCTCTGCACACAGCTTCCCTGCACACAGCTTCTCTGCACACAGCTTCTCTGCATACTGCTTCTCTATACACTGCTTCTCTGCACACTGATTCTCTGCACAATGCTTCCCTGCACACTGCTTCCCTGCACACAGCTTCCCTGCACACTGCTTCTCTGCACACAGCTTCCCTGCACACTGCTTCTCTGCACACTGCTTCCCTGCACACTGCGTCTCTGCACACTGCTTCTCTGCATACTGCTTCTCTGTATACTGCTTCTCTATACACTGCTTCTCTGCACACTGCTTCTCTGCACACTGCTTCTCTGTACACTGCTTCTCTGCACACTGCTTCTCTGCATACTGCTTCCCTGCACACTGCTTCCCTGCACACTGCTTTTCTGCACACTGCTTCTCTGCACACTGCTTCCCTGCACACTGCTTCTCTGCATACTGCTTCTCTGCACACTGCTTCTCTATACACTGCTTCCCTGCACACTGCTTCTCTGCACACAGCTTCCATGCACACTGCTTCTCTATACACTGCTTCCCTGCACACTGCTTCCCTGCACACTGCTTCCCTGCACACTGCTTCCCTGCACACTGCTTCCCTGCACACTGCTTCCCTGCACACTGCTTCTCTATACAATGCTTCTCTGCACACTGCTTCTCTGCACACAGCTTCCCTGCACACAGCTTCCCTGCACACTGCTTCTCTATACACTGCTTCCCTGCACACTGCTTCCCTGCACACAGCTTCCCAGCACACTGCTTCTCTGCATACTGCTTCTCTATACAATGCTTCTCTGCATACTGCTTCTCTGTATACTGCTTCTCTATACACTGCTTCTCTGCAGACAGCATCCCGGCTCGCATGTGCTTCTTCAGGTGCAGTTCTGCTCTAAATGCAATGACTGGAACAGCTCTACACACTTCCAGTCCAAGTCAAATATCCTTAACAAGCAATCTTGGGCACGGATCTAGTAACCTCTGATACTCAACACAGACCCACAGGAATAAGATGCTGCAGTAGCATCTCTGTGTGTTACATCCTGGTGTTGTCAGAAGAAGGCAGAATAGGAATGTATAGTAATGGATAGTAACATGCAGTATGCACACGTAGATGAAAAGCATGTACCTGGTCATAAGGGATGTCAGATGTTAAAGGTGTCTGGTGAAGGGCATGTGTCTAAGGCTAAATGTTATGTGGTAATATAGTTAATACAGGTAATAATATACATATTGAGATAAGTGTCTGGTGAAGGGCATGTGTCTCTGTAATTCTGAACCATAGGCACACCACGTCCTGCTGTATGGCGGTGCCAAAACAATGTGGTATGCCGCAATGTTACCCTCATAAGCAAACTATAGACATTCTGCATGGCACCGTATTACATCACTATAGAGCTCAAAACGTTTAATATGGCCATTGTCTAATCCCATTACAATGTCTATTATTACAATTGTGGTCAAGGCTACGGCCGAGCTCGTGCCTGAACGTGCCGAACCTGACAGAGGAAAACCACCATGCCTACCTGATATGGCTGGAGATGTGCCCTTAGCCATGCCGCGGGTAAGCCTAAAAGGGGGCATACCCTGATGAGTATGAATAGAAAAGGGGAGGGTGGGTGGGGCACCAGAAACGCACGCAAATGGGGAGAGGGCATGCCTCCTTTTAAGGGCGCCTACGCCCCTCCCACAAATGCAGGCTGACATGTCAGCCTTAACCTACTTGTGGTCAAGGCTACGGCCGAGCTCGTGCCTGAACGTGCCGAACCTGACAGAGGAAAACCACCATGCCTACCTGATATGGCTGGAGATGTGCCCTTAGCCATGCCGCGGGTAAGCCTAAAAGGGGGCAAAAAGACAAACAGGTAGGGAGGAAAAACCTTTATTGGGCAGTGAACCGATTTACAAAACCAACTTGTGGAAAGCCTGGGATATCTCGACCTGGGGGTTAGGTATGTATCGTGTGAAGCAAGAGGAGCGCCAGCGACCCATTTTCCGGATGATGTGGCTGGGGACGTTGTGTTTTGATGCTGCGGATGCGGCACCAATGCGGAATGAGTGCCCTGAAATGGTCTTGGGGTCGAGACCCCAACCCATGGCCAGAGTGCGGACGTGTGAAATGAATTGCGAAGCGGTGAGCGCTGTGGCCTGAAACGGGAGCAATGGTTGGTCAGGGGCGGAGTCCCCCAGAGCCGACAGCAGACTCTTGAGTACCTGGACCGGGCACCATGTGTTGGCGGAAGGGAAGAAATCCACCTCCACTGGTGGACCTACCTGCGAGGTTTTGGAAGTAAGGAGGTGCAGGGAGAAATGGTCGTGGTGCCAGACTAGTTGACCCCTGGTGAGACCCTTGGACCTAGCTGAAGTGCGGGTGTCTTAAGAACCCGTAGAAACTAAGGTACATGGCGGCCTTGATGACTATGCTGGGAAGGAGCCCAAAAGGAAGACTATCTAGGGAGGTTGAAAGTTTCCTAAATAGTTCCCCCGATACGGGCTGCCTGCTTGGGGTGGCTGTGATATTATTTTTCTGAACCCCCCTAAGGGTTGCCCTGACTGCTTGGGATAGAAAGACCGACCTGCTTTCGGGGTCTTCCAACATGAAAAAAATGTTGGACTCCGGCCAAATACACTTTGATGGTGCTGAAGGACAGCTTGAGATCGAAATGACAGAAGGCTATGAAAGCTGTGATGTACGTGGTTTTGTTGGTGTCCCGACTTGGGTGTAGGCCCCTGAACTTGTTGAAGGTGTTCCAGGCGGTCCTGTAATTCCTGGCGGTGTTGTGAGACAAAGACTTCTGCATCAATGTTTTTGCTGCATTAATAAAAAGGTTTAATCCAACACTAGCAATTGGTACATCGGAGGAGGAAGCCCCACACGGTCTGCCGCTGGCATGACCTGGAAGAAAGTTTCATAATTAAAACGAGATAGGGCATCTGCGGCCACATTGTGAACCCCCTGGATGTGCTTGCATGTTACGTGGAAATTGTGCACCAGCGAGAGCCAGACCAGCCTGCGGACAAATGACATGATCTGGGGCGACTGAGACCTGCCCCTGGTGATGATGTCCACCACTGTTTGGTTATCAGTGATGAACGCCACCGAAGAGTTGGCCCACTGGCCGCCCCAGACCTGGGCAGCCGCAACCACTGGATAGAACTTCAGCAAAGGGGATGACTGCAAGGCGTCTCTGGCTGTTGATACCTCGGGTGGCCAAGGGCCCGCGAACCATTGGTTCCCACAGATCGCCGCGAACCCCCCGGAGGCGGCGGCGTCTGAGAAAATCAAGGTGGACTCTGGCCCTAGCCGAGGAACGAACAACGAGACACCGTTCCAAGAGGCCAGGAAGTTCTCCCACATGGACAAGTCGGCCATGGCTTGTGCGTCTAAGGTGACGAGACTGTCCTGCTCTGGGGCTGAGGGGAGCAATTGGAGAAGCCTGGACATGAAGGCCCTGCCCTGGGGCATGACTTTGGTGGCAAAGTTGAGCATGCCTAAAAGGGACTGCAACTCGACCTTGGTGCAGGTCCTGCAGCCCGCCGCGGTTGAAATGGCTGTCTTGATCTTTGCCAATTTCTCAGCTGGAAGCCTGGCCTCCATCTTCCCTGTATCTAGCGTTATACCTAGGAAGGTGATTACCGTGGCGGGTCCTTCGGTTTTTGCAGCTGCCACCGGAACATCAAGTCGGCCGAACATGTGCAGCAGAGCCTGGAGTTTGCAAGGCTGGCGGTCTGGGCTCTCAATGATGAGAAAATCATCCAAGTAGTGGATGGTCATAGGGCAACCACAGTGGTTGACCAGGATCCAATGCAATGCCTGCGCGAACTGGTCGAACAGCCAGGGACTGCTCTTGGACCCGAACGTCAGGCGATTGGCAAAGAAGTACTGATCTTGCCACTTGATACCGTAGAACCCCCAGAGCCGTGGATGAATGGGCAGCAGCTTGAAGGCGTCGGCGATATCTGCCTTTGCCAACCACGCCCCCCGACCTACCTGGAGGATCAGCTGTATGGCTTCGTCTATGGTGGCGTAGCTCATGGAGAACTCCTCAGAAGGCACTAAGGAGTTGAGACTGGGTACACTGGAGCCATGAGGCGCCGACAAGTCATAGATTAACCGTGCTTTATTTGTGAACTGCTTGGTCACAATACCGATAGGGTTGATCCTCCAGAGGTCGAATGGAATGAAGGGGAAGGGGCCGATGAGAAACCCCTTCTCCAACTCTGAATTGATCAGAGTCCCCACCGGCTCAGGGTCCCTGCTCGCTGACAGTAGATTGGGCCCTTCCCAGGAAGTTTGTGGGAGAGCTACTAGCCCCGTGTGGAACCCTGTGGTGAACCCGGAGACCAGGAACTGCACCCAATGCGGCCTATGGTGCTCGCGCAAAAGGGACTCTAACAAGACCACGTTGACCCCGCTTAGTCAGGATGGCCTTGTTCTTTGAGGACACGCCGTCTGCGGGTGAGCCCTGAAACAGCCTGTGCAGACGTGGAGAGCCCTGCACTTGTTGTAATAACAAGCCTCCTGATTAAAATTATTACAAACCTGGCTGTTGCCCAGAAAAACTATTGGCCGACCTAATTTATCCGTGGTGGCGCCAGGACGTGGGAGGGGCCCGGAGCTACTACGGAGGGATCTGCCCTGGGATGTGGAGGGACCTGAGTTGGGGCACCAGTCCGACGAGTGAGTAATGGACTGGCATGACGTACATGCCGGTGCCCTGAGGCACGCGAAATGTCGGCAAAAGAGTTCCATGTCCATTACCGCCCAGTTCGTAAGGTGCTGGAATTGGACCAGCGAGGCGGCGGCTTTAGCTGAGAACGAACGATGGTAATCGTAGAAAGCCTGCCCACCGTACTTGTGGCCCAACTCCGTGACCCTGTATAAGTAAGTGTCCAACTCTTCCCGCCTCTCAGGGTGGACGGAGCAGATGACATCTCTGTCTAAGCTAAACGCCAGGACAAACTCCATGGGGGTTAGCTTCCTGTTGAGGCGGGGGTCCCTCGCTTTGAGGACGATGGACATATCGCCGCAAGCAATGGTCTTGCTCTCCACTGTGTCATGGGTTGCTATCAAAATAGACGCCAGGTTGACGTCCTTGCCCTCTAAAATGTCCTTCTTGATGTTGCTGGGGATGAAATGGGCCGGAGCTACCTCGGGTGCGCAAAGAACTCTACCTGGGGGAACCAACCCTGCCACGGGGGCCACCGGCAGTGGAGAGGCGACCCGCTCGGATGACAGTCCCTGGTGAGACTCCACTGCCTGGAGTCTGGACTGCACGTCCGAGACTGAGGAGGCGATAGTGTTCATCATAGCGTGCAGTTGTGTCAGAGACACTTGCATAGTGGACATGGAGACTTGCTCCAAGTCCTGGGCTGCTGGCTCCGCTGTGAGTAGCCTGAAAAGTTCGGCTTTCCGGGCGGAAGCGGGGTGTTGGATCCCTCTTCTATTAAGCTCCGCAATTAACTTGGCGATCGTCCAACTCCTCAGGGATGAGGAGCAGGGCCGTTCGGATGCGGGTGTCTCCGGGACGGACAGAGCTTCCTCGAAATTGGAAATCTGCGACATTTCGTGGCTGTGAGGTGATAAACAAAAATTAACATCTGAGCTGGAGACCCCAAGTGACAGAACGACGACACCCGAGCCGTGAATGGTGATGAAGAGCGAACTTGGGGCGGGCGAGTGCCTAGAGCTATGAAGGGGGGACTACTGTGGAAGACCTTACCAACCTGAAAGTGAAAACAAGACGTAAGCGCTACGAGGACGTGGCCATTGACAGAGGAGTAAACACATGGAAAAACACCAAACCTGGGGTCGTACCGTAGAAAATAATATCGATCGAACCTGAAAAACAATGATAGCGACAAAAAATAGTGATTAACCGCATGAACCTGACCTGTAACCGGTAATGGACAACGTAAAACCGTCAGCGTGACGGGGAATAAAAACATGGGGGAAACGTACGCCTGACGATGTGATAGGCAACAGACGGGGTACAGTAGATACGTAAGCCTGAAGCGTAACAGGCAACAATTGGAAAAACGTAAGCCTGAATCGTGACAGGCAGCAGGACATGTAAAGAAACGTGAACCGGAGAGGAACCGGCAAGAGAAAAAAGGAAAAACGTAAGCCCGCCGACGTGGCGGGCAACAGACATGAAATAACGGGAAATGTGAGCCAGGAAAGTGACTGACGCTAGACAGAGAAAAACGTAAGCCTGGAACGTAACAGGCAGCAGACATGTTATGACAGAAACGTGAGCCAGAAACGTAACTGGCGACAGAAAGAACCCAACAAGTGAGCCTGCAAACGGAAAACAGACAGCAAACATGAGAATAAGCCCCTTTTTTTTTTTTTTTTTTTTTTTTTTTTTCCTGACCCCGGCTCTGACGAACTGAACGTCAGCCTGAACCGCGACCGGGAAACAGTATGGTGTGAGAGAAAAACGTAAGCCCGTAGCGCCAAGGCAATGAGATGACAAGAAATACGTAACCTTTACATAAAATAGGTCCCAAACATGGCGGAGCATGTTGTGCCATGGAATCAAGAAGTAATTACCGAGCAATGTTCGTAGATGCGGCAGAGCGGAAAGGCGGTGTTCGCAGCGGGTGGAATTCGTAGAGAACTTTTTGGCAGACGATGGATGACAAGCACGGCAGAGTAACCAGAGTCTGCAACAATAATCAGTAGCGTAAGGGGGGGGGGGGGGGTGGCCCCTGATGCCATGGTACGACCCTGGACCAGGGAAAAGCGTGACCCTGCGACTGATGAGACTGTTTGTGGGAGCTGAGGTGCAAGGTAGCGGGACCGCTGCCGTGGGGTGTGGAGGGTTGACTGGCCTGTAGTTTTGGCCAGACAGAGGGGGGGCCCGTGGGAGCCAGCGGAGGGCCAGCCCCTGGCAAGCAGCTGTGCTGTGTGTGAGCCGGCGAGGGCCTATGATGGGGTTTATGGAGTCGAACCAGTGTGTATAACAACCTTTTTTTTTTTATAACTTTATTGCTTGGCGAACAGCAGCCGGCGCCGGCCGGTGGCTGCGTGTGAAAGAAGCGGTGCCCCTGGGTCTCGACGGACCTGCCCGTGGGGAGAGCGCCAGGACCAGCCAGACGAGGGGGTTTGAGCTGCTGTGGCGGCCGGAGCCAGGACGGGAACCCGACAGCAGAGACCGGCCGGGACGCCAGATCCGTAGCCATGGCAACGGAAGTGCTGCCGGCGTCCCGCGAGATCTGGTTTCCAGGCGGCGCCTGAGCGAGGCCGGGCCTGGCGTGCGAACCGGGATGCTGGGTGAGTGGTGAGTGGAGCGGAGCGGACCGGACCAGGGGGAGGGGGGGAAAGATGGACACGCCGGAGGGGGGTGCGGTGGAGCCTGAAACTTACCCCAACAGCCGCCCGGGAAGCGATGGAGGGGAACCCTCAGCAAAAACTTACCTACTCAGCAGAGCAGCAGGACGGGGCGTGACGTCAGGCGGGAAAAGGCACCAGAAACGCACGCAAATGGGGAGAGGGCATGCCTCCTTTTAAGGGCGCCTACGCCCCTCCCACAAATGCAGGCTGACATGTCAGCCTTAACCTACTTGTGTTCTACTTCAGTCACATCCTAAGTGAAAGTAAAACAAAAAACAAAAACTGTCGATTACCACTTGGCATTGGGGACCTTCTAGCAGTGATCTTGATCTTTAACTCCTTACTGGCCACCTGAAGTTTTTTGTCCTTGTTATCTTAAGGACGCTGAGCGCTTCTGTAAGTCCTCCTGCTCTACAAATGAAAAACAACCAACGGCTCAGTTTATTTTTAGGGCATCCTTTTGTTCTATAGCCAAGATTAGATGTAGCTCCAATCCCAACTGTTAACCCTCTGATTGCCAACGTCTGTGAACAGAGTGTGATTTAATAGGATTTCCCCAGTGATCTGATTGGAGGCTGGGTGAACCCTCTGCAGTCAGCCCTGGGGACCTAGAAAGGACTGTAAATTCAGAAATACGAGCATAATGTATCAGCATACAGGAGAATAAAAGATTTAGCAAAACAGTCATTTCGTAATGGGATTATAAAAAAAAAAGTAAAATAAGTAAAGCGATAATTTGACATAAATACATTTTATTGCACATACATTATATAAAAGCAAAAAAAAAATATATACATATTAGGTATCCACACAACCAAAATAACCTGTACAACTCATTTAACAGGTTATACAGGGCGAAGTACAGTACAGACCAAAGGCTTTGGACACACCTTCTCATTCAAAGAGTTTTCTTTATTTTCATGACTATGAAGGCATCAAAACTATGAATTAACACATGTGGAATTATATACATCACAAACAAGTGTGAAACAACTGAAAATATGTCATATTCTAGGTTCTTCAAAGTAGCCACCTTTTGCTGTGATTACTGCTTTGCACACTCTTGGCATTCTCTTGATGAGCTTCAAGAGGTAGTCCCCTGAAATGGTCTTCCAACAGTCTTGAAGGAGTTCCCAGAGATGCTTAGCACTTGTTGGCCCTTTTGCCTTCACTCTGCGGTCCAGCTCACCCCAAACCATCTCGATTGGGTTCAGGTCCGGTGACTGTGGAGGCCAGGTCATCATCTGGCGCAGCACCCCATCACTCTCCTTCATGGTCAAATAGCCCTTACTTTCAAAGTTTTCCCTATTTTTCGGCTGACTGACTGACCTTCATTTCTTAAAGTAATGATGGCCACTCGTTTTTCTTTACTTAGCTGCTTTTTTCTTGCCATAATACAAATTCTAACAGTCTATTCAGTAGGACTATCAGCTGTGTATCCACCTGACTTCTCCTCAACGCAACTGATGGTCCCAACCCCATTTATAAGGCAAGTAATCCCACTTATTAAACTTGACAGGGCACACCTGCTAAGTGAAAACCTTTTCAGGGGACTACCTCTTGAAGCTCATCAAGAGAATGCCAAGAGTGTGCAAAGCAGTAATCAAAGCCAAAGGTGGCTACTTTGAAGAACCTAAAATATGACATATTTTCAGTTGTTTCACACTTGTTTGTTGTGTATATAATTCCACATGTGTTAATTCATAGTTTTGATGCCTTCAGTGTGAATCTACAATTTTCATAGTCATGAAAATAAAGAAAACTCTTTGAATGAGAAGGTGTGTCCAAACTTTTGGTCTGTACTGTATGTACAGTATAAACAGTCAAAAATCAGTTTTTTATATTTGTGATACAAAAAAAAACCACGTATCTAAATTGCAAAGATAATTACATGTGCTCTCAAACAGCGGCTTAAACATCCAATTTCTCTTAGGCCTTATAGTTTTATGTCAATGAAAATATCAACTAGTTACGGCTGCTTAAATATGGACAGGCAAAAATCTTGAAAAAAAATTTGCTCATTATTAGGGCTCATATATACGAACGTATTTTCTTTCCGTGTCCGATCCCTTTTTTTTTTTTAGCGGACCGTTTCCGGAACCATTCATTTCAACAGGTCTGCAAAAAAAAACTGAAGTTACTCCGTGTGCATTCTGTTTCTGTATGTCCATATTTCCGTTCTGCAAAAAATAGAACATGTCCTATTATTGTCCGCATTACGGACAAGGATAGGACTGTTCTATTAAGGGCCAGCTGTTATGTTCCGCTAAATACGGACTGCACACGGACGTCATCCGTGTTTTTTGCAGATCCGTTTTTTGTGGACCGCAAAATACATACGGTCGTGTGCATGAGGCCTTAAGGGGATAAGGTTGCCCACTTACAATATTGTTTCCATTATTTCAGGAGACCTGCCGGCATCTCATTCAGCACCACAGCCCATCCTTCTCTACGTCCTTATACTTGGTAATACGCTCCTAATTCTCTTGATTATCATCATTATTATATTTTTCTGGAAGAAGAAGGAGAAGAAAAGAAGAATCCAGGTCGTTGCACCGTATGCTAAATTTTCTTCTTCCTCCAAGACTAAATATAATGGTTGAAGGTAGAATATAATATCCGGATGTCTAGGTCTCTAGTAGTATTCTCCTTGCTTGTTTATGTTGCATCTTGATGCTTTTATACTGAGCTCCAGGTCGCTTCTCAGATGATGGAAAAGTTTAAGTGTAAGCATCACTTATAACAATGTATACTGAGAGTTACATGGTTTCTGCTTACTTGACCCCCTAACCCAACCGTGGTCTTAGCTCAATGCCAAGAAGCTGCTGCAAAATCAAGCAGATATGTGGGTACAAAGAATGTGGCACATGGAGTATTCATTCCAAGATCTATAATAAATGGTGGATTAAGGAACACCACTCACATGGGGAGGAACTGGTTCTTTTCTGCAAAAGGACAACCACATTCCCTGGAGTTGCCAAAGAAAATGTGCCAGTTTCTGTTTCAGGCTCAAACAAGAGACAGGATGGACTGTGGGGGTCGGCATCCATTAGCAGTTGCTTCCAAGGGTATTTATGTAGCTGCCTGTCAAGTAGTGAGCGGTTTGCTTTACACATGTTCCAACAGCAGTTAGCAGAATTATGAGCGCAGCTCTGAAATACAGTGTAATACATAATGTAACCCAGGATCAATAGAAGGAAAAATGTAATGCTAGTTGCAAAGTTGGTCAGTTAGAGGGATACTTACATCAGAAATGGGTATTACTTTGAAAATTAATATTCATAGGGGGGGGGACGTAAAAATTTGCAGTGGTTTTCATTTTCATTTTAATATTTTTCATTTTAATTTTTTTTATTTAAAGTCATGTCCTTCTATGGAAGTCAATAAGACATCTTATATAGATAGGTCATCTATTGTCTGCTGTGAGGGCAAAAAGCTATGTCAGGGTAATTCTCATTATAATAGTAGGTGCAGACTTGGGATAACAGTATGAAAGCTTGATAGACGTAGATAAAGATGCCCACGGAGGAGCACTGCATTGATTAGAGTAATCTTTGATTAATTTATTTAGTCATTACAAGGGGGTTCTCAATGGCCGTAGTGATGGTCTGACTGAAGGAGTAAAGCGAGGGCAGGCCCAAGCCACTCTGTGCATCCTTGCTCCTCTGCCAGCACCTCCCACTCATTCCTAAGGTCCAACTTCCTGCATAGTCATCTCACCTGGCTCTGTCAATCAAGTAGGAGAGGGCTGTCAGAGGAAACAGGAGGAGCAATGGTGCACAGAATGGCTTGGGCCCTCCCTTGGTGCACAGAACTGCTTATTTGCATATGGATTTCAAGTAATTTTTCTCTAGAATGAAAAAAACTATTGCTAAGTGAAGGGTATCATTACATTTAGTTGAGCTAGCTCTACAAGGTATTGTACCCATTCTGGAAATGGGACCCGCATCTATCTGATATTAATTGCATATCCTGGCGACCTCTTTAAACTTTAGTGCGTAGAATTGTTCCAATCCTGTCTGTATATGACTGTGTGCATGCTGCTTTGTTAATAAAATAACTGAACTGATTGTGTCTTCTGTGTTTGTCACACATACATGTAAAGTGTGATACTTAGGGATGAGCGAATCGTAGTCCACAAAGTGGACTTTGATCTGAATTTCAGGATAAATTTGATTCACCGCAAAGCCAAATCTCCTCGTGCTTTGCGAGAGCAAATCGATTTAACCTGAAATATGGAAAAAAATGGAAAAATAATAATTACCTGATCCATTTGCTCGCAACGGGATGCTCACCGCCATCTTGTTTGTACAGTCGTGGCCAAAAGTTTTGAGAATTACATAAATATTGGAAATTGGAAAAGTTACTACTTAAGTTTTTATAATAGCAATTTGCATATACTCCAGAATGTTATGAAGAGTGATCAGATGAATTGCATAGTCCTTCTTTGCCATGAAAATTAACTTAATGCCAAAAAAAACTTTCCACTGCATTTCATTGCTGTCATTAAAGGACCTGCTGAGATCATTTCAGTAATCGTCTTGTTAACTCAGGTGAGAATGTTGACGAGCACAAGGCTGGAGATCATTATGTCAGGCTGATTGGGTTAAAATGGCAGACTTGACATGCTAAAAGGAGGGTGATGCTTGAAATCATTGTTCTTCCATTGTTAACCATGGTGACCTGCAAAGAAACGCATGCAGCCATCATTGCGTTGCATAAAAATGGCTTCAGAGGCAAGTATATTGTGGCTACTAAGATTGCACCTCAATCAACAATTTATAGGATATCAAGAACTTCAAGGAAAGAGGTTCAATTCTTGTTAAGAAGGCTTCAGGGCGTCCAAGAAAGTCCAGCAAGCGCCAGGATCGTCTCCTAAAGAGGATTCAGCTGCGGGATCGGAGTGCCACCAGTGCAGAGTTTGCTCAGGAATGGCAGCAGGCAGGTGTGAGCGCATCTGCACGCACAGTGAGGCAAAGACTTTTGGAAGATGGCCTGGTGTCAAGAAGGGCAGCAAAGAAGCCACTTCTCTCCAAAAGAAACATCAGGGACAGATTGATCTTCTGCAGAAAGTATGGTGAATGGACTGCTGAGGACTGGGGCAAAGTCATATTCTCCGATGAAGCCTCTTTCCGATTGTTTGGGGCATCTGGAAAAAGGCTTGTCTGGAGAAGAAAAGGTGAGCGCTACCATCAGTCCTGTGTCATGCCAACAGTAAAGCATCCTGAGACCATTCATGTGTGGGGTTGCTTCTCATCCAAGGGAGTGGGCTCACTCACAATTTTGCCCAAAAACACAGCCATGAATAAAGAATGGTACCAAAACACCCTCCAACAGCAACTTCTTCCAACAATCCAACAACAGTTTGGTGAAGAACAATGCATTTTCCAGCACGATGGAGCACCGTGCCATAAGGCAAAGGTGATAACTAAGTGGCTCAGGGACCAAAACATTGACATTTTGGGTCCATGGCCTGGAAACTCCCCAGATCTTAATCCCATTGAGACGGGTGGACAAACAAAAACCCACTAATTCTGACAAACTCCAAGAAGTGATTATGAAAGAATGGGTTGCTATCAGTCAGGAATTGGCCCAGAAGTTGATTGAGAGCATGCCCAGTCCAATTGCAGAGGTCCGGAAAAAGAAGGGCCAATACTGCAAATACTGACTCTTTGCATAAATGTCATGTAATTGTCGATAAAAGCCTACGTTTCGTTAAGTGCGTGTAATTATATTTCACTACATCACAGAAACAACTGAAACAAAGATCTAAAAGCAGTTTAGCAGCAAACTTTGTAAAAACTAATATTTGTGTCATTCTCAAAACTTTTGGCCACGACTGTAGATCTCGGCTTAAATCCCATGCACGGTGATGTATTACACCACTACGCCGGCCAGCGTGATGACCTCATCTCGGGCCGCGCGAGATTTCAAGCCAGACCTTCAAGCAAGATGGCGGTGGCTGGCCAGTTGTGAGCAAATGGATCAGATAAAAAAAAATATATATATTTTACACTTTTTATATGTATATAAGATGCCATGATCATGTATGAATGTGGTATCTGAGGGGTATAATGACGGGGAGCAGTGGAATCTTTAAAAAAAATGCACTTCGTGATGAAGTCATTCATTCTAGTAACATAGTAACATAGTAACATAGTTTATAAAGCCGAAAAAAGACATTTGTCCATCCAGTTCGGCCTGTTATCATGCAAGTTGATCCAGAGGAAGGCAAAAAAAAAACTGTGAGGTAGAAGCCAATTTTCCCCACTTTAGTGGAATAAAAAATTCCTTCCCGACTCCAATCAGGCAATCAGACTAACTCCCTGGATCAACGACCCTTCTCTAGTAGCTATAGCCTGTAATATTATTACACTCCAGAAATACATCCAGGCCCCTCTTGAATTCCTTTATTGTACTCACCATCACCACCTCCTCAGGCAGAGAGCT
Source organism: Bufo bufo (assembly GCF_905171765.1). Lineage (NCBI taxonomy): Eukaryota > Metazoa > Chordata > Amphibia > Anura > Bufonidae > Bufo > Bufo bufo. The sequence continues at coordinate 33,055,220 of NC_053389.1, read as the reverse complement.
CCATAGTCTCACTGCTCTTACCGTAAAGAATCCTCTTCTATGTTTGTGTACAAACCTTCTTTCCTCCAGACACAGAGGATGTCCCCTCGTCACAGTCACAGTCCTGGGATAAATAGCTGATGGGAGAGATCTCTGTACTGACCCCTGATATATTTATACATAGTAATTAGATCTCCCCTCAGTCGTTTTTTTTTTCTAAAGTTAATTACCCTAATGTTGCTAATCTTTCAGGGTACTGTAGTTGCCCCATTCCAGTTATTCCAGTTATTACTTTAGTTGCCCTCCTCTGGACCCTCTCCAGCATTGCTATGTCTGCCTTGTTCTCAGGAGCCCAGAACTGTACACAGTACTCCATGTGTGGTCTGACTAGCAATTTGTAAAGTGATAGGACTATGTTCTTATCACGGGCATCTATGCCCCTCCATGCGAACCCACTATCTTATTGGCCTTGGCGGCAGCTGCCTGACACTGTTTTTTGCAGCTTAGTTTGCTGTTTATTAAAGTTCCTAGATCCTTTTCCATGTCAGTGTTACCCAGTGTTTTACCATTTAGTATGTACGGGTGACTTGCATTATTCCTTCCCATGTGCATAACTTTACATTTGTCAGTGTTAAACCTCATCTGCCACTTATCTGCCCAAGCCTCCAATCTATCCAGATCCCTCTGTAGTAGTATACTGTCCTCTTCAGTGTCAATTACTTTACACAGTTTAGTGTCATCTTCAAAAATTGATATTTTACTGTGCAAGCCTTCTACAAGATCATTAATAACTAGAAAAGCAACAATTTCTGGGGAAATTGTGTGAAGTGTTCTTGCCTCCACCAGTAGTCTACAACTGGAGTGGGCAGAGTAACTGGTTGGAGTGGCTGGAGTAACCGTGGAAAGGTTGGACTGGGCAGAGTAACTGTGTGGAGTGTTTGTAGTGAGTAAAGATAGTAAACATTACACTAACCAATTGATTAAATTTAAAAAGTGCACATGGCAAGCTTGATAGAGTGAGAAATGCATTTCAACTTTTAATTATTTATATAGCACATTGAATTGCATTGTTGTTTCCCAAAGTGCTTCACAGTTACAATAAAACATATATTTATAAAAACCTTAGCAGCGTTATCAAGCCTAGCAGATGAAGGTATGACCACATGCATTTGGGGAGGGGGGGGGGGGGGGGTCTCAGCATCTTGACGTAAGCCCCTCAAACTTCTGTACAGACACAGCAATAGAAAGCACACCCCAGTCCCAGCAGTAAAGAGAGGTCACCTCACTGGCGGTTGCCATCTTCAAACAGTTATAGTTTATAAATCCTACAGCGAAGAACTTTATATTGTAAGAATCACAAGACCCAGACCTACATGTTGATGCATAGTATGTCTCCGAAATATTAAAAATGAAGGCACAGTCGTAGTTCAGAAATTGCCCTTCAAATTTGAGGTGGCTAGAGTGGAGTTTTAATAAATGTCAATGGGCGGTGTGAGTTGCAAACAAATGGTCATATTGTGAAAACTATCAGGACTATGGCTTAGCCGTGGACATTGTTAGTGGCAGCAGGGATAGGTGGGCTTGAAAATGAGGGAGTGGTGGCAGTTTAGAAATCATGTCCTGATTTTTTCAGCTCACACTCAGTTTTGAACATTCCGCTATTCATTCCTATGGGACCAATTTCGTCACAAAAACGCTGATGTTTCATAAACCATTTGGCAAAACGTTCCACAAAGTAATAGCCCACCAATCGGAAACAATCCGAAATGTTTTGGTATATTACTGTCTATGTAGTGTAAAAACTGTGGGAGGAGTTAGGGTGGTAAATTTGGCTATAATAAGAATATATATATATATGTGAGATAACAGTAAGTGGTCTTGCCATGCAAGAACACTTAAATATATTGAAGAGAATAGGGCCCAATACTGACCCCTGAGGTACTCCACTAGTGACAGTGACCCAATCTGAGTGTGTACCGTTAATAACCACCCTCTGTTTTCTATCACTCAGCCAGTTACTTACCCACATACAGCCGTCTTCTCCCAGTCCGAGCATTCTCATTTTATATAGTAACCTTTTATGTGGTACAGTGTCAAATGCTTTGGAGAAGTCCAGATATACGACATCCATTGATTCGCCACTGTCAAGTCTAGAACTTACCTCCTCATAGAAACTGATTAAATTAGTTTGACATGACCGATCCAACATGAGTAGGGTTGACAGAACCCGAACTGTAAAATTCGGGTTCATACCGAACTTTAGGATTTTTGGACCCTGGACCCGAACCCGAACATTTCACGTGTTTGGCGAATTAATGGCGCTTTTTAAAAGGCTGCAAAGCAGCCAATCAACAAGCATTTAACTCGTGTGCCCTTGGAAGTAATCACAGCGATGCCTACTAATGGCATGGCTGTGATTGGCCAGTGCAGCATGTGACCCAGCCTCTATATAAGCTGGAGTCACGTAGCGCTGCACGTCAATCTGCTCTGATTAGTGTAGGGATAGGATGCTGCTGCTGTGAGGGAGAGAATAGGACAGAATCTTTAATCAGAAGTGCTTGTTAATTCAGCGATCTACCTAGACTTTGTTTTGTGGGTGCAGTGCACAATATTTTTACCCTGCCCTGAGCCCAGTGACCCAGAAAAATTACTTTTATCCGTCTGTTAGTTTGGTGGGCGGCGGCGGCCATTTTATGCAAGTTCTGGGCACTAGCACAGCATATGTGCATTTGTGACAGTCAAATAGAAGCTTGAAATACTGCAATTATATTCTGGGTTTAAAAAAATCACCCATTTTTGGCAAGACCCTACATCTGTGGCCTTTGCAGCATTAGTCAGTGTGCAATTTAAGCTAGAAATACAGCAATAATTTTCTGGGTTTTGAAAAACACCCTTTTTGGGCAAAATACTCATTTTTACAGCCCTTGCTGCATCTGTCAGTGTAAAATTCAAGCGTTATATACTGCTGTCATATTCTGTTATAAAAAAAAACATCCATTTAGGGCAAAATCATAATTTTGCAGCGTTTGCTGCATCTGTCATTGTTAAAAACAAGCTTGAAATACTTTAATAATTTTCTGGGTTTTAAAAAACACCCATTTTTGACAATAACCTTTATCTTGGGCCTCTGCCGCATTAGTCAGTGTGCAATTTACAGATGGAAATACAGCAATAATTTTCTGGGTTTTGAAAAACACCCTTTTTGTGAAAAATACTCAATTGTACAGCCCTTGTTGCATCCTTCAGTGTGAAATACAAGCGTAATATACTGCTGTCATATTCTGTTATTAAAAAAACTGTATTTGCGGCCTTGTCTGCATCTGTCATTGTGAGATGCAAGCTGGAAATACAGCAATAATATTATGGGTTTAAAAAAAACACCCATTTTGGGCAAAGTACTTAATATTGCAGCCTTTGCTGCATCTGTCATTGTGAGATACACGCGTTAGATACTGGTGTTCTATTCTGTTATTAAAAAAACACCCATTTTGGGCCAAATACTACATTTTCGGCCTTGTCTGCATCTGTCATTGTGAGATACAAGCTGGAAATACAGCAATAATATTCTGGGTTTAAAAAAACACCTATTTTGGGCAAAAGTACTTAATATTGCAGCCTTTGCTGCATCTGTCATTGTGAGATACACGCGTTAGATACTGGTGTTCTATTCTGTTATTAAAAAAACACCCATTTTGGGCCAAATACTACATTTTCGGCCTTGTCTGCATCTGTCATTGTGAGATACAAGCTGGAAATACAGCAATAATATTCTGGGTTTAAAAAAACACCTATTTTGGGCAAAAGTACTTAATATTGCAGCCTTTGCAGCATCTGTCATTGTGAGATACACACGTTAGATACTGCTGTTCTATTCTGCTATTAAAAAAAACACCTATTTTGGGCAAAAAAACTTAATTTTCAGCCTTTGCTGCATCTGTCAGTGTGAGATACATGTGTTAGATACTGCTGTTCTATTCTGTTATTAAATAAACACCCATTTTGGGCAAAGTACTTAATATTGCAGCCTTTGCTGCATCAGTCATTGTAACATACACGCGTTAGATACTGGTGTTCTATTCTGTTATTAAAAAACACCCATTTTGGGCAAAAAACTAAATTTGCGGCCTTGTCTGCATCTGTCAGTGTGAGATAAAAGCTAGAAATACAGCAATAATATTCTTGGTTTAAAAAACACAAATTTTGGTTAAAGTACTTAATATTGAAGCCTTTTCAGTATTTGTCATTGTGTGATACACGCATTAGATACTGCTGTTCTATTCTGCTATTAAAACAACACCCATTTTGTAAAAAACTTTATTTGCAGCCTTTGCTGCATCTGTCAGTGTGAGATACATGCGTCAGATACTGCTGTTCTATTCTGTTATTAAAAAAACACCCATTTTGGGCCAAATACTAAATTTGCGGCCTTTGCTGCATCTGTCTGGTGACTTACATGCGATAGTTACTGCTTTTCTATTCTGTTGTTAAAAAAACACCTATTTTGGGCTAAAAACTTAATTTGGCAGCCTTTGCTGCATCTGTCAGTGTGAGATACACGCGTTAGATACTGTTGTTCTATTCTAATATTTAAAAAAACACCCATTTTGGGCAAGATCCAAAATTTGAGAAATATGAGGAGAGCATCAAATAAGGGATGTGACCCCGATCGTGGTGCTGCTGGTGGAGCTCCTGTTGAAGGGATAGGACGTGGTCGATCTGTGCTAGCTACACGCACAAGTGAAACACCTTCCTCAGGTGCAAGTAGGCAACAGAACCTTCAGCGGTATTTGGTCGGGCCTAATGCGGCTCTACGAATGGTGAGGCCAGAACAAGTACAGGTGATAGTAGATTGGGTTGTTGACAGTGCCTCCAGTTCCTTCACATTTTCTCCCACCCAGTCTCCTGCTGAAAGACCACAGTTGGCACCTGCAGCCGATGTCCATCAGTCTTTCACCGCACCCCCTTGCAAATCAGCCAAGCAGTCTGAGCCCCAAGTCATGCAGCAGTCTCTTCTGCTTTTTGATGACTCTGCTAGCAGGCTTTCCCAGGGCCATCCACCTGGCCCTGCCCCAGAAGTAGAAGAGATTGAGTGCACCGATGCCCAACCACTTATGTTTCAAGATGAGTACATGGGAGGACCATCGCAGCACGTCTCGGATGATGACGAAACACAGGTGCCAACTGCTGTGGCTTTCGAAAGTGTGCAGACCAACAAGGAGGGCAGGGGTGAAGACTGGGTGGAAGATGATGTGGAGGACGATGAGGTCCTCGACCCCACATGGAATCAAGGTCATGCAAGTGACCTGTGTAGTTCGGAGGAAGAGGCGGTGGTCGCACAGAGCCACCAGCACAGCAGAAGAGGGAGCAGGGTGCAAAAGTGGAGCGGCCAACCCCTAGACAGTACGCCTGCTGCTGCCCACCGCAGCAGGGGACCGAGCACACCAAAGCCAGCTTCAAGGAGTTCCCTGGCATGGCAGTTCTTCAGACAATGTGCTGACGACAAGACACGAGTGGTTTGCACGCTGTGCAATCAGAGCCTGAAGCGAGGCATAAACGTTCTCAACCTGAGCACAACGTGCATGACCAGGCATCTAAGTGCAAAGCACGAGATGCAGTGGAGTAGACACCTCAAAAACCAAGAAAGGTCTCTGGCTCCTCCTGCTTCCTCTTCTGCTGCAGTGTTGGCCTCCTAATCCACCTCTGGAGTGACAGTGCCACCTGCCACCCCGCAAACAGAGGATCTGCCAGCAACACCACCACCTGGGTCACCAAGCATGTCCACAATGTCCCACGGAAGCGTTCAGCTCTCCATCTCCCAAACACTTGAGCGGAAGAGGAAGTACCCCCCTACCCACCTGCGATCCCTGGCCATGAATGCAGCATTTCAAAATGAATGGCCATTGAAATGCTGTCATTCCGTCTGGTGGAGACGAAGAGTTTTAAAAGCCTTATGGCGGTGGCTGTCCCAGAGTACGTCGTGCCCAGCCGCCACTACTTTTCCAGGCGTGCCATCCCTTCCCTGCACAATTAAGTGGGGGACAAAATCAGGTGTGCACTGCGCAACACCATCTGTAGCAAGGTCCACCTAACTACGGATACGTGGACCAGTAAGCGGATTGCAGTTTGGCGCATTTCCTTCCACCACCGAGGATTGCAGGGCGCTTCAGTTTGCCTCCTGTTGCTTCCTGCTCCTACTCCGTTTCCTCATCCTTTACCGACTCCTCATCCAGTCAGCGTATCACCTTCAACACCAACTTCAGCACAGCCAGGGGTAAACGACAGCAGGCAGTTTTAAAACGTATCTGTTTGGGGGACAAACCCCACACCGCGCAGAAACTGTGGACGGGCCTTGAACAACAGACCGATGAGTGGTTGGTGCCAGTCAGACTCAAGCCCAGCCTGGTGGTGTGCGATAATGGGCGAAATCTCGTAGCAGCTCTGGGACTAGCCGGTTTGACGCACAGTCCTTGCCTGGTGCATGTGCTGAATTTGGTGGTGCAGAGATTCCTTAAAAATTACCCCGATATGTCAGAGCTGCTGCATAAAGTGTGGGCCATCTGTGCGCGCTTTCTGCGTTCTCACCCTGCTGCTACTCGCCTGTCAGCGCTGCAGCTTAACTTCGGCCCTCCCGCTCCCCGCCTTATATGCGATGTGCCCACAAGGTGGAACTCCACCTTTCACATGCTGGCCAGTGGAGTTTCAGCTGCAGCACGCACAGGTGAGTCGCTCTGCGGAACAGCACCACTTCACCACCAATGACTGAGCCTCCATGCGAGACCTGTGTTCCTTGTTGCACTGTTTCAAGTACTCCACCAACATGGCCAGTGCCGATACCAATTCTATGCCTCTTTGAAAAAATGCTGCTGGCGATGATGGAAGAGGATGTGGCACAAGAGGAGGAGGAGGAAGAGGGATCATGTCATAGGGTTTCCGGTCAGTCATTCACAAGTGCCTCCGAGCGTGGGTTCCTGCACCCACAAACACCACGTACACAGTTGTCGAGCCAGGGCACAGTTCTGAAAATGACGAGGTGGAGGAGGAGGAACCTTGTTCACAGCAGGGTGGCACCTAAACCAGCTTATGGCCATCACTGGTGCATTGCTGGGGGGATATAGAGGACACAGACGATACACCTCCCACAGAGGACAGCTGTTTGTTGCCTCTGGGCAGCCTGGCACACATGAGCGATGACATGCTGCAGTGTCTCTGCAACGACCGCCGAGTTGCCCACATTCTAACTTGTGCTGATTACTGGGTTGCCACGCTGCTGGATCCCCGTTACAAGGGCAATGTACCATCCTTAATTCCATCACTGGAGCGTGATCGTAACATGCACGAGTACAAGCGCACGCTGGTAGACGCGCTGCTGGTGGCATTACCACCTTACAGCGGGAGCACAGTGGAAGCACAAGGCGAAGGCAGAGGAGGAGTAAGAGGTCGCCAACGCAGCTGGGGCACCACCAGCACCTCAGAAGGCAGGGTTAGCATGGCCAAAATATGGAAAAGCTTTGTCAGCAAGCCACAACAACCAACACCACCAGCTGATATGGAACATATTAGCAGGAGGCAGCATTTCACCAACATGGTGGAGCAGTATATGTGCACACGCCTACACGTACTGAATGACGGGTCTGCCCCCTTCAACTTCTAGGTCTCCAAATTGGGCACATGGCCTGAGCTTGCCCTTTACGCCTTGGAGGTGCTGGCCTGAACTGCAACCAGTGTATTGTCTGAACGTGTGTTTAGCACGGCAAGGGGCGTTATCACAGACAAGCGCAGCCGCCTGTCCACAGCCAAGGTGGACAAGCTAACGTTCATTAAAATGAACCAGGCATGGATCCCACAGGACTTGTCCGTACCTTGTGCAGAATAGACATGTATACCGGCACTAACCAGCCATTGTTATACTGCAGGGCAATTGCTCATTGTTGTATTTTGGATATTTCACACTTATTTGGAGTGTACCCTAATAAAAAATAAAAATAAAAATAAATTAAAACCAAAAACCAGTGTTGGCTACCTTGTCCTCCTCCACCACCGCTTCCATCTACACCGCTACGTCCACCGCCTCCTCAAACTCCTACTCCATATGGACCTCCACCTCATAAATCAAGTTTATTTTTTTTAATTTGTACGTATTTTATTTTATGTTGTTTCACTAATTTGTATGTTACATTTTCGGGTGAAATTCACCAATTTTTGGGTGTGATATGCCACTGCTATACCTAGTAGACAAGTAAAAACATTTCACTAATTTGTCTGTTACATTCGTGGGTGACATTTGACCATTTTTGCCGTGATTAAACCCCTGCTCTGCATAGGTGATAGGGACATAAATTTTAAAAAATTGTCTGTTACATTGTCAGGTGACATTTTACCAATTTTTCTGTATACAAACCCCTGCTCTGCATAGGTGACAGGGAATTACATTTAAAAAATTCTTCTTTAATTGATGCATGCCCCCTCCTTTCATTCAATGCTTAAACTTTAACAACTTGTCCCACATTTGCGCTTTAATAATTTGTCCCACTTTTCAGCTCGATCATATTTAATTTCAATAAATTTACCTCCCTTGGATGTGGTCTCTCTTTCCCACGCTCCCTCTCTGGTGTGGAACTCTGATTCACCGATAACCGTGATCAACATGGTAGGCTCAGGAAAGAACATCAAAAGTTCATAGAGAAAATATCCAAATGGATCGTGGACGTCACGGTAACGTGCGATCAGGCAGAAGTTATCTAGAGTCAACAAAGTGGCAGCAGGGCCTCTTCTGTCTAACGTTTCCAAATCCAAAATACCCCAGTGACTTTCCCTATAATTTTTTATTAATCATTCCAATAACAGGGCATCTTAAGACTCCTGTATTGTTATTTATCGTCACTACCTCCCCGAGTCGGGAGTGGGTAATTGCCGCACGCCCCCTATTTTCCTTTGATTCTTCCGTTTTAATAACTTCTCCCACATTTCCGCTCGATCACAATTAAATTTCATCCATTGATCTCCCTTGCATGTGCTATCTTTTTCTCACTCTCCTTCTCCGGCGTGGAACCCTGATTTGCCGCTAACTGTGATCAACATTGTAGGCGCAGAAAACATCGAAAGTTGATAGAGCAGATATCCAATTGGATCGTGAACATCACGGGGACGTGCAACATGGTGGGGCAGTAAGTGTGCACACGCCTACACAAACTGACTGATGGGTCTGCCCCCTTTCAACTTCTGGGTCTCCGAATTGGGCACATGGCCTGAGCTTGCCCTTTACCCCTTGGAGGTGCTGGCCTGCCCTGCAGCCAGTGTATTGTCTGAACGTGTGTTTAGCACGACTGGAGGGGGGTTATCACAGGTTATATTTCCCAATGTTTTGGGGTGTACCCTAATTTAAAAAAATATAAATAAATTTAAAACCAAAAAGCAGTGTAGGCTACCTCCTCCTCCTCCACCGCCGCTTCCACCTACACCGCCACATCCACTGCCTCCTCAACCTCCTACTCGATACGGACCTCGTCCTCCTAGATCAAGATTATTATTTTTTATTTTTAGATATTTTATGTTATTTGAAGTCATTTCCGTATCTACATTTGCAGAGCACTTGCCATGCTCTTAACCACATTTTGATGCCATTTGCAGCCCTCTAGCCCTTTCCATGACATTTTTAGAGCCATTTTAGTGCTCAAAAGTTGGGAACCCCATTGACTTCAATAGGGTTCGTGTTCGGGGTCAAGTTCGGGTCAAGTTCGGGTCCCGAACTTGTGATGTTCGGCCGAACCCGTCGAACCTCAACATCCAGGTGTCCGCTCAACTCTACTCATGAAGCCATGCTGATATGATTCTGAAGCTGATTTTTTTGTAAAATACGGTAAAAGCAGCCAAATCGAATTTTACCAAACTTTGCTGATCTCTAGAGACCACATGAATCGCACTGAAAAAATAAACATTATATGGGCATGGATGCATGCAAAAACGCCCTTACTATTAAAATATAAAAATTATATTTATGCCATACGGCGAACAGCTTAACGAAAAAAACAAAAACAAACATCAAGATGGCCAATCCACCATTTTTTCATCATTTTGCCCCCCAAAAAAATGGAATAAAAAGTGACCAAAAATTCTCACACACCCCAAATTGCTATCAATAAAAGCTACAGATCTTCCTGCAAAAAATGATCCCTCACATAGCTCTCTAGACATGTTATATATTTTTTTTAATTTTTTTTTTTAAGTATCAAAACTATATATTAAGTGGTTCCATTAGAAAAAAAAACAATTTGTCCCACAAGAAACAAATCCATTGTCTATGTGAAAGGAAAAAAATTAAAAGTTATGTCTCTGGGAAGGCAGGGAGTGAAAAATAAAAACAAAAAAAATGAAAAATTACCAAGCGTAGAAGGGGTTAATATTGGAGCCTCTTATGTTATTATTGAGGAGTCACCAATAGCACAGCACTGATGCCAAGATTATCTGGTGACCACTGTGTAATACACTGTCTCCAAGGCAACTTAGAGTTTCGCTCATGGGGCCTGAAATGTTATTCTGCCAATGTTACAGGCAATCTGAGCCCTCCAGCCAGTCAACGTCTCCACCCCCTGCGGTGCCTCGGCATCTACACAGCACAGGATGTCAGCCACAATCTGCTGACCTGTCCCCAAAATGGCATCCACTATCATTATGCCAATTAGATGTAAATAATCTTTTCAAAAGACAAAATATTAAAGGGATTCTGTCACCAGGATTAACGATATGTAGATATTTATATGTGCCCATTAGTCTTCATGCAGTGTTTACAAATATCCCTCTGTTTATTTTCTGTGTGTGTTATATTCTTATAATTAGACACTGGCGACTATATTGCAGCTGTTTTGACAAAAGTTGAGCTATATGATACTAATGCAATGTAATCAGTGCAAAATGAAATATAGGAATTTCATTATAGAAGGCAGAAAGACCGTGGACCAAAAAACTTAGAAGGTCATGTGAAAACGCATATATACCGCAAGACAACCGCAAGGGCATCATTCAGACACTATCTTCTAATTGATATGAATAAGCCCTAGAGATACATTTTAATAGGAACAAAACAGTGTTGTCATTATTTTGTAACATGCTTTTTGATACTTCTCTATATATATTTTGACACTGGTAACAACAGTGTAACTGTTTATATGACACTAATGCAACAAACACAGTGGATAAAATGTAGCAACTTCACCATAGTAATCAGAGAGACTTTGAATCATAAAACGCAGAAGCCTATGTAAAAACATGTGTAGACATTGTCCTCCAACTAGTACCAACAAGCCCTATAGACTTATCTATATTCCAAATACGAATAAAACAACATGCAGGCAGACAAGGGAACGAATGGGATACTCTATGTAATTAGAACGATCTGTCTATAATGTACCCTATATAACTTTTCTTATTACTAATATAAGATAAAGCTAGAATGCACTATCACTATATAGTGAACATAAGCCAATATCTAAATATGGCATTTGCTCTTGGAATAAAGATACATGTTATAGTTCTCTATATTTCACTTTACCCTTTATCGAGAAATTTTCATTTAATATATTGCAATGTCTGAATAATTATCTTTTTGATGTTACTAATGTCACACTTTGTATGAGAAATTTACGAATATCTAGATATTTGACACTAATGCAAAATATTTAGTGGAAAATAATCCATAGAAACTGTATAATAGGGATGGAGACACCTTAGAGTCCACGAAAAGACGCATCCACATTGTATATATATGGCAAGACAACTGCAAAGACTCTCCTTCCTCCTGAGCGCAGCGCTGCCTCCTGCCGCTGCCTGTGAGTGGGGGGCCCGGTCTTCTGACTTCCTGAGTGCTGCATGTGCTCTCTGGGGTTCTTCTCCTAGAGGGGTAGCGGGGATTCACTCTCTTAGCTAGTGCAGCGCAGCGTGGCGCATGGCTGCCTGCGCTCTCTTTCTTCTGGTGGGGGATAGGGGTTCTGAGTTTGAGCAGAGCGCTGCCGGGATATTTAAACCTGGGGAGCTCGCTCCCGCCTTCCCACGCTGCAGGCGTGCACACGCACGCCTGCAGCCAAGTCCACGTGGGCCGGCGCAGTGATATGACGTCCTGTTCCCCCGCCTTTGTAGTGCAGAATATCTCCGGCCTTACCAGAGATGTTATCAAAGGACAGAGGATCTAAATTGATTCTCTGTCCTTTGAAGTGGCCAAAACTGGACATAATTGTCCAGTTGTCGGCCTCCCTTACTGCAGGTGCATTCCAGAGGGGGCGGGGATATACTGGCCACTTTATAAGTATATATATATATATCTATATAGATGTTTGGGGCACATCTATATATATATACACTGCTCAAAAAAATAAAGGGAACACTTAAACAACACAATGTAACTCCAAGTCAATCACACTTCTGTGAAATCAAACTGTCCACTTAGGAAGCAACACTGAGTGACAATCAATTTCACATGCTGTTGTGCAAATGGGATAGACAACAGGTGGAAATTATAGGCAATTAGCAAGACACCCCCAATAAATGAGTGGTTCTGCAGGTGGTGACCTGACCACTTCTTAGTTCCTATGCTTCCTGGCTGATGTTTTGGTCACTTTTGAATGCTGCCGGTGCTTTCACTCTAGTGGTAGCATGAGACGGAGTCTACAACCCACACAAGTGGCTCAGGTAGTGCAGCTTATCCAGGATGGCACATCAATGCGAGCTGTGGCAAGAAGGTTTGCTGTGTCTGTCAGCGTAGTGTCCAGAGCATGGAGGCGCTACCAGGAGACAGGCCAGTACATCAGGAGACGTGGAGGAGGCCGTAGGAGGGCAACAACCCAGCAGCAGGACCGCTACCTCCGCCTTTGTGCAAGGAGGAACAGGAGGAGCACTGCCAGAGCCCTGCAAAATGACCTCCAGCAGGCCACAAATGTGCATGTGTCTGCTCAAACGGTCAGAAACAGACTCCATGAGGGTGATATGAGGGCCCGACGTCCACAGGTGGGGGTTGTGCTTACAGCCCAACACCATGCAGGACGTTTGACATTTGCCAGAAAACACCAAGATTGGCAAATTTGCCACTGGCGCCCTGTGCTCTTCACAGATGAAAGCAGGTTCACACTGAGCACATGTGAGAGATGTGACAGAGTCTGGAGACGCCGTGGAGAACGTTCTGCTGCTGCAACATCCTCCAGCATGACCGGTTTGGCATTGGGTCAGTAATGGTGTGGGGTGGCATTTCTTTGGAGGGCTGCACAGCCCTCCATGTGCTCGCCAGAGGTAGCCTGACTGCCATTAGGTACCGAGATGAAATCCTCAGACCGCTTGTGAGACCATATGCTGGTGCGGTTGGCCCTGGGTTCCTCCTAATGCAAGACAATGCTAGACCTCATGTGGCTGGAGTGTGTCAGCAGTTCCTGCAAGACGAAGGCATTGATGCTATGGACTGGCCCGCCCGTTCCCAAGACCTGAATCCAATTGAGCACATCTGGGACATCACGTCTCGCTCTATCCACCAACGTCACGTTGAACCACAGACTGTCTAGGAGTTGTCAGATGCTTTAGTCCAGGTCTGGGAGGAGATCCCTCAGGAGACCGTCTGCCACCTCATCAGGAGCATGCACAGGCGTTGTAGGGAGGTCATACAGGCACGTGGAGGCCACACACACTACTGAGCCTCATTTTGACTTGTTTTAAGGACATTACATCAAAGTTGGATCAGCCTGTAGGGTGTTTTTCCACTTTAATTTTGAGGGTGACTCCAAATCCAGACCTCCATGGGTTAAAAATTTTGATTTCCATATTTTTTTTGGGTGGGATTTTGTTGTCAGCACATTCAACTATGTAAAGAACAAAGTATTTCAGAAGAATATTTAATTAATTCAGATCTAGGATGTGTTATTTTTGTGTTCCCTTTATTTTTTTGAGCAGTGTATATATATATATATATATATATATATATACACACATCATGCTGACATAAGTGTATACTGTATATAGACATGTGTGCAAATACAGGGGCATACACACATATCTATATATACATACTCACATATACCTAGGGCATCACATATAGGGGACATGCATATGTTCCCACTTGCCATACAGGGCCAATATATACATGGCCATACAGGGAATATACACTGACCTAAAGAATTATTAGAAACAACCTGTTCTATTTCTCATTAATGCAATTATCTAGTCAACCAATCACATGGCAGTTGCTTCAATGCATTTAGGGGTGTGGTCCTGGTCAAGACAATCTCCTGAACTCCAAACTGAATGTCAGAATGGGAAAGAAAGGTGATTTAAGCAATTTTGAGCGTGGCATGGTTGTTGGTGCCAGACGGGCCGGCCTGAGTATTTCACAATCTGCTCAGTTACTGGGATTTTCATGCACAACCTTTTCTAGGGTTTACAAAGAATGGTGTGAAAAGGGAAAAACATCCAGTATGCAGCAGTCCTGTGGGCAAAAATGCCTTGTGGATGCTAGAGGTTAGAGGAGAATGGGCCGACTGATTCAAGCTGATAGAAGAGCAACGTTGACTGAAATAACCACTCGTTACAACCGAGGTATGCAGCAAAGCATTTGTGAAGCCACAACACGCACAACCTTGAGGCGGATGGGCTACAACAGCAGAAGACCCCACCGGGTACCACTCATCTCCACTACAAATAGGAAAAAGAGGCTACAATTTGCACGAGCTCACCAAAATTGGACTGTTGAAGACTGGAAAAATGTTGCCTGGTCTGATGAGTCTCGATTTCTGTTGAGACATTCAAATGGTAAAGTCCGAATTTGGCATAAACAGAATGAGAACATGTATCCATCCTCTGATGGCTACTTCCAGCAGGATAATGCACCATGTCACACAGCTCGAATCATTTCAAATTGGTTTCTTGAACATGACAATGAGTTCACTGTACTAAAATGGCCCCCACAGTCACCAGATCTCAACCCAATAGAGCATCTTTGGGATATGGTGGACTGGGAGCTTCATGCCCTGGATGTGCATCCCTCGAATCTCCATCAACTGCAAGATGCTATCCTATCAATATGGGCCAAAATTTCTAAAGAATGCTATCAGCACCT
Organism: Bufo bufo; assembly: GCF_905171765.1. Lineage (NCBI taxonomy): Eukaryota > Metazoa > Chordata > Amphibia > Anura > Bufonidae > Bufo > Bufo bufo. The sequence goes on along the minus strand of NC_053389.1, from coordinate 33,040,156 downwards.
TGTTGAATCAATGTCACGTAGAATTAGGGCAGTTCTGAAGGCAAAAGGGGGTCCAACACCTTATTAGTATGGTGTTCCTAATAATTCTTTAGGTGAGTGTATATCCTTATTGGCCATATAAAGGCGCCCATATATACATATATACACATATAAATGAAGGGGCATATATATATATATGCCCACCTGACTTCCCTCTACAGTCTCCCACTCTCACACCACCTCCTCGTCTCATTCCCTCTCTGTTGGTGTCCCGCAAGGCTCTGTCCTAGGACCTCTGCTCTTCTCTATTTACACTTTTGGCCTGGGACAGCTCATAGAGTCCCATGGCTTTCAGTAACACTCTTATGCTGACGACACACAAATCTACCTCTCTGGTCCAGACATCACCACCTTACTATCTAGAATCCCACGATGTCTATCTTCCATATCCTCCTTCTTCTCCTCTCGCTTTCTAAAACTTAACATGGATAAAACAGAATTCATCATCTTTCCCCCATCTTGCTCAACCCCCCCAACAGACCTATCTATCACGATCAATGGCTGCACACTCTCCCCGGCCAACCAAGTCCGCTGCCTTGGAGTGACCTTGGATTCTGCCCTCTCCTTCCGACCGCACATCCTAGCCCTTTCCACGACCTGCCGACTCAACTGAAAAACATCTCCCGCATCCGTGCTTTCCTCAACTTTGAATCTGCAAAAATGCTTGTACATGCCCTCATCATCTCCCGCCTAGACTACTGCAACATTCTCCTCTGTGGTCTTCCATCTAGCACCCTCGCACCCCTCCAATCTATTCTCAACCCTGCTGCCCGACTAATCCTCTCACCCTGTTACTCCTCTTCCTCTCCCCTCTGCCAATCCCTTTACTGGCTCCCCATTGCCCAGCAAATTCAGTTCAAAATACTAACAAATACATACAAGCCTGTCCACAACCTGTCCCCTCCCTACATCTCTGAGCTACTTTTCTGATACTTCTCCCCACGCAATCTCCTATCCTCACAAGACCTCCTTCTCTCCTCTCATCACCTCTTCCCACAATCGCCTCCAAGATTTCTCCCGTGCATCCCCCATACTCTGGAACTCGCTACCCCAATATATCAGACTCTCACCTACAGTGGAATCCTTCAAAAGAAACCTAAAAACCCACCTCTTCAGACAAGCCTACAACCAGTGACCCTGCTGCCTCTATACCGCCATGACCAGCTTCACCCGCACCTACTGTGTCCTTCTCCCATACCTTGTAGATTGTAAGCCCTCGCGGGCAGGGCCCTCTCTTCTTCTGTACCAGTTTGTAACTCGTCTTGTTTATGCTTAGTACAATTGTCTGTATTATGTATGTATACCCCTTATCATATGTATCGAGGAATGAATGGCGCTTTAATAATAAATAATAATAAAAATAATAGTATGTGAGACGATATTAGCCACATTTGGTTTTTCCAGTAAATAGCCATTAGTCAGATTTTTTTCCATACGATACTATTTGTAGATGTCTAGATATGAGATAGATAGGTAGATACAGTGGTGCTTGAAAATTTGTAAACCCTCCAGAATGTTCTATAGTTCTGCATAAATATGAAGAAAAAATACATCAGATTTTCGCACAAGTTCCAAAAGTAGATAAAGATAAGCACATCGAACAAATGAGTCAAACATATTATTATATTTTTATTTAGGAAAATGCTCCAATATCACATGTCTGTGAGTGGTAAAAGTATGTGAACCTTTGCTCTGAGTGTCTGGTGTGACCTCCTTGTTCGGCAATAAATGCAACTATACATTTCCAGTAACTGTTGATTAGTCCTCCGCATCGGCTTGGAGAAATTTTTGCCCATTCCTCTGTACAGAACAGCTTCAGCTCTGTTATAGTATTTTGGTGGGTTTTATCCTATGGACTGCTCACTTCAAGGGGTTATTCAATAGTACAAATACCCCCCACAATGCCCATGCATAAACATGGACATATGGGAAAGACATGCTAATTAGCAGAATCTGCCTTGCTTTTCAGCTGAAAGACTATTTGCATGTCTTTCTCATATGCCCATGTTTATGCTAATTAGTTAACATGACAAAACTGTATAGAAAAGTTATTGAATATAAATGTTAGGACAATTCAAAAACTGAATATTTTTATGCAGTCCTCCTAAGCAGTGACTTAAAATTTTTGTCACCCTAATGATAATGATCTAGGTTCGCAGGTCCCCCAAGCTATCGAACTCAAATCAAGCAACTTTGAGGCTTATTAGGTCTCAAAGTCAGATAAGAGCTGGTCTTGAATGTCGCATTGCACACAAGGCTGCCATTGCAAGGTATGCTGACTGTATCTGTCTCATGGATAGATTGTTGGCTTCCACATACCTGGCTTTTTGCATATAGCCTTTGTGTGATTGTTTGTCATAAGTAATGAAATTGTGTGCCTGAAATATGTGTATATTACATTGCTGATTTTTGCAATTGCGAATATTCAGCAAAAAATTAAAAAAATATTGCAAATTGGATTATTGCCTATGTCGCTCATCACTAATCATGATACACTTCCACAAACGTGGGGTTAAGGAGTTTAAATATTTAGGAATCCATATATCTGTTCAATCTCAGGAGTATGATACAGTAGGTTGAATTTGCAGCCTCTGTTAGAGAAATTCCAGCGTAAGATCCAGGCTTCCTCTCACATTGGTTGGTTGAACTAATCTCATAAATACAGGTGAAACTCGAAGAATTAGAATATTGTGCAAAAGTCCATTTATTTCAGCAATGCAAATTAAAAAGAATTGCATTAATGCAGCTTAAAATTAGAATTTTGTGAAAAGGTTCAATATTCTAGGCTCAAAGTGTCGCACTCTAGTCAGCTAATTAATCCATACCCCCTGAGCAAAGGGGACCTCAAAATTGTGACTTTGGGGTTTCATAAGCTGTAAGCCATAATCATCCAAATTATAACAAATAAAGGCTTGGAATATCTCACTTTGCAGGTAATGAGTCTATCTCATATATTAGTTTCACCTTTTAAGTTGCATTACTGAAATAAATGAACTTTGCACAATATTCTAATTTTCCAAGTTTCACCTGTATAATCCTACTGCCTCAGCTGCTCTACGTTCTCCACAATGCTCTAGGGTGGGTTCCACTCAGGTTCTTTCATAAAGTTAATGCTATATTTAGGGATTTACCCAATCCCTAGATTTATTACCTTGCTGCTCAGATGCAGCATCTTCGAGGCTGGGGGAAAGAAACTAAAAACCCTATTCCACTGGCGGCGCTGGAAGATAGGACATTTCTTCAGAGAGGTAATATCTACCCGATACTGAAGACTGTACACAAGGTTTGGTGGAAGATACAGGAAATTGTGGGCAAGAAAGGCTATACAGCATACTCCCCAGTCTGGCCTAATTACCTGTATTCTGAGCTACAGAAAATTCCTGAATTGTCTCTTTGGGAAGCTCAAGATATTTAGTATATCGCACACTTATATAAGGATGGCATTCTTAAATCCTTTATGCAACTGCAACAAGAATATCACGTGCCCAGAACGTCTCTGTACCAGTATTTACAGGTGTGACATGCCCTTCATGCAAAAATAGTTCCCATTGGTCCTGCAGCCAGTCCCCCAATATTGGAACTTACTGCCACGCACGGTGGTACTAAAAGGATAATATCTCTCCACTATAATGGTCTCCTTGAAAGACAGCTCAAAAAATACCCCCTGAAATTATTTGATAAATGAAAGGCTGATATGGGGGATTTGACAGAGAAGCAATGGGCGGAGGGAGGTGCTTCGCAGTTTCCCAGATGTGGCTGTTAGTGAGGCGCACAGAGTTTCACAATGATACCTGTTAGGCTACATGCACACAACCGTGGTGTGTTTTGCAGTCCGCAAATCGCGGATCCGCAAAACATGGATGGCGTCCGTGCGCGTTCCACAATTTATGGCCATGAGTGCGCACGCGCGTTGTACGATTGCGCGCATGCAAATGAAGTAGGTGCTTCTCCCTGTCACGGCTGTATGTGAGCAACAATAGTATACACAGTAAAGAGCTACTGACCGGACCCAAACTAGGGAGGATAAAGGGTGACCCCTGTCCGACCCTCAAAGCTCTCCCTATGCTGCTAAACCACATGCCCGGATCCAAATGGCGGAACGAGGCATGCCCACGTGCCTAAGACTGATCACCACTGTAACCCCTACAATAGTGGAAGGGGCACGGCCACCGGTGCCCTACTCAGTAAATGGAGGGAACCGTGGCCACCTTAGATCCAGTCAGAAAATAATCAGGTACACAACAATGTCTGTACACTTAGCTGAAGGTGTTGCAGCCGCAGAGAAGACGGATCCAAGGACAGCTGGCAATATCCGGAGTGCTTGCTGCAGCAGAACACAGGTCCAGTGAACTGATAGCTACAAGTGAAGATACTAAAGCAAGAGCTACAACTGAAATGAGAACTATAATCCACGCCCTACAATAGGAGGAGGGGTGATATAAAGAGAGGGAAATCAAGCGCATGAGGAACAACTGGGAGGAAGGAAACCAAAAGTAAACAGAGCAGTGAGAACTCCTCCCAGCTCTAGTAGTGACATCATCACAGGGGTGGAGAAACAGAGCTGTGAGAACGTCCCAAAGCTCTGGTAGTGACAGTACCCCCCCCTCTACGGGTGGACTCCGGACACCCAGGACCCATCTTCTCAGGATGAGCCCTATGAAATGCCCTGATGAGACGAGTGGCTTTAATGTCCGACACCGGAACCCACATCCTCTCCTCAGGACCATAACCCTTCCAATGAACGAGGTACTGAAGAGAACCGCGGACAATGCGAGAGTCCACAATTCTGGAAACCTCAAACTCCAGATTGCCATCAACCAAAATCGGAGGAGGAGGCAAAGAGGAGGGTACCGTGGGCTGGACATATGGTTTTAAGAGAGATCTATGAAATACATTATGTATCTTCCAAACCCGTGGAAGATCAAGACGGAAGGCAACAGGATTGTTGACTGACAAGATTTTATAAGGCCCAATAAACTTGGGACCCAATTTCCAGGAGGGAACCTTCAGTTTAATGTTTCTTGTAGACAACCACACCAGATCACCCACATTCAGGTCCGGACCAGGCACACGTCTCTTATCAGCCACACGCCTATACCTCTCACTCATCTTTTTAAGATTACTCTGAATCTTTTGCCAAATGGTAGACAAAGACGAGGAAAATCTCTCCTCCTCAGGTAAACCAGAAAGAGCCCCTCCCGAGAATGTCCCAAACTGCGGATGGAACCCATATGCACCAAAGAATGGTGACTTATCAGAAGATTCCTGACGACGGTTGTTCAGAGCAAACTCAGCAAGAGGGAGAAATGAACACCAATCCTCCTGGTTCTCTGCCACAAAACAGCGCAAATATGTCTCCAGATTCTGATTGAGGCGCTCAGTCTGACCATTCGACTGCGGTTGAAAAGCAGAAGAGAAGGACAGCCGAACCCCCAGGCGAGAACAGAAAGCCTTCCAGAACCTGGACACAAACTGCGTGCCTCTATCGGAAACAATATCAGAGGGAATGCTGTGCAATTTAACAATATGGTCGACAAAAGCTTGCGCCAACGTTTTAGCATTGGGTAAACCAGGGAAAGGTACGAAATGAGCCATCTTGCTAAAATGGTCCACCACCACCAGGATCACCGACTTCCCCGAGGAACGAGGAAGATCCGTGATAAAGTCCATGGACAGGTGTGTCCAAGGACGGGAAGGTATGGGTAACGGGAGAAGAGAACCTGAAGGCCGTGAACGAGGGACCTTAGCGCGAGCGCACGTCTCACAAGCAGCCACAAACCCCTCCACCGACTTACGAAGAGCCGGCCACCAAAATCTCCGAGCAATGAGATCTACCGTGGCTCTACTCCCGGGGTGACCAGCAAGAACCGTATCATGATGCTCCTTAAAGAGTTTGTGACGTAGCTCAGGAGGCACGAACAACTTCCCAGAAGGACAACGGGCAGGTGCCTCAGTCTGGGCAGCCTGGACCTCGGCCTCCAAATCGGAATATAGAGCAGAAACAACTACCCCCTCCGCCAAAATGGGACCCGGGTCCTCGGAGTTTCCTCCTCCCGGAAAACAGCGAGAGAGAGCATCAGCCTTCACATTTTTTATCCCAGGTCGGAATGTAACAACAAAATTGAATCTGGAGAAGAACAGAGACCATCTGGCCTGTCTCGGATTCATACGCCTGGCCGACTCCAAGTATGCCAGATTCTTATGGTCGGTAAAAACGGTGATAGGGTGCCTGGCCCCCTCCAACCAATGGCGCCATTCCTCGAAAGCCAACTTGATGGCCAACAACTCCCTATCTCCCACATCATAGTTTCTCTCTGCCGGGGAGAGTTTTTTAGAGAAAAAGGCACAGGGTCGCCATTTGGCAGGAGAAGGGCCCTGGGACAAAACCGCACCCACACCCACCTCGGAAGCATCCACCTCAACAATAAAAGGTAAGTAAACATCGGGATGCACCAAGACGGGAGCAGACGCAAAACTCTCTTTAATCTTAGAAAAGGCTGCAAGCGCCTCCTCCGACCAAGAGGAAAAATCCGCCCCCTTTTTTGTCATGTCAGTGAGGGGTTTGACAACAGAGGAATAATTCAAAATGAACTTTCTGTAATAGTTTGCAAAACCCAGAAAGCGCATCAATGCCTTCTGATTCTCAGGAAGCTCCCACTCAAGTACAGCACAGACCTTCTCCGGATCCATGCGAAAACCAGAAGCAGAGAGGAGAAAACCCAGAAATTGAATCTCCGATACCATAAAAAGACATTTCTCCAGCTTGGCGTACAATTTCTTTTCCCGCAGAATCTGCAGAACCTGAAAAAGATGATCCTGATGGGTCTGAACATCAGGGGAAAAAAAATCAAAATATCATCAAGATACACCAATACAAATTTCCCCATTAAATGGTAGAAAATACTATTAACAAAATGCTGAAAGACGGCCGGAGCATTCATCAGGCCGAAAGGCATAACGAGATTCTCGAAATGCCCGTTAGGGGTATTAAAGGCCGTTTTCCATTCATCCCCCTCTCTGACCCTGACCAGGTTGTACGCGCCTCTCAAATCCAATTTGGAAAACACCTTGGCCCCAACAATTTGGTTGAAGAGGTCTGGGATCAGAGGAAGGGGATCGCGAATCGTGATACGGTTCAGCTCTCTAAAATCTAGGCAAGGTCTCAGAGAGCCATCTTTTTTTTTTAACAAAAAAAAAACCCGCGGCCACAGGTGACTTTGAGGGACGAATATGCCCCTTCTCGAGACTCTCGGAGATATAAGTTCGCATTGCGATTCTTTCCGGTTGTGAGAGATTGTAGAGGCGTGCTTTTGGCAGCTTGGCGCCGGGAATGAGGTTAATGGGACAGTCAAACTCCCGGTGAGGAGGTAGCTCCTGAACACCGCTCTCGGAAAACACGTCCGAGAAATCAGAGAGAAATGATAGCACAGTTTTAGTAGACACCTCTGCAAAAGTCGCTGTGAGACAATTCTCTCTACAAAAGTCACTCCACTCATTTATTTGCCTTCCTTGCCAATCAATAGTGGGGTTATGTCTAGTGAGCCAGGGTAACCCCAAAACTAGAGGAGAAGGCAATCCGTTAAGGACAAAACAAGATATATCCTCCACATGAGTGTCACCTACAGCTAGCCGGATATTATGAACAATGCCCTTCAGAGATCTCTGTGAGAGTGGAGCAGAGTCAATAGCAAAAACAGGTATATCCTTTTCTAATGTGCAAACCTGAAAACCATGCATGGCTACAAATTGAGTGTCAATAAGATTGACGGCCGCTCCACTATCGACAAAAATCTCACAAGAAATGACTTTGCTCTCTAGCGCCACCCTGGCAGACAGGAGAAAACGGGAACTGCAGGTCAGAGGAAAAGCATCAATTCCTACATCAACTTTGCCCAAAGTAGCAGATAAAGCAGAGTTTGATGACTTACCTTTTGAGGTTTTTCTCTTATTATCACTCTTAGTACAGTTCAAGAATCTCCTAGACGGACAAACATTTGCCAAATGACCTATGCCCCCACAACAAAAACACACCATACTCTGAGGACTAAATCCTCTTTTATCAGGAGCAAGTCGACCTAGCTGCATGGGCTCCTCCTCAGAGGGGAGCGAGACAGGATGAGGCCCCTGCACACTGAATGAGTCCGCACCACTGCCCCTAGACTGACAATGGCTGGACAGAGAGGTCTCGTTTCTTTCTCTTAGACGCCTGTCAAGGCGTACCGCCAATGACATGGCAGACTCTAAGGACGTTGGTCTCTCATGGAAAGCAAACGCATCTTTCAATCTCTCTGAGAGACCATGACAGAACTGACTCCGGAGTGCAGCATCATTCCAACCCGAATCAGCTGCCCATCTCCGAAATTCAGAACAATAAAGCTCCGCAGACAGTTTGTTCTGGCATAAAACACGCAAGTTAGATTCGGCCAGAGCAACACGACCCGGGTCATCATAAATCTGCCCCAGGGCCACAAAAAATCTTTCCACGGATCGAAGGGAGGGATCCCCTGATGGCAGCGAAAAAGCCCAAGTCTGAGCATTACCCCTGAGCAGGGAGATGACAATCCTCACCCTCTGCTCCTGATTACCAGAGGAGTGGGGACACAAGCAAAAATGGAGTTTGCATGCCTCTCTGAAGCGAACAAAATTCTCACTGCCCCCGGAGAACGTTTCCAGAAGTGAGACCTTTGGCTCGCAACAGACTCCATGAGCCGGAGCAAAGCCCAATGCTTGAAGCTGAGTCATAGATTGACGGAGATCCGCTACTTCCAAAGAAAGACCCTGCATGCGGTCAACCAGGCCAGAAAGCGGATCCATGTCAAAAAAGGACGGTTTTGGTGGATTATAATGTCACGGCTGTATGTGAGCAACAATAGTATACACAGTAAAGAGCTACTGACCGGACCCAAACTAGGGAGGATAAAGGGTGACCCCTGTCCGACCCTCAAAGCTCTCCCTATGCTGCTAAAGCACATGCCCGGATCCAAATGGCGGAACGAGGCATGCCCACGTGCCTAAGACTGATCACCACTGTAACCCCTACAATAGTGGAAGGGGCACGGCCACCGGTGCCCTACTCAGTATATGGAGGGAACCGTGGCCACCTCAGATCCAGTCAGAAAATAATCAGGTACACAACAATGTCTGTACACTTAGCTGAAGGTGTTGCAGCCGCAGAGAAGACGGATCCAAGGACAGCTGGCAATATCCGGAGTGCTTGCTGCAGCAGAACACAGGTCCAGTGAACTGATAGCTACAAGTGAAGATACTAAAGCAAGAGCTACAACTGAAATGAGAACTATAATCCACGCCCTACAATAGGAGGAGGGGTGATATAAAGAGAGGGAAATCAAGCGCATGAGGAACAACTGGGAGGAAGGAAACCAAAAGTAAACAGAGCAGTGAGAACTCCTCCCAGCTCTAGTAGTGACATCATCACAGGGGTGGAGAAACAGAGCTGTGAGAACGTCCCAAAGCTCTGGTAGTGACACTCCCGCGGCGGTGCAATTATTTTTACGAATCCAGTGGATCTGCGTCTGCGCAGATCCACCCACACCCTCCTCCAGCTGATGCCGGTTCGGCCGCGTCACTTCCAGGTATAGCATTCTGCCAAGGTATAGGAATCTGGCAGAACACCGGCATTAATATATTTCAATGGAAATTAATACTGGATTCGGCAATCTCGCAAGTGTTCTGGAATTTTGGCCGGAGAAAATACAGCATGCTGCAGTATTTTCTCCGGCCACATACCGTAAAAGGAACGGAAGACATCCTGATGCATACTGAGCGAATTGCTTTCCATTCAGAATGCATTAGGACAAAACTGATGCGTTTTTTTCCGGTATTGAGCCCCTATGACATACCGGAAAACTTTAACGCTAGTGTGAAAGTACCCTTAGATAGCTTCAGACTCACCTATCATACAGGAGTTTGAAGTGAGAGTTCAACATCTTATCCGCTTGGATAGATGTAGACTTAAGGATTGCCACCATGAAGACAAGATCAGGAGATTGATCTGTTCCTAGATTACCCCTGTGACTACCCCTGCCTAAAAGCAGTGGACCCACTTCTTGGTGACTTAAACATCTGATGTAACCTGTGAGGACATGAATGAACACTTCATCAACCTTGTAAACACTGTCCAGAAGTGTTTCCCAAGTTTCTTATTATACTGTAGTTGATTCTTCAGGGGACCAAAGTATGAAGATAGATAAAATGAAGATGATGGAATCCTGATAGTAATGGGCGCTCTGGATACCTTCCCAGGCCACTATGTATACTCACTGACTGATCAGGGTGACCCAAACAAAAATCGCTCCACATGTGATGTCAATTCCGGTGATGCAAATGCAATGCTATTTGTTAAAGATAAGCCTAGTGGTAATGTGGCGGTCTGAACGCGTCGGGACGGTCTTTACAAAGTTGATGAACTGTTCATTCAGAGCCTCACAGGTGACATTAGAGGGTTTAGACATCGAGAAGTGGGGTCGCCCCTTTGAGGATGGTACTCCACTTTTAGGCAGGGGTAGCCGCAAGGGCAATCTAGGGATCCTGATCCCGTCTTCATGGTGGCAATCCTTAAGACTACACCTATCACAATGGAACTGTGAGTAGAATGGTTAACCAACCTAGCGGTTTGATTTTTCATGTTATCCTATGTGCTGAGTTGCACCCGCGTTGATATGGCTACTGGATATGTTTATTTATCTTTTGGTTCCCACAGATGTATGTAGGTATGATTTTGTTTTGCTTATCAAATAACTAAGGGCGGGTTTGCATTAGCGTTAGAAATTCTGTTATAGTGCCTTTAAGAGGAATTCCATCCAAATACCCAAATACAGTCCTGTCGTGCAATGGCGTAGCGTGTGGGGGGCCCGTGGGGGGCCGTTGCCCCCAGGCGCCAAATTGCAGGGGGCGCCAGGCAGCAGGAATTTCAATGCGGGCCACGTCCCCTCCGTTATGCCTCATAGGCTTCAGGCCACTAGGCCTGAAGCCTATAAGGCAGTAGAGCGACGCAAGACTTGGTCACGATTACCTCACTGTGACCTCCGGATCTCGTGCAATGACGCGGCGCGGGAAGGCACAGTGAGGCGTTCGTGACCACCTATGATGGAGAGAGGTAATTTTTTTTTATTTTTTTATGTACCCTACCCTAATTGCAGAAGTACAGGGGGCACTATGTGGGTGGGGGAGGAGCAGAGAGAGGAGGACCGAGGACTAATAAGAGTGGAGTGGCCATTATATTAATAATAAAGAGGGGGCCATTATATTAATAAAAAAGAGGGGGCCAATACATTAATAATAAAGAGGGAGTCAATACATTAATAATAAAGAGGGGGCCATTACATTAATAATAAGGAGGGGGAATTATATTAATAATAAAGAGGGGGGCATTATATTAATAATAAAGAGGGGGGCATTATATTAATAATAAATAGGGAGTCAATATATTAATAATAAAGAGGGGGCCATTATATTAATAATAAAGAGGGGGACATTATATTAATAATAAAGAGGGGCCATTATATTAATAATAAAGAGGGGGCCATTATATTAATAATAAAGAGGGGGCCATTATATTAATCATAAAGAGGGGGCCAATATATTAATAATAAAGAGGGGGCCATTATATTAAAAATAAAGAGGGGGCCAATAGATTAATAATAAAGAGGAAGACATTATATTAAAGAGGGGACCATTACATTAATAATAAAGAGGGGCTGTTACATTAATAATAAAGAGGGGGCCATTACATTAATAATAAAGAGGGGGGCATTATATTAATCATAAAGAGGGGGCTATTATATTAGTGATAAAGAGGGGGCCATTATATAAGTAATAAAGAGGGGCCATTACATTAATAATAAAGAGGGGGCCATTATATTAGTAATAAAGAGGGGGCCAATACATTAATAATAAAGAGGGGGCTATTATATTAATCATAAAGAGGGGGCTATTATATTAGTAATAAAGAGGGGGCCATTATATGAGTAATAAAGAGGGGGCCAATACATTAATAATAAAAAGGGGGACATTATATTAAAAATAAAGAGGGGGCCATTATATTAATCATAAAGAGGGGGCCAATACATTAATAATAAAGAGGGGGCTATTATATTTGTGGTCGGGCACTCACGAAAAGAAGGACTCCTACCTACTGGGTTAGCTAAGCGGTTAGAGTTATGCCGAAACCGCAACGTTGAAGGGATAGCTGAAGGATGCCATGCCCTTGGTGCGAAGCTGAGATTGAGGGTGGGTAGGGTGGGAGCGTTGACACATCGTTCATTGAAGGAGGGCAGAGGTGTCATGATATAGGCCACCGTGCCCCTCCCACAAATACAGGCCAATGAATCGGCCTTACCACTTGTGGTCGGGCACTCACGAAAAGAAAGACTCCTACCTACTGGGTTAGCTAAGCGGTTAGAGTTATGCCGAAACCGCGACGTTGAAGGGATAGCTGAAGGAGGCCAAAAAACAACAACAATTCCTTTTCATTCCGGATGGCTACCAACATTTATTCATAACACCAAATTCTGACAAGCAAGATTCATTTCAGTATACGGACAAGGAATGTAGCGGCTGAAACAGGATGAACGCCAACGACCTAGTCTTTTGATTATATGTGCTGGAACCCGATTTTTCGAAGCGGCAGATGCCGCCCCTATGCGAAAAGAATGCCCGGATATACAGGATGGGTCTACTGCCAGATTGGTTAGTAAAACACGAATATGGGTTATGAATAGGGGTGAGAGTTGTTGAACGGTAGTAAAGGACTGTCAGGCGGCTCGTTCGGCAGAGAGGACATAAGCTGTTGCAGCACGCACACGGGGCACCAATGATGAGAGGTCGGGAAGTAAAACACCTGGGTTGGGGGGGCCTACCTGAGAGGTCTTAGTGGTGAGTAGCGAGAGTACGAAACCATCTCGGGAAGCCAAGAGCTGACCCATAGAAGGCCAGGTACATGGCAGCTTTAATTACCAAACTATGCAGGGCACCGAATGGTTTCTTGTCTAACAGGTCGGAAAGGTCGCGGAAATTCTGGCCAGTGACGGGTAGTCGGCGAGTGCGTGTCTCACTGTCGCTTTTCTCGAGACCCTTCAGAGTAGCTTTAACGGCATGGATGGAAAACAATGAACCTGTCTGGGTGAAACTCATAGCTCTAAAATGTTGCACCCCTGCGAGGTAGGACTTGACCGTGGCGTGGGATAATTTCAAAGTGGTGTGGCAATAACCTATGAACGCCAGGATGTACTGAACAAACTCGGTGTCACCTTGCAGACAGGAGTCCTGAAATTTCTGGAAGGCTCTCCAACCTGTCTGGTAGGCTCTGGCTGTATTGGGCGAGAGGGACTTGGCTAATAGTGACCGAGCGGTAGCGAGATGAGCTTCTATGGAAGGGTCAGAGCTGCGTATGGAGGGACTGGGCTCCCGATGGCGTCTGCTTCTGGACAGATCTGTGAAAAGAGGGTAAAATTAAAACGAGATAACGCGTCGGCTGCTGCATTGTGGTTCCCAGCTATATGTGAAGCTATGTAACGGAACTGGTGTTGTAATGACAGAAGGACCAGGCGCCTAAGAAATAACATGACATATGGAGACTTAGAAGATCCACTATTGAGAATCTCGATGACGGCTGCATTATCGGACACGAAGGACACAGTCTGACCCGACCAACTTTGACCCCAGGTATAGGATGCTGACACTAAGGGGTAGAATTCGAATACTGCTTACGTACGAAAAAACCCAGGGATGGAACTAACTTCGATTGGCCATCTGTCTGCTAACCAATGGTTGCCAAAAATAGCTGCGAAACCCGTATTGGCAGCGGCGTCGGAAAAAACTACGGGGGAGTTGTTGGATATCGTGGGAATAAAGAGTGAGTTGCCATTCCATTGCGTGAGAAATTGATCCCACATGTTCAGGTCAGCCACGACCATATCGTCCAGGCCTATGCTGCTATCCTGGGAAGGGGCTGTAGGAAGGAGAGAAAGTAAACGAGACACAAATGCCCTACCTTGCGGAATTATGCACATCGCAAAATTCAGCATACCTAACATAGACTGTAGCTGTACTTTCTTAATCACTCTAGTTGACGTGAAACTATGAACGACTTCCCTGATTCTCTGTGATTTGTCCCTTGGCAACCTGGCAACCATGTTCTGGGTGTCCAATCCTATACCAAGGAACGTGATGACTGCGGAGGGACCTTCCACTTTCTTGGGAGAGACAGGAACCCCTAATTGTTTGAAACACTCCAGTAGCAAATGAAGGTCTTTGGGGGGAACGTCAGGACGCTCAATAATTTAAAAATCATCCAGGTAGTGAATAATATTGTTACAATGGAATTCATGGACTAAAATCCAGTGGAGAGCCTTGGCTAACTGGTCGAATAACCATGGGCTACTCTTAGACCCGAATGTAAGATTGGAAGCAAAATAATAAAGGCCCCTCCATTTGACACCATACCACTGCCAGAGGAACGGTTTGATCGGTAGTAATTTGAAGGCGTCGGCAATATCAGCTTTAGAAAGGATGGTGCCGGGACCTAACTGTAAGATAAGAGCGATGGCTTGATCTATGGTGGCATATCTCATACTAACTTCTTCTGATGGAATTAGAGAGTTGATGCTAGGTATGGGGGTACCATGCGGGGCAGATAGGTCGATAATTAACCTCTCTTTATTACTGAATTTACCGAACACAACTCCTATCGGGCTGACTCTCCACCGTTCAAAGGGTGATGACGAAAAAGGGCCTATCAGGAAACCTTTGACTAACTCCGCTGAGATTAATCTATCGGAGACATTGGAGTGATGGTTAGCGGACTGTAAGTTCCTGCACTCGTGTGTAGACTCTGGAAGGGCCACCATCCCGGTGTGGAAACCGAACATAAACCCTGTACTAAGGAACTGCACGAAGCCTGGGTCAGGATACCTGCGTAAGAACTGCTGCAACCGAACTATATCAACAACACACATGTAATTATTATCTGATTTTAATGAACAGACTACTTTAGGGTGGGCTCTGAAGCAGTTAGTACATATGTGTAGCAGGCGGCACTGACTGAAGTTACAGGATGCGTGGTTGAAATTATTACAAATCTGTGACCTGCCGAGTAGTTTGATGGGTCTAACCAGCTTGTCAACTAAACCAGAGGATCTGTGTGAATCGGACGGGCCGGGAACAGGACCTGTAGAACTGGACCCCTCACTTGGAGCAGCCTTATGACACCACACAGTAGAATGGTAAATTGACCTGCACAGGGAGCACGATGGCGCTTTAAGCCCGGAGAAATGCCTACAAAATATCTCTGTATCAATGTTAGCCCAGTTTGTGAGAAACTGGAACTGACTTAAAGTGGCAGCTGCCTTGGCCGAGAAAGAACAATGGTAGTCGTAGAAGGAACTACCACCATACTTGTATCCCAACTCCGTTATCCTAAATAAATACAAATCAAGTTCTTCCCTTCTCTCAGGACAAACTGAACAGATTACGTCTCTGTATAAACTAAACGCAAGAACAAACTCAGGAACCGTGAGCTTGCGGTTCAGCCTGTGGTCCCGGCCTTTCAGGATCACTGACACATCCCCACAAGCAATTACCCTACTATCAGAAAGATCCCGGGTAGCAACCAGTAAGGATGCTAGATTGACATCCCTACCTTCCAGGATGTCCTTCTTTAGATTAGCAGGAACAAAATGTGCTGACATAATACTGGGCGCTGTCACACCTGCCCCTGTCGCTGTAGATGTGGACGGCACAGCGGCATCGATGGTCTGCGGAGTAGTGACGGGACTACGAGACTCAACCGCTTCCAACCTGGTTTGCACATCCGTGACAGATGAAGTCAAGTTATTCAACATCAGATGAATTTGTGTCAGAGAATTCTGAAGTGTGATCATGGAGACCTCTTCCTGCTGCCTGAGTTAACGACCAGTAACCGGTATAACTCGGCCTTCCTAGCAGCAGCGGGATACGAAATACCCCTTCTGGACAACTCTGTCATCAGCCTAGGGATGGTCCAAGGGCGAAGAGACGACACACTGCCCCCTTCTGACATCCTGGCGGGGTTCTCGTCGACCGAAGCCTCCACTATGTCTGAAGCACGTGACATATCCTGTGGATACAGTTTGCACAAATCAAACCCTGACTGTCAATCGACCCGGGACCATGTGACGTAAGCCGTGAATAGGCCGAGACCCATGCAACTGTGGAGCATACGTGTGAAAAGGGACGAGAGGACCTGAGACAAGGAGAAGCAATAGCTGAACCTAGAACACCACAGTGATTGGTGAGTCTGACGGTGGCACCACTGACCCACTACCAGAAGGAGAGAATGGAATAGTAACGTGACATAGCTACTGCCATACTGTACCCTGATAGTTGAACAACGTGCAGAATATATTTGAAGAAGGACGACACAGATCCTGGAATAAAATGACATGTAAGATCCTTGCGTAAGACATACCACCAGGCGTAGAGGCGTGTGACCAACAACACGGAGATCCTCTGACTAGCACTGAACAAGTATGTCGCCCCCTCCCTAAAAACAACTCCGTCAATCAAAAGCATGTATATTTATTTTTTTTTATTTTTTTTCTTCTTTATATTTTTCCCTTTTTTTTTTTTCTCTTAAATAATATTAATTCCCACTTTTTTTTTTTTTTTTTTAACAACCCTAACTAAATTTCCCCAAGGTGGTCATAGCTCTGGTGGCCACTAGATGGAGCCAACACAGAGCACAGAGCCATGGACTGCACTGCCGGCAGTCACCACCAGATGGAGCCTGCACCTTCCAAAGCTGCCCATGGACTGTGTCGGCTCCAGCGGCCACCAGGGGGAGAACACAAAGTTACCAGCCGCCTGCAGCTCGTGGAGAAGAGCACAAGCAGGACGCTCGGGTAAGTGCGTCGCAAATGGCATGGGGCCAGTGCGGGCATAAGGGGGGGGAACGGACCATACTGCTGACAAGGACCCTGCCTAACTAGTGGCACAGCGGCCCGTGCCAGACATTAAGGGGGGAGAAATTCGAATCGGGATCACGCTGACCCCTGCACCCTACGATTCATGCCACGTGGGAGCCGAAGCTGCCTGGCAGACGCTCCGGTGCAGTGTGGCTCCCCCGTTACCTAGGGAGCCGGCACTGCCGGCCGGACTTGTGAGATCGAGACTGCAAGTGTGGCAGTCACTTACCTGATCCAGTAGCTGTGGTAGTAGTGTTTGCAAGGCGCACAAACGAACTTCTAAGAGTTTGAATAGAAGCAATCCTCACGCAAGAACGAGGCCAGCGTTGACACGTCGTTCATTGAAGGAGGGGCAGAGGTGCCATGATATAGGCCACCGTGCCCCTCCCACAAATACAGGCCAATGAATCGGCCTTACCACTAGTAATAAAGAGGGGGCCAATACATTAATAATAAAAAGGGGGACATTATATTAAAAATAAAGAGGGGGCCATTATATTAATCATAAAGAGGGGGCCAATACATTAATAATAAAGAGGGGCCATTATATTAGTAATAAAGAGGGGGGCATTACATTAATAATAAAGAGGGGCCATTAAATCAATAATAAAGATGGGGCCATTGTATTAATAATAAAGAGGGGGTAAATGCATTAATAACAAAGAGGGGGCCATTATATTAATAATAGAGGGGCCATTACAATAATAACAAAGAGGGGACCATTACATTAATAATAAAGAGAAGGCCATTATATTGATAATAAAGAGGGGGCCGTTATATTAATATTAGAGGGGCCATTACATTAATAACAAAGAGAAGGCCATTATATAAAAAAAAAGAGGGGGCCGTTATATTAATAATTAAGAGGGGGCCATTATATTAAAAATAACGAGGGGGACATTATATTAAAAATGAAGAGGGGGCCATTATATTAATCATAAAGAGGGGGCCATTATATTAATAATAAAGAGGGGGCCATTATATTAATCATAAAGAGGGGGCCAATACATTAATAATAAAGAGGGGCCATTATATTAGTAATAAAGAGGGGGGCATTACATTAATAATAAAGAGCGGCCATTAAATCAATAATAAAGATGGGGCCATTGTATTAATAATAAAGAGGGGGCCGTTATATTAATATTAGAGGGGCCATTACATTAATAACAAAGAGAAGGCCATTATATTAATAATAAAGAGGGGGCCGTTATATTAATATTAGAGGGGCCATTATAATAATAACAAAGAGGGGACCATTATATAAAAAAAAAGAGGGGGCCGTTATATTAATAATTAAGAGGGGGCCATTATATTAAAAATGAAGAGGGAGCCATTACATTAATAATAAAGAGGGGCCATTATATTAATAATAAAGAGGGGGCCATTATATTAATAATAAAGAGGGGGCCGTTATATTAATAATTAAGAGGGGGCCATTATATTAAAAATAACGAGGGGGACATTATATTAATAATTAAGAGGGGGCCATTATATTAATAATAAAGAGAGGGTCATTATATTAATAATAAAGAGGGGGCCATTATATTAATCATAAAGAGGGGGCCATTACATTAATAATAAAGAGGGGCCATTACATTAATAATAAAGAGGGGCCTATTATATTAGTAATAAAGAGGGGCCATTACATTAATAATAAAAAGGGGGACATTATGTTAAAAATAAAGAGGGGGCCATTATATTATTCATAAAGAGGGGGCCATTACATTATTAATAAAGAGGGAGTCAATACATTAATAATAAAGAGGGGCCATTATATTAGTAATAAAGAGGAGGCCATTACATTAGTAATAAAGAGGGGGCCATTATATTAATAATAAAGAGGGGCCAATACATTAATAATAAAGAGGGGCCAATATATTAATAACAGAGGGGGCCATTATATTAATAATAAAGAGGGGTCCATTACATTAGTAATAAAGAGGAGGCCATTATATTAATAATAAAGAAGAGCCAATATATTAATAACAGAGGGGGCCATTATATTAATAATAAACAGGGGGCCATTATATTAATAAATAAGAGGGGGGCCGTTATATTAATAATAACAATAAAGAGGGGGCCATTACATTAGTAATAAAGAGGGGCCATTACATTAATAATAAAGAGGGGGCCAATACATTAATAATAAAGAGGGGCCAATATATTAATAACAGAGGGGGCCATTATATTAATAATAAACAGGGGGCCATTATATTAATAATTAAGAGGGGGGCCGTTATATTAATAATAATAATACAGAGGGGGCATTATAATATACAGGGGGAATAATATTATGGGGAATGGGGGACTATCTGTCTGGCTCTAGCCCAGTATTGGGGGCAGCAGTTTTTTCTGTGAAACTCTGCAGAGACAAGAAGCGGCTGAAAGAAGGTGTCATGGAGGTCTTATCTCTGAATTAAGACGTTGAGGAAAGTCTACATCACAGGAGACGTCACTGGATGGACGAGGTATGTGGTGCTGTATTCTCCTGTATATAATAATGTCCATCCACATATCTGTTTCACAGTAGGGTTGGGGGAGGAGATTGAGAATTTGGCCCACCCTGCCGCATCGTGGCCCCAGACTTCAGGTCACACTGTGCGT
Organism: Bufo bufo; assembly: GCF_905171765.1. Taxonomy (NCBI): domain Eukaryota; kingdom Metazoa; phylum Chordata; class Amphibia; order Anura; family Bufonidae; genus Bufo; species Bufo bufo. The sequence goes on along the minus strand of NC_053389.1, from coordinate 33,020,552 downwards.
GTTCTGAATTCTGGGGGCTCACACCCATCTACTACATTATCTGTACTCTGAGAGTTATCACTGTGTTATCTGTGGTGTTACATAGGACTGCAGGTGACAGCTACTACATTATCTGTACTCAGAGAGTTATTGTTATCTGTGGTGTTACATAGGACTGCAGATGACATCTACTATATTATCTGTACACGTAGAGTTATCACTGCTATCTGTGGTGTTACATAGGACTGCAAGTAACATCTACTGTTTTCTGTATTCAGAGAGTTATCACTGTGTTATCTGTGGTGTTACATAGGACTGCAAGCGATCTACTACATTATCTGTTAAAAGGGGCGTGCCCACAGGATGGGGGGTGCAATTTTTGGCTTGCCCCGAGTGCTGGAAACCCACGCTACGCCACTGCTGTTGTGTATAATGGAATAAAACAGAAACGTTATTTGTGCCCATAGAAATGTATTAGGAAAGAGCTGTACACAGGAGAAATGTTTTTTTTTTTTTATCTGAATATTGTAATGAGCAAAAGATATTGGGTACAAATTTGTTAGAGAAGCCGATAGTGCAGTATTTCCAAGGTCAACTGTTGGTAGTAGTGTCTTCAGTATGTTTGTGTAAAGGGAAGGACATCGTATTGTGCCTCCCTGTCTTTAATTTACAGAAAGCAGAATTGCAAACTGCCCCAAGGGGGTGATAGACATTGCCTCCTAATACAGAAAGAAGCAATGTGAATTATGCGTTTAAGAGCAATGGGCCCTCTGGGGTTAAATGACAAAAATTATTTGTGTATTCCTGTAATGCATGTAATGGTACTTATTTATGTATGTGGTATTTGTTAATTGTTAGTTGCATACTGTCGGGGATATAAAGCAAATGGCTTTATATAAAAGAAAGGATCAAATGATCAATTTCAAAGGGTATTGATCCTCGAGGTGGACATTTAAAACACCTCAAAAAGAGATTGTTGTTAATTTAATTATGTTGTGCAATCAGTAAAATATGGTACAAGCCTCTATGCAAAAATATTAATGATTTATCGTACAATAACTTAACCCTTTTATGACCAAGGGTCATTGATGCCCCAGTGTCCAGGTCAAATTTTATAAAACTGACATGTGTCACTTTATGTGGTAATAACTTTGGAACACTTTTATTTATCCAAGCCATTATGAGATTGTTTTCTCGTAACACATTGTACTTCATGATAGTCATAAATTTGAGTCAATATATTTCACCTTTATTTATGAAAAAATCCCAAATTTACCAAAAAGTTTGAAAAATTAGCAATTTTCAAAATTTCAATTTCTCTGCTTTTAAAACAGAAAGTGATACCTCATAAAATATTTATTACTTAACATTTCCCATATGTCTACTTTATGTTGGCATCATTTTGGAAATGTCATTTTATTTTTTGGGGACGTTAGAAGGCTTAGAAGTTTAGAAGCAATTCTTAAGATTTTTAAGAAAAATTCTAAAACCCACTTTTTAATTACCAGTTCAGGTCTGAAGTCACTTTGTGGGGCTTACATAGTGGATACCCCCATAAACGACCCCATTGTAGAAACTACACCCCTCAAGTTACTCAAAACTTATTTTACAAACTTTGTTAGCCCTTTAAATGTTCCACAAGAATTAAAGGAAAATGGAGAATAAATTTCTAAATTTCACTTTTTTGGCCGATTTTCCATTTTATTAAATTTTTTTCTTTAACACATCGAGGGTTAACAGCCAAACAAAACTCAATATTTATTACTCTGATTCTGCGGTTTACAGAAACACCCCACATGTGGTCATAAACTGCTGTATGGGCACACAGCAGGGCGCAGAAGAAAAGGAACACCGTATGGTTTTTGGAAGGCAGATTTTGCTGAACTGGTTTTTAGATGCCATGTCCCATTTAAAGCCCCCCTGATGCACCCATCCAGTATAAACTCCCAAAAAGTGACCCTATTTTGGAAACTGGGGGATAAGGTGCCAGATTTATTGGTACTATTTTTGGGGGCATATGCCTTTTTGATCGCTTGGTGTTGCACTTTTTGTCATGTAAGGTGAAAAAAATTGCTTTTTGGCACTTTTTATTTTTTATTTTTTACGGTGTTCATCTGAGGGGTTAGGTCATGTGATATTTTTATCAAGCATGTTGTTACGGACACGCCAATACCTAATATGTACACTTTTTTTTATTTATTTCACTTTAGCACAATAATGGCATATTTGAAATAAAAAAATAATGTTTTAGTGTCTCTGTGTTCTGAGAGCTATAGTTTTTTTATTTTTTGAGCGACTTTCTTATGTAGGGTTTCATTTTTTGCGGGATGAGGTGACGGTTTTATTGGTACCATTTTGTGGGACATACGCCTTTTTGATCACTCGGTGTTGCACTTTTTGTGGTGTAAGGTGACAAAAATGGCTCTTTTGACAGTTTTTATTTTTTATTTTTTATGGTGTTTATCGTACGGGGTCGATCATGTGATATATTTAAAAATACTGTCGTTACGGACGCGGTGATACCTAATATGTCTAGTTTTTTTTTTTTTCATTTTTTATAGGAAAAGGCAATTTATTTTTTTAAATTACATTTTTATTTATTTATTTATTTTTACTTTTATTATTTTCACTTTTTTTTATCAAGTCCCACTTGGATCTTGAAGATCCAGTGGGGCTGATGGCTGTACTATACTTTGCAATGCTTTTGCATTGCAAAGTACAATACTATCAAATGTCCTGTAGATGGCAACACCGGGCGCTCTTGCAAAGCGTCCAGTTGCCATGGCAACCATCGGGCGCTGCAATCACAGCGCAGCATCCCTGATGATTGAGAGAAGGAGCCCCCTCCCTCTATTAACCCCATGGATGCCGCTACCGCGGCATCTAAGGGGTTACAGCAGAGTGTCAGCATTAGTGTTGATCACGAATATTTGAATTTCAAATTTTTATCGCGAATATATGTACTTTGAAAATTCTCGATTATATTTCGAATATAGATATATATATGCGTAATCTTGAATATTCAAATTTTTTTTTTTTTCTTTTTATCAGTACACATGATCCCTCACTGCTTCTAGCTTGTGGGCCAATAAGAAGGCTGCAATATACTTGACTTTAGGAGTAGTAGTGTTTGCGAATTTTGCTCTATATTCGTTTTTTTTGAATATTCGCTATATTGCTATATATTCTTGTTTTAGAATATTACGAATATTCGAAAAAACTAAGTTATAGCAATATAGAGAATATTCGAAAAAAATCGAATATAGAGCAATTTAGCTAATATAGTGCTATAATCTTCTTTGTCTAATAGTTGTAAGTTGAAAAATTCTCAATAAAAAATTCGAATCCGAAAATTCGAATTACGAAAATTCGCATATTACACAATCATTACGTTTCCGATTTTTCGACTTAAAAAAAATCGTGAATTTTCGAATTTGCGAATATTCGACGAATATTCTACAAAATATTCGCGAAATATCGCGAATTCGAATATGACCCCTGCCGCTCATCACTAGTCAGCATACAGCTGACACTCGCTGCTGATGTCGGCGGCTCAGGAATGGAGCCGCCGACGTCAAATAAAGCAAAGGGACCACATCGGGGGCAGGAGGCACATATAGGGGGCAGTGCTGTAAAGGGGGGCATGGCCAGCAGGAGGGGGCACATTTTGGGGGTTGATCATGCATGCATGGCGGGGAGGAGGCGGACCGCATCAGGGATACAAAAAATGGATGGGGGAAGGGGATCGCATCGGAGGCAGGGCTCACAGGAGGGGTGGGGAGGTTGGAGGCACACAGGAAGGGGGCAAAGATCGGGGGAACAGATGGGGGGGCTTCAATACACATTACTTGATTTCAAGCTCTGATCTGCAGAGCGCAGATCAAAGAGCTGAAACCGGCATTTTAACACTGCCGCGATCCGATTGGTTAGTCTGCACAGACTAACCAATCGGATCAGTTGCCGGCAAGGGGCCACTCTGATTGGCCCCTTGCTGGCATTACTAGACTGTATGCTGTCCGTGACAGCAGCAGGGCAGGGGCAGAAGCTTTAATCCAAGCGCTTTGCAGCGCTTGGATTAAAGAGCTGGCTTGACGTCTATACACGTGGTAGCTGCACGGGGTATGTGCAGCTATCACGTATATATACAGATTGCGGTCGGGAAGGGGTTAAATACAATCAAAGCATTAATTAACCACCTCAGCCCCCAGAGCTTAAACACCCTTAAAGACCAGGCCACTTTTTACACTTCTGACCTACACTACTTTCACCGTTTATTGCTCGGTCATGCAACTTACCACCCAAATGAATTTTACCTCCTTTTCTTCTCACTAATAGAGCTTTCATTTGGTGGTATTTCATTACTGCTGACATTTTTACTTTTTTTGTTATTAATCGAAATTTAACGATTTTTTTTGCCAAAAAATGACATTTTTCACTTTCAGTTGTAAAATTTTGCAAAAAAAACGACATCCATATATAAATTTTGCTCTAAATTTATTGTTCTACATGTCTTTGATAAAAAAAAATGTTTGGGTAAAAAAAAAATGGTTTGGGTAAAAGTTATAGCGTTACAAACTATGGTACAAAAATGTGAATTTCCGCTTTTTGAAGCAGCTCTGACTTTCTGAGCACCTGTCATGTTTCCTGAGGTTCTACAATGGCCAGACAGTACAAACACCCCACAAATGACTCCATTTCGGAAAGTAGACACCCTAAGGTATTCGCTGATGGGCATAGTGAGTTCATAGAACTTTTTATTTTTTGTCACAAGTTAGCGGAAAATGATGATTTATTTATTTTTTTTCTTACAAAGTCTCATATTCCACTAACTTGTGACAAAAAATAAAAACTTCTATGAACTCACTATGCCCATCAGCGAATACCTTGGGGTGTCTTCTTTCCAAAATGGGGTCACTTGTGGGGTAGTTATACTGCCCTGGCATTCTAGGGGCCCAAATGTGTGGTAAGGAGTTTGAAATCAAATTCTGTAAAAAATGGCCGGTGAAATCCGAAAGGTGCTCTTTGGAATGTGGGCCCCTTTGCCCACCTAGGTTGCAAAAAAGTGTCACACATGTGGTATCTCTGTACTCAGGAGAAGTTGGGGAATGTGTTTTGGGGTGTCATTTTACATATACCCATGCTGGGTGAGATAAATATCTTGGTCAAATGCCAACTTTGTATAAAAAATGGGAAAAGTTGTCTTTTGCCCAGATATTTCTCTCACCCAGCATGGGTATATGTAAAATGACACCCCAAAACACATTCCCCAATTTCTCCTGAGTACGGAGATACCACATGTGTGACACTTTTTTGCAGCCTAGGTGGGCAAAGGGGCCCACATTCCAAAGAGCACCTTTCGGATTTCACCGGGCATTTTTTACACATTTTGATTTCAAACTTCTTACCACACATTTGGGCCCCTAGAATGCCAGGGCAGTATAACTACCCCACAAGTGACCCCATTTTGGAAAGAAGACACCCCAAGGTATTTCGTTATGGGCATAGTGAGTTCATGGAAGTTTTTATTTTTTGTCACAAGTTAGTGGAATATGAGACTTTGTAAGAAAAAAAAAAAATCATCATTTCTACTAACTTGTAACAAAAAAAAAAAATTTCTAGGAACTCGCCATGCCCCTCACGGAATACCTTGGGGTGTCTTCTTTCCAAAATGGGGTCACTTGTGGGGTAGTTCTACTGCCCTGGCATTTTCCAGGGGCCCTAATGTGTGGTAAGTAGGTAAATGACCTGTGAAATCCTAAAGGTGCTCTTTGAAATGTGGGCCCCTTTGCCCACCTAGGCTGCAAAAAAGTGTCACACATGTGGTATCGCCGTATTCAGGAGAAGTTGGGCAATGTGTTTTGGGGTGTCTTTTTACATATACTCATGCTGGGTGAGAGAAATATCTCGGCAAAAGACAACTTTTCCCATTTTTTATACAAAGTTGGCATTTGACCAAGCTATTTATCTCACCCAGCATGGGTATATGTAAAATGACACCCCAAAACACATTGCCCAACTTCTCCTGAGTACGGCAATACCACATGTGTGACACTTTTTTGCAGCCTAGATGCGCAAAGGGGCCCACATTCATTTTATAAGGGCATTTTTAGACATTTGAATCCCAGACTTCTTCTCACGCTTTAGGGCCCCTAGAATGCCAGGGAAGTATAAATACACCACATGTGACCCCATTTTGGAAAGAAAACACCCCAAGGTATTCAATGAGGGGCATGGCGAGTTCATAGAATTTTTTTTTTTTGGCACAAGTTAGCGGAAATTGATATTTTATTTTTTTTCTCACAAAGTCTCCCTTTCCGCTAACTTGGGACAAAAATTTCAATCTTTCATGGACTCAATATGCCCCTCACGGAATACCTTGGGGTGTCTTCTTTCCGAAATGGGGTCACATGTGGGGTATTTATACTGCCCTGGCATTCTAGGGGCCCTAAAGCGTGAGAAGAAGTCTGGAATATAAATGTATAAAAAATTTTACGCATTTGGATTCCGTGAGGGGTATGGTGAGTTCATGTGAGATTTTATTTTTTGACACAAGTTAGTGGAATATGAGACTTTGTAAGAAAAAAATAAATAATTTCCGCTAACTTGGGCCAAAAAAATGTCTGAATGGAGCCTTACAGGGGGGTGATCAATGACAGGGGGGTGATCAATGACAGGGGGGGTGATCAATGACAGGGGGGTCTATATGGGGTGATCACCCCCTTGTCATTGATCACCCCCCTATAAGGCTCCATTCAGATGTCCGTATGTGTTTTGCGGATCCGATCCATGTATCAGTGGATCCGTAAAAATCATACGGACATCTGAATGCAGCCTTACAGTGGGGTGATCAATGACAGGGGGGTGATCAATGACAGGGGGGTGATCAGGGAGTCTATATGGGGTGATCACCCCCCTGTAAGGCTCCATTCAGATGTCCGTATGTGTTTTGCGGATCCGATCCATGTATCAGTGGATCTGTAAAAATCATACGGACATCTGAATGCAGCCTTACAGGGGGGTGATCAATGACAGGGGGGGTGATCAATGACAGGGGGATGATCAGGGAGTCTATATGGGATGATCACCCCCCTGTAAGGCTCCATTCAGATGTCCGTATGTGTTTTGCGGATCCGATCTATGTATCAGTGGATCCGTAAAAATCATACGGACATCTGAATGCAGCCTTACAGGGGGGTGATCAATGACAGGGGGTGATCAGGGAGTCTATATGGGGTGATCACCTCCGTCATTGATCACTCCCCTGTACGGCTCCATTCAGACGTCCGTATGCGTTTTGCGGATCCGATCCATCTATCAGTGGATCCGTAAAAATCATACGGACATCTGAATGCAGCCTTACAGGGGTGTGATCAATGACAGGGGGTGATCAATGACAGGGGGGTGATCAGGGAGTCTATATGGGGTGATCACCTCCGTCATTGATCACTCCCCTATAAGGCTCCATTCAGACGTCCGTATGCGTTTTGCGGATCCGATCCATCTATCAGTGGATCCGTAAAAATCATACGGACATCTGAATGCAGCCTTACAGGGGGGTGATCAATGACAGGGGGGTGATCAATGACAGGGGGGTGATCAGGGAGTCTATATGGGGTGATCACCTCCGTCATTGATCACTCCCCTGTAAGGCTCCATTCAGACGTCCCTATGTGTTTTGCGGATCCGATCCATCTATCAGTGGATCCGTAAAATTCATACGGACCTCTGAATGGAGCCATACAGGGGGTTATCAATGACAGGGCTGTGATCAATGACAGGGGGGGTGATCAGGGAGTCTGCGCAGGGCTGCCGCCTCCGGAACGCGAATCTGCGTTAGGCGGTCCGGAGGCGGTTAATGTAAAGGTCAATAATATGCAATAACACACAGTGATATGCAGTACCCAAAACTCATTACTAGATGGCACTAATGCAAAGACCAACGTATACATGGTACCTCTCAAACATAAGATGTAATACGATCTGTCTCGACCACAATTTTTAAATATAAACTCAATAACGTTAATAAAAGATACGAACCCTTGCTCTGCACAAACTATGACCAATCTCGTATAATCGGGTAGCAATGCCACACAACATAAATTATCAAGTTTGGAATTAACTATGGAATTAAATTATTCCAATCAGAGAGATACCCCTGAAATCAATATTTATGCATTTTATTCAGTAATATGCATCTTAACTGAATAGTGACAATATTGATGTAGCACTTTTAACAACTATACATCCGCCATACAACGGGGACTTTTGTAAATATCAGGCTGATCAATTTATATCAATACTACACGGAATAAAGTTATACGTTACCCAAGAATGCAGATGATGTGCAGAGACTAAGGGAAGTCAGCTCCAAAGTTTGTTCTGGTCATTGGGTTTGTTTCTCCTGGGCGTTCTTTTGTTTCTCTGTGTTTGCCTTGTTCCCCTTGTCTTTTTCATGTTGCTGTTTTTGTTTTTGGCCCTTTCCCTGTGTGTGTGGTTTATGATCACAAATGTATCAATTAGATACACCTTGCTAGCTTGGAGTTTTCTAATCATTGTCGGCTAGGCGTGTACATATGATAATGACTGTGATGTCATTGTATTACCCAAAATACATTTCTGCTGTTGGTGTAATGTTGCTCGTTTACCCCTAGGTGACACTATTACACTATATCCAAGTCTGACTTTATCTCACAATTAGTGATGGACAAGCATTGTCCGGGACGGCTCGCAAATGTGCATTGGCGGTCAAATGTTCGAGAACCGTGTGTTCACAGCGGGCCCCATAGACTTGAATGGCAGGCGAACCTGAAAAACCTTGATGTCATATTTGCAGCCACCAAATAATTACTAGAAGTGCACAAATAGTCCCACAACATGGACAGTAACATACCAGATGTATTATTCGAATTTGCGATCTCCATTCATAATTTTTTTCAATGCGAATCATCAGCAATGTAATTTTTCGCATATGCGCATGTGCAAAATAGGCGTGGCCTACTACAACAACTGGTTGCCACAAGACCGAAGTTAGATGCGATCAGAAAAGATGGTTGGCAACAATTTTCACGACGTTGAGGAAGAACTTCTGATCACTGTAAGTAATTTGACATTAAAGCAGTGTATTTGATTACAATTCACATGCATGTTAGAACAATCGCTGTATATGCAGATCGAGTGTTTAACTGCCTCCGGACCGCCTAACGCAGGATCGCGTTCCGGAGGCGGCAGCTGCAGGCACAGTCACGCATATATGCGTCATCTCGCGAGACGCGAGATTTCCTGTGAACGCGCGCACACAGGCGCGCGCGTTCACAGGATCGGAAGGTAAGCGAGTGGATCTCCAGCCTGCCAGCGGCGATCGTTCACTGGCAGGCTGGAGATGCGATTTTTTTAACCCCTAACAGGTATATTATACGCTGTTTTGATAACAGCGTCTAATATACCTGCTACCTGGTCCTCTGGTGGTCCCTTTTGCTTGGATCGACCACTAGAGGACACAGGTAGCTCAGTAATAAGTAGCACCAAACACCACTACACTACACCCCCCCTGTCACTTATTAATAGTGATGAGTGGGAGGTGCCATATTCGATTTCGCGATATTTCGCTAATATTTGAATGAATATTCGTATTATTTTCGTCGAAATCGAATATTCGTAATTATTTTATTTTTCACGAATAATATGCGATTAAATTATTCGTACAATTTTTTATTTATTTTTTCCCTGTATAAGGCAACGTTCCTATGACTATGGCTAGGCTAATATGTGTATTTTACGAAATTTCGTAATATTGCTCTAACTTCGTCTTTTAGAATATTCGTAATATGCTAAAAGACGGAGTTAGAGCAATATTACGAATATTCTAAAAGACGAAGTTAGAGCAATATTAAGAAATTTCGTAAAATACACATATAGATTGTAATTCAGCTAATATAGTGCTATAATTATTATTTTTTGCCTAATTTTTTTTTGCCTCTTCTGCACTGTAGTTTTGGGAAATATGTACACTATTAAAAAAAAAGAATATAGCACTATATTAGCTAAATTGCAGTCTATATGTGTATTTTACGAATATTCTTAATATTGCTCTAACTTCATCCTTCGTACGATTAAATTAATCGTACGATTTTTTAAATTTTTCTTTTTCTGTAAAGGGCAACGTTCCTAATGACTATGGCTAGGCTATGTGTATTTTACGAAATTTCTTAATATTGCTCTAACTTCGTCTTTTAGAATATCGTAATATTCTAAAAGACGGAGCTAGAGCAATATTACGAATATTCTAAAAGACGAAGTTAGAGGCATATAAGAAATTTCGTGAAATACACTTTAGTTTGTAATTTTCGATATATGCTGCTAAAGTAATTTTTTTAATAGTGTACATATTTTCCAAAACTGAAGTTCAGAAAAGGCAAAAAAAATTAGACAAAAAAAAAAAGGATTTATAGCACTTATACAGGGAGTGCAGAATTATTAGCAAGTTGTTATTTTGAGGATTAATTTTATTATTGAACACAAACCATGTTCTCAATGAAACCCAAAAAACTCTATTAATATCAAAGCTTGAATATTTTTGGAAGTAGTTTTTAGTTGTTTTTTTTGTTTTAAGCTATTTAGGGGGATATCTGGTGTGTGCAGGTGACTATTACTGTGCATGAATTATTAGGCAACTTAACAAAAACACAAATATATACCCAATTTCAATATTTTTTTTTACCAGTGAAACCAATTATAACATCTCAACATTCACTAATATACATTTCAGACATTCAAACAACAAAACAAAAACAAATCAGTGACCATTTAGCCACCTTTCTTGCTAGGACACTCATAAGCCTGCCATCCATGGATTCTGTCAGGTTTTGGATCTGTTCACCATCAACATTGCGTGCAGCAGCATACCCACAGCCTCCCGGACCTGTTCAGAGGAGGTGTACTGTTTTCCCTCCTTGTAAATCTCACATTTGATGATGGACCACAGGTTCTCAATGGGGTTCAGATCAGGTGAACAAGGAGGCCATGTCATTAGATTTTCTTCTTTTATACCCTTTCTTGCCAGCCACGCTGTGGAGTACTTGGACGCGTGTGATGGCAAGATGTCCTGCATGAAAATCATGTTTTTCTTGAAGGATGCAGACTTCTTCCTGTACCACTGCTTGAAGAAGGTGTCTTCCAGAAACTGGCAGTAGGACTGGGAGTTGAGCTTGACTCCATCCTCAACCCGAAAAGGCCCCACAAGCTCATCTTTGATGATACCAGCCCAAACCAGTACTCCACCTCCACCTTGCTGGCGTCTGAGTCGGACTGGAGCTCTCTGCCCTTTACCAATCCAGCCACGGGCCCATCCATCTGGCCCATCAAGACTCACTCTCATTTCATCAGTCCATAAAACCTTAGAAAAATCAGTCTTGAGATATTTCTTGGCCCAGTCTTGACGTTTCAGCTTGTGTGTCTTGTTCAGTGGTGGTCGTCTTTCAGCCTTTCTTACCTTGGCCATGTCTCTGAGTATTGCACACCTTGTGCTTTTGGGCACTCCAGTGATGTTGCAGCTCTGAAATATGGCCAAACTGGTGGCAAGTGGCATCTTGGCAGCTGCACGCTTGACTTTTCTCAGTTCATGGGCAGTTATTTTGCGCCTTGGTTTTTCCACACGCTTCTTGCGACCCTGTTGACTATTTTGAATGAAACGCTTGATTGTTCGATGATCACGCTTCAGAAGCTTTGCAATTTTAAGAGTGCTGCATCCCTCTGCAAGATATCTCACTATTTTTGACTTTTCTGAGCCTGTCAAGTCCTTCTTTTGACCCATTTTGCCAAAGGAAAGGAAGTTGCCTAATAATTATGCACACCTAATATAGGGTGTTGATGTCATTAGACCACACCCCTTCTCATTACAGAGATGCACATCACCTAATATGCTTAATTGGTAGTAGGCTTTCGAGCCTATACAGCTTGGAGTAAGACAACATGCATAAAGAGGATGATGTGGTCAAAATACTCATTTGCCTAATAATTCTGCACGCAGTGTATTAGCTAAATTACAATCTATGTGTATTATACTAAATTTCTTAATATTGCTCTAACTTCGTCTTTTAGAATATTCGTAATATTGCTCTAACTCCGTCTTTTAGAATATTACGAATATTCTAAAAGACGAAGTTAGAGCAATATTAAGAAATTTCGTAAAATACGAAGTTAGAGCAATAATATTCCACTTTGGCATACTGCTCCCTGACAAGCGTCCCCGTCACCATGGGAACGCCTGTGGGTTAGAATATACCATCGGATCTGAGGTTTTACGATCTCAGGGAAAACTCAAATCCGATGGTATTTTCTAACCCACAGGCGTTCCCATGGTGACGAGGACGCTTGTCGGGGTGTTTGTTGTATGCTGAAGTTGATTAAATAACGATGTTGTCATGCGCTCAGGCACACATATTAACCATTACGATTTTTCTGTTGAAATATTTGTGAACTCGAATATTATAACCGAGATTATTGGTTTCGATTAGAATAGGACGGATATTATTATTTCGAATATTCCGGTCCATCTGAAAACGTGATTCCTTCCAGCTTCAATTCAGTTGCTTGTGGGCCAATGGCTCATTGACCCACAAAAAAGAAGCAGGGAGGAATCATATATTTTCAGATGAAAAAAATAATAATAAATATACGAATATTCGATTTCGCGAATATATGGAACTATATTTTAAATATTCGCGAAATCTCGAAATTGCGATATTCGAGAAAAAAAATCGAAATTCGAATATTCGCGCTCAACACTAGTTCTTAGCGGAAGCTGTTGAAGATTGGGTGTCCTGTGTAAGCCAGTCAACTATTTTCTCCGAATTTTTTGGGTTCAGGGTACGTGGCCTCTGAACACTGGGCATTATTCCAGGGCCAGTGGAAATCACAGCACCACGACCGGGACGGCCCCTGCGGCGTGGCCTGCCTCTGCCTGTCATTTTTTATTAGATAAGTGTTACTATGCGTGCAAGGTACTGTGCCACCCTATATAAGTGGTGGCCAGTGGCCACAATACAGTCTGTGTGGGCCTGACACACACGGGCTTGCAAATGTGATTAGATCACAGAAAAATATTAAATATAATTTTTTTTATCTGAAAGGTATTTGAGTGAGTGACACCCTGTAACGGTATAAGTGGAGGCCTAGCCACTAGCTAGTGGCCACAGTACAGTCTGTGTGGGCCTGACACACACTGGCTTGCAACTGTGATTATATCTGTGATTTTTTTTTATCTGCGAGGTATTTTCTGTCACACCCTGTATGAATGGTGTGCACACAGTACTGTCTGTGACTGAGCCTGCAGCCTCTCACACACGGGCAGGCAACTGCAATATATATATACAGTGGCGGAAATAATTATTTGACCCCTCACTGATTTTGTAAGTTTGTCCAATGACAAAGAAATGAAAAGTCTCAGAACAGTATCATTTCAATGGTAGGTTTATTGTAACAGTGGCAGATAGCACATCAAAAGGAAAATCGAAAAAATAACTTTAAATAAAAGATAGCAACTGATTTGCATTTCATTGAGTGAAATAAGTATTTGAACCCTCTAACAAAAAAAGACTTAATACTTGGTGGAAAAACCCTTGTTTGCAAGCACAGAGGTCAAACGTTTCTTGTAATTGATGACCAAGTTTGCGCACATTTTAGGAGGAATGTTGGTCCACTCCTCTTTGCAGATCATCTCTAAATCCCTAAGGTTTCGAGGCTGTCTCTGTGCAACTCTGAGCTTGAGCTCCCTCCATAGGTTTTCGATTGGATTAAGGTCCGGAGACTGACTAGGCCACTCCATGACCTTAATGTGCTTCTTCTTGAGCCACTCCTTTGTTGCCTTTGCTGTATGTTTTGGGTCATTGTCGTGCTGGAACACCCATCCACGACCCATTTTCAGTTTCCTGGCAGAGGGAAGGAGGTTGTCGCTCAGGATTTCACGATACATGTGCCCTTTACGATGTCCTGTGCCCTTAGCAGAAAAACACCCCCAAAGCAAAATGTTTCCACCCCCATGCTTGACGGTGGGGACGGTGTTTTGGGGGTCATAGGCAGCATTTTTCTTCCTCCAAACACAGCGAGTTGAGTTAATGCCAAAGAGCTCTATTTTGGTCTCATCAGACCACAGCACCTTCTCCCAGTCACTCTCTGAATCATTCAGGTGTTCATTGGCAAACTTCAGACGGGCCTGCACACAGTGGCGTATCCAAGCTATGGCAGCCATGGCTAGTGACATAGGCGCCAAGCGGGGGGGGCGACCAGGGCCGATCCTACACGGGGTGCAGTGGGTGCCCGGGCCCCGCACCCCAGCGCTGCGGCCCTGGTGACAAGTGGGGGCGGCCGCGGCCGGCGGCAGGGCAGAGCAGGAGATGAGCGCCTCCATTGCGGAAGCGCTCATCTCCATAGTCATCTGTATTGCCGTCCTCAGGACGGCAATACAGATGCCTGTCTGTGCTGCGGCAGAGGAGGGAGAGGTGTGTCCCCTCCTGTTCCTCTGATAGGCTGCCGGCTTAGTGCTGGCAGCCTATCAGAGGCCGGTGATGGCGCGATGACGTCATCGCGTCGCCTGAGCCGTATAGCGAGGGACACACAGACGGAAGAGGTGGCCTGCATCGCATCGCATTGCTGGAGGTAAGTATAAGTGTATTATTATTTTTTATTTTTTTATATAGGTACAATACTGGGCTGGCACATGATAAGGGGGGCTACTGGGCTGGCACATAAGGGGGGCTACTGGGCTGGCACATAAGGGGGGCTATAGGGCTGGCACATAAGGGGGGACTACTGGGCTGGGCTGGCACATGATAAGGGGGGCTACTGGGCTGGCACATGATAAGGGGGGACTACTGGGCTGGCACATGATAAGGGGGGGACTACTGGGCTGGCACATGATAAGGGGGGACTACTGGGCTGGCACATGATAAGGGGGGCTACTGGCACATGATATGGGGGGCTACTGGCACATGATATGGGGGCACTCTGGCTACTGGCACATGATATGGGGGCACTCTGGCTACTGACACATGATATGGGGGGGCTCTGGCTACTGACACATGATATGGGGGGGGCTCTGGCTACTGGCACATGATGGTGGGGGGGGGGGGCTCTGGCTACTGGCACATGATATGGGGGGGGCTCTGGCTACTGGCACATGATATGGGGGGCTACTGGCACATGATAAGGGGGGCTACTGGCACATGATAAGGGGGGCTACTGGCACATGATAAGGGGGCTACTGGCACATGATAAGGGGGGCTACTGGCACATGATAAGGAGGGCTACTGGCACATAGGGGGGCTACTGGCACATAAGGGGGGCTACTGGCACATGATATGGGGGGGCTCTGGCTACTGGCATATGATATGGGGGGCTCTGGCTACTGGCACATGATGGTGGGGGGGCTCTTATTTCTGGCACATGATTGGGGGCACTCTGGCTACTGGCACATGATATGGGGGGCTCTGGCTACTGACACATGATATGGGGGGGCTCTGGCTACTGACATGATATGGGGGGGCTCTGGCTACTGGCACATGATGGTGGGGGGGCTCTTATTACTGGCACATGATTGGGGGCATCTATGGGGGCACATCTTACTGCAGATTATTGGGGGGCACTATAGGGGCATCTACTGAGGCTAAAAAAGAAGATATTTTATATGGGGGCTCTGTATAGGGGCATTTTATACTGGGACACATTATGGTGGGTACTATGGGGAAGGGGGGGGGCACTATGGGGGTCATCTACGGGGGCACTGAGAAGGGGTATTTTATATTGGCACATTATGGGAACATTAGCTCAACTGGGGGCATTACAAATGTTTTGCATATTATAAGGAGAATTATTACTACTGGGGCGGCATTATGGTGGGCTTTATTACTCCCCCATGGTATGACCCCCTAGTAGCAGCACCAGCCTCTCCCTGCTCTGCTATCCCTCTGCCCTTTCTCCAAATCCTTATTATGAAATCTTTCTCATTAGGTTAAAGCACAACATCAGCTCCGCCGAGCCCCCGGCCAAAGTGTTGAAGTGGCGTCCGAGATCCCCAAGGGCCAAGTCAAGTAACTGTAAGTTTTTATGGGGGTTCTACAAAAGAGCTATCGTGTTTTTTTTTTGTTAAGGTTATCTGAAAGATGGGTTTAAAATATTTTGACAGGGGCGCAGTTTCAGTGCTTGCCATAGGCGCCATTTTCACTAGATACGCCTCTGCCTGCACATGTGCCTTCCTGAGCAGGGGGACCTTGCGAGCCCTGCAGGATTTTAATCCATTGCGGTGTAATGTGTTTCCAATGGTTTTCTTGGTGACTGTGGTCCCTGCTAATTTGAGGTCATTAACTAACTCCTCCCGTGTAGTTCTAGGATGCTTTTTCACCTTTCTCAGAACCATTGACACCCCACGAGGTGAGATCTTGCGTGGAGCCCCAGAGCGAGGTCGATTGATGGTCATTTTGTGCTCCTTCCATTTTCGAACAATCGCACCAACAGTTGTCACCTTCTCTCCCAGCTTCTTGCTAATGGTTTTGTAGCCCATTCCAGCCTTGTGCAGGTCTACAATTTTGTCTCTGACATCCTTGGACAGCTCTTTGGTCTTTCCCATGTTGGAGAGTTTGGAGTCTGCTTGATTGATTGATTCTGTGGACAGGTGTCTTTTATACAGGTGACTAGTTAAGACAGGTGTCCTTAATGAGGGTGACTAATTGAGTAGAAGTGTCTAACCACTCTGTGGGAGCCAGAACTCTTAATGGTTGGTAGGGGTTCAAATACTTATTTCACTCAATGAAATGCAAATCAGTTGCTATCTTTTATTTAAAGTTATTTTTTCGATTTTCCTTTTGATGTGCTATCTGCCACTGTTACAATAAACCTACCATTGAAATGATACTGTTCTGAGACTTTTCATTTCTTTGTCATTGGACAAACTTACAAAATCAGTGAGGGGTCAAATAATTATTTCCGCCACTGTATATAAAAAAAAAAAAGCAGACTGATGTACCAGCCCTGAAAAGGGCTTTTTGGGGTGCTGTCAGGATGCTGTCCTTACAGCAGATGAGTCTGTGGACACAGAACACTGCCCTAGCTAACGCTTTCCCTATCGAATCAGCAGCAGCAGCACTTTCACTCCTCTCACTGAGAATGCAGCTTCCGAATGAATCTAAAATGGATGCTGTCCAGGAGGTGGGAGGGTCTGCTGCTGATTGGCTGGAGTGTGTCTGCTGACTGTGAGGTACAGGGTCAAAGTTTACTCAATGATGATGCACCCTGTAACGGTATAAGTGGAAGTCTAGCCACTAGCCAGTGGACACAATACAGTCTGTGTGGGCCTGACACACACGGGCTTGCACTAGCTAGTGGTTAGACCTCCACTTATACCGTTACAGGGTGTCACTCACTCACAAATACCTCGCAGATAAATAAAAATTTAATTTAATATTTTTCTGTGATATAATCCCATTTGCAAGCCCGTGTGTGTCAGGCCCACACAGACTGTACTGTGTCTACTGGCTAGTGGCTAGACCTCCACTTATACCGTTACAGGGTGTCATTCACTCTCAAATACCTCGCAGATTAAAAAAAATTCTATTTAATAATTTTCGGTGATATAATCACAGTTGCAAGCCAGTGTGTGTCAGGCCCACACAGACTGTACTGTGCCCACTGCCCACCACTTATATAGGGTGGCACAGTACCTTGCACGCATAGTAACACTTATCTAATAAAAGATGACAGGCAGAGGCAGACCACGCCGCAGGGGCCGTCGTGTTCGTGGTGCTGTGATTTCCACTGGCTCTGGAATAATGCCCAGTGTTCAGAGGCCACGTACCCTGAACCCAAAAAATTCGGAGAAAATAGTTGACTGGCTTTCACAGGACACCCAATCTTCAACAGCTTCCGCTAAGAACCTTGACGCACCATCCTCCTCCAGCTCAGCTTTGGTCACCTGCTCTCAAGTTACCACTCTCCCTCCCGCCGCCACCACCACCACAGCCACCACAGCCACTTCACTTGATCCCTCAGAGGAGTTATTTACAGATCATTTGGATGAAATTAGTGATGCGCAACCATTATTGCCAGAGGATGGAGATAACAGGGATATGTCTCAGTCAGGCAGCATTACACACATGGACGTACGGTGTGATGATGATGTTGTCAGTGGCATTGCTAGGGCTGGTGTCACCCGGTGCGGTAGAAAATGGTGTCACCCCCCCCGAAGCAATAATTTTTTAGCCATATATGGGGGCTATGGGGGTGCTACTGCCGTAGGGGGGCATCCGTTAGCTCAGCAGACCCCCCCAAAGCTTAGAGCCCCAGCACCCCCTTTCCCCCTTGCTGGCAGCAGCTCACCTAGGTCAAGTGCACTCCACTTTCGCTCGCTGGCTGACCGAGACACCAAATGCTGTTTAATTTCTTCTGGTGACAGCTTCTTTGTGGTCATTGTGTTCTGACCTGTGCGGACGAGTCACATAGGGGTCGTCCATCAAGCTCCGCCCTGCCTCTGCGGCACTGCTGACGTCCCTTCACGTCCTTCACTGTGCCTGCTGACCGACCCAAGCGGTAACGGGGGGAGGGGGGGTTGGATAGTAAACAGACCGCTGACGTGGGGGGGCTAAGCAGATGGCCTAGTGCCGGCAGCCTATCAGAGGAACAGGGAAGGGACACGCCTCTCCCTCCCCTGCCCCGCTGCAGCATCCATCTGTATCGCTGTCCTGAGGACGGCGATACAGAAGACTATGGAGATGAGCGCTTCCACAATGGAAGCGCTCATCTCCCTGTGCCCTGCCGCAGCCGCCATCAGACTGGTGTCACCCCATCACTGGTGTCACCCGGTGCGGCCCGCACCCCTCGCACCCCCCTCGCAACACCACTGGATGTTGTACCCGCTGCTGCTTCCTTTGCTGAGGTGTCAGATACAAGTGAAGCGGTTGATGATGACGATGTGTCCGTGGATGCCACGTGGGTGCCTGCTCGAAGAGAAGAAGAAGAGGGGAAAAGTTCAAAAGGGGAGACAGAGAGAAGGAGGAGACGAGTTGGAAGCAGGGAGAGGTCGTCGCAAGGAGCTAGTGGCACAGTCAGACAGCATGTATCGGCACCCGGGGTCAGCCAGACAGCACGCCAATCAACACATGCTGCTGCCACCACCAGAATGCCGTCATTGCAAAGCTCAGCAGTGTGGCATTTTTTTTGTGTGTCTGCCTCTGACAATAGCGATGCCATTTGCAACCTGTGGGAAATCCAACACCCACCTAGGTACAACTGCTTTGCGAAGGCACATGATCGCACTTCACAAACGCCTATGGGATCAACACATGATGACGAGTAGAAGCAGCACACAACCTCAAAGCCACCATCCTCCTCCTGGTCCAGCATCTTCAGCCACGTCAACCACTGCTGTCCTCCTTGCCCCCTCTCAACCACCCGCCACTCCGCCTCTCACCTTCAGCAGTTCCATCTCATCTGCCCATAGTCAGGTGTCTGTAAAGGAAATGTTTGAGCGTAGGAAGCCAATGTCCCAGAGTCACCCCCTTGCCCGGCGTCTGACAGCTGGCTTGACGGAACTCTTAGCCCGCCAGCTTTTACTATACCAGTTGGTGGAGTCTGAGGCCTTCAAAAAATTTGTCGCTATTGGGACCCCACAGTGGAAGGTACCCGGACAAATTTATTTTTCAAATAAGGCAATCCCAAACCTCTACTCAGTGATTGAAAAGGAAGTCATGGCATCTCTGGCATACAGTGTTGGGGCAAGGGTCGATCTGACCACTGATACCTGGTCTTCAAAGCACGGTCAGGGCAGGTATATCACCTACACTGCGCATTGGGTAAACCTGCTGACGGCTGACAAGCATGGAATGCGTGTCTCTGCAGCGGAGTTGGTGACAACGCCATGACTTGCAGGCAGGCCTACTGCCACCTCCTCCTACTCCATCCTCTTCCATAACCTCCTCGGCTGAGTCCTCTTCTGCTGCTGCGTCTGGCTGCACATCAACTGAATACCCCCAGCTCCCCAGGGGCTATTCCACATCCCGGATACGACAGTGTCACACTGTCTGTGGGTTGACTTGCCTGAAAGCAGAGAGCCACACCGGACCAGCACTCCTGTCCGCCCTGAATGTACAGGTGGATCGGTGGCTGACCCCGCACCAACTGGAGATCGGCAAAGTGGTGTGTGACAATGGAAGCAATTTGTTGGCGGCATTGAATTTGGGCAAGTTGTCACATGTGCTGTGCATGGCACATGTGTTGAATCTCATCGTACAACGCT
Organism: Bufo bufo; assembly: GCF_905171765.1. Classification (NCBI taxonomy): domain Eukaryota; kingdom Metazoa; phylum Chordata; class Amphibia; order Anura; family Bufonidae; genus Bufo; species Bufo bufo. The sequence goes on along the minus strand of NC_053389.1, from coordinate 33,000,295 downwards.
TTGTGTCTAACTACCCAGGCTTACAGGACGTCCTCAAGCAGGCCAGGAAGGTGTGTGGCCATTTCAGGTGTTCCTACACGGCCATGGCGCACTTTTCAGCCATTCAGCGCCGAAACAACATGCCAGTGAGGCGCTTGATTTGCGACAGCCCAACACGTTGGAATTCAACACTCCTAATGTTCGACCGCCTGCTCCAACAAGAAAAAGCCGTCAATGAGTATTTGTATGACCGGGGTGCTAGGACAGCCTCTGCGGAGTTGGGAATTTTTTTGCCACGTTACTGGACGCTCATGCGCAATGCCTGTAGGCTCATGCGTCCTTTTGAGGAGGTTACAAACCTAGTCAGTCGCACCGAAGGCACCATCAGCGACCTCATCCCATTTGTTTTCTTCCTGGAGCGTGCCCTGTGAAGAGTGCTGGATCAGGCTGTAGATGAGCGTGAAGAGGAAGAGTTTTGGTCACCATCACCACCAGAAACAGCCTTGTCATCATCGCTTGCTGGACCTGCGGCAACGCTGGAAGAGAAGTGTGAGGAAGAGGAGTCAGAAGAGGAATGTCGCTTTGAGGAGGAGGAAGACCAACCACAGCACGGTGCTCGTTTTTGTCACCTATCTGGGACCCGTGGTGTTGTACGTGGCTGGGGTGAAGAACAGACCGTCAATGACATCAGTGAGGACGAGGAACGGGAAATGAGTAGCTCGGCATCCAACCTTGTGCAAATGGGGTCTTTCATGCTGTCATGTCTGTTGAGGGACCCTCGTATAAAAAGGATGAAGGAGAACGACCTGGACTGGGTGGCCACGCTACTAGACCCCCGGTATAAGCAGAAAGTGGCGGAAATGTTGCCAACTTACCGAAAGTCAGAAAGGATGCAGCAGTTCAAAACAAAACTAAAAAATATGCTTTACACAGCTTATAAGGGGGATGTTACAGCACAACGGGAATCTAACAGCGTAAGAGGTGAAAGTAATCCTCCTCCTACCACGACCACGGCGGCAAGGACAGGACGCTTTACAGATGTGTTGTTGATGGAGGACATGCAGAGCTTTTTCAGTCCTTTTTCTGTAGAGAGAACTACAGAAAATACCACTCATATCGGGTGGGGCAGTAAATTGCACGGCACAGACGCAGTGACCGTGGCGTGGATTCAAACAAAGGGGAGGGAGCCAGCTTTTTGTTAACCATCTCCCCGTTCGAAAAATCTATTTAATAAATTGCCCCCAGATTGGGGACGTAACAGGGATTAAACTGATGAGAAGAGAGAACTACAGAAAATACCACTCATATCGGGTGGGGCAGTAAATTGCACGGCACAGACGCAGTGACCGTGGATTCAAACAAAGGGGAGGGAGTCAGCATTTTTTTAACCATCTCCCCGTTCGAAAAATTAATTCAATTCACCTTTCGGGGACCCTTGGTGTTGTACGTGGCTGGGTGTAGGAAGAAACCTTCAATGACATCAACGGGACATGGCTAGCTTGGTATTCAACCTTGAACAAATGGGGAGTTTGCGGTTTGGGCAAATGGACTGTTTGCGGTGCATTAAAAGGGGAGTTTGGTCTGTCAATGTCTGTGAAGCGGGCGTAACCCTTACACTACCTGATCGATACAACATCATACCTGATCGTATACACACACTGGATGTTTTAAACCACGTTGTTCAAAAAAAAATTTGGATTGTTAGGTGATTTATGCCCTTTATGGATTAAAATCCAACTCTACGTCAACTACATAATTTTCCATGGGAGTTTTGCCATGGATCCCCCTCCGGTATGCCACAGTCCAGGTGTTAGTCCCCTTGAAACAACTTTTTCCTGTGGGTTTTAAAATTCGCCTGCCTATTGAAGTCTATGGCGGTTTGCCCGGTTCGCCCGTTCGCGAACATTTGCAGAAATTTGCGTTCGGCGTTCGCGAACGGAAAATTTTATGTTCGCGACATCACTAATAGAGAACCACCTCCTGGACGTTTTTAGTCTATGGGCAGACGGGAGGTGGATAAAGCAGTAAATATGCATTCAGCTTCACTCACCTTGTGCTTTGTAAGGAAAGACGACTAAATAAATAGCTAAAAAAAAATAAAAAATTAAATACATTTTGAGTTCATCTTTTGCTATAAGATGTCAACATTTATGTTCCCCAAAAAATTACTGACAAAATGATGTATATATAATTACAATAAAAATAAAAATATTCATGTATTATTGTTTATTTTAATACATATTTATGTACATTTCGAAATATAATTTTTTTACTTTCACACTGGCGTTTTGGCTTTCCGTTTTTGAGAACCGTTCAGGGCTTTCACAAGCGGTCCAAAACGGATCAGTTTTACCCTAATGCATTCTGAATGGATAAGGATCCTCTCAGAATGCATCAGTTTGCCTCTGTTCAGTTTTCATTCCGCTCTGAAAGCGGACACCAAAACGCTGCTTGCAGCGTTTTGGTGTCCACCTGACGATGTGGAGCCAAACGGATCCGTTCTGACACACATTGTAAGTCAATGGGGATGGAAAAATGGATCCGTCTCCCATTGACTTTTAATGGAGTTCATGACGGATCCGTCTTGGCTATGTTACAGATAATACAAACGAATCCGTTCATGACGGATGCATGCGGTTGTATTATTTTAACAGATCCATTTTTGCAGACCCATGACGGATCCGCCCAAAACGTGAGTGTGAAAGTAGCCTTACTATGGTAATACCTGAGCAAAATAACAGAAGAGTCTTCATTGTGGCCATCACTGCAGATATTGTAAAGTTGTGCCTTTTAAAATCAAAAAGTTAAAAGGTGTAAGATATTAAGATTTAATATTTCAAATAGATTATACACTACACAATTACCGTGCAGAATTTATAGCTGTGCTCTTCTAACCAGGAGATAATGTTTTAGGACATTTTTATGAGCTTCTTCCAGTAGGGACTAATTAAACATTAGTGTCTTATGGCCTGAAGACAGTTCGAAGACTTCGAAGATTAGTGTCTTATGGCCTGAAGACAGTTACTCATCTATCAGTAATAAATACAGATTTTCATGGGCAATTTAGTTAGGCAATCCATATTCAGTTAGAAAATCCATTACCCAACAGGTGTAATTGGACTCTATGTCAAATATTTGCTAAAACAAAATGTTCAAATTCTGTGTCTTCCTTGTACTTTAGTAATTGCATCAACAAGGGCGTGAAAATGTTGTACTGCCACCCTCTTCCCCATATGACTAAACCATGCTATAAATGATACAAGATAGTTGGGTGGCTGTCACAACTGATTTATCACCCGCTGCATAAAAGTCTTTTGACTTGGTTGGCAGGGAGAGCATAGGGAGGCTGCAGGGACAGTGAAGGGACAGTGCAGACTTTGTGTAATTGCCCTGCATTCCACATCTGAGCCATTCATTCTTTATCTGTTCTGTTATACACAGACTTAGGCCTCATGCACACAAAACGTTTTTTTTTCACGGTCCGCAAAAACAGGGTCCGTAGGTCCGTGATCCGTGACCGTTTTTTCGTCCGTGGGTCTTCTTGATTTTTGCGGATCCACGGACATGAAAAAAAAGTCATTTTTGGTGTCCGCCTGGCCGTGCGGAGCCAAACGGATCCGTCCTGAATTACAATGCAAGTCAATGGGGACGGATCCGTTTGACGTTGACACAATATGGTGCCATTTCAAACGGATCCGTCCCCATTGACTTTCAATGTAAAGTCTGGAGTCCCTTATTATACCATCAGATCGGAGTTTCTCTCCAATCCGATGGTATATTTTAACTTGAAGCGTCCCCATCACCATGGGAACGCCTCTATGTTAGAATATACTGTCGGATATGAGTTAGATCGTGAAACCTCATTTCCGACAGTATATTCTAACACAGAGGCGTTCCCATGGTGATGGGGACGCTTCTAGTTAGAATATACTACAAACTGTGTACATGACTGCCCCCTGCTGCCTAGCAGCATCCGATCTCTACAGGGGGCCGGATCAGCACAATTAACCCCTCAGGTGCCGCACCTGAAGGGGTTAATTGTACTATCAAACCCCCTGTAAGAGATCAGGGCTGCCAGGCACAGGGGGCAGACCACCCCCCCCCCCCTCCCCAGTTTGAATATCATTGGTGCCAGTGCGGCCCCCCCCCCTTCCTCCATTGTAATAAATCGTTGTGCACAGTGTGCGCCCCCCCCTTCCATCCCTCTATTGTAATAATTCATTGGTGGCACAGTGTGCCCCCCCCCCCCCCCCCCCCCTTCCTCCCTCTATTGTAATAATTCGTTGGTGGCACAGTGTGCGCCCCCCCCCCCTTCCTCCTCTATTGTAATAAATCGTTGGTGGCAATCATTGGCCCCCCTCCCTCTATAGCATTAACAACATTGGTGGCCAGTGTGCGGCCTCCCATCTTGCGCCCCCCCCCCCGATCATTGGTGGCAGCGGGTTACTAGCAATAGTACAAACTATACTTACCTGGGGAGGCTGTGATGTTCGTGTCCGGCCGGGAGCTCCTCCTACTGGTAAGTGACGGTTCATTTAGCAATGCGCCGCACAGACCTGTCACTGTCACTTACCAGTAGGTGGAGCTCCCGGCCGGACACGAACATCGCAGCAGCAGGTTAAGTATTAATCTTCTACTATTGTACTATGACAAGTAACCATGGCAACGAGGACTGTAGTAGCGTCCTGGTTGCCATGGTTCCCGATCGGAGCCCCAGCGATTAAACTGGGACTCCGAGGGGAACTCCGCTGCCACCAATGATGATGGGGGGGAGGGGGGGGAGATGGGAGGCTGCACACTGGCCACCAACGTTGTTAATGCTATAGAGGGGGGGGGGCAATGGGGGGCGCACACGTGCCACCAACGATTTATACAATAGAGGGAGGAAGGGGGGGGGCGCACACTGTACCACCAACGAATTATTACAATAGAGGGAGGGGGGGGGGCCGCACTGGCCACCAATGATATTCAAACTGGGGAGGGGGGGGGGTCTGCCCCCTGCTGCCTGGCAGCCCTGATCTCTTACAGGGGGATATGATAGTACAATTAACCCTTTCAGGTGCCACACCTGAAGGGGTTAATTGTGCTGATCACGGCCCCCTGTAAGAGATCGGGTGCTGCCAGGCAGCAGGGGGCAGTCTTGTACACAGTTTGTAGTGTATTCTAACTAGAAGCGTCCCCATCACCATGGGAACGCTTCTGTGTTAGAATATACTGTCGGTTCTGAGTTTTCACGAAGTGAAAACTCAGCTTTGAAAAAGCTTTATGCAGACGGATCTTCGGATCCGTCTGTATAAAAAACTAACCTACGGCCACGGATCACGGACACGGATGCCAATCTTGTGTGCATCCTGTTCTTTCACGGACCCATTGACTTGAATGGGTCCGTGAACCGTTGGCCGTGAATAAAATAGGACAGGTCATATTTTTTTTCACGGCCAGGAAACACGGATCACGGATGCGGCTGCAAAAGGTGCATTTCCGATTTTCCACGGACCCATTGAAAGTCAATGGGTCCGCGAAAAAAAAACGGAAAACGGCACATCGGCTCACGGGTGACACACAAACGGTCGTGTGCATGAGCTTACTGTGTTTAAGACTCAGCATAATCAGGTGGTCTAGATATAGGCAAATTAATCTAGTTTGCTTACAGCGCATTAATACTTCTTTGTTCTGTTATAGATAGACTCTTTGATTAATAGATACGCACTTTCTATTTGGCCCTGATTCGCAAATTTGGGGGGTGATACACCTGTCTCATTCTACTGTTTGTGCTGTGTCCCACATGACATTTAACCCTCGCTTTCTATTAGCCAGTTACTGTGATTTACTGTTACTGAGTGTCTTATTTAACACCCTGTGGGAAGTGCAAATAAATTGATTCTTCACATAGCAGAGTTGCCCACAACTTGATTGACAGGGCAGGGGTGGCCCACCTGGAAAAGTAGTGACAGCTGGGAACCACGTACTGTGGGACAGCCACCGCCATAAGGTTTTTAAAACTGTTTCCACCAGATGGAATGTCAGCATTTCAAAGTCTAGGAGTTTGGAAATGCTGGCATTCAGGGCCAGGGCTCGCAGGTGGGTAGGGGAGTACTTCCTCTTTCTCTCCAGTTTATGGGACATGGTCAGAAACAATGCTCAGGTAGCCCGTGGCTTTTTAACGATGCCCAATTGGCACTAAGGGGCCTAAAGTGTGCCCAGAAAACATCCCCCACACCATTACACCACCACCACCAGCCTGCACAGTGGTAACAAGGCATGATGATACATGTTCTCATTCTGTTTACGCCAAATTCGGACTCTACCATTTGAATGTCTCAACAGAAATCGAGACTCATCAGACCAGGCAACATTTTTACAGTCTTCAACAGTCCAATTATGGTGAGCTCGTGCAAATTGTAGCCTCTTTTTCCTATTGTAGTGGAGATGAGTGGTACCCGGTGGGGTCTTCTGCTGTTGTAGCCCATCCGCCTCAAGGTTGTGCGTGTTGTGGCTTCACAAATGCTTTGCTGCATACCTCGGTTGTAACGAGTGGTTATTTCAGTCAACGTTGCTCTTCTATCAGCTTGAATCAGTCGGCCCATTCTCCTCTGACCTCTGGCATCCACAAGGCATTTTTGCCCACAGGACTGCCGCATACTGGATGTTTTTCCCTTTTCACACCATTCTTTGTAAACCCTAGAAATGGTTGTGCGTGAAAATCCCAGTAACTGAGCAGATTGTGAAATACTCAGACCGGCCCGTGAGAAGATGTATGGAGGTGAGGCGTTGTGCAGAGCTTTGTGTGTGAAAGTGAGAAGTTTAAATTGTATTCTGTGGTGGATGGGCAACCAGTTAAGTGACTGGCACAGACTAGTAGCATCAGTGTAGTGGTTGGATGGATAGATAAGCCTGGCTGCAGCATTTAAGACAGACTGAAGGGTGGAGAGATTAGAAAGAGGGAGACTGATTAGTAATGCTTTGCAGTAATCAAGACGAGAATGAATCAAGACAACAAAAAGAGTTTTTGCCGTTTCCACCGTAAGAAAAGGGCTGATTCTGGTGATATTCTTGAAGTGCAGACGACCAGAGCGTGTAAGTGATTGAATATGGGGAACAAAGAAAAGATCAGAGTCAAATGTGGCCCCAAAATCATATCACATGATTCTCCTTTAAATATCCGATCACATGATTATATCAAAGACGCAACTCGGCACATGCGCTGTTGGGCTCCCTCTGGATGCGCTCCGTTCATGTCACTGTATGCGCCACGCGTGCACAATGTGGATGTGGGGATGCGCTGAAAGATGGTGTCCGCCATCATAGCGGAGTCGCACCACCGCTGATACTCTTCATGTGATGCTAGTTAGGAATTTAGTTGTTACCCGCCTTTCCCTCCCATATATACTCCTCATTTTATTTACCTAATCACCTCCTGACGAAGCCTGGTGAGGCAAAACACGTGTTGAGGTGTCAGTACGTGGGGCGACCTTCCAGTCTCTGTGCATTATGAGTTTGGGTATGTTTTAGACTTATTATGGTCATGTCCATACCTAGGGATGGATATATAAAGATATGAATTGCATATAGGCTGCGGATTAGGACTGATAAACATGTGTGCCAATTAATATTATATCTAGTTTAATACACCTGATATATATCTACGTGCTATTACTTATTTAATTGCGTGTATTTTTGCTCTTTCAAGGCACACCTGCTTATTATCTATGTATAATCTTGGCAGCCTTTCATATTGTTGGTCTATTGCACTGCCCATTAATATCATAGTAGTAAGCCTTTATTGAGAGATATTCCCTCATAGGACAGTGTATTCTTAGAGCCACATTGATGTTACAATAATGATTCTGATGGACATTGTCTGGTAATGTCCCCCATGTATTTTTCTGTATCAAATTGCCATTGTGTCGTCCTTCTTTCCAATGTCTGATCAATATTATGAATTTTGACTAATAAAGATCTCTATATATTTTATGATTAGTCACATTGATCTGTTTTTGTGGTGCAATCGATGGTCTATGATCTATGGGTGTTATTTGAGGATTATGAGGTTGTTGTAGGTGTTTATATTTCTCTGATTCACTCAAACTCTCCCTGCCATGACCTCGGCCTGTTTTTGACTGCAAGTTTTGTCTGATCCTTTGGTGCCCCGCTTCTGTGTCTCTGACCTCCATGAGTAAGCTGTCAACCACACCTTGAATACTCCAAGAGGTAAGAGCCTGATGTCTCCCCTACAGCAAAGTCCAGATCTGTATATAGGGTTTCAATTGTGAACACCAGAGGACTGCAGGGATAGTGCCCTTAGGTTTAGCACAAACCCTTTGGTTGATGCAGTGATTCCACACAGTGTACAGAATAACTACCATATTTATGAAGCACATGTACCACTGTTTCTAACACAGAACTCCAATAAAGTGAGCTACATAGAGGACAATTTTTTTATTGCAAGATTTTTTTGAAATTACATTGGGTCGCGTACTTATCTTACTAAGGGGCCCTATGAGATCTGTACACCCCTGCTGAACACCACTTACTAATTATGATAATTTCATAAATTTTCAAGATCACATTCTGCTGGCCTGGATATAAAGTCAGGACCCAGAACAGCAATGCCCTGGACCACAATGATACATACATTACAACACTGTCACTGGAGAAGGCATGTAAAAACTGGAAGAGCATAACCCCTAAGAGGGTTGTCTGGCTTGGACAAGCCCTTTTTCTTAGCAAGGTCTCCTAACTGATACCCGAATATTCTGCAGCTAGAACCCCCTGTGTTTAATAATAATTTGAGGTAAGCAATTATTTAATTTCTCTCCAAACACCACCCCAAAAGGACAAATGAAGCATTACATGACTGTGTTTGAAGTCAAAGGTCTGTTTGATACAATACACAGACGTGTCTGGTCCTCCAAAGACCTTCAGGCATGACATGTCTGGTCCTCCAAATACCATGTCGCTGTTCTTTGTGTTGTCTAATAGATGAGGGTCTTCAGCGTAAACGCTATTTACTCAAAATGCAATAAAGGATATTTGATACATTTTCTAAAGCAGACATCCCTGTAATCTTCAGAGGCAGCAGCATTGCACATTGATGAGATGTCACTTCCTGAAATTTATTAAGGATAGTAATTATCATAGAGGTTATAAAAATCAGCAAAATGTTAAGCAATATGCAAATATAACAAAATGAAATTACATAAGCGAATATATGTGCATCCGCCCAACCTGGCTCTTATAAATGTGGCTGCAGAAGGTCGGTCCACTCCAGCAGTCATCACAGGAGCTTTTTCCAGAGCCTGAACAGGTAAAGTAGAAGACAAGTGTCCTTTATTTACTTTACCATTGATCTGCATTATTTTAATGTCTTGTCTGTGTCTTCTGTTATCAGTGACTTGTGGTATCTTCAGCTTTTATCAGAAGAGACATGGGCTTCTTCAAATTATCTGCTGTCTTCTTGCTCTCACGTATGTATTTCAAACTCTCATGCATGTGATTTTATTTCATTGTTTAGATTCTGTAGAAGGCAAATAATGGGAAGGGTCTGCTTGCAAATGCTGTAGTCATCTATTTTTATTTTTCACAATATTCCATAAGGGAAGCCAAATTGAAGACACAATGAAGGATGTGTGTGCTTTATGGCTACTGTAAAGAATGAGAGTTCATAGAGATTAAAGTGTCCATGCACATTCTCAAGAAATATTAAAGGTGTAATACAGTAATTTCCTCAGACACCAGAAAATTGCAGAGGAGTTGCATTATCTGTATATACATTGTATAGTGCTACTATCAAGCATTATCCTGGCATCCAGCATTACAATCGAGCTGTTATTAGACCCCTTTCCCTGTGAACACTATCAGTTGAGACAAGATTAATTCAACAGAATCAGAATTTGACTAGAGATGAGTGAATCAATTTCTTTAGAATCTAAATTCGACCCAAATTTGGGAAAATTCTGATTCTGATTTGCTTATTCATTTTCCCAAAACCCCAAAGAAAGATTGCCTGGCCTATGAGAGTTCTCACACCTACTAGGCCCCCCATCCTCCCAGACCAAGACCTCTCACCTAGCTAGGCTAGTTCTCTCTGCTCTGCACTGATGAGGGGCAACTAACCTGAAACAGTTGTGTCCAGATGAGATCCAAGTTTTGCTTCAAGGCCTGTTAAAAAGATAAAATCCTGAGTTTTCCTTTTGGAAGGAAGCTAATTATCATTTTCCCAGAAACCCAGATACGCAATGCCTAGCCTGTACAACGCCTCGTACCAGCTAGGTACTCTCCATAAGGAGAATCTCTCTCTCCTTCTCATTTCCATACCTTTAAAAGTAGTTTTGATTCTGGATGAGTTGGAATGAAACTAATTTTAAGAAATTTGCTCATCCTTAAATTCGAACTGAAATCCAGAAATAATTTTAATTCTATAAGTGATTCAATATGAACTACAAATTTTCCTGGGAGATTTGAGCACAAATTAGATGGTTGATTCAGTCAAGTCAGACCTAAAATAAATTGACAGAAATGTTCTCATCTATAACGCTAATTGTAATAAGATCGTTGTGCTAACCCTGTCCTCTGTTGATATTAAGATGAGTGTCCTAGCTCTGACCTTTAATGATAAGATTTCTCAGGTGTCCCAGCTCTCTAATGATAATGGGATGGCCATGCTAACCTGACCCTGATAATGATAACCCATGATTGTGCCAACCCCACCCTATAGTTATAGGATGACTGTGCTAACCCTACTTTCCAATAAAAATTAGATAACTGTACTGACCCACAGGCTTAATCAGGGGTATACATAAAAATCATTGGGCCCCTTTGTAAGAATCTGAAATGGGCCCACATGTCCAGATGCGCCCAGTCGTTGATGTGTGTTTCTATGACCAGAGCAGAACAGCAAAGCGTCACTAGCTCCAGGGTACGGACTGGCCCACCAGAGTACCAGAGGTTGGTCCCAAGCTCTGGTGTGTCCAAGCTTTGAAAATAACTGGGACCCCTATAAAAACAGGACCTTTAAAGTGGTTGTCCGGTTTATTCATATTGGTGACCTATCCTCAGTATAGATCACCAATATCAGATCGGCGTGGAACCAACTGCAGGCACTCCAGCTAATCAGCCGTTTGAAGAGACGGCAGCAAACTGTACCAGCGCAGCCTTCCCTTCATTGTTTACCTGCTCACCATTGCAACCGCAACGGGGATCAGTGTAATTACACCTAAGCCATCCCATTCACTTTCAATGGGACGGCTCCTTCCTATACACTTTAATAGGAACAAGCCGACCCATAGAAGTGAATGGGATGGCTTACTTCTATTACAGGAGGAATAAGGAAACAGACTGGGCAGGGAGGAGAGGAGTGCTCAGAAGAATTCAAGCAAGATGGTAACACCTGTGTCTGCCTCTGACTGCGGCTGAAGGAAGGGAGTTTACATTTCCTTACACAAAGATATTGGAGAGCAGATTACAACTATTAATATTTCTACAACACCTACCTTCTGATAAGCATGTTTGTGGGCAGGTGATAGAACTTGCTTTAATCTTAAGGGAACCTATCACATCAAGCATGCAGTCCAGTCTGCCCGCAGCATGGTATCCAGCAGGAGGAGCTGAGCAGATTAACATATATGTCATTATTGTTTGAAATTTCTGCCCTTTGACTGGTTCCCTTTGCAGTGTCTCAGTCCGTCAGTACCAGAGCCCAGAACCCTTTCCCATTCGGTTCCAGCTCATGTAGCAAATAGAAAAAATCGATAAGAAACATTGCCAAATTTTGTTTCAGAAAAGACAAATTGTAACATTTTTATTATTTTGTTTCCATAGTCTTGCTGTGGGAGGTGCACGGTAACAGCGAGCCAAGTAAGTAGAACAGGACATATATCGTTAAGTATGTGAATTTAAAAGAAAAATGTAGGAGATTAATAAGAATAATATGGTGACAGGTCCATGCCTCATTCATTTTTCACAAATGCAATGTTTTGGATACGAGGGGAAAAAAAATTATGGGGTATGACAATGCCGACTGCCTTGCTGAATAACCTCTCTGACAGTACTCTCGAGACTGAACAAGACATAATTTTATCTCCTTTTTACAGATTTTATTAAGCCCTTTGTAATCTTCTGTCCCCTCAGATTTGTATTTTTTTTTAAAGCCCTTTTTTTGGTGAATGCCATAGGAAAAAAAAAATTACGTTACACCTCATTGGGCAGAATGGATGGGCCAAATGGTTCTTATCTGCCGTCACATTCTATGTTTCACATCCCATAAAGCATAAAATCAATCGATGAATGGTCGGAATTGGTAAGTTCCATCTATCTACCAGATCTCTCTGCCCTATACGCTGCCACCTGCTGGTGAACCGGGCATATAACATGCAATACAACAAATAGCAGTTACATAGCAATAATAGAAATGCACAGTGCAAAGGACCTGGAATAAATGCACAGATGACATTGTGGTTAGCCCATTAGAGACAGTAGCCGGGTGTAGGAATGGCAATACCACTCAAGGGTATTACACTTGGTATCGTTCTTAGCCCCATCGAAACTAAGAAAAAAAAGGTTTGGCTCCTGTACAAAAAGAGCACTTTCCAAACTATATGTGAAACAGCACAAACCCTGAAATGCACACAATAAACTAACTCACCCTGTCCTGTCCCTACAGCTAAAAACCTATCCAGTAATTAAATCTACATAACTAAATCTATCTTCCCGGTCCCTAACATTGTCACTCTTATGGCCCATTTACAGTCACCAACTTAGAGAGCAATTATCGAGAAGGAACATTTTCCGTCAATAACTGCTCGTCAGAAGAGGTGAGAGCTACACTTAACATGCAGCAATCTCCTCCACTGTATGAGGAGAGGTGATCACTGCTGCCATCGCTCAACCCCATAAAATTCATTGTTTGTGGGCAGCAGATCTAGGGTTACACAGCACTGACCAGGATGACTTAAATACTGATTTCATGCAATGGAAACCTTTTTGGTTCTTTCATGGGTGATCGGCACCACCTTTACAATGGTTGATTATCGGGAATGAGCAAGTTCACTTCCTATAATCTGCTTGATAATGGTCCCCGCATAATTAAGACTCCTAACTGTCTATCTTGTGTGTCTACTGTAAGTGCTGTGTCTACGACAGACTTGACATCAGCGGCTGAGACCAGAGTGGTGTCTCTCCTTGGGACCTTACATAGAGCAGTCAATATCCTCCCTCCTGATTGGCTGCAAGGCATTATTGTCAAGCCTGCAAGCGGTGGGTCCTGCCAGGGTCATGTGGTCCTCAGTCTTCATCTTCCCTGCGTTTCCCCTCACAGATGTACTGAATTTAAAATGAGAAATTGCGGGCGCTGCTCACGGGATTTGTATTCAAATTCAACTTTGCTATTAGAATTTTACCAAACTTCAAAATGAATTTGGTTCGATTAGAAGTGATTCACTCATCTGATTGGTTGTTGATATAATCATTATTTTTAGTATTCTTCTTAATTTCTACATAATGTTATTCTTTTATTATTTTCATTATTAGATATTATTACTATGTCATATTATTATTATCATTCTTATTATATACTATTCTTCTGCTTATTATTATAATATTATTATATTAGAATTATTTTTCTCTTATAATTATTACCATTATTATTATTATTATTATTCCATTTTTCTTTTAAATTGTTTGTCTATAAGCTCATGGTAAGATAAAACCAGTTAACTCCCAGTTCATTTCCCTCTCGTCCAGTTTTGTGTCCTCCGAACAGCTCTCCTGGAGCCGTTTCACCGTGTGCAAAGACCTGCGCCAACTTACATGATCCTCCTGTAAGATTTTGCACTTTGATGCCAATTCAATCCTGTAAATGTCACGACGGATTCCTGGCTCAGACCGATACTTCTGGGAAAACTGTAAAGTGCGTCAAACCAAAAGACTGCAAAGTCCCCTGTGGTCCCAACCAGCACTTGACCCTGCTTATACGACTGCCAACCAACATGTGAACATCCAAATGGCCAAGCCTGTCCCAAAGTCTGTGTTGGAGGATGTGTCTGTGATAAGGGATATGTTCAATTGGGAAAAAAGTGTATAAAGCCAACAGAATGTAAAAAAAATTAACTCAACCCCATCATTCTGCAGCCAGTATTAGGCTCTGAGAATCAATGGAATTCTATATGTTTAAATGTGTATAGCAGATGAAGCAGAGCTGAACGTGCTATTAAGCTTTTTCTTCCATCCACTGTGATACTGTAAAAATACCTGTAGTTCTATGGAAAATCCACATCATAGTATCATCAGCAGTTAGCAGGTTGAGCTCTGCTAGATTCCTGAATGTTCATCCTCCATCGTATCGCTGCTTTGCTTCTGTAAAGGCAATAACTGGATGTATTCGATCCCAGTCAGTGTGCGCATTTAATGCCGCTATAGCTCATCTTCCTGATACAATGTTACAATAAAAGTCACCTTTAAGGAATGAAGCCGGATGTTGTTTCTAACCGATATTGAAAGAGAATTTCTCATTTCACAGTATTTCCATAAAGGAGAGATGTTGTTTAACCTCTTCTCGAATTCTGCTGTACATGTGCAGCAAATATCAGGTCTTTAACCACTGAATGGTTAAAGACCTGGAAGGTCCGGTCAGAGATCGCAGCCGGGCGCTAATCGGTGCTAAGCTGCGGTGCTGGGGGCCCGCTGTCAGCAGGGCGCCCCGTAAGAAGGCACGGCCGTTCCTGGGGTGTAATCTGAGTGATCCCTGTGGATTCAGCTAAGGCGACTTTTGCACTGGCGTTTCTGGGTCCGCTTGTGAGATCCGTTTCAGGGCTGTGACAAGCGGCCCCAAAACGGATCAGTTCAGCCCCAATGCACTCTGAATGGATAAGGATCCGTTCAGAATGCATCAGTTTGGCTGCGTTTGGTCTCCGTTCCGCTTTTGAGGCGGCCACCAAAACACAGCTTGCAGCATTTTGGTGTCCGCCTGACGATGCGGAGCCAAACGGATCCGTCCTGACTTATAATGTAAGTCAATGGGGACGGATCCGTTTTCACTGACACAATATGGTGCAATTGAAAACGGATCCGTCCCCCATTGACTTTCAATGTAAGTCAGGACGAATCCGTTTTGACTTAGACTTAATAATGCAAACGGATCCGTTCCGAACGGGTACAAGAGTTTGCATTATCGGTGCGGATCCGTCTGTGCAGATACAAGATGGATCCGCCCTAAACGCGAGTGTGAAAGTAGCCTTAGGAAGCGATGTGCCGCATCCTGTCCCAGCCGGAGACTGCAGGCGCTGCACGGAGGCTCTACGGCGTTATATACTGCTGTATTTCCCCTATAACTGGAGCTACTATGTCAGCCCCAGTTACAGGAGAAATAAAATTAAAAAGTGAAGTTAAATGTCCCCCAGAGATCTAGACTGACCTCATGGGGGAAACAAAGTGTAACAAAAAAAATAATATAATAAATAAATAAAAGCTTCACATGTAAAAAAAAATAATAATAATAATTCCCCTATTTAGGGCGGGTTTTCACTAGCGTTATAAATTCCTTTAGAGGGTTCCATTATAACAGTTATAACGGAATTTTAGGACGGAAAGCAGAACGGAAGCTTTTAAGAGGCATTCTGTTTTGCTCCGTCCGAATACATGTCTATGGGCGCACAAATAACGGTTCGGTTGTGTTCCGTTATACATGCCGGAAAAAATAGTTCTGTCGATAGGATTTT
This sequence comes from Bufo bufo, assembly GCF_905171765.1. NCBI lineage: Eukaryota > Metazoa > Chordata > Amphibia > Anura > Bufonidae > Bufo > Bufo bufo. The sequence continues at coordinate 32,984,603 of NC_053389.1, read as the reverse complement.
TTTTCCCCCCCGTCATGTATAACGGAAACAAACGGAACCGTTATTTGTGCCCCCATAGACATGTATTAGGATGGAGCAAAATGGAAGGACAATTACAGGCTTTCGTTTTGCATTCCGTCCTAAAATTCTGTTATATTCCGTTATAACTCTGTTACCGTATAATGGAACCTATAACAGAATTCCGTAACGCCAAGTCATTGAAACATTTAAAAAAAATCGATTTAAAAAAAATATAGACATATTTGGTATTGCTGCGTCCATCATGACCGGCACTATAAAAATACCACATGATCTACCTCATCTGGTGAACGCCATAGAAAAAAAAATAAACATTACACCTCACATCCCATAAACATAATGTCAATCGATCAAATGGTCGGAATGGTAAGTTCCATTCTATCTAAGATCTCTCTGCCATATACGCTGCCACTTGCTGGTGAACCGGGCATATAACATGCAATACAACAAATAACATAATAAGGGTACTTTCACACTTGCGTTGTCGGATTCCGGCAAGCAGTTCCGTCTTAATCTGTATGCAAACGGACAGCATTTGTAGACGGATCCGGATGCGGATCCGTCTCACAAATGCATTGCAATATCGGATCCGTCTCTCTCCGGTTGTCATCTGGAAAAACGGATTTGCCAGAACACTTGCGGCCGGATCCGGCATTAATGCATTTCAATTAAAATAATGCAGAATCCGGCATTCCGGCAAGTGTTCCGGAATTTTGGATGGAGACAAAACTGCAGCATGCTACGGTATTTTCTCCGTCCAAAAAACGTTCAGTGACTGAACTGAAGACATCCTGATGCATACTGAACAGATTGCTCTCCATTCAGAATGCATTAGGATAAAACTGATCCGTTTTTTTTCCGGTATTGAGCCCCATAGGACGGAACTCAATACCGGAAAACTTTGCCGCAAGTGTGAAAGTACCCTTAAATAGCAATAATAGAAATGCACAGTGCAAAGGACCTTGAATAAATGCACAGATGACATTATGGTTAGCCCATTAGAGACAGTAGCCGGGTGTAGGAATGGTAATACCACTCTGGTGTATTACACTTGGTAACGTTCTTAGCCCCACTGAACTGAATGGGGCTGAGCTGCAATACCAAGCATAGCCACTACACAATGTACGGCGCTGTGCTTCGGGAACTGCAAGAAGGTCGCGGTGCTTACATGAGCGCTGGTGCCCTCTCAAACAGCTGATTGGTGGGGGTCCTGGGTTTCGGACCCCCACTGAACAGACACTGATGATGACCTATCCTGAGGATAGGTCATCAGAATCAAAGTCTTGGAAAACCCCTTTATTTATGTGATCTATTAGCATAATAGTCAAGCTGAACACAATGCTCTCCGACTGTACTTTGTAACTATCTGGCTCCATGGTGCTGCGCTTCTAGTCACCGCTTGTTGGGCATATTGCCAGTTGTGCGGCTTTGCTTCTTGCATCACAGGTACTGTTTTTTGAAGCACTAAGGAAGTTTTTTTTATAATGCATGAGTTAATACTGCATTGATTATTTGTTTGAAACCATAGCATTGTCATATGTATTAATACACAGTGATACACAGGTATATTTGGCAGTCTATGGGTTTAATTCCGCATATGAATCCACCTTTCTTTCTTTCTTTTTTTTATTATCATACATAGCACTTTATTCACTATTCATTTCCTGTTTTTGGAATGTCATTATTATTATTATTATTATTATTATTATTATTATTATTATTATTATTATTATTTGATGTGTGCTCATAGAACATATCCTTACTGCTGAGGGGGAAGTCTACTACATAAATCATAAAAACAAGTCCACATCATGGCTAGACCCACGTTTTGGATCCACCATTCATAGGTGGTATCACAGCTTATCTACTCTCCTCTTATCGCCTCCTCCCACATTCGACTCCAAGATTTCTCCCGTGCATCCCCCATACTCTGGAACTCGCTAACCCAACATATCAGACTCTCACCTACATTGGAATCCTTCAAAAGAAACCTGAAAACCCAGCTCTTCAGACAAACCTACAACCAGTGACCCTGCTGCCTCTATACCGCCACGACCAACTTCACCCGCACTTACCGTGTCCTTCTCCCATACCATGTAGATTGTAAGCCCTCACGGGCAGGGCCCTCTCTCCTTCTGTACCAGTCTGTAACTCGTCTTGTTTATGATTTGTGCAATTATCTGTATTATGTATGTATACCCCTTATCATATGTACAGCGCTATGGAATGAATGGCGCTTTAATAATAAATAATAATAAATAATAATAATATGCAATGTCTGGCCTATAACATTGCATCAACACTGCATTTGTTTGCGCGCAACTACGGTACACACGTATAGAGTTGAGCGGACACCTGGATGTTCGGGTTCGGCCGAACTTCACAAAAAAGTTCGAGTTCGGGACCCGAACTTGACCCGAACTTGACCCCGAACCCTATTGAAATCAATGAGGATCCGAACTTTTGAGCACTAAAATGGCTTTAAAAATGTCATGGAAAGGGCTAGAGGGCTGCAAATGGCATCAAAATGTGGTTAAGAGCATGGCAAATGCTCTGCAAACAAATGTGGATAGGGAAATGACTTAAAATAACATAAAATATGTAAAAAAAAAAAATGAATAATTTTGATCTAGGAGGATAAGGTCCATATGGAGTAGGAGGTTGAGGAGGCGGTGGACCTGGCAGTGTAGGTGAAAGCGGCGGTGGAGGAGGAAGAGGTAGCCTACACTGCTTTTTGGTTTTTAAATTAATTTTTATTTTATTAACCCCCTTAAGGACTTAGGACGTTACCGGTACGGCATGGGTCCCGAATCCTTAAGGACTCATGACGTACCGTACATCATGGCTTTAATTCACGATCTCAGCGCCGCGGGGGTTAATTGGAACTGGATGCCGGCTGAAATCATTCAGCCGGCATCCCGTAACAACGCAGGGGGGGTCATTTGACCCCCCCGTATCGACGATCGCAGAAAACCGCAGGTCAATTCAGACCTGCGGTTTTCTGCGTTTCCGGTCCATTCGGGTCTCCCGGTGACCCAATGAACCGGAAAAAGACTGCGATCGGTGGCGTGATTACACACCACCAATCGCAGTACGAAGATTTGGAGAGGCGGGTGCTGGCCCTGGTGCTGAACACTGCTGTCCAGGGTGCTGATTGGTGCAGGGGAGAGAGGCGCGAGATTCAAACTTCCTGCGCTCCTCTCTCCCCTCCTCTTCCTGTCCAGCACCCTCACCGTGCAGCACCGTTCAGCACCATCTCCTGCGTCCCCCTAATCGTTATCCATCACCCTCCTGCACCCATCGCCACCCAGGTAGGTTAGGTCAGTGAGGAGAGGCACCGTTAGGAAGGGAAAGAAGGAAAAGTTAGTTAGGAAAAAAAATAAAAACTTTTACACTAAACTTTCTTTGATCCATCTATCAGACCCCAGACCTCATCCTGCCACTTGCACCCCCCACCCCTTCCACCTCGTGCTGCATATGGGTCTAGTCCAAAAACCCAGTGTCAGGCAATACTGGAGTGGGGACGTCCTATACCAGACCCCACTGTACAGTATGGCCATGACACGTCCCCGGTTTGAGGCCATCCGGAAATGTCTGCATTATTCCGATAATGCAGCATGTCCACCTCGAGGTGATCCTGCCTATGACCGGCTGTATAAGATACGGCCGGTCATCGATCACTTTGGGGCCAAATTTGAACAGGCCTACGTACCTGGAAGGGAGGTCGCGGTTGATGAGTCTCTCGTTGCGTTCAAGGGGAGACTCAGTTTCCGCCAATATATTCCCACAAAGCGGGCGAGGTATGGCGTGAAGCTATACAAAATTTGTGAGAGTACCTCAGGGTACACTTACAAATTTTGTGTGTACGAGGGGCGAGATTCCCGTATTCAACCCCCAGAATGTCCCCCCACTCTGGGTGTTAGCGGAAAACTCGTGTGGGACCTTATGTACCCACTGCTGGATAAGGGTTACCACCTGTACGTGGATAACTTTTATAACAGCATTCCCTTGTTCAGGTCCCTTGCCGCCAGATCCACGTTCGCTTGTGGGACCGTGCGGAAAAATCAACACGGCCTCCCTGCCTACCCCCTCCAGGTACCTATCCCCAGGGGTGAGACCGTGCGCTTACCAGTGGAAACTGTTGCTGGTCAGGTATAAGGACAAAAGGGTGTCTTTATGCTGTCCACAATCCACGGTAACAGCACCACCCCTGTCCCTGTGCGAAGTACCGCGGCAACGGTCCTCAAGCCCGATTGTATCGTCGACTACAGTCGGTATATTGGAGGAGTTGATCTCTCTGATTAAGTCCTCAAGCCATATAATGCCATGCGCAAAACCTGGGCATGGTACAAAAAAGTTGCGGTCTACTTGGTACAGGTTGCATGTACAACTCTTTTGTACTATCCCGAAGCGCTGGCAACACAGGGACATTCCTCCAGTTCTATGAGGCAGTCCTCAAAGACCTGATCTTTTCGGACCGGGAAAGAGCAGGCCGGAGTACCTTGGGAATTGGAGGCGCCCGGATCGTCCCTGGCCAACACTTTCCAGGTGTGGTTCCCCATACTGGAAAGAAGGGACGAAACCCAAAAAAAACAGTGTTGTCACAAGAGGGGGATACGAGGACACCACCACTCAGTGTGACACGTGCCCCGATCATACGGGCCTCTGCGTTATCGATTGCTTCAGGGAGTATCACACTTCCATGGAGTACTAAATTTTATAATCCCCAACAGTCCACTAGAGAACATAAAAAACTATGGCTCACAGACTTTGGAGACACGGAAACAATTTTCCCCCAACAAAAAAATATTTGTTTTAGAGCAGGCATCCTCAAACTGCGGCCCTCCAGATGTTGTAAAACTATAACTCCCAGCATGCCCAGACAACCTACAGCTATCAGCAGGGCATGGTGGGAATTGTAGTTTTACTGGAGGCTGCAGTTTTAGATGCCTGCTTAGTGTCTCCAAAGTCTGAGAGCCATACATATTGGGCATCGTCGCGTGCGTAAAAGTCGTCGCTATAAAAATAACTTTTGACCAAACGCCTCGATGAACGGTGTTAAAAATATAAAATAAGAACGGTGCCAAAACACCCATTTTTGGGCAAAATTTCCATTTGAATCCTTTTTGCCGGTAATAAAGCAAGGGTTAATAGCCAAACAAAACTCAATATTTATGGCCCTGATTCTGTAGTTTGCAGAAACACCCCATATGTGGTCATAAATGGCTATATAGCCGCACGGCAGGGCATAGAACGAAGGGAACTCCATACGCTTTCTGGAAGGCAGATTTTGATGGACTGGTTTATTTACACCATGTCCCATTAGAAGCCCCCCCTGATGTAGCCTAGACTAGAAACTACAAAAAAGTGACCCCATCTAAGAAACTACACCCCTCAAGGTATTCAAAAGTTACTTTACAAACTATGTTAACCCTTTCGGTGTTCCACAAAACTAAATAGCGAATGTAGAAACAACTTTAGATTTTTTTTTTTTGTTACATTGCCTCAAAAAAGAGTAATATAGAGCAACCAAAAATCATATTTACCCTAAAATAGTCCCAAAACAACAACCACCTTATCCCGTAGTTTACTAGATGGGGTCACTTTTATGGAGTTTTCTACTCAGAAGGGGTGCATCAGGGGGCTTGAAAGGGTACATGGTGTAAATAAACCAGTCCAGCAAATCTGCCTTCCAAAAACCATATGACGTTCCCCTTCTTCTATGTCCTGCCGTTTAGCCAAATGGTAGTTTATGACCACATATGGGGTGTTTCTGCAAACTACAGAATCAGGGCAACCCATTTTGAGTTTTGTTTGGCTGTTAACCCAATTTTTTCCAGTAATAAAGTAAGGGTTAAAATGGAAAATTTTCCAAAAAATAGAAATTTCAAAATTGTTTCTCCATCTGCCATTAACTCTTGTGGAACACCTAAAGGGTTAACAAAGTTTGTAAACCCAGTTTTGAATACCTTGAGAGGTGTACTTTCTTAGATGGAGTCACTTTTTTGAAATTTCTATTCTATTGGTGCAACAGGGGGCTTGAAATGGGACATGGTATAAACAAAACCAGTCCTGCAAAATCTGCTTTCCAAAACCCATATGGTGTTCCCCTCCTTCTATGTGCTCCCGTTCGGCCAAACAGTAGTTTACGACCACATATGGGGTGCTTTTGCAAACTACAGAATCAGTGCAACCTATTTAGAGTTTTGTTTGGCAGTTAACCCCTTGTTTTACTCCTGGAAAAATTGATTATATTGAAAATTTCCAATAAATAGAATTTCGAAATTGTTTCTTCATCTGCCAATAACTCTTGTGGAACACCTAAAGGGTTAACAAAGTTTGTAACCCCAGTTTTGAATACCTTGAGGGGTGTACTTTGTTAGATGGAGTCACTTTTTTGAAATTTCTATTCTAGGGGTGCAACAGGGGGCTTCAAATGGGACATGGTATAAACAAAACCAGTCCTGCAAAATCTGCTTTCCAAAACCCATATGGCGTTCCCCTCCTTCGATGTGCTCCCGTTTGGCCAAACAGTAGTTTACGACCACATATGGGGTGCTTTTGTAAACTATAGAATGAGGGCAACCCATTTTGAGTTTTGTTTGACAGTTAACCCCTGTTTTACTCCTGGAAAAAAATTATTATATTGGAAAATTTTCCAAAAAATAGAAATTTAAAAATTGTTTCTCCATCTGCCAATAACTCTTCTGGAACACCTAAAGGGTTAACAAAGTTTGTAAACCCAGTTTTGAATACCTTGAGGGGTGTACTTTCTTAGATGGAGTCACTTTTTTGAAATTTCTATTCTAGGGGTGCAACAGGGGGCTTCAAACGGGACATGGTATAAACAAAACCAGTCCTGCAAAATCTGCCTTCCAAAATCCATATGGTTTTCCCCTCTTATTGGTTAAAGATTGTGGTATATTGTCTTATAATCAATGGGTGACACCTAGTGGTAAAAGAATTGATTACAAGTGTTCACAACAATTCACCTCATTATGCCACTAAGGTTTTCTGGGTTTAGCTGATCAGTTGTCTATATTTCCCATAACAGCTAGCTCAAGCGGGGACTCGGTCCACCACGGTAGACCCACTCCAAGATCAAATGTCTCGCACATGGAGACTCTACGTTAATTGTTATATCGTAACTAACTGTTACTACTTTTTTTCTTCCTTTTTTTTGCTATAGGTCCTCCATCCTTTACCCTCCTTCTTTCCTCCCCCCCTCCTATTGTTGCACGCATTATTGGTACTGGACTAAGGTAGGGTTGAAGGTTCACTACCTACATATAAATGTGTATGGCTAGCTTACAGATATGCACGTACAATGTTAGGGGATTAAATGCACCCTCTAAAAGGAGCCAAGTATGTCATTTTTTGCATAAAATGAGGGTACAGGTGGCCCTGTTACAGGAAACCCATTTTCGCTCAAACCACATCCCTAAGCTGTCTCATTTGCTGTATAGCCAATGGTTTCATAGCACTTCCCTGTCCGCTGCCACCAAGGGAGTCAGCATTGCTATCCATAAAAACACTCAGTTTATTCTTCAAGACACTTTGGTGGACACGGACGGGAGATATGTATTTGTGAAGGGATTGATTGGTCCCCAATTATTCACTTTCTGTAATATATATATACCTAACACTGCACAAACGACATGGTTCCTAGATAACATGAAAAAACTTGAGAATTTTGCTGAGGGCACTGTCATTCTCGGCGGTGACTTTAATGTCGCACTAGTTCCCAGCCTTGACTCTTCCACCGGATCTTCATCCATGTCAAGAATATCGCTTAGTAAGATACAGAAAGCACTTACTCAACAGGGCCTGATAGACGTCTGGAGAATAATGCATGCTAATGAGAAAGACTACTCCTATTTTTCTTCCGCTCACCTCTCTTTTCAGAGGTTAGATTATATCTTCCTTAGTATGCAAGCACTCCAATACTGCACCTCGTCCAAGATTGGGAATATTCTTCTGTCAGATCATGCCCCAGTTTTCCTCACTTGTTCTATCCCTAACATGCCCAAAACGGAATATAGTTGGAGGTTAAATGAAACATTACTGAATAGCTCCAGTATTCCAAAACTAGCAGATCTGATAGAGGAATATTTCTCCTTGAATGAATCAGCAGACATATCCCAAGCGGTATTATGGGATGCCCATAAATCTGTTATAAGGGGTCACTTGATTGCCTTAGGAGCCCATGTAAAAAAAACAGAAACTAAAGAGAATAGAGGAACTCACATTAGCTATTTCCAGATTGGAGTCACAACATAGGCGTACATTAAAAGAGGACACTTTGGCACACCTGGACACCCTAAGATCAGAATTAAAAAATATATTGAATGCCAACACTGCAAAGCTGTTCCTGTCCACTCAATATAAATATTATGCGCATGGAAATAAGGCCACAAAAGTCCTCATGTCTCAAATTAAAAAACGAAAAATGAAGTCCTATATTTCCCGTATAAAATCCCAGAACTCGCAGGAAGTCTATAAAACGGAATTGATTGCTGAACAGTTCTGTAACTACTATAGTCAGCTATATAACTTACAAGCTAATCCAACCTCGTCCCAAATTAATGAGAAAAAACTACTCATTCAAAACTGGCTAGATACTCTTAAACTCCCTACTTTAAATACAGAACAAGCCACAAAACTATCCTCCCCTTACTCTCTAGCTGAATTGAACATGGCCCTAAAGAATTCTCCATTGAACAAGAGTCCTGGACCTGACGGCCTTTCCGTTTTTTACTACTCTTCTTTTAAGGAAGTCTTACTGCCGCGGCCTATTGGCTGTTTGCAACGAAGCAGGAGAGGGAAACCATTCACCAGAGATATGTTGTCTGCACAAATATCCATCATCCCTAAACCTAACAAGGACCACTCTCTTTGCTCCAATTACAGGCCAATTTCGCTCCTCAATAATGACCTGAAATTGTATGCAAAAATGCTTGCCAACAGATTAAAACTCTATCTACCGGATCTTATTTTGGCTGAACAAGTGGGTTTTATACCTGGAAGGGAAGGGAAAAACAACATAATCAGGGTCATAAATCTTATACAACTAGCTACCAAATCCAATTCTCCATTGGTTATCTTAAGTATGGACGCTGAGAAGCGTTTGACAGAGTGGATTGGCTCTTTATGACTCAAACATTGTCAAAATTTGGAATCCCAGATACATTCATACATGGGGTTATGGCAATGTACTATAATCCTACAGCGCGTATCCTGGTGAATGGTACCCTATCTCCTGTATTCACAATCTCAAACGGCACACGCCAAGGATGCCCCCTCTCTCCCTTACTGTTTGTTCTGGTTATAGAAACACTTCTTCAATCATTCAGACAAAATGTTGAAATAGAAGGCATGAAAGTGGGGTCAGTTAACCACCAATCAGCTGCCTTTGCAGATGATGTACTCCTACTTATCACTAATCCAATCCGTGCTTTTCCAGCAATTATGTCTACTCTTAAGACTTACTATTCATTATCCAATTTTTCTGTGAACTTATCTAAATCCACAGTTCTAAATGTGACCCTGAAGGCGAAAACTATGGCCTCTTTACAAAAAACCACCCCCTTTCAGTGGACTAATGAATCTATAGTTTTCTTAGGGATAACTTTGACCCCGGACTTGTCAAACCTATTTTGGGACAATTTCCAGCCACTGCCAAAACATCTAGAGGATCTGTTGGGTTCCTGGGATATTCCATTTATTTCATGGTTCGGACGAAGAACGCTGATTAAAACAATACTCCTACCCTCAGTTCTTTACTATCTGCAAGCATTGCCGATCCCAATCCCAAAGGCTTATTTTGTTAAAATGCAGGGAATCTTATCTAAATTCCTATGGGGTGGTAGGAGATCTAGGTTACCTCTCACTCTTATGGTGCAACACCCTAGAAATAGGGGGCTTGGTATTCCAGATCTATATACCTACCATAAGGCAGTAATTGCACTTAGATGCCTGGAATGGTTGAGACCCTACCCAGAACGGTTAGACCTAACAACAGAAGATAATATGTTAAATCTCCCACTTCACTCCCTTATTTTCTTGGACCAATCCCCAAAACATGCTAAAATACAAACATACAACAGCATCACTAAGTATGCTTTGAATATGTGGAAAGAATCTAAATGGAAAAAGCATCTATTAACTAATTATCTCGATCTGATGCAGGTTCGAGATGTACTTTGCCACTTTTCAACCCAGTTCTGGGAAACCATATCAGACAGAGCCAAAGCTATTACCACTTCAGTTTTATTGCTATGCCCAGAGAATGATGTCCCAACTCTCGAAGATCTGGAAAACACCCTAAGGTAGCAAGCCTTTCAACTTTCCAAAAAGCTCATTTTATTCATTCTATGAAATACCACCTTAAAAATCTTAGTGTACCTTTAGAAAAATCAGTTTTTGAAAAAATGGCTATGCAAATAAAAGACTCAAAGGGTAAGGTATCTAAATTATATAGCCTTCTATTGACCCTATCACGCCCAGAAAAGTTGTCTTTCATGTCAAAATGGGAGAATGAGTTAAATATCCAGTTTTCAGCGAAAGAAATACAAAGTGTTTTGAATACTCCTAATGGGGTGTCCAGGTGTGTCAAACTACAGGAGAATAGCTATAAGGTACTCACTCAATGGTACTATACGCCACAAAAAATTAACCGCATGTTCCCTGAATGCAGCCCAAATTGTTGGAGATGTGAACAGGACGTAGGCACCCACAGCCATATATGGTGGAGTTGCACCAAAATTGCTTCCTATTGGCGTGAGATATGTAAGGGCTTGTATGAGATCTGTAAGATGCCGTTTCCAGCCTCTCCGAAAGTGTGTCTCTTTGGGGTGTTCGGGGATCTCAGGTGCCCTAGAGACTCGCAAAGGTTGATTTAGATTCTATTGGCAGCTTCCAGAATACTCATCGCAGTTTACTGGAAAAAGACTGAGATACCCCCAATAAAACAATGGATTAATAGATGCGATCAATTGTACCGCCTTGAGCAGATAGCTGTCACGGCCACGGTTATGGTCGTGACTCCTTGGGAGTCGCATACAGTTGCCCGCGGTTTTGGTTGTTGTTTCAACCGCAGCTGAGGCATTTTGTAGTTGGCCTCGGTGCGGTTGCCGCGGACAACAGCCTTGTGTGCGGTTCCCGGGGAGTTGTTGTGGATGCACGTTTGTATGTCTGGTGTGCACTGTGTTTTATGTTTGTGTGCGCATGGACATCATTCCACTCACTGTGGTTGCCCGTGGCAACGTTTGGTTGTATGTGTACATGTGGTGGCAGTGTCCCGGCCTTCGGGCTGACTCCCAGGACACGCTTGCCACCCATGTCGTTGCCTGCGGCAACAGCCACAGTGTGTTTGTGGTTTGGACACTTCTACTTTAAGTGTGTGTTTCCCTTCCCTGGTGCTGGAAGGGTTAACTCCCTTCCCAGTGTGTGTGATGTCACTGGGTGTGTCTGACCGTTGGGTGTCGCCTCTTGGGCCTATATAACCTCTCTCTGTGGCAGGGCTCAGGAGGTTGCTTCAGCATGCTTGCTGATAGCAGCCTCCTGTGTTTTTCCATCTGCCTGTGAGAGCCACCACTGTGGTCATAGATTTAGATTTAAGTTTATGTTTAAGCTAATATATGTCCTTGGTGTCTGAAGATGTGTTTGCTCTTATGTTGTTTTATTGCACCTGTGGTCCTGGGTTCCCGTGTGTTGTGTGTTTGTGTGCTGAGTCCTGCTGTCTGTGGGCAGTACATCCACATGGGTTCCAGGCTTTGCTGTCTGTGGTAGGTCTCTGTTATGTTTGTGATTAGTACCTGCCATTGCCACAGGTTGCACTTGTTCCCCTTGCTTGCAGCTTGGCCAGTGAGACTCCTGTTCCTCCGGATCCAGAAGGAACAGGATGTCTTACTCTGACTCCTAGCCTAGGGACCGGCGGAGGGCGAGTAGGGATCCGAGGTTCCTGCGCATGGGTCCTCCTACCTTCAAGGTCGGCCCATGCAGGTAGGAGTTAGGGTCAGGTTAGGGACGCTGTTAGGAGGTGACCTGCTCCTTAATCCTGTTCGTCCTGGTCAAGCAGCGACCATCTTCCTTTCGGCACACGGCTGAGGGTTTCCCCCACCCTCAGCCGTGACAATAGCTCACTGGGAAGCCCGAACACCACATAGATTTGAGTCAATTTGGAAGCCTTGGAAAATTTTTTGAGGTTTCTCAAACTGATTACATAGCATTACGGTTGGTAAACATCAAAAGTATTATTGCATTATTGCACTATTTTGCTGAACAAGTCCTACCATTCAGCAACATCACGGATGCTTCCTTCCCCCCCCCCACCCTCTCTTCCCTCAGACTCTCCTACCCCTTCCTCTTTTTTTTGTTTGTTATTCTGCGATTTGTTTGCTCTCTTTTGATTGTACTGTATCAGAAGAATTCTTTTATTGGCGCCCTTGTAGGGCTAACAAAGAATGTACGTCCTAATTGTTGTAAAAACAATAAAAATAATTTTAAAACAAACAAAACCCATATGGTGTTCCCCTCCTTCTATGTGCTCCCGTTTGACCAAACAGTAGTTTACGACCACATATGGGGTGTTTTTGCAAACTACAGAATCAGGGCAACCCATTTTGAGTTTTGTTTGGCAGTTAACCCTTGTTTTACTCCTGGAAAAAATTGATTATATTGGAAAATCTTCCAGAAAATTGAAATTTCAAAATTGTTTCTCAATCTGCCATTAACTCTTGTGGAAGACCTAAAGGGTTAATAAAGTTTGAAAAAACAGTTTTGAATACCTTGAGGGAGGTTTCTATTATCTAAGCCGCACAATATGACTTCAAACCTGAACTGGTCCATAAAAAGTGTGATTTTGAAGATTTCTGAAAAATTTCAAAATTTGCTTCTAAACTTCTAAGCCTTGTAACATCCCCAAAAAATAAAATATCATTCCCAAAATGCTACAAACATGAAGTAGACATATGGGGAATGTAAAGTCATCACAATTTTCGGGGTTATTACTATGTATTATAGAAGTAGAGAAACTGAAACTTTGAAATTTGCAAATTTTTTCAATTTTTTGGTAAAAATTGTATTTTTTTATGCAAAAAAATTAACTTTTTTGACCCAATTTTAGCAGTGTCATGAAGTACAATATGTGACAAAAAAACAATCTCAGAACGGCCTGGGTAAGTCAAAGCGTTTTAAAGTTATGAGCACTTAAATTGACACTGGTCAGATTTGCAAAAAATGGCCAAGTCCTTAAGGTGAAATAGGGCTGAGTCCTTAACCCCTTAAAGATGCAGGGCGTATCGGTACGCCCTATTTTCCGAGTCCTTAAGGACTCAGGGCGTACCGCTACGTCCTAACTTGAAATCGGTATTCCGGCGCCCCAGGGGTTAATCGGAACGGGATTTCGGCTGAAATCATTCCCGTAACAATGCAGGGGGGAGTCATTTGACCCCCCCGCATCGACGATCGCAGAAAACCGCAGGTCAATTCAGACCTGCGGTTTGCTGCGCTTTCTGCAGTTTCTGATCCCAGCGGTCCCTGAAACTTTAGTGTCCCTAAAATAAATATTTTGCACCCCTGCATGATTTTTTGCCGGCGGGTGGTGCAGGGGGGGAAAGTTGTGGGCGGTGGGGGCGGTGCGATCGCCCGCCCGCCTCCCCTTGAATAATCGTTGGTGTACAGTGGGTATACCAGGGTGCCAGCACATTGCTGGCACCTGGTATAAACGGCTGACATCGGTGATGCGATGTCAGCCGTTTAACCCTTTCCATACAGCTGTCCGTACGGACCGCTGTATGGAAAAAGTTAACAGTAAGAGGAAGCTCCCTCCCTCTCCCATCGGGGGGCTGCTGTGCCTTTGCAGCCCCCCGATGGAGAGGTAGAGAGCTCCCAGACAGCCCCCCGACAGATCCCCTCCTTACCCTTCCCCGTCTGCGAAGTTCTGACCAGTACTGAGCAGACGGGGAAGGTTCCCATGGCAACAGGATGCCGTCTCAGGCATCCTGCTGTCCATGGTGCTGAACAGATCTGTGCTAAAAGGCATAGATCTGTTCAGACAAAGTGTAAAATACAGTACAGTACAATATATATTGTACTGTACTGTATTATACAGACATCAGACCCACTGGATCTTCAAGAACCAAGTGGGTCTGGGTCAAAGAAAAAAGTGAAAAAAAGTGAAAAAAAAAAGTAAAAATCAAAAAACACATTTATCACTGATTAAAAATGAAAAAAATAAAATTCCCTACACATGTTTGGTATCGCCGCGTCCGTAATGACCTGATATATAAAACGGTCATGTTACTTTCCCCGCACGGTGAACGCCATAAAAATAAAAAAATAAAAACTATTAGGAAATTGAAATTTTGCCCACCTTACTTCCCAAAAAAGGTAATAAAAGTGATCAAAAAAGTCGCATGTACGCCAAAATAGTACCAATCAAACCGTCATCTCATCCCGCAAAAATCATACTCTACCCAAGATAATCGCCCCAAAACTGAAAAAACTATGGCTCTTAGACTATGGAAACACTAAAACATGATTTTTTTGGTTTCAAAAATGAAATCATTGTGTAAAACTTACATAAATAAAAATAAAGTATACATATTGGGTATTGCCGCGTCCGTATCGACCGGCTCTATAAAAATATCACATGACCAAACCCCTCAGGTGACCACCGTAAAAAAATAAAAATAAAAACGGTGTAAAAAAAGCTATTTTTTGTCATCTTCAGTCACAAAAAGTGTAATAGCAAGCGATCAAAAAGTCATATGCACCCCAAAATAAGGCCAATCAAACCGGCATCTCATCCCGGAAAAAATGAGACCCTACTTAAGATAATCGCCCAAAAACTGAAAAAACTATGGCTCTTAGACTATGGAGACACTAAAACATTTTTTGTGTTTTAAAAATGAAATCATTGTGTAAAACTTACATAAATAAAAAAATTTGTATACATATTAGGTATCGCCGCGTCCGTGACAACCTGCTCTATAAAAGTACCACATGATCTAACCTGTCAGATGAATGTTGTAAATAACAAAAAAAAAACGTGCCAAAAAATCTATTTCTTGTTACCTTGCCGCACAAAAAAGTGTAATAAAGAGCAACCAAAAATCATATGTATCCTAAACTAGTACCAACAAAACTGCCACCCTATCCCATAGTTTCTAAAATGGGGTCACTTTTTTGGAGTTTCTACTCTAGGGGTGCATCAGGGGGGCTTCAAATGGGACATGGTGTAAAAAAAAAACAGTCCAGCAAAATCTGCCTTCCAAAAACCGTATGGCATTCCTTTCCTTCTGCGCCGTGCCGTGTGCCCGTACAGCGGTTTACGACCACATATGGGGTGTTTCTGTAAACTACAGAATCAGGGCCATAAATAATGAGTTTTGTTTGGCTGTTAACCCTTGCTTTGTAACTGGAAAAAAAATATTAAAATGGAAAATCTGCCAAAAAAGTGAAATTTTGAAATTGTATCTCTATTTTCCATTAAATCTTGTGCAACACCTAAACGGTTAACAAAGTTTGTAAAATCAGTTTTGAATACCTTGAGGGGTGTAGTTTCTTAGATGGGGTCATTTTTATGGAGTTTCTACTCTAGGGATACATCAGGGGGGCTTCAAATGGGACATGGTGTCAAAAAACCAGTCCAGCAAAATCTGGCTTCCAAAAACCATATGGCGCACCTTTCACTCTACGCCCCGCTGTGTGGCCGTACAGTAGTTTACGGCCACATATGGGGTATTTCTGTAAACGGCAGAGTCAGGGCAATAAAGATACAGTCTTGTTGGCTGTTAACCCTTGTTTTGTTAGTGGAAAAAATGGGTTAAAATGGGAAATTAGGCAAAAAAATGAAATTCTTAAATTTCATCCCCATTTGCCAATAACTCTTGTGCAACACCTAAAGGGTTAACGACGTATGTAAAATCAGTTTTGAATACCTTGAGGGGTGTAGTTTATAGAATGGGGTCATTTTTGGGCGGTTTCTATTATGTAAGCCTCGCAAAGTGACTTCAGACCTGTAGTGGTCCCTAAAAATTTAGTTTTTGTAAATTTCAGAAAAATTTCAAGATTTGCTTCTAAACTTCTAAGCCTTGTAACATCCCCAAAAAATTAAATTTCATTCCAAAAATGCTACAAACATGAAGTAGACATATGGGGAATGTAATGTCATCACAATTTTTGTGGGTATTACTATGTATTACAGAAGTAGAGAAACTGAAACTCTGAAATTTGCAAATTTTTCTAAATTTTTGGTAAATATGGTATTTTTTTATGCAAAAAAATTAACTTTTTTGACCCAAATTTTGCAGTGTCATGAAGTACAATATGTGACGAAAAAACAATCTCAGAACGGTCTGGATAAGTCAATGCGTTTTAAAGTTATCAGCACACAAAATGACACTGGTCAGATTTGCAAAAAAAGGCCAAGTCCTTAAGGTGAAATAGGGCTGAGTCCTTAAGGGGTTAAGGGGTTAAATTAGGGCACACCCCAAAATATTGGGAAATATAACCGGTGATAACCCCCTCCAGTCGTGCTAAACACACGTTCAGACAATGCACTGGCTGCAGGGCAGGAGAGCACCTCCAAGGGATAAAGGGCAAGCTCAGGCCATGTGCCCAATTTGGAGACCCAGAAGTTGCAGGGGCTGACTTCTGTCAGTCAGTTCGTGTAGGCGTGTTCACACTTACTGCCCCACCATGTCGCACGTCCCTGTCCCTGCTGCCGCTTTGTTGACTCTAGATAACTTCTGCCTGATCGCACGTCCCTGTGACGTCCACCATCCATTTGGATATCTTCTCTATCAACTTTCCATGTTCTTTTCTGAGCCTACCATGTTGATCACAGTTATCGGCGAATCAGGGTTCCACACCGGAGAGGGAGCGTGGGAAAGCGACCACATTCAAGGGAGTTTCAAATTAAAAATGATAGAGCGGAAATATGGGACAAAGTATTAAAGTGTAAATGTGGGACAACTTTTTAAATTTAAGCATTGAATGAAAGGAGGTGGCGCGCATCAATTAAAGAAGAATTTCTGAAATTTTATTCCCTGTCACCTATGCAGAGCAGGGGTTTATTCACGTCCAAAATTGTAAAATGTCAACCCAAGAATGTAACAGAAAAATTACAGAAATTTAATAACCTGTCTACTTGGTAGAGCAGGAGTCTATGACAATTTTGTTTTTTATAACCCGAAAATGTAAAAGAAAAATGATTCAAATGTATTAAGCTGTAAACTAGGTAGAGGAGGGGTATATTACACCCAAAAATTTGTGAATTTTAACTCAAAATGTAACTGACAATTTCTAATTTTTTTTACCTGTCTACTAGGTATAGCAGTGGTTCATCACACCCAAAAATTGATGAATATCACCCGAAAATATAACTGACAAAGTAGTGAAATGACATAAAATAAAATAAAATACGTACAAATAAAATAAAAAATTTGATTTAAGAGGTGGAGTTCCATATGGAGTAGGAGTTTGAGGAGGCGGTGGACGTAGCAGTGTAGGTGGAAGCGGCGGTGAAGGAGGACGAGGTAGCCAACACAGGTTTTTGGTTTTAATTTATTTATATAATTTTTTTTAATTAGGGTACACTCCAAAAGAGTGTAAAATATCCAAAATACAAGAATGAGCAATTGCGCTGCAGTATAACAATAGCATGTTAAGGCCGGTATAAATGTCTATTTTGGACAAGGTACGGACAAGTCCTGTGGGATCCATGCCTGGTTCATTTTAATGAACGTGAGCTTGTCCACATTGGCTGTTACAGATGGCTGTGCTTGTCTGTGATGACGCCCCGTGCCATGCTAAACACACGTTCAGATAATACACTGGCTGCAGGGCAGGCCAGCACCTCCAAGGCGTAAAGAGCAAGCTCAGGCTATGTGCCCAATTTGGAGACCGAGAAGTTGAAGGGGGCAGACCCGTCATTCAGTACGTGTAGGCGTGTGCACACATACTGCTCGACCATGTTGGTGAAATGCTGCCTCCTGCTAAGGCTACTTTCACACTAGCGTTCGGGGCTCCGCTTGTGAGTTCCGTTTGAAGGCTCTCACAAGCGGCCCCGAACGGATCCGTACGGCCCCAATGCATTCTGAGTGGATGCGGATCCGCTCAGAATGCATCAGTTTGGCACCGTTTGGCCTCCGCTCCGCTCAGCAGGCGGACACCCGAACGCAGCTTGCAGCGTTTTCGTGTCCGCCTGGCCGTGCAGAGCCAAACAGATCCGTCCAGACTTACAATGCAAGTCAATGGGGACGGATCCGTTTGACGTTGACACAATATGGTGCAATTTCAAACGGATCCGTCCCCCATTGACTTTCAATGTAAAGTCAGGAGTCCCTATTAACTATCAGATCAGAGTTTTCTCCAATCCGATGGTATATTTTAACTTGGGAACGCCTCTATGTTAGAATATACCATCGGATTTGAGTTACATCGTGAAACTCAGATCCGACAGTATATTCTAACACAGAGGCGTTCCCATGGTGATGGGGACGCTTCAAGTTAGAATATACTGAGAACTGTGTACATGACTGCTGTGTACAGATGCTGCCAGGCAGCAGGGGGCAGACCCCCCCCTCCTGTATTTAACTTATTGGTGGCCAGTGCGGCCCCCCCTCCCTCCCCAGTATTAATTGTAACCAGTGCGGCCCCCATCCCTCTATATTCATCGGTGGCAAGTGCGGATTCCCAGTATTAAATATGACCAGTGCGGCCTCCCCCTCCCTCCCTCCCCAGTATTAAATATGACCAGTGCGGGGCTCCGACCGGTTACCATGGCAGCCAAGACGCTATTGCAGTCTTGGCTGCCATGGTTACTTAGAAATAAATAGAAGCATTATACTTACCTGAAGAGCTGCGATGTCTGTGACCGGCCGGGAACTCCTCCTACTGGTAAGTGAAAGGTCTGTGCGGCGCATTGCCTATAGCACAGACCTTTCACTTACCAGTAGGAAGAGCGCCCGGCCGGTCACAGACATCGCAGCTCTTCAGGTAAGTATAATGCTTCTATTTATTGCTAAGTAACCATGGCAGCCAAGACTGCAATAGCGTCTTGGCTGCCATGGTAACCGATCGGAGCCCCAGCGATTTAAACTGGGACTCCGATCGGTACTCTCCGCTGCCACCAATGATGGGGGGATTTTAATTAGGGGGGGGGGAGAGGGGGGGGCCGGCCGCACTGGTCACAATACTTGGAATCCGCACTGGCCACCAATGAATATAGAGGGAGGGGGAGGCCGCACTGGTCATATTTAATACTGGGGAGGGAGGGAGGGGGAGGCCGCACTGGTCATATTTAATACTGGGGAGGGAGGGGGAGGCCGCACTGGTCATATTTAATACTGGGAATCCGCACTGGCCACCGATGAATATAGAGGGAGGGGGGCCGCACTGGTTACAATTAATACTGGGGAGGGAGGGGGGGCCGCACTGGCCACAAATAAGTTAAATACAGGAGGGGGGGGTCTGCCCCCTGCTGCCTGGCAGCATCTGTACACAGCAGTCATGTACACAGTTCTCAGTATATTCTAACTTGAAGCGTCCCCATCACCATGGGAACGCTTCTGTGTTTAGAATATACTGTCGGATCTGAGTTTTCCGAAGTGAAAAATCAGATCTGAAATAAACAGTTATGCAGACGGATCCGTTCTGAACGGATGCAAGCGTTTGCATTATAGGAGCGGATCCGTCTGTGCAGACACCAGACGGATCCGCTCCTAACGCAAGTGTGAAAGTAGCCTAAGACGTTCCATATCAGCTGGTGGTGCTGGTTGTTGTGGCGTGCTGACAAAGCTTTTCCACATTTCGGCCATGCTAACCCTGCCTTCTGAGGTGCTGGCGGTGCCCCAGCTGCATTGGCGACCTCTTCCTCTGCCTTCGCCTTGTGCTTCCACTGTGCCCCCGCTGTCAGGTGGGAATGCCACCAGCAGCGCGTCTACCAGCGTGAGCTTTGAAGGATTCTATTACAGTCCAAAGCCTATTTTTATATAAGCTTATATTCCATCATGATCTATACATTAATACATCACGCAACACAGGAACACGTAGCGGTCAAAGTTCTTGAAAAGCTGCTACTAAGAGGTTTTGCTCACATGTCACATATAGCCTTGGACTCTGGTAGAAGATAAAATAACTAAATTGTGTAGCTGGCTAAAAACATGTGTTACTGGTTAACTTAAACATTATGTCATTTAGGACTATATATGTCTCACGAGATCAATAAAAAACTCAGAGTGATTTTGAACTGCACAGAAGTGTGTCTTGCATCATTATCACTCTCTCTGGCCAGAAAGAATCAAATCAAGCTGAATACCGAAGTTTTGTACCTGGGGTACAATATACATGAAAAGATAAGAATATTCCTTACAATTTGGGGGCTTTCGTCCGGAATTGAGAAGGTCATCCTCGTGTTTGGTAAGAAGAGACACAGATTTTTGTCCTGTAGGCCATTCCGGGGGCACTGACCACATCTCGATTCAAGTAAGTACATAAGGGACCCTTAGATAGACTTCGAAGTACTGTGTCAGGGATACAGTAAGCATAACTCAGGGAGTTTTTGCCTTAGGACTCAGGGAGTCCAGTAACTAGAAAAGTGAACTTCAGAGGGTTCAGGGAGCCCCGTAAAAAATCTGTTCTGGGAACAGAAAGGACTCAGGGAGTCCAATAACAAGGTAAGTGCACTTCAGAGGGCTCAGAGAGTCCCGTAAAAGATCTGTTCAGGGAACAAAAGGTTTAACAGCTTGATTCTTAATAAGATAATTGTAGAAGTTTTGCATGATAAGTTGTTTTGTCTAACACAGTTATATAAGGGGAAGTGACAAGCTGGGTCGTAAGTGTACAGCAGTCGTCCCAAGACTAACATTCTGTGTTTTGAATTCTTTTTGTAAGAAAATAAGTTTTAATAATGGGTAGTAAAAAATCTAAGACAGAATACCCTAAACCAGAACCAGGAGAAACATGTAAACAATATGTTGCCCGAGTCAGTCCTACAAAGTATTACCTTGTTAACTCATGGATAGATAATTTGGCAGAGTGGACAGAGGCAATGGAAGCGATAGACCCCTTTCCCAGGGAAGGAGACAATAGCATAGATCACATAGACATGGTCAAGGGTCTATGCTTAGGCGACACTGCCGCCTGACCGTATTTTGAACCTGACCCTTCATGGGATATGGATTATATGCAGAAAGGAGATAGAAGAACACATGATAGAGGTTTTTAAACAAAAGTCTTCACTCCCAGTAGCCGTAGCATGTAAGTAAAAACCCTTCAGAAAGCGTTACTGATTTCTGGAGGAGATTTATGGATTGCTGGAAATTGGAGGCAGGGCTACCGGTTCTCCAGAATGACAGTCTAATTATTTCCACATTTATTAACAATCTATCTGATAGGCTAATGCTTACCGTAAAAAAGAACGTCTCCACGTGGACTTCAGTCAGCATAGATCAATTTAAAACATTCCTGAGATAAGGGAAGCGGGCAGGGAATCATTCAGAGTAAGTGATGTGTAATATATTATACAAGATGAAGAATTGTTCAATCATTTTCTTTCCCAAGCAGTGTAATGTGGCAATCCAGCTTTTAACAAAATGACTGTATGATTATAACTAGGGATGAGCGAACCCGAACTGTATAGTTTTCGTAAAAGTCCGGGTTCGGCGCTTTCTTGGCGCTTTTTGAAAGGCTGCAAAGCAGCCAATCAACAAGCGTCATACTACTTGCCTTAAGAGGCCATCACAGCCATGCCTTCTATTGGCATGGCTGTGATTGGCCAGTGCAGCATGTGACCCAGCCTCTATATAAGCTTGGGTCACGTAGCGCTGCATGTCACTCTGCTGATACAAGTGTAGGGAAAGGTTGCAGCTGCGACGTTAGGGCGAGATTAGGCAGTGATTAGCTCCTCCAAAACACTTAAGACAGTGATCGATCTACAGCTGTGGATCATTGAACTGCTTCTATTCAATTGCTCACTTTTTTTAGGCTGCCCAGAGCGTTTTTCAGTCAATTTTTTCTGGGGTGATCGGCGGCCATTTTGTGGCTTGTGGTGCGCCAGCACAAGCTGCCACCAAGTCCATTTAACCATCAATAGTGTGGTTATTTTTTGCTATATCCTACATCAGGGGCAAGCTGCCACCAAGTCCATTTAACCATCAATAGTGTGGTTAATTTTTTTGGCTATATCCTACATCAGGGGCAAGCTGCCACCAAGTCCATTTAACCATCAATAGTGTGGTTATTTAAATCTATCCCTAAAAGGGTATATTAGATTCAAGGTGCTGATAGGGTCATTCTCAATAACTTCACACACACGCTACTGTGCATATCCAAGTCTAATTCGGTCCATAAACGTATACCTGTCACCCAGCGCCTAAATAATAGGCCTCAAATTTATATTCAGCTAAATCTATCATTACTGCTGTGCCTGTATTAGTGAAATACGGTACCTAAATAGATAGCCAGATAGTGTTAAGTGTCTGTAAAAAAAGGCCTGAATTTGAATTCAATACATTGGGCCAAATAATATTTTTCTTATTGTGGTGAACGGTAACAATGAGGAAAACATCTAGTAAGGGACGCGGACATGGTCGTGGTGGTGTTAGTGGACCCTCTGGTGCTGGGAGAGGACGTGGCCGTTCTGCCACAGCCACACGTCCTAGTGAACCAACTACCTCGGGTCCCAGTAGCCAGCAGAATTTACAGCGATATTTGGTGGGGCCAAATGCCGTTCTAAGGATGGTAAGGCCTGAGCAGGCATTTGTCAATTGGGTGGCCGACAGTGGATCCAGCACGTTCACATAATCTCCCACCGAGTCTTCTGCAGAAAGCGCACAGATGGCGCATGAAAACCAAGCCCATCAGTCTGTCCCATCACCCCCATGCATATCAGGGAAACTGTCTGAGCCTCAAGTTATGCAGCAGTCTCTTATGCTGTTTGAAGACTCTGCTGGCAGGGTTTCCCAAGGGCATCCACCTAGCCCTTCCCCAGCGGTGGAAGACATAGAATGCACTAACGCACAACCACTTATGTTTCCTGATGATGAGGACATGGGAATACCACCTCAGCACGTCTCTGATGATGACGAAACACAGGTGCAAACTGCTGCGTCTTTCTGCAGTGTGCAGACTGAACAGGAGGTCAGGGATCACGACTGGGTGGAAGACGATGCAGGGGACGATGAGGTCCTAGACCCCACATGGAATGAAGGTCGTGCCACTGACTTTCACAGTTCGGAGGAAGAGGCAGTGGTGAGACCGAGCCAACAGCGTAGCAAAAGAGGGAGCAGTGGGCAAAAGCAGAACACACACCGCCAAGAGACTCCGCCTGCTACTGACCGCCACCATCTGGGACCGAGCACCCCAAAGGCAGCTTCAAGGAGTTCCCTAGCATGGCACTTCTTCAAACAATGTGCTGACGACAAGACCCGAGTGGTTTGCACGCTGTGCCATCAGAGCCTGAAGCGAGGCATTAACGTTCTGAACCTTAGCACAACCTGCATGACCAGGCACCTGCATGCAAAGCATGAACTGCAGTGGAGTAAACACCTTAAAAACAAGGAAGTCACTCAGGCTCCCCCTGCTACCTCTTCTGCTGCTGCCGCCTCGGCCTCTTCTGCTGCCGCCGCCTCGGCCTCTTCCTCCGCCTCTGGAGGAACGTTGGCACCTGCCGCCCAGCAAACATGGGATGTACCACCAACACCACCACCTGCGTCACCAAGCATCTCAACCATGTCACACGGCAGCGTTCAGCTCTCCATCTCATAAACATTCGAGAGAAAGCGTAAATTCCCACCTAGCCACCCTCGATCCCTGGCCCTGAATGTCAGCATTTCTAAACTACTGGCCTATGAAATGCTGTCATTTAGGCTGGTGGTCACAGACAGCTTCAAACAGCTCATGTCGCTTGCTGTCCCACAGTATGTTGTTCCCAGCCGGCACTACTTCTCCAAGAGAGCCGTGCCTTCCCTGCACAACCAAGTATCCGATAAAATCAAGTGTGCACTTCGCAACGCCATCTGTGGCAAGGTCCACCTAACCACAGATACGTGGAACAGTAAGCACGGCCAGGGACGCTATATCTCCCTAACTGCACACTGGGTAAATGTAGTGGCGGCTGGGCCCCAGGCGGAGAGGTGTTTGGCGCACGTCCTTCCGCCGCCAAGGATCGCAGGGCAACATTCTTTGCCTCCTGTATCCTCCTCCTCCTACTCAGCTTCCTCCTCCTCTTCTTCCACCTGCTCATCCAGTCAGCCACACACCTTCACCACCAACTTCAGCACAGCCCGGGGTAAACGTCAGCAGGCCATTCTGAAACTCATATGTTTGGGGGACAGGCCCCACACCGCACAGGAGTTGTGGGGGGGTATAGAACAACAGATCGACGAGTGGTTGCTGCCGGTGAGCCTCAAGCCCGGCCTGGTAGTGTGCGATAATGGGCGAAATCTCGTTGCAGCTCTGGGACTAGCCGGTTTGACGCACATCCCTTGCCTGGCGCATGTGCTGAATTTGGTGGTGCAGAAGTTCATTCACGACTACCCCGACATGTCAGAGCTGCTGCATAAAGTGCGGGCTGTCTGTTCGCGCTTCCGGCGTTCACACCCTGCCGCTGCTCGCCTGTCTGCGCTACAGCGTAACTTCAGCCTTCCCGCTCACCGCCTCATATGCGACGTGCCCACCAGGTGGAACTCCACCTTGCATATGCTGGACAGACTGTGCGAGCAGCAGCAGGCCATAGTGGAGTTTCAGCTGCAGCACGCACGGGTCAGTCGCACTGCGGAACAGCACCACTTCACCACCAATGACTGGGCCTCCATGCGAGACCTGTGTGCCCTGTTGCGCTGTTTCGAGTACTCCACCAACATGGCCAGTGGCAATGACGCCGTTATCAGTGTTACAATACCACTTCTATGTCTCCTTGAGAAAACACTTAGGGCGATGATGGAAGAGGAGGTGGCCCAGGAGGAGGAGGAAGAGGGGTCATTTTTAGCACTTTCAGGCCAGTCTCTTCGAAGTGACTCAGAGGGAGGTTTTTTGCAACAGCAGAGGCCAGGTACAAATGTGGCCAGACAGGGCCCACTACTGGAGGACGAGGAGGACGAGGATGAGGAGGAGGTGGAGGAGGATGAGGATGAAGCATGTTCACAGAGGGGTGGCACACAACGCAGCTCGGGCCCATCACTCTTGCGTGGCTGGGGGGAAACGCAGGACGATGACGATACGCCTCCCACAGAGGACAGCTTGTCCTTACCTCTGGGCAGGCAGCCTGGCACACATGAGCGACTACATGCTGCAGTGCCTGCGCAACGACAGCAGAGTTGCCCACATTTTAACGTGTGCGGACTACTGGGTTGCCACCCTGCTGGATCCCCGGTACAAGACAATGTGCCCACCTTACTTCCTGCACTGGAGCGTGATAGGAAGATGCGTGAGTACAAGCGCACGTTGGTAGACGCGCTACTGAGAGCATTCCCAAATGTCACAGGGGAACAAGTGGAAGCCCAAGGCGAAGGCAGAGGAGGAGCAAGAGGTCGCCAACGCAGCTGTGTCACGGCCAGCTCCTCTGAGGGCAGGGTTAGCATGGCAGAGATGTGGAAAAGTTTTGTCACCACGCCACAGCTAACTGCACCACCACCTGATACGGAACGTGTTAGCAGGAGGCAACATTTCACTAACATGGTGGAACAGTACGTGTGCACACCCCTCCATGTACTGACTGATGGTTCGGCCCCATTCAACTTCTGGGTCTCCAAATTGTCCACGTGGCCAGAGCTAGCCTTTTATGCCTTGGAGGTGCTGGCCTGCCAGGCGGCCAGCGTTTTGTCTGAACGTGTATTCAGCATGGCAGGGGGCGTCATTACAGACAAACGAGGCGCCTGTCTACAGCCAATGTGGACAAGCTGACGTTCATAAAAATGAACCAGGCATGGATCCCACAGGACCTGTCCATCCCTTGTGCAGATTAGACATTAACTACCTCCCCTTAACCATATCTTATTGTACTCCAGGGCACTTCCTCATTCAATCCTATTTTTATTTTCATTTTACCATTATATTGCGGAGCAACCCAAAGTTGAATGAACCTCTCCTCTGTCTGGGTGCCGGGCCTAAAAATATCTGACAGTGGCCTGTTCAAGTGTTGGTTGACGTGAAGCATGATTCTCTGCTATGACATGAAGCCTGAATCTCTGCTATGGGACCTCTCTCCTCTGTCTGGGTGCCAGGGCCTAAATATCTGACAATGGACTGTTCCAATGTTGGGTGACGTGAAGCCTGATTCTCTGCTATGACATGAAGCCAGATTCTCTGCTATGGGACCTCTCTCCTCTGTCTGGGTGCCGGGGCCTAAATATCTGATAATGGACTGTTCCAGTGGTGGGTGACGTGAAGCCTGATTCTCTGCTATGACACGAAGACTGATTCTCTGCTGACATGAAGCCAGATTCTATGTTATGGGACCTCTCTCCTCTGTCTGGGTGCCGGGGCCTAAATTCTCTGCTATGACATGAAGACTGATTCTCTGCTGACATGAAGCCAGATTCTCTGCTATGGGACCTCTCTCCTCTGCCTGGGTGCCTGGGCCTAAATATCTGACAATGGACTGTTCCAGTGGTGGGTGACGTGAAGCATGATTCTCTGCTATGACATGAAGACTGATTCTCTGCTGACATGAAGCCAGATTCTCTGCTATGGGACCTCTCTCCAATTGATATTGGTTAATTTTTATTTATTTTATTTTTATTTTTATTCATTTCCCTATCCACATTTGTTTGCAGGGGATTTAACTACATTTTGCTGCCTTTTGCAGCCCTCTAGCCCTTTCCTGGGTTGTTTTACAGCCTTTTTAGTGCCGAAAAGTTCGGGACGAAGTTCGGGTCGGGTTCGGATCCCGAACCCGAACATTTCCGGGAAGTTCGGCCGAACTTCTCGAACCCGAACATCCAGGTGTTCGCTCAACTCTACTTGAGACATGACTCGGATATTAAAGAAGCCAGCACCTCATAAGAAGACAGCAGTTTCGGGGTGATTGCCCCTCATCAGTGTAGAGCAGGGACATAATGTAACACCAGATTGTGTTTTTAACAGAGATCCCCCAAAAAATATAGTCCAGACATGGATCTGTTGTAGTTTTCGGATTTTGCCTTGCCAATACTGCTACCATCCATGAGAACCGCAGGTGGTTATGGGAACTCACTCAGTATGAAACCTCCAAAATAATTTATTGTAGTTGTAAAGCACTGTGGAAATGTACAGAGGGTTAACCACTTTAGAGGAGGCCCAACCTGATCCAAAAAGGTATTAAGATGGTGTGGATTTTCAACCTGAGCAATGCATGTCAGTGGTGTACCTATAATGCTGGCAGGCCATGCAATTGCTTACTGTGGGGCCTCGAGTGAGTGATAAACTCCTTCAAAGAGTTTTCCACCAGCTACCACTACAGTAAGCTCAGTGACAGTTTTTTACGGCTTAAATTCAATTTAATGGTAACTATTTAAATTCCTATTAACTAAGCTACCCCAGAGGTGGCAGAAAGCAGCCACTTTTGTGAGACGGCACAAAGGATTTAAAACACTATTGGGCAGATTTATCAACATATTGCCGGTTATTTAGTGTAAATACACTGAAACATATGGTGTTTGTTACATTGGCGGAAATGTGAAAGAGAGGGAATCATGAAGATTTTGTAATGTTGGGACTAGTAGATTAGATTTATTCCTATGATAGGTTCTTGTTTTGAGGTTTTTTAATCAACTTAGGGGATGTACTCCACCCATTAGCTCTCGGTTTCTGACTTCCGATGGGCTGACTCCATCCCCTTCCTTGTTTGGTGTATACAACTTCAAATATTTATATGAAGTATTTATTACGTGGTGAATTTATGCACTTGCACTTTTTGTACACTATATTTGTGTCACATGGGGAGATGTACTTTACCCATTGGTCCTTGCTTTTAGCAATGTCCGATGGCTTTGCTCCATCTCTCATGTGTCACTTGCACATAGGAATTGTTTTGTTTTGTAATACACAATTTTTGCTACACAATTATTAACTTATAAATATATATATTTATTTTTTTTTGCACAACTTTGTTTCACATATTTGATACTTACATGACAATTTTCAAATAATTGCTAAATTTTTGGGCCTTATGATGTGTGTAGCACTAAATAACCACAACAATAGTAATTTATAAATAAAAATAATTACCTATCTATATTATAAGTGAATTTTCTAAACAGGATAGTGTATTTGCGTTATGAGATCTTATATTATGGATTGATTTTTATCAGTATCTTGATTATGGGAATTAATTAATCACGTGTGATTATTTGTGCTGTAAGATTTTATATTACATGATCATGCGTTGGTCTTTCCAAATGCCACATCTCTCAAGTGCCACTCTTAAGTGCACAGACTGAATTATACCAGAATGTAATATTATGGATATTGAATCCTCTTTGCCATCACTGCCTACTGACCATCACCCAATTCTCTCATCTCCAGGTATGTCTGCATTGAATCTAACTGCTGCACCCAGCTTTTCCAACGTCTGATATTGTCCACCCCCTCTCATCTCTCCTTCTAAATCCTGGTATGTCTGCATTGAATTTAAATGCTGCACCCAGCTTTTCCAACGTCTGATATTGTCCACCCCCTCTCATCTCTCCTTCTAAATCCTGGTATGTCTTGTCTGAACTATTAATGTCTATTTCCCTGCTGGATTTATTGAGTATTTGTTTACATTGACTATTTCACCCCTGTATCTGGTGCCCCTTGATTAGGCCATATGTAGCTCCCTCCCCTCTTGGTCACACTTGATTGAACACTGAGTGGTATAAATCTAAGGTCCTAGGTCTTTCAGACCATGGTCTTTCCAAATGCCACATCTCTCAAGTGCCACTCTTAAGTGCACAGACTGAATTATACCAGAATGTGACCAGAAGGGGACCACAGGTAAATACAGACATTAGTTAATGCAAACAATGTTTCAATTTTTCCTCTAACTCTTCCCACTTTTCCAACACCTCCTGAAATACCCCCACATCCATTCACCCACCAAGGAACTATTCATCTCTTCCTACATTTTACCTTCTCATCTGACCGCTTGCACAAACCTGCTTGCCAACATAAAACACTTCCTTCCCAAACACACACACACGCCTCATGCCCTCTCTTATTCTCATCTATTAACACTTTCTCTGCTTCTCCTTACTGCTGGTGATATCTCTCCAAACCCTGGACCCCCTCAGCAAATCCCCACTATCACCTCCATGTCCCACTACAAATCTCCTTCTACAAATTTCTTCAACCCCTTAAACCTAATAACTATTCCTCTGACCCCTGCTCCTTTGGTTCCTCTTGCAGGAGCATTATGGAACGCGCGCTCTGTCTGTAACAAACTGTCATACATTCATGAACTGTTCATCTCTCAAAAGCTTTCCTTTCTGGGTCTCACAGAAACATGGCTGACACCCTCTGACACCTCCTCCCCTGCTGCACTCTCTTATAGTGGATTTCAATTCACTCACACCCCCCGCCCCGGCTGCAAACATGGTGGAGGAGTTGGTCTTCTCCTATCAGACACCTGCTCCTACAGCCCAATTCCACTGCCACCCTCCATTACGCTCACCTCATTTGAAGTACACTCTGTTCGCATCTACTCTCCCTCTAACCTTCAAGTAGCTGTCATTTACCGCCCCCCAGGCCCAGCCACCATCTTTCTTGACCACTTTAACACCTGGCTACTACACTTTCTTTCTGCCGACATCCCCACGATCATCATGGGTGACTTCAACATCCCTATTGACACATGCCACTCGGCCGCCTCTAAACTCTTATCGCTCTCTTCCTCCTTCGGCCTATCACGGTGGTCTTCAGCTCCCACCCACAGAGATGGTCACACTCTGGATCTGATCTTTACCCGCCTCTGCTCCCTATCTAACCTTTCTAATTCGCCTCTCCCCCTATCCGACCACAACCTACTCACCTTCTCTTCACTGGTCTCTTCTGCTGCTCCCCCGGTCCACACACTAACACACCCCCGCAGGAACCTTAAACATCTCGACTTTTGCTTGCTTTCTGACTCTCTTCTCTCACTCTCTACCATATGCTCCCTCCAAGACCCAGAAGCTGCTACCACCCTATATAACAACACAATAAGTACAGCTCTGGACACTGTTGCCCCTCTCACACACAACAAAACCCGAAAAATCAATAGACAACCCTGGCACACCAACCTGACCAAAAAACTCAGACAAGCTTCCAGGGCTGCTGAGCGGCAATGGAAGAAATCCCATTCTAAAGATCATTTCACCGCATACAAGCAATCCCTCCTCATATTTAAATACTCACTCGCTGATGCAAAACAGGCCTACTTCTCATCTCTCATATCTTCCCTGTCACACAGCCTAAACAACTTTTTAGCACTTTTAACTCCCTTCTCCGTCCCCCAGCGCCCCCACCCTCTCCTCACTTCTCAGCTGAGGACTTTGCCAAATACTTCAAACAAAAGATAGTCAACATCAGGGAAAGCTTCACTACACAGTCCCCACAGACCCTCTACACAACTGCTCGGTCCTCTTCTCCCAAAACCTGCTTCTCCACCATTACAGAAGAAAAACTCTCCACTCTACTCTCCAAATCTCATCTGACCACCTGTGAACTTGACCCAATTCCATCCCACCTCATCCCTAACCTCACCACAGTGTTTATCCCAACCCTAACTCATCTCTTCAACCTATCACTCAACTCTGGTGTCTTCCCCTCTGCTTTTAAACATGCTACCATTACACCCATCCTCAAAAAGCCTTCACTTGACCCATCTTCCTTGTCCAGTTATCGCCCCATATCACTTCTTCCGTATGCCTCAAAGCTACTTGAACAACATATCCATTCAGAACTGTCCTCCCACCTCTCCTCCTGCTCCCTCTTTGACCGCCTACAATCTGGCTTCCGACCCCACCACTCGACCGAGACTGCCCTTACCA
This sequence comes from Bufo bufo, assembly GCF_905171765.1. Taxonomy (NCBI): domain Eukaryota; kingdom Metazoa; phylum Chordata; class Amphibia; order Anura; family Bufonidae; genus Bufo; species Bufo bufo. Next base: position 32,953,590 of record NC_053389.1, on the reverse strand, counting down.
AAGTCACCAATGACCTGCTGACAGCCAAAACCAAGAAACAATACTCTGTCCTCCTTCTCCTTGACCTGTCCTCTGCCTTTGACACTGTTGACCACTCCATTCTGTTGCAAACTCTCTCATCTCTTGGCATCACCGACCTGGCCCTCTTCTGGATCACATCATACCTCACAGACCGGACGTTTAGCGTCTCCCACTCTCGCACCACCTCCTCATCTCATTCCCTCTCTGTTGGTGTCTGTCCTAGGACCCCTGCTCTTCTCTATCTACACTTTTGGCCTGGGACAGCTCATAGAGTCCCATAGCTTTCAGTATCACTCCTACGCTGACGACACACAAATCTACCTCTCTGGTCATCACAGGTCCTATTCCTGTGAACAGCAAAGAAGAAGACAGAAGAGAAGCCGGCTGCGCAATCAAGTGGATTAAGGTGGGTTAAATTTTTTTTAAATTTTTTTTAACCCCTCCAGCCCTATTTTACTATGCATTCTGTATTAAGAATGCTATTATTTTCCCTTATAGCCATGTTATAAGGGAAAATAATACAGTCTACAGAACACTCAGCAGCAAACAAGGAAGCCTCCAGGCCGTGTGTCCGAACATCCACCTCTATAAAAGATGATGAAAGGGTTGCACAAATCCTATTATTATCTGCTGTATTCCCATTCTAGGTCACATGTAGGGCATCATAAGATCAGGCTTTGCGTTCTTTGGATTACATATTGGCTTCTACAGTGTTATAACTTTTTTATTCTGCATAAAACATGTTGTTTCAATTGGGGGGTACTATCTCTCCTTGGGGAGAGAGCGTCTTAGTCGGCATTAGGAGTCTTGTAGGCCATACATGCTCCTCTGGAATTGAGTGAAGAAAGCGATTTAAATGAGCTCTTTACCAGCTCTGACTCTGATGCCACCAGATGTAAGGCAGCAATCCTATAAGTCAATGTACGACCCTATAAATAGGCCTTGAGACATGACTCGGATATTAAAGAAGCCAGCACCTCATAAGAAGACAGCAGTTTCGGGGTGATTGCCCCTCATCAGTGTAAAGCAGGGACATAATGTTACACCGGATTGTGTTTTTAACAGAGATCCCCCAAATATCCCCCAAATATAGTCCAGACATGGATCTGTTGTATGTTTCGGATGTTGCCTTGCCAATACTGCTACCATCCATGAGAACCGCAGGTGGTTATGGGAACTCACTCAGTATGAAATCTCCAAAATAATTTATTGTAGTTGTAAAGCACTGTGGAAATGTACAGAGGGTTAACCACTTTAGAGGAGGCCCAACCTGATCCAAAAAGGTATTAAGATGGTGTGGATTTTCAACCTGAGCAATGCATGTCAGTGGTGTACCTATAATGCTGGCAGGCCATGCAATTGCTTACTGTGGGGCCTCGAGTGAGTGATAAACTCCTTCAAAGAGTTTTCCACCAGCTACCACTACAGGGAGCTCAGTGACAGTTTTTTACAGCTTAAATTTAGTTTAATGGTAACTATTTAAATTCCTATTAACTAAGCTACCCCAGAGGTGGCAGAAAGCAGCTACTTTTGTGAGACGGCACAAAGGATTTAAAACACTATTGGGCAGATTTATCAACATATTGCCGGTTATTTAGTGTAAATACACTGAAACATATGGTGTTTGTTACATTGGCGGAAATGTGAAAGAGAGGGAATCATGAAGATTTTGTAATGTTGGGACTAGTAGATTAGATTTATTCCTTATGATAGGTTCTTGTTTTGAGGTTTTTTAATCAACTTAGGGGATGTACTCCACCCATTAGCTCTCGGTTTCTGACTTCCGATGGGCTGACTCCATCCCCTTCCTTGTTTGGTGTATACAACTTCAAATATTTATATGAAGTATTTATTACGTGGTGAATTTATGCACTTGCACTTTTTGTATACTATATTTGTGTCACATGGGGAGATGTACTTTATCCATCGGTCCTTGCTTTTAGCATTGTCCGATGGCTTTGCTCCATCTCTCATGTGTCACTTGCACATAGGAATTGGCTTGTTTTATAATACACAATTTTTGCTACACGATTATTAACTTATGAATATATATATATATATTTTTTTGCACAACTTTGTTTCACATATTTGATACTTACATGACAATTTTCACATAATTGCAAAATTTTTGGGCCTTATGATGTGTGTAGCACTAAATAATCACAACAATAGTAATTTATATCAAAATAATTACCTATCTACAGTCGTGGCCAAAAGTTTTGAGAATTACATAAATATTGGAAATTGGATAAGTTGCTGCTTAAGTTTTTATAATAGCAATTTGCATATACTCCAGAATGTTATGAAGAGTGATCAGATGAATTGCATAGTCCTTTTTTGCCATGAAAATTAACTTAATCCCAAAAAAAACTTTCCACTGCATTTCATTGCTGTCATTAAAGGACCTGCGGAGATCATTTCAGTAGTCGTCTTGTTAACTCAGGTGAGAATGTTGACGAGCACAAGGCTGGAGATCATTATGTCAGGCTGATTGGGTTAAAATGGCAGACTTGACATGTTAAAAGGAGGGTGATGCTTGAAATCATTGTTCTACCATTGTAAACCATGGTGACCTGCAAAGAAACGCGTGCAGCCATCATTGCGTTGCATAAAAATGGCTTCACAGGCAAGGATATTGTGGCTACTAAGATTGCACCTCAATCAATAATTTATAGGATCATCAAGAACTTCAAGGAAAGAGGTTTAATTCTTGTTAAGAAGGCTTCAGGGCGTCCATGAAAGTCCAACAAGCGCCAGGATCGTCTCCTAAAGAGGATTCAGCTGCGGGATCAGAGTGCCACCAGTGCAGAGCTTGCTCAGGAATGGCAGAGGGCAGGTGTGAGCGCATCTGCACGCACAGTGAGGCGAAGACTTTTGGAAGATGGCCTGGTGTCAAGAAGGGCAGCTAAGAAGCCACTTCTCTCCAAAAAAAAACATCAGGGACAGATTGATCTTCTGCAGAAAGTATGGTGAATGGACTGCTGAGGACTGGGGCAAAGTCATATTCTCCGATGAAGCCTCTTTCCGATTGTTTGGGGCATCTGGAAAAAGGCTTGTCCGGAGAAGAAAAGGTGAGCGCTACCATCAGTCCTCTGTCATGCCAACAGTAAAGCATCCTGAGACCATTCATGTGTGGGGTTGCTTCTCATCCAAGGGAGTGGGCTCACTCACAATTTTGCCCAAAAACACAGCCATGAGTAAAGAATGGCACCAAAACACCCTCCAACAGCAACTTCTTCCAACAATCCAACAACAGTTTGGTGAAGAACAATGCATTTTCCAGCACGATGGAGCACCGTGCCATAAGGCAAAAGTGATAACTAAGTGGCTCGGGGACCAAAACGTTGACATTTTGGGTCCATGGCCTGGAAACTCCCCAGATCTTAATCCCATTGAGAACTTGTGGTCAATCCTCAAGAGGCGGGTGGACAAACAAAAACCCACTAATTCTGACAAACTCCAAGAAGTGATGATGAAAGAATGGGTTGTATCAGTCAGGAATTGGCCCAGAAGTTGATTGAGAGCATGCCCAGTCGGATTGCAGAGGTCCTGAAAAAGAAGGGCCAACACTGCAAATACTGACTCTTTGCATAGATGTCATGTAATTGTCGATAAAAGCCTTTGAAACGTATGAAGTGCGTGTAATTATATTTCACTACATCACAGAAACAACTGAAACAAAGATCTAAAAGCAGTTTAGCAGCAAACTTTGTGAAAACTAATATTTGTGTCATTCTCAAAACTTTTGGCCACGACTGTAGATTATAAGTGCATTTTCTAAACAGGATTGTGTATTTGCGTTATGAGATCTTATATTATGGATTGATTTTTATCAGTATCTTGATTATGGGAATTAATTAATCACGTGTGATTATTTGTGCTGTAAGATTTTATATTACATGATCATGCGTTTCATTTATTATTGGTATCACGATCATGGGATTTAATTCATTATTTGTATTAGCCATGTCCATAGTTTTTTTGAACATAGTAACATAGTAACATAATTTATAAGGCTGAAAAAAGACATTTGTCCATCCAGTTCGGCCTGCTATCCTGCAGGTTGATCCAGAAGAAAGCAAAAAAAAAACTGTGAGGTAGAAGCCAATTTTCTGCACTTAAAGGGGGAAAAATTCCTTCCCGACTCCAATCAGGCAATCAGAATAACTCCCTGGATCAACGACCCCTCTCTAGAAACTATAGTCTGTAATATTATTACACTCCAGAAATACATCCAGGCCCCTCTTGATTTCCTTTAGGCCCCTTTCACTTGGGCGAGATTTCCGCGCGGGTGCAATGCGTGATGTAAACGCATTGCACCCGCACTGAACCCTGACCCATTCATTTCTATGGGGCTGTGCACATGAGCGGTGATTTTCACGCATCACTTCTGCGTTGCGTGAAAATCGCAGCATGCTCCTCTTTGTGCGTTTTTCACGTAACGCAGGCCTCATAGAAATGAATGGGGCTGTGTGAAAATCGCAAGCATCCGCAAGCAAGTGCGAATGCGGTGCGATTTTCACACACGGTTGCTAGGAGACGATCGGGATGGGGACCCAATCATTATTATTTTTCCTTATAACATGGTTATAAGGAAAAATAATAGCATTCTGAATACAGAATGCATAGTACGTACAATAGGGCTGGAGGGGTTAAAAAATAAATAAATAATTTAACTTACCTTAATCCACTTGATTGCGCAGCCCGACTTCTCTTCTGTCTTCTTCTTTGCTGTTCACAGGAATAGGATCTGTGATGACGTCACTGCGCTCATCACATGGTCTATCACATGATCTTTTTACCATGGTGATGGATCATGTGATGGACCATGTGATGAGCGCAGTGATGTCATCACAGGTCCTATTCCTGTGAACAGCAAAGAAGAAGACAGAAAAGAAGATGGGCTGCGCAATCAAGTGGATTAAGGTGAGTTACATTATTTTTTTATTTCTTTTTTAACCCCTCCAGCCCTATTGTACTATGCATTCTGTATTAAGAATGCTATTATTTTCCCTTATAGCCATGTTATAAGGGAAAATAATAGTCTACAGAACACCGATCCCAAACCCGAACTTCTGTGAAGAAGTTCGGGTTTGGGTACCAAACATGCCGATTCTTCTCATGCGCGTGCAAAACGCATTACAATGTTTTGCACTCGCGCGGAAAAATCGTGCATTTTCACGCAACGCCCGTGTGAAAGAGGCCTTATTGTACTCACCATCACCACCTCCTCAGGCAGAGAGCTCCATAGTCTCACTGCTCTTACCGTAACGAATCCTCTTCTATGTTTGTGTACAAACCTTCTTTCCTCCAGACGCAGAGGATGTCCCCTCGTCACAGTCACAGTCCTGTGGATAAATAGATGATGGGATAGATCTCTGTACTGACCCCTGATATATTTATACATAGTAATTAGATCTCCCCTCAGTCGCCTTTTTTCTAAAGTGTACAACCCTAATTTTGATAATCTTTCAGGGTACTGTAGTTGCCCCATTCCAGATATTACTTTAGTTGCCCTCCTCTGGACCTTCTCCAGCTCTGCTGTGTCTGCCTTGTTCACAGGATCCCAGAACTGTACACAGTACTCCATGTGTGGTCTGACTAGTGATTTGTAAAGTAGTAGGACTATGTTCTCATCACGTGCATATTTGCCCCTTTTGATGCAAACCATTATCTTATTGGCCTTGGCAGCAGCTGCCTTACACTGGTTTTTTCAGCTTAGTTTGCTGTTCACTAAAATTCCTAGATCCTTTTCCATGTCAGTGTTACCGAGTGTTTTACCATTTAGTATGTACGGGTGACTTGCATTATTCCTTCCCATGTGCATAACCTTACATTTGTCAGTGTTAAACCTCATCTGCCACTTATCTGCCCAAGCCTCCAATCTATCCAGATCCCTCTGTAGTAGTATACTGTCCTCTGTAGTATATATATATAGTATACTGTCCTCTGTAGTATATATATATATATAGTATACTGTCCTCTGTAGTATATATACAGTATACTGTCCTCTTCAGTGTAAATTACTTTACACAGTTTAGTGTCATCTGCAAAAATTGATACTTTACTATGCAAGCCTTCTACAAGATCATTAATAAATATATTGAAGAGAAAGCACTGAGGAAGGGGCCATTTCAATATCCCCGAAACGCGTATGGGTTATACCTTGCACCGGCATGCTGGGACAGTAGTTTTCCCGGATTCTGAAGCAGAGACGGCTGTGTTACAGACCGGCGATCACTGGAGAAAGCTCTGATCACATGAAGCTCCAACAAGCTACGTGAGCACACAGTCAGCTGATAGCTGGCTCATTGTGAACATTCCAAGCCCGCATAAGGACAAGAGGACACCGGCCGGATTGAGGTAACATTAACACAGTTGCATCAACAGGTGGGACGCCACCTTGGTACGATACCGCACTGTGCCTATTTGTCCTCTTTATCTTTTTCAAGGACTTGTGATATTTACCTATGCGCTGCTGAAAGTCAGCAGTAACATTATACGGAACTACGATCATTCAAGAGTCCGATCCGTTCATTTAAGAGTGTTATCCAGACATGCGATTATACAAGAGGGCTATCCATTAAATATTAAATACATGGATTGCGGTTTCCTATATTTTGGATCTTGATCATCAATTGACTGTGGTCTTATACATTCTACCTATTGCTGCTATTAACCAGCTATATGAATTGCGGTTATTTACACCTTTGCACCTTGCTGCTATTTATGTGGTATTTATATGTGATTTTTTTATGCTGCTGTTATATATTGATTATATTTGATGTATTATTGCCATTTTAGGGAGTATTATCTCCATTAAATTAGTTCTCATTTAACTACATATTTGAATGCCTGGTCTTATTGTTTTGTTATTGACTTATCTGCCCAAGCCTGCAATCTATCCAGATCCCTCTGTAGTAGTATACTGTCCTCTGTAGTATATATACAGTATACTGTCCTCTGTAGTATATATACAGTATACTGTGCTCTGTAGTATATATACAGTATACTGTCCTCTGTAGTATATATACAGTATACTGTCCTCTGTAGTATATATACAGTATACTGTCCTCTTCAGTGTAAATTACTTTACGCAGTTTAGTGTCATCTGCAAAAATTGATATTTTACTATGCAAGCCTTCTACAAGATCATTAATAAATATATTGAAGAGAATAGGGCCCCTGAGGTACTCCACTAGTGACAGTGACCCAATCTGAGTGTGTACCGTTAATAACCACCCTCTGTTTTCTATCACTCAGCCAGTTACTTACCCACATACAGACGTTTTCTCCCAGTCCGAGCATTCTCATTTTTTATACTAACCTTTTATGTGGTACAGTGTCAAATGCTTTGGAGAAGTCCAGATATACGACATCCATTGATTCGCCGCTGTCAAGTCTAGAACTTATCTCCTCATAGAAACTGATTAAATTAGTTGGACATGACCGATCCCTCACGAAGCCATGCTGATATGGCGTTATTTGCTTATTTTCATTGAGGTACTCCAAGATAGCATCTCTCAGAAAACCTTAAAACAGTTTAGCCACGATGGATGTTAAACTTACCGGCCTATAGTTTCCAGGCTCTGTTTTTGGCCCCTTTTTGAATATTGACACCACATTTGCCATGCGCCAATCCTGTGGGACATTCCCTGTCAGTATAGAGTCCGCAAATATCAGAAATAAGGGTCTGGCTATGACATTACTTAATTCCCTTAGGATACGGGGGTGTATGCCATCCGGTCCTGGCGATTTGTCTATTTTAATCTTTTTAAGACGCCGCTGTACTTCTTCCTGGGTCAGATAGGACACTTTTTATGGGGAATTAACTTTTACATTCTGCATGTCATCTGACAGTTTATTTTCCTCAGTGAATACATTGGAGAAAAAAATATTTAACAGCTTTGCTTTCTCCTCATCGCTCTCTGCGACTCCCTTTTCATCACTCTGTAAGGGGTAGACACCTTCAGATTTACACTTTTTACCATTTATATAATTGAAGAACATTTTAGGGTTAGTTTAGTTTTCTCTCGGTCTCTAGTTTGGCCGCTTTTATTTGTTTTTTACATGTTCTATTTTTTTACTTCTAGTTTTTCAGTGCTTCCTCGCCACCCTCCTGTTTTAGTGATTTAAATGCTTTCTTTTTGTCATTTATTGCTTTCCCCTCCCCCTCTCCGGTTTTGACGATCCTTTCTAAACAGACTGTAACCCTGTACATTAACTGCCCAGTCATAGCTATCATCCAGCCATGTCTCAGTTATTCCCACTATGTTATAGTCCTCCTCACACATCACTAATTCCAGCTCCCCAGTTTTATTAGTCAGGCTTCTGGCATTAGTATACATACATTTGAGAGGTTTATGTATATTTTTTTACCCTACACCTTTCCTTCTGAACTGTTCTAGTCCCTCCTTCCATTCCTCCCCCAGTCCCACTACCTTGCCCCCGGTCTCTATCTGCACTATCTTCCCCTTCTATAATGTAATTTCCCTCCCCCCCAGTCCCTAGTTTAAACACTCCTCCAACCTTCTAGCCATCTTCTCCCCAACACAGCTGCCCCTTCCCCATTGAGGTGCAGCCCATCCCTACGATAGAGCCTGTAGCTGACAGAGAAGTTGGCCCAGTTCTCCAGGAACCCAAACCCCTCCATCCTACACCAGTTCTTCAGCCACTTGTTAACCTCCCTAATCTCCCGCTGCCTTTCTTATGTGGCCCGTGGTCATATTTATTAAATAAGTGTATTTTATTGAAACCATCATGAAAATATCAATCTTAATCTATAGATATATGGTTACGGTCATGAATTTTTGAAAATGGGATGTCGCTCATATACAATCTTTATGTACAAATACTACCCCCTGTGTAATAATAATAATAATAATACAGTTTATTTATATAGTGGCACCATATTCCACAGCGCTTTACAAATTCATAGGGTTCATGTATGAAACAAAACTAACTGGCTAATATGCAACTGAAACACTAGGAGTCAGGGCCCTGTTTGCAAGAGCTTACAATCTATTAGGAATTGGGGGTGACACATAAGGTAGTTGATTGTGATAAGTAGGATTTGAGCCATTATTGAACTGACAGGAGAGGTGCCGGCCAATCTGCTTTAAGTTTGGGACTACTAGAGGATCGAGTTTAGGCCAGAGGAGTTGGTTGGGGAAAGGTTTAGTCTGGGAAAAGTCATTTTAGGTAGCTTGATAAGCCTGCCTGAAAAGATGTGTTTTTAAGGCACGTTTTTAAGGTGGAGAAGTTGTGAATTGACCTAGTATTCCAGGGCAGAGTATTCCAGAGAGTAGGTGCAGCTCGAGAAAAGTCTTGAAGATGGGAGTAAGGCTACTTTCACACCTGCGTTCGGGTGTGCGCTCGTGAGCTCCGTTTGAAGGGGCTCACAAGCGGCCCCGAACGCATCCGTCCAGCCCTAATGCATTCTGAGTGGACGCGGATCCGCTCAGAATACATCAGTCTGGCAGCGTTCAGCCTCCGCTCCGCTCACCAAGCGGACACCCGAACACTGCTTGCATCGTTCGGGTGTCCGCCTGGCCGTGCGGAGGCAAGCGGATCCGTCCATACTTACAATGTAAGTCACTGGGGACGGATCCGTTTGAAGATGACACAATATGGCTCAATCTTCAAACGGATCCGCCCCCATTGACTTTCAATGTAAAGTCTGGACGGATCCGTTCAGGCTACTTTCAGAATTTTTTTCAAACTATAATGCAGACGGATCCGTTCTGAACGGATACAAACGTCTGCATTATAGGAGCGGATCCGTCTGTGCAGACATCAGACGGACCCGCTCTGAACGCAAGTGTGAAAGTAGCCTAAGAGGTACGAATTATGTAGGTTATTAATTTTAGGTCGCTAACAGAACGGAGAGCATGAGTTGGGTGGTAGATGGACATGAGGTAAGAGATGTATGGAGGTGAGGCGTTGTGCAAAGCTTTGTGTGTGAGAGTGAGAAGTTTAAATTGTATTCTGTGGTGGATGGGCAACCAGTGAAGTGACTGGCACAGACTAGTAGCATCAGTGTAGTGGTTGGATGGATAGATAAGCCTGGCTGCAGTATTTAAGACAGACTGAAGGGTGGAGAGATTAGAAAGAGGGAGACTGATTAGTAATGCTTTGCAGTAGTCAAGACGAGATTGAATCAAGGCAACAACAAGAGTTTTTGCCGTTTCCACCGTAAGAAATGGGCTGATTCTGGTGATATTCTTGAGGTGCAGACGACCAGAGCGTGTAAGTGATTGAATATGGGGAACAAAGAAAAGATCAGAGTCAAATGTGGCCCCAAAATTATATCACATGATTCTCCTTTAAATATCCGATCACATGATTATATCAAAGATGCAACTCGGCACATGCGCTGTTGGCCTCCCTCTGGATGCGCTCCGTTCACGTCACTGTATGCGCCATTCGTGCACAATGTGGATGTGGGGATGCGCTGAAAGACAGTGTCCGCCATCATAGCGGAGTCGCGCCACCGCTGATACTCTTCATGTGATGCTAGTTAGGAATTTAGTTGTTACCCGCCTTTCCCTCCCATATATACCCCTCATTTTATTTACCTAATCACCTCCTGACAAAGCCTGGTGAGGTGAAACACGCGTTCAGGTGTCATTACTAGTGTTGAGCGGGAGGTGCCATATTCGATTTCGCGATATTTCGCGAATATTCAAATGAATATTCGTATTATTTTCGTCGAAATTGAATATTCGTAATTATTATATTTTTCCCGAAAAAAGAATGCGATTAAATTATTCGCGCGAATATAAGGCAACGTTCCTATGACTATGGCTAGGCTAATATGTGTATTTTACGAAATTTCTTAATATTGCTCTAAATTCGTCTTTTAGAATATTCGTAATATTCTAAAAGACGGAGTTAGAGCAATGTTACGAAATTTCTAAAAGACGAAGTTAGAGCAATATTAAGAATATTCGTAAAATACACATACACTGCGTGCAGAATTATTAGGCAAATGAGTATTTTGACCACATCATCCTCTTTATGCATGTTGTCTTACTCCAAGCTGTATAGGCTCGAAAGCCTACTACCAATTAAGCATATTAGGTGATGTGCATCTCTGTAATGAGAAGGGGTGTGGTCTAATGACATCAACACCCTATATTAGGTGTGCATAATTATTAGGCAACTTCCTTTCCTTTGGCAAAATGGGTCAAAAGAAGGACTTGACAGGCTCAGAAAAGTCAAAAATAGTGAGATATCTTGCAGAGGGATGCAGCACTCTTAAAATTGCAAAGCTTCTGAAGCGTGATCATCGAACAATCAAGCGTTTCATTCAAAATAGTCAACAGGGTCGCAAGAAGCGTGTGGAAAAACCAAGGCGCAAAATAACTGCCCATGAACTGAGAAAAGTCAAGCGTGCAGCTGCCAAGATGCCACTTGCCACCAGTTTGGCCATATTTCAGAGCTGCAACATCACTGGAGTGCCCAAAAGCACAAGGTGTGCAATACTCAGAGACATGGCCAAGGTAAGAAAGGCTGAAAGACGACCACCACTGAACAAGACACACAAGCTGAAACGTCAAGACTGGGCCAAGAAATATCTCAAGACTGAATTTTCTAAGGTTTTATGGACTGATGAAATGAGAGTGAGTCTTGATGGGCCAGATGGATGGGCCCGTGGCTGGATTGGTAAAGGGCAGAGAGCTCCAGTCCGACTCAGACGCCAGCAAGGTGGAGGTGGAGTACTGGTTTGGGCTGGTATCATCAAAGATGAGCTTGTGGGGCCTTTTCGGGTTGAGAATGGAGTCAAGCTCAACTCCCAGTCCTACTGCCAGTTTCTGGAAGACACCTTCTTCAAGCAGTGGTACAGGAAGAAGTCTGCATCCTTCAAGAAAAACATGATTTTCATGCAGGACAATGCTCCATCACACGCGTCCAAGTACTCCACAGCGTGGCTGGCAAGAAAGGGTATAAAAGAAGAAAATCTAATGACATGGCCTCCTTGTTCACCTGATCTGAACCCCATTGAGAACCTGTGGTCCATCATCAAATGTGAGACTTACAAGGAGGGAAAACAGTACACCTCTCTGAACAGTGTCTGGGAGGCTGTGGTTGCTGCTGCACGCAATGTTGATGGTGAACAGATCAAAACACTGACAGAATCCATGGATGGCAGGCTTTTGAGTGTCCTTGCAAAGAAAGGTGGCTATATTGGTCACTGATTTGTTTTTGTTTTGTTTTTGAATGTCAGAAATGTATATTTGTGAATGTTGAGATGTTATATTGGTTTCACTGGTAAAAATAAATAATTGAAATGGGTATATATTTGTTTTTTGTTAAGTTGCCTAATAATTATGCACAGTAATAGTCACCTGCACACACAGATATCCCCCTAAAATAGCTAAAACTAAACACAAACTAAAAACTACTTCCAAAAATATTCAGCTTTGATATTAATGAGTTTTTTGGGTTCATTGAGAACATGGTTGTTGTTCAATAATAAAATAATCCTCAAAAATACAACTTGCATAATAATTCTGCACTCCCTGTATAGACTGCAATTTTGCTAATATAGTGCTATATTCTTTTTTTTTAATAGTGTACATATTTCCCAAAACTAAAGTGCAGAAGAGGCAAAAAAAAATTAGGCAAAAAAAAAATAATTATAGCACTATATTAGCTGAATTACAATCTATGTGTATTTTACGAAATTTCTTAATATTGCTCTAACTTCGTCTTTTAGAATATTCGTAATATTGCTCTAGATCCGTCTTTTAGAATATTACGAATATATAAGTTAGAGCAATATTAAGAAATTTCGTAAAATACGAAGTTAGAGCAATAATATTCCACTTTGGCATACTTCTCCCCGACAAGCGTCCCCGTCACCATGGGAACGCATGTGGGTTAGAATATACCATCGGATCTGAGGTTTTGCGATCTCAGGGAAAACTCAAATCCGATGGTATTTTCTAACCCACAGGCGTTCCCATGGTGACGGGGACGCTTGTCGGGGTGTTTGTTGTATGCTGAAGTTGATGAAATAACGATTTTGTCATGCGCTCGGGCACACATATTAACCATTATGATTTTTCTGTTTTAATATTCGCGAACTCGATTAGAATAGGACGGATATTCGAAAATTTAATATACAGCAATATATTCTTTATTTCGAATATCCGGTCCATCTGAAAACGTGATTCCTTCCAGCTTCAATTCAGTTGCTTGTGGGCCAATGGCTCATTGACCCACAAGCAAGAAGCAGGGAGGAATCATATATTTTCAGATGAAAAAAAAAATTAAAAAAATATACGAATATTCGATTTCGCGAATATATGGAACTATATTCTAAATATTCGCGAAATCTCGAAATTGCGATATTCGAGAAAAAAATTCGAAATTCGAATATTCGAGCTCAACACTAGTCATTACGAGGGGCGACATTCCAGTCTCTGTACATTATGAGTTTGGGTATGTTTTAGACTTCTTAGGTCATGTCTATACCTAGGGATGGATATATAAAGATATGAATTGCATATAGGCTGCGGATTAGGACTGATAAACATGTGAGCCAATTAATATTATATCTAGTTTAATACACCTGATATATATATCTAGGTGCTATTACTTATTTAATTGGGCGTATTTTCGCTCTTTCAAGGCACACCTGCTTATTATCTATGTATAATCTTGGCAGCCGTTCATATTGTTGGTCTGTTGCACTGCCCATTAATATCATAGTAGTAAGCCTTTATTGAGAGATATTCCCTCATAGGACAGTGTATTCTTAGAGCCACATTGATGTTACAATAATGATTCTGATGGACATTGTCTGGTAATGTGCCCCATGTATTTTTCTGTATCAAATTGCCATTGTGTTGTCCTTCTTTCCAATGTCTGATCAATATTATGAATTTTGACTAATAAAGATCTCTATATATTTTATGATTAGTCCCATTGATCCGTTTTTGTGGTGCAATCGGTGGTCTTTGATCTATGGGTGTTATTTGAGGATTATGAGGTTGTTGTAGATGTTTATATTTCCCAAATTCACACAAACTCTCCCTGCCATGACCTCGGCCTGTTTTTGACTACAAGTTTTGTCTGATCCTTTGGTGCCCCGCTTCTGTGTCTCTGACCTCCATGAGTAAGCTGTCAACCACACCGGGACAACTCCGGGGTAAGAGCCTGATGTGTCCCCTACAGCAAAGTCCAGATCTGTATATAGGGGTTCAATTGTGAACACCAGAGGACTGCAGGGATAGTGCCCTTAGGTTTAGCACAAACCCTTTGGTTGATGCAGTGATTCCACACAGTGTACAGAATAACTACCATATTTATGAAGCACATGTGCCACTGTTTCTAACACAGAACTCCAATAAAGTGAGCTACATGGAGGACAATTTTTTTATTGCAAGATTTTTTAGAAATTACATTGGGGGGCGTACTTATATTACTAAGGGACCCTATGAGATCTGTACACCCCTGCTGAACACCACTTACTAATCATGATAATTTCATTAATTTTCTAAATCACATTCTGCTGGCCTGGATATAAAGTCAGGACCCAGAACAGCAATGCCGTGGACCACAATGATGCATACATTACAACACTGTCACTGGAGAAGGCATGTAAAAACTGGAAGAGTATAACCCCTAAGAGGGTTGTCTGGCTTGGACAAGCCCTTTTTCTTAGCAAGGTCTCCTAACTGACACCCGGATATTCTGCAGCTAGAACCCCCTGTGTTTAATAGTAATTTGAGGTAAGCAATTATTTAATTTTTCTCCAAACACCACCCCCACAGGACAAATGAAGCATTACATGGCTGTGTTTGAAGTCAAAGGTCTGTTCGATACAATGCACAATGACGTGTCTGGTCCTCCAAGGACCTTCAGGCATGACATGTCTGGTCCTCCAAAGACCATGTCGCTGTTCTTTGTGTTGTCTAATAGATGAGGGTCTTCAGCGTAAACGCTATTTACTCAAAATACAATAAAGGATATTTGATAATTTTTCTAAACCAGACATCCCTGTAATCTTCAGAGGCAGCAGCATTGCACATTGATGAGATGTCACTCCCTGACATTTATTAAGGATAGTGATTATCATACAGGTTGTAAAACTCAGCAAAATGTTAAGCAATATGCAGATATAACAAAAATGAAATTACATAAGTGAATATATGTGCATCCGCCCAACCTGGCTCTTATAAATGTGGCTGCAGAAGGTCGGTCCAGTCCAACAGTCATCACAGGAGCTTTTCCCAGAGCCCGAACAGGTAACGTAGAAGACTCGTGTCCTTTACTTACTTTACCATTGATCTGCATAATTTTAATGTCTTGTCTGTGTCTTCTGTTATCAGTGACTTGTGGTATCTTCAGCTTTTATCAGAAGAGACATGGGCTTCTTCAAATTATCTGCTGTCTTCTTGCTCGCACGTATGTATTTCAAACTCTCATGCATGTGATTTTATTTCATTGTTTAGATTCTGTAGAAGGCAAATAATGGGAATGGTCTGCTTGCAAATGCTGTAGTCATCTATTTATATTTTTCACAATATTCCATAAGGGAAGCCAAATTGAAGACACAATGAAGGATGTGTGTGCTTTATGGCTACTGTAAAGAATGAGAGTTCATAGAGATTAAAGCGTCCATGAACATTCTCAAGAAATATTAAAGGTGTAATACAGTAATTTCCTCAGACACCAGAAAATTGCAGAGGAGTTGCATTATCTGTATATACATTGTGTAGTGCTACTATGAAGCATTATCCTGGCTTCCAGCAGTACAACTGAGCTGTTATTAGATCCCTTACCCTGTAAAGACTATCAGTTGAGACAAGATTAATTCAACAGAATCAGAATTTGACTAGAGATGAGTGAATCAATTTCTTAGAATCTAAATTCGACCCAAATTTTTGGAAAATTCAGATTCTGATTTGCTTATTCATTTTCCCAAAAACCCAAAGATTGCCTGGCCTATGAGAGTTCTCACACCTACTAGGCCCCCCCGTCCTCCCAGACCAAGACCTCTCACCTAGCTAGGCTAGTTCTCTCTGCTCTGCACTGATGAAGGGCAACTAACCTGAAACAGTTGTGTCCAGATGAGATCCAAGTTTTGCTTCAAGGCCTGTTTAAAAGATGAAATCCTGAGTTTTCCTTTTGGAAGGAAGCTAATTATCATTTTCCCAGAAACGCAGATACGCAATGCCTAGCCTGTACAACGCCTCGTACCAGCTAGGTACTCTCCATAAGTAGAATCTCTCTCTCTATCTCATTTCCAAGCCATTAAAAGTACTTTCGATTCTGGATGAGTTGGAATGAAACTAATTTTAAGAAATTTGCTCATCCTTAAATTCGAACTGAAATCCAGAAAGAATTTTAATTCTATAAGTGATTCAATATGAACTACAAATTTTGCTGGGAGATTTGAGCACAAATTGAATTAGATGGTTGATTCAGTCAAGTCAGACCTAAAATAAATTGACAGAAATTTTCTCATCTATAACGTTTATTGTAATAGGATCGTTGTGCTAACCCTGTCCTCTGTTGATATTAAGATGAGTGTCCTGGCTCTGACCTTTAATGATGAGATTTCTCAGGTGTCCAGCCCTCTAATGATAATGGGATGGCCATGCTAACCTCACCCTGATAATGATAACCCATGATTGTGCCAACTCCACTCTATAGTTATAGGATGATGACTGTGCTAACCCTACTTTCCAATAAAAATTAGATAACTGTACTGGCCCACAGGCTTAATCAGGGGTATACATAAAAATCATTGGGCCCCATAGTAAGAATCTGAATTAGGCCTACATGTCCAGATGCGCCAGATCCAGCAATACTGTAATTTTGGTTGTTGTGTTCCTATGACAGAGCAGATCAGCAAGCGTCACTAGCTCCAGGTTCGGACTGGCCCACCAGAGTATCAGAGGTTGGTCCAAGCTCTGGTGTGTCTAAGCTCTGAAAATAATGGACCCCTAATAAAACAGGACCTTTAAAGTGGTTGTCCAGTTTATTCATATTGGTGACCTATCCTCAGTATAGGTCATTAATATCAGATCGGCAGGGAGCCAACTGCAGGCACTCCCGCTAATCAGCTTGTTGAAGAGACGGCAGCAAACAGTACCAGCGCAGCCTTCCCTTCATTGTTTACCTGCTCACCATTGCAACCGCAACGGGGATCAGTGTAATTACACCTAAGCCATCCCATTCACTTCAATGGGACGGCTCCTTCCTATACACTTGAATAGGAACAAGCCGACCCATAGAAGTGAATGGGAAGGCTTACTTCTAATTACACTGATCACCACAGCGGGTGTAATGACGAGGAGGTAAACAATGAAGGGAAGACTATGCTGGCACGGTGCGAAGCCTTCTTTTTAGACTCCATTCAGACATCCGCACTTTGGTTCCGGATCTGTTCCATTCATTTTCAATGGGGACGGAAAAGATGCGACAGCACACAGTGTGCTGTCCGCATCCGCATTTCCGGTCAGCGGCCCCGAACTTCCGGTCAGCGGCTCCGCCAAAAAAATAGAACATGTCCTATTCTTGACGCAGCTGCGGTCAAGAATAGTAATTTCTACTGGGGTGCCGGCCTGGTGTTTTGTGGATCCGCAAAACACTGAGGACGTGTGAATGGACCCTTAACAAGCTGATCAGCGGGGGTGCGGGCAGTTGGCTCCCCGACAATATGATTTTGATGACCTACGGTATCCTGAGGATAGGTCACCAATATGAATAAACCGGAAAACCTCTTTAAGATTCTATATACACAGAGGGTGAGCCCTCAGAATCATTTCCTCTGGTGGGCTTCCTTGCTGTCTTACATTTAGATAATTTTCTATGCCTAAACCAGGCGTAGAAAATGATGAATGAGATGGTCCTGTCGGCCCCTCCCCTCTCATTCATGCCAGGTTTAAAAAAGGGGACATGGCATGGCGGGGAAGGGTACAGGCTGGTAGGCTCGTCTCATTCATCATTTTCTATATCTGGTTTAGGCGTAGAAAATGGTATAAATGTAAGACAGCAAGGAAGACCACCAGAGGAAATGATTCTGAGGGCTCACCCTCTGTGTATATAGGACCTCAAAGGGGGAAGAAGTTGCCAGTCTATAAAACAAAGCTGAAAAGCCACAAGCTATTGTATGTGCTCCAACGACCGGTGCAAGAAAATTTCAGAACACTTTAAATAAATGGTCACCTAAAAAAAAAACATAATGTTTATAATAAAAAAACAAATTTAAATAATATTTCATTTTTGGATGACACTTGCCTTTAAGAGATATGTTTTACTTTATTTTTTTGTATTTGTTTTTGTAATCAAGTGTGTCATATAGTGTGGGTGCCTAGGGGGGTTTACTGTATATGTTCCTGGCAAAGAAATGGCCACAAATCCGCTCTTTATGAAGGTTTATGTGAGACATAGAACCAACTGAGTAAGCTCCATCGCCATTGATCGCTGTGCTTTTTATTTTGGGGTTACCTATGTTGTGGAAATTTTATTATGCGGACGTTTTATCTTAGGATGTGTGTGTTTTTATAGATTGTCATCTGTCTCCCTGTGTCGGATTTATCCAAAGAACGCTCTAGCAGAGGGTACTTGGGTTGAATCGGGACCAGTGGTAAAACCGTCAGTATGAAAACCTTCTCATGGGCTTGGAGACTTGTTCTCAGTGTGTAGGGGGATGTTTGCCGGTTTGTGAGCACTAAGTGCAATGCACTGGGCTTCTTCCCTTCAAATGTCTATACACATTAGAGAAGTGAAGTCTGCATAACGAGAGATACATATTATACCTCTGCTGCGTCTTCGCTATCCCTTTCTGGATACATATCTGCTTTTAAGACATGCATATCTGACTTGTCAGTATACTCGTACCGTATACTGACAATAGCCGTAGCAATGTCTCGCATATAATCTCAAACCTATAAGAACCAGTAGAATGATCTTCATTAGATACTGGTCACTTTTGAGCAGTATTGAATGGGATCCATGCTGACAGTGATGGGGGATGGGCGGCCGCCTGGCTGGTTAGACAATGAACATGACTCATCCTTCCTTATACAGGGATGGGGTGTGTGCATTGTCTGTCCAGCCACATTGAAGTCCTTCCCTGTCCTTTGACATGTCATCACTTCCTGTATCCTTGTCCTGGGCCAGCCCCCTTTACACCTTTTGTGAGTAAATAAAAGAAACAGACTGGGCAGGGAGGAGAGGAGTGCTCAGAAGAATTCAAGCAAGATGGTAACACCTGTGTCTGCCTCTGACTGCGGCTGAAGGAAAGGGAGTTTACATTTCCTTACACAAAGATATTGGAGAGCAGATTACAACTATTAATACAAACCAGATTCCAAAAAAGTTGGGACACTATACAAATCGTGAATAAAAACTGAATGCAATGATGTGGAGGTGCCAACTTCTAATATTTTATTCAGAATAGAACATAAATCACGGAACAAAAGTTTAAACTGAGAAAATGTACCATTTTAAGGGAAAAATATGTTGAATCAGAATTTCATGGTGTCAACAAATCCCCAAAAAGTTGGGACAAGGCCATTTTCACCACTGTGTGGCATCTCCCCTTCTTCTTACAACACTCAGACGTCTGGGGACCGAGGAGACCAGTTTCTCAAGTTTAGAAATAGGAATGCTCTCCCATTCTTGTCTAATACAGGCCTCTAACTGTTCTATCGTCTTGGGCCTTCTTTGTTGCACCTTCCTCTTTATGATGCGCCAAATGTTCTCTATAGGTGAAAGATCTGGACTGCAGACTGGCCATTTCAGTACCCGGATCCTTCTCCTACGCAGCCATGATGTTGTGATGCAGAATGTGGTCTGGCATTATCTTGTTGAAAAATGCAGGGTCTTCCCTGAAAGAGTTGACGTCTGGATGGGAGCATATGTTGTTCTAGAACCTGAATATATTTTTCTGCATTGATGGTGCCTTTCCAGACATGCAAGCTGCCCATGCCACACGCACTCATGCAACCCCATACCATCAGAGATGCAGGCTTCTGAACTGAGCGTTGATAACAACTTGGGTTGTCCTTGTCCTCTTTGGTCCGGATGACATGGCGTCCCAGATTTCCAAAAATAACTTTGAATCGTGACTCGTCTGACCACAGAACAGTCTTCCATTTTGCCACACTCCATTTTAAATGATCCCTGGCCCAGTGAAAACGCCTGAGCTTGTGGATCTTGCTTAGAAATGGCTTCTTCTTTGCACTGTAGAGTTTTAGCTGGCAACGGCGGATGGCACGGTGGATTGTGTTCACTGACAATGGTTTCTGGAAGTATTCCTGAGCCCATTCTGTGATTTCCTTTACAGTAGCATTCCTGTTTGTGGTGCAGTGTCGTTTAAGGGCCCGGAGATCACGGGCATCCAGTATGGTTTTACGGCCTTGACCCTTACGCACAGAGATTGTTCCAGATTCTCTGAATCTTCGGATGATGTTATGCACAGTTGATGATGATAGATGCAAAGTCTTTGCAATTTTTCGCTGGGTAACACCTTTCTGATATTGCTCCACTATCTTTCTGCGCAACATTGTGGGAATTGGTGATCCTCTACCCATCTTGGCTTCTGAGAGACACTGTCACTTTGAGAAGCTCTTTTTATACCCAATCATGTTGCCAATTGACCTAATTAGTGTTGATTGGTCTTCCAGCTCTTCGTTATGCTCAAATTTACTTTTTCCAGCCTCTTATTGCTACTTGTCCCAACTTTTTGGGGATTTGTTGACACCGTGAAAATTGGAATCAACGTATTTTTCCTTTAAAATGATACATTTACTCGGATTAAACGTTTGATCTGTCATCTACGTTCGATTACAAATAAAATATTGACATTTGCCATCTCCACATCATTGCATTCAGTTTTTATTCACAATTTGTTTAGTGTCCCAACTTTTTTGGAATCCGGTTTGTATTTCTACAACACCTACCTTCTGATAAACATGTTTGTGGGCAGGTGATAGAACTTGCTTTAATCTTAAGGGAACCTATCACATCAAGCATACAGTCCAGTCTGCCAGCAGTATGGTATCCAGCAGGAGGAGCTGAGCAGATTAACATATATGTCATTATTGTTTGAAATTTCTGCCCTTTGACTGGTTCCCTTTACAGTGTCTCAGTCCGTCAGTACCAGAGCCCAGAACCCTTTCCCATTTGGTTCTAGCTAATGTAGCAAATAGAAAAAAATCTAT
Organism: Bufo bufo; assembly: GCF_905171765.1. Taxonomy (NCBI): domain Eukaryota; kingdom Metazoa; phylum Chordata; class Amphibia; order Anura; family Bufonidae; genus Bufo; species Bufo bufo. Next base: position 32,932,381 of record NC_053389.1, on the reverse strand, counting down.
AGAACCATTGCAAATTTTGTTTTAGAAAAGACAAATTGTAACATTTTTATTATTTTGTTTCCATAGTCTTGCTGTGGGAGGTGCACAGTAACAGCATGCCAAGTAAGTAGAACAGGACATATATCGTTAAGTATGTGAATTTAAAAGAAAAATTTAGGAAAGTAATAAGAATAATATGCTGACAGGTCCATGCCTCATAAATTTTTCACAAATGCAATGTTTTGGACACGAGGGGAAAAAAAATTATCTGCTGGGGTATGACAATGCCGACGGCCTTGCTGAATAACCTCTCTGACAGTACTCTCGAGACTGAACAAGACATAATTTTATCTCCTTTTTACAGATTTTATTAAGCCCTTTGTAATCTTCTGTCCCCTCAGATTTGTATTTTTTTTAAAGCCCTTTTTTTCTTGAATGCCATAGGAAAAAAAAAATTACGTTACACCTCACTGGGCAGAATGGATGGGCCAAATGGTTCTTATCTGCCGTCACATTCTATGTTTCACATCCCATAAAACATAAAATCAATCGATAAAAAAGGTCGGATTGGTAAGTTCCATTCTATCTACAGATCTCTCTGCCCTATACGCTGCCACCTGCTGGTGAACCGGGCATATAACATGCAATACAACAAATAACAGTTACATAGCAATAATAGAAATGCACAGTGCAAAGGACCTGGAATAAATGCACAGATGACATTGTGGTTAGCCCATTAGAGACAGTAGCCGGGTGTAGGAATGGCAATACCACTCTGGGGTATTACACTTGGTATCGTTCTTAGCCCCATCAAACTAAGAAAAAAAGTTTGGCTCCTGCACAAAAAAGAGCACTTTCCAAACTATATGTGACCAGCACAAACCCTGAAATGCACACAATAAACTAACTCACCCTGTCCTGTCCCTACAGCTAAAACCTATCCAGTAATTAAATCTACATAACTAAATCTATCTTCCCGGTCCCTAACATTGTCACTCTTATGGCCCATTTACAGTCACCAACTTAGAGAGCAATTATCGAGAAGGAACATTTCCCGTCCAATAACTGCTCGTCAGAAGAGGTGAGAGCTACACTTAACATGCAGCAATCTCCTCCACTGTATGAGGAGAGGTGATCACTGCTGCCATCGCTCAACCCCATAAAATTCATTGTTTGTGGGCAGCAGATCTAGGGTTACACAGCACTGACCAGGATGACTTAAATACTGATTTCATGCAATGGACACGTTTTGGTTCTTTCATGGGGTGATCGGCACCACCTTTACAATGGTTGATTATCGGGAATGAGCAAGTTCACTTCCTATAATCTGCTTGATAATGGTCCCCGCATAATTAAGACCCCTAACTGTCTATCTTGTGTGTCTACTGTAAGTGCTGTGTCTATGACAGACATGACATCAGAAGCTGAGACCAGAGTGGTGTCTCTCCTTGGGACCTTACATAGAGCAGTCAATATCCTCCCTCCTGATTGGCTGTAAGGCATTATTGTCAAGCCTGCAGGTGGTCCTGCCCAGGGTCATGTGATCCTCAGTCTTCATCTTCCCTGCCGTTTTCCCCTCACAAATGTACTGAATTTAAAGGGCTTCTGTCACCCCACTAAAGTCTTTTTTTTTTTTTGGGCTAGTTAAATTACTTATATTGCGATATATGAAAATATAATTGTGTTACTTACTTTGATTCAGCAGTTTCTTCTAAAAACGAAGTTTTATAATATGTAAATTAGGTCTCTACCAGCAAGTAGGGCGTCTACTTGCTGGTAGCAGCTGCAGAAAACCGCCCCCTCGTCGTGTTGATTGACAGGGCCAGCCGTGATCTCCTCCTCCGGCCGGCCCTGTCGGCATTTCAAAAATCGCGCGCCTGTGTTCATTCGGCGCAGGCGCTCTGAGATGAGGAGGCTCGTCTCCTCAGAACTCCCTCAGTGCGCCTGCGCCGATGACGTCTACTATTTCGGTGATGTCATCGGCGCAGGCGCACTGAGGGAGTTCTGAGGAGGCGAGCCTCCTCATCTCAGAGCGCCTGCGCCAAACGAACACAGGCGCGCGATTTTTGAAATGCCGACAGGGCAAGCCGGAGGAGGAGATCCCGGCTGGCCCTGTCAATCAACACGACGAGGGGGCGGTTTTCTGCAGCAGCTACCAGCAAGTAGCCGCCCTACTTGCTGGTAGAGACCTAATTTACATATTATAAAACTTCGTTTTTAGAAGAAACTGCTGAATCAAAGTAAGTAAGACCATTATATTTTAATATATCGCAGTATAAGTAATTTAACTTGCCCAAAAAAAAATAATGACTTTAGTGGGGTGACAGAAGCCCTTTAAAATGAGAAATTGCGGGCGCTGCTCCACGGGATTTGTTTCAAACTTCAACTTTGCTATTAGAATTTTACAAACTTCAAAATGAATTTGGTTCGATTACAAGTGATTCGCTCATCTGATTGGTTGTTGATATAATCATTATTTTTAGTATTCTTCTTAATTTCTACATAATGTTATTCTTTTATTATTTTTCTTATTCTTCTTATTCTAATATTAGAATTATTTTTCTCTTATAATTATTACCATTATTATTATTATTCCATTTTTCTTTTAAATTGTTTTGTCTATAAGCTCATGGTAAGATAAAACCAGTTAACTCCCAGTTCATTTCCCTCTCGTCCAGAACTGAATTGTCCTCCGAACAGCTCAGCTGGAGACGTTTCACCGTGTGCAAAGACCTGCGCCAACTTACATGAGCCTCCTGCAGAAGCTTGCATTATGATGGCAATACACACCTGTAAATGTCACGACGGATTCCTGGCTCAGATCGGGACTTCTGGGGAATCTGTTCAGTGCGTTAAACCAAAAGACTGCAATGTCCCCTGTGGTCCCAACCAGCACTATGACCCCTGCAACTACAAATGCCAACCAACATGTGAAGAACAAAAAGACCGAGTCTGTACCAAAGAGTGTGCTGGAGGATGTGTCTGTGATAAGGGATATGTTCAATCTGGAAAAAAGTGTATGAAGCCAACAGAATGTAAAAAAAATTAACTCAACCCCATCATTCTGCAGCCAGTATTAGGCTCTGAGAATCAATGGAATTATATATGTTTAAATGTGTATAGCAGATGAAGCAGAGCTGAACGTGCTATTATGCTATTTCTTCCATCCACTGTGATACTGTAAAAATACCTGTAGTTCTATGGAAAATCCACATCATAGTATCATCAGCAGTTAGCAGGTTGAGCTCTGCTAGATTCCTGAATGTTCATCCTCCATCGTATCGCTGCTTTGCTTCTGTAAACGCAATAACTGGATGTATTCGATCGCAGTCAGTGTGCGCATTAATGCCGCTATAGCTCATCTTTCCTGATACAATGTTACAATAAAAGTCACCTTTAAGGAATGAAGCCGGATGTTATTTCTAACCGATATTGAAAGAGAATTTCTCATTTCACAGTATTTCCATAAAGGAGAGATGTTGTTTAACCTCTTCTCGAATTCTGCTGTACATGTGCAGCAAATATCAGGTCTTTAACCACTGAATGGTTAAAGACCTGGAAGGTCCAGTCAGAGATCGCAGCCGGGCGCTAATCGGTGCTAAGCTGCGGTGCTGGCAGTGGCGGATCCAGAGCCTGGTCTCGGGAGGGGCACTTTCAGATTTTTTTCTGTCCGCCGCCTCAAAACAATGGTGCTTATAGAACAGACTACACAGTGTAGCGGTATACTGTATATTGTGTGGCACAGTGTAGCGGTATACTGTATATTGTGAGGCACAGTGTAGAGGTATACTGTATATTGTGGGGCACAGTGTAGAGGTATACTGTATATTGTGGGGCACAGTGTAGCGGTATACTGTATATTGTGGGGCACAGTGTAGCGGTATACTGTATATTGTGGGGCACAGTGTAGAGGTATACTGTATATTGTGGGGCACAGTGTAGCGGTATGCTGTATATTGTGAGGTACAGTGTAGAGGTATACTGTATATTGTGGGGCACAGTGTAGCGGTATGCTGTATATTGTGAGGCACAGTGTAGAGGTATACTGTATATTGTGTGGCACAGTGTAGAGGTATACTGTATATTGTGCGGCACAGTGTAGAGGTATACTGTATATTGTGTGGCACAGTGTAGAGGTATACTGTATATTGTGTGGCACAGTGTATAGGTATACTGTATATTGTGTGGCACAGTGTAGCAGTATACTGTATATTGTGTGGCACAGTGTATAGGTATACTGTATATTGTGGGGCACAGTGTAGCGGTATACTGTATATTGTGGGGCACAGTGTAGAGGTATACTGTATATTGTGTGGCACAGTGTAGAGGTATACTGTATATTGTGTGGCACAGTGTAGAGGTATACTGTATATTGTGTGGCACAGTGTAGAGGTATACTGTATATTGTGTGGCACAGTGTAGAGGTATACTGTATATTGTGTGGCACAGTGTAGAGGTATACTGTATATTGTGTGGCACAGTGTAGCGGTATACTGTATATTGTGAGGCACAGTGTAGAGGTATATTGTATATTGTGTGGCACAGTGCAGCGGTATACTGTATATTGTGTGGCACAGTGTAGAGGTATACTGTATATTGTGTGGCACAGTGTAGAGGTATACTGTATATTGTGTGGCACAGTGTAGAGGTATACTGTATATTGTGTGGCACAGTGTAGAGGTATACTGTATATTGTGTGGCACAGTGTAGAGGTATACTGTATATTGTGTGGCACAGTGTAGCGGTATACTGTATATTGTGGGGCACAGTGTAGCGGTATACTGTATATTGTGTGGCACAGTGTAGAGGTATACTGTATATTGTGTGGCATAGTGTAGCGGTATACTGTATATTGTTTGGCACAGTGTAGCGGTATACTGTATATTGTGTGGCACAGTGTAGAGATATACTGTACATTGTGTGGCACAGTGTAGAGTTATACTGTATATTGTGGGGCACAGTGTAGAGGTATACTGTATATTGTGTGGCACAGTGTAGAGGTATACTGTATATTGTGTGGCACAGTGTAGGCTATATGTGTATAACAAACATATTTCACATGAAAACTTACAATTACTTGGCTTGACCCTTGGGGATCTCGGACGCCACTTACACACTTTGGCCGGGGGCTCGGCGGAGCTGATGTGTTTTATCCTAATGAGAAAGATTTCATAATAAGGATTTGGAGAAGGGGCAGAGGGATAGCAGAGCAGGGAGAGGATGGTGTTGTTACTAGGGGGTCATACCATGGGGGAGTAATAAAGCCCCCCCAGTAGAAATAATTCTCCTTATAATGTGACAGTGCAAAAAATACCCCCTTGTAATGCCCCCAGTTGAGCCAATGTCCCAGTATAAAATACCCCTATATAGTGCCCATAGTGCCCCCATAGTGCTCCACACCCTCCTTCCCCCTAGTGTCCCCCATAATGTACCAGTATAAAATGCTCCAGTAGATGCACTCAGTGTCCCCCATAATTTGCAAGTATAAAATACCCCTTCTTAGTGCCCCCGTAGATGATCCCATAGTACTCCTCTCCCCCCTTCCCCATAGTACCCACCATAATGTGTCCCAGTATAAAATTGTACTGTACAGAGCGCCCATATAAAATACCCCTTCTTTGTGGCCTCAGTAGATGCCCCTATAGTGCCCCCAATCATGTGCCAGTATTAATAACAGCCCCCATGTGCCAGTATTAATAGCAGCCCCCCATGTGACAGTATTAATAACAGACCCCCATGTGCCAGCAATAACAGCCCCTCTGTGCCAGCAATAACAGCCCCCCCACCAGTAATAACAGTCCCTCTGTGCCAGCAATAACAGCCCCCCCGCCAGTAATAACAGCCCCTCTGTGCCAGTAATAAAAGCCCCCCCGCCAGTGATAACAGCCCTTCTTTGCCAGCAATAACAGCCCCCCCGCCAGTAATAACAGCCCCTCTCTGCCAGTAATAACAGCCCCCCCGCCAGTAATAACAGCCCCTCTGTGCCAGTAATAAAAGCCCCCCACCAGTAATAACAGCCCCCTGCCAGTAATAACAGCCCCTCTGTGCCAGTAATAACAGCCCCCCTGTGCCAGTAATAACAGCCCCCCTGTGCCAGTAATACCAGCCCCCCCGCCAATAATAACAGCCCCCCTGTGCCAGTAATAACAGCCCCCCTGTGCCAGTAAGAACAGCCCCCCTGTGCCAGTAAGAACAGCCCCTCTGTGCCAGTAAGAACAGACCCTCTGTGCCAGTAAGAACAGCCACCCTGTGCCAGTAAGAACAGCCCCTCTGTGCCAGTAAGAACAGACCCTCTGTGCCAGTAAGAACAGCCCCCCCTGTCCCAGTAATAACAGCCCCCCTGCCAGTAATAACAGCCCCCCCCCCGCCAGTAATAACAGCCCCCCTGCCAGTAATAACAGCCCCCCTGTGCCAGTAAGAACAGCCCCTCTGTGCCAGTAAGAACAGCCCCTCTGTGCCAGTAAGAACAGCCCCTCTGTGCCAGTAAGAACAGCCCCCCCTGTCCCAGTAATAAAAGCCCCCCTGCCAGTAATAACAGCCCCCCTGTGCCAGTAAGAACAGCCCCCCCGCCAGTAATAACAGCCCCCCGCCAGTAATAACAGCATTGTATATATATAAAAAAAAACAACCACATACTTACCTCCATGTCAGCGATGCGATGCAGGCCTCTTCTGGCCTGTGTCCTGCGCTGTATGGCGCAGGTGGCGCGATGACGTCATCGCGCCACCTGCGCCGGCCTCTGATAGGCTGCAGGCACTAGGCCGGCAGCCTATCAGAGGAAGGGAAAGGGACACACCTCTCCCTCCCCTGCCGCAGCACAGGCATCTGTATTGCTGTCCTGAGGACGGCGATACAGATGACTGGAGATGAGCGCTTCCACAATGGAAGCGCTCATCTCCCTGTGCTCCGCCGCCGCCAGCTCGGGGGGGGCAATTGCCCCGTTGCCCCCCCCCTGGATCCGCCACTGGGTGCTGGGGGCCCGCTGTCATCAGGGCGCCCCGTAAAGAAGGCACGGACCATTCCTGGGGTGTACATCTGAGCGATCCCTGTGTATTCAGCTAAGGCGACTTTCGCACTGCCGTTTCTGGGTCCGCTTGTGAGATCCGTTTCAGGGCTCTGACAAGCGGCCCCAAAACGGATCAGTTCAGCCCCAATGCATTCTGAATGGATAAGGATCCGTTCAGAATGCATCAGTTTGGCTGCGTTTGGTCTCCTTTCCGCTTTTGAGGCGGACACCAAAACACAGCTTGCGGCGTTTTGGTGTCCGCATGACTGTAAGTCAGGACGAATCCGTTTTGACTTAGACTTAATAATGCAAACGGATCAGTTCTGAACGGGTACAAGCGTTTGCATTATCGGTGCGGATCCGTCTGTGCAGATACAAGACGGATCCCCCCTAAACGCGAGTTTGAATGTAGCCTTAGGAAGCAGTGGCGTACATACAGGGGTCGCAGGGGTCGCACTTGCGACCGGGCCCGGCACTCCAGGGGGCCCGTCCGCCTGTGGACCCGCCCTGCAGTAGTGCTGTGCCTGTATAACCCGGCCCGGGGCCCGCCCCCCAGTGTTGAGTTTCCTTGCTGCCAGCCCTACCCTCCCTTCAGTCTCCTCCCCCTGAGTCTCCTCCCCGGCCGGCGGTGCGGCGTGCCGGACATGACGTTGAGATGCAGGGAGAAGGCGCCGGAAAAGAGAGGGAGAGGGAGAGCGCTGCGTAAAGAAGCCGGTCCGGCTTTCAGAGTGAGTGAGGTCTGATGGGGGCTGAGAGTTGGGCAATGTATGTAAAGTTATGACTGGTGACTTGTGCTATGAAGTAATGTTTTTTTTTCTGCTGTCTTGGGGTGCAGCTCTTTTGTGTAGGCACTTCTATTGAGCTTCTAGTATATGCTTGGATGTAGCAGTGCTGGTTTTGTCATGCATTTCTTTTGCCTTCATATGGTAAAATACTTCATTGGCCTATCAATGGCTTTATAACTAGCTCTGCTATATTTCTGTAGCCTACAACCTCTGACTGCCCAGTTGGGCTGAAACTACTACACCCAACATGTTCTGGCAGTAATAGTAAATGGATATTGGTGCAATTCTGAGCTACTAGTCTATATAATAAATAATGTAGCAGAGCTGGTTTTACGTGGGAATACCGTGGGTTGTACCGAATATCATCCTCTTGTATATAGTAATATACAGTATATAATATATATATATATATATATACACACACACACACATACATACAAGCGCGGCGGCGGGTTAGGGGGGGGGGGGGGCGCCGACGGGGAGGGGGCCCCATGGATCAGTTTCGCACCGGGGCCCATCGATTGTGTGTACGCCACTGTTAGGAAGCGATGTGCCGCATCCTGTCCCAGCTGGAGACTGCAGGCGCTGCACGGAGGCTCTACGGCGTTATATACTGCTGTACAGCCTCTCGGGGGGGTATTTCCCCTATAGCTGGAGCTACTATGTCAGCCCCAGTTACAGGAGAAATAAAAAAAAAAAGTGAAGTTAAATGTCCCCCAGAGGTCTAGACTGACCTTATGGGGGAAACAAAGTGTAACAAAAAAAATAATAAAATAAAAAAATAAAAACCTTAACATGCAAAAAAAAAAAAAAAATTCCCCTATTTAGGGCGGGTTTTCACTAGCATTATAAATTCCTTTAGAGGGTTCCATTATAACAGTTATAACAGTTATAACGGAATATAACGGAATTTTAGGACGGAAAGCAGAACGAAAGCCTGTAATTGTCCTTCCATTTTGCTCCATCCTAATACATGTCTATGGGGGCACAAATAACGGTTCGGTTGTGTTCCGTTATACATGCCGGAAAAAATAGTTCTGTCGATAGGATTTTTTTTTCCCCCATCATGTATAACGGAAACAAACGGATTCGTTATTTGTGCCCCCATAGACATGTATTAGGATGGAGCAAAATGGAAGGACAATTACAGGCTTTCGTTTTGCATTCCGTTCTAAAATTCCGTTATATTCCGTTATAACTCTGTTACTGTATAATGGAACCTTGACAGGGGTATTGGTTATCTGCCGTCCGACCCCCAACATTCCCTTTTATTCACCAAAATCCTGAACCTAACTCCACCCATCACTCAACTCAACCTGACCCCAAATGACACACAGACACCGATCTTGGAATAAATCGGCCACAGCAGCCGTCTTTTATTAACAAATAAACATAACAATTTATAAATAACAATTCCCCCCCGAGGGGAGGTCCTTAAAGCACGCAAATAACTGCAAGAAACCCCATTGAGTGAGCCATCTTGCCTCCAGCCGTTGCCCTCCAGCTCAGAAGCACCACTGAATGGCCCCTTTAAAATCCGTCACCACTGGGAGTCCAGCCCCCACCATGGAGCCCTCCCAGCATCCTCCTCTGTGAATATGACCAACTTCAAGGACCTCCCCCCGCCACAGCCACCGTGACACTTACACAGCCCTGCCTGCCTTCTACACCCTAAAACTCATTCCCCTAAACTTATACCAAAAAAGGGGAGGGTGGGCGGGAGTTCGCCTCAGAGATTCCACAAAATGGCCCCTGTCTTCCTCACTGCTCCCCTATTTAACCCCTTGACCACACCCCTACACTCAAACCACCCAATCCCCCTTTTCCCAGATTCATCCTCCCATCTCCACTAACTCCACCTAACCCACTACCAGGGGTCTCCCTAAACCAAACCCCTGTCATGATGCCCTCCCCTAAGGCTACGCCCTTCAGTCCGGCCATAACTTGACAGGGGTATTGGTTATCTGCCGTCCGACCCCCAACATACCCTTTTATTCACCAAAATCCTGAACCTAACTCCACCCATCACTCAACTCAACCTGACCCCAAATGACACACAGACACCGATCTTGGAATAAATCGGCCACAGCAGCCGTCTTTTATTAACAAATAAACATAACAATTTATAAATAACAATTCCCCCCCGAGGGGAGGTCCTTGAAGCCCCCAAATAACTGCAAGAAACCCCATTGAGTGAGCCATCTTGCCTCCAGCCGTTGCCCTCCAGCTCAGAAGCACCACTGAATGGCCCCTTTAAAATCCGTCACCACTGGGAGTCCAGCCCCCACCATGGAGCCCTCCCAGCATCCTCCTCTGTGAATATGACCAACTACAAGGACCTCCCCCCGCCACTGACGCGAAGACTTGACCGCCTTAAGACTGAGCGTTCCTCAACAAACGCAAGGCCACCTCAATGCCCTCCTGGATTGCCAAGCTCCACATGTCCAAACCAACCGCATTTAAGTGCACTCCGTCAGCCCGCCAAAACCCCCCCACACCCTTCTCAAGCTCCATATGCCTCACTGCCACTGCCCCATTCCTGGCCATGACCCGACCCATCGCCCGGTTTACCTTAACACGGGCCCTGTTTACGCCCTCCACGGACCTTACATCCCTCCACACCATCCTAGGCACTATATCAGACCATACCGTCACCATCCACGGGAACAACGCCCAAATCCTCAGCAAGTCAAACTTAATGCCCTGCAACAACTCCCTAAATGGCCGCGCTACCAGGTCATTACCCCCCACATGCAAAACCAACACCTCGGGTGCCCTATCCTGCCTCACAAACCTGTGAATCTACGGCAACACCCCGGCCCAAACCATACCTCTCCGCCCTAACCATCTCACCAGCGCCACGGACCTCGAGAACCCCAGCTGCTGACCATCCGGCCGAACCGCTGCCCGGACAGCCCCCCAAAAGACATAAGAATGACCGAGGATCCACACTAGGGCCGGCGCTGCATCTGTAAAGAAAAACAAACCAAGACCAACCAATAATAACATTGCATACAGAAACCATTCCCCTACCAGCCCCCCCGGCCGTTCCCTTACAAACTATGCAAACGAATATATGATCTGAACCGAACAGATTCCCACCGCCCAATCCTTTTTATAATCTCATCACCCAACCCCCACCTCGCCGCTTCCGTTGCCGCCCCGATTCTAAATGAATGACTCGAATACCCGTCAGGCCCCAAACCCAACCGAACTAGACATTTCGAAAAAAACGCCGCAAACTGAAAACGCGACAAAAAGGAATCATCCCCATGCACTAACAACGGCAACGAATCGCTCCTCCGACCTTCCAAATATTCACGCAAGCTCAATACCGTACACATAGCGCACTCCGGGACCCCAAACAACACTACCCTGCGCCCCCGTCCCTCCGCATCCGTCTTAGACCGGCGAATAACGAACTCTAGCCTGTCCTGAAATAACTCCACATCTGTCCTCTGCAATCCCCCCTGCCTTACGCACCGTTGGACTAACCAATTCCCCCACCCGCAATGCCCCAAAAAACGCCAACGAAAAAGCTAATCGGAACAAAACGAACTTCCGAGGCGGAAGTACATACCACCCCCAGTTGTTCGCCCAGTCTTAACAATAACCCGAAGGACACAGGTCTCCTGCCATCACTCCCTGTTCCCGCCCTGCGCCACCCCTTCAACGGCCGCATCACCAAAAATGACTTAGTCGCATCCGGCCGCTGCCTACACTTAAAACCGAACGCCAATCCGGCCATGCAACTATTCATTTTTGCTACAGACCAGCCTTCCTCCCTACAGTGACCCACAAACAACAACATAGGAACCTCAAGGTCCCCCTCCCCAACCCCCAACTGACTGCACCAATCCTCCCAGTACTGCCACGATTTTAAATACAACTCCCACGTCCTAGGCGCCAGCGATGCCTGAATGAGACTTGCTACCGTTCTTCCAGTACCTCCCATAGACAACTCGGGCATTCCCTCCCAAACTCCTCTGCGTCTGGAGCCAACTGCCGCAACCGGTCCCACTGTGAACGAGAAAGAGCGTCAGCTATACCATTATCTACACCAGGCACATGCACCGCCACCACCCACGCATTGATCAACAGACACTCCAACACCAACTGTTGTAACAACCGCACCACCAACCCTGACGAGGCTGACAACCCATTTATCGCATGCACCACTCCCAAATTATCACAGTGGAACCGAACTTTTCTGTTACGGAACACTTCTCCCCACAACACCACCGCCGCCACAATAGGAAAGAGTTCCAACAAAGCCACATTCTTTACCCAACCTCTTTCCACCCAGCTGTCAGGCCACCGACCCGCACACCACTGCCCCCGGCAATAAACCCCAAAACCCTCACTCCCTGCTGCATCCGAAAACAACTCAAAATCAAATTCACCACATCACCCATAAACAGAGAGCGACCGTTATAACAATCCAAAAAGGAACCCCACACCTTCAAGTCCGCTCTCAACTCCTTTCCCAAACGAACATAATGATGTGGTGCGACCACCCCCGCCGTCGCCATAGACAACCTCCTACAAAACACCCTCCCCATAGGCATAATCCGGCACGCGAAATTAAGTTTTCCAAGCAGCGACTGTAGCTCCCTCAACTGCAGCTTTTTTAAACGACACGCCCTCGCTACCTCCCCTTTCAGATCCTCCAACTTATCTAAGGGCAACCTACACTCCATCCTAACCGTGTCAATCACAATTCCTAAAAAACTCAACTCCGTGACTGGCCCAACCGTCTTATCTGAGGCCAACGGGACCCCAAAAACCCCAAACAACGAATCTAATGTATGTAACAACAATGCGCACACCCTGGACCCAGACGGACCAATACATAGGAAATCGTCTAGGTAATGAATAATAGACTCACAACCTGCCGAATCCGCCACCGCCCATTCCAAAAATGAGCTAAACGCCTCAAAGTACGCACAGGACAGGGAACAGCCTATAGGCAAACATCTATCCACAAAAAACTCACCCCCAAAAAACACCCCAATAAATGCAAACAATCCGGGTGAACCGGCAGCAACCGAAACGCAGCCTCGATGTCAGTCTTTGCTAATAGCGCCCCCCTTCCAAATTTCCTAACCCACTGCACTGCCGCATCAAATGAGGTATAAACGACCGAACACAAGGCGGGGTCTATACCTTCATTGACCGACGAGCCCTTCGGAAAAGACAGGTGGTGAATAAGCCTAAACTTATTCCTCTCCTTCTTCGGAACTACCCCTAACGGCGACACTCGCAAATTCGGCAAAGGTGGGTCCAAGAATGGTCCCGCCATCCTGCCTAGACTGACCTCCTTGCTAAGTTTCTCCGCTACCACCTCTGGATGCTCCAACGCCGACTTCAAATTTTTCTTAATCAACAACCCATCACCCTGAACAAACGGTATCCGAAAACCAACCGAAAAACTTTCCCGCAATAAGGCTGCCGCATCCCTATCCGGATATCTATCTAGAAACGGGCCCATCCTTCCCAGACGTACTGGCGTCTCCCCCTTTGCTATTAAAATCCCCCCCCCTCTGTCTGTTACTCCTAAAACACCGTGCTGCCCCATGCGACCCTCCACACACCGAGCACTCGTGTTTAAATTTACACTTCGCTCCGAATTTGCATGTCCCATCATTGAATCCGAAACAAAGCCCTTTTGCTGATGCCGACGTGACATTGGACTGCCCTCCACCTCCCGCATCCCCCCGAAAGGACTGGCCCTGCCTCACCGGTGCCGTAACCTTTAACCACAGCGTGATATCCTTGTGGTCCCACTTTATTTCGGGCCGCACCGCCTTCCGCTGCCGGAACTGTTCGTCGTACCGCAGCCACGCTACCCCCCCATACACCCTGTACGCCTCCCCAACAGCATCTAAATAACAAAATAACGTGAACAGCACTCCGGCGCCTTCTCCCCAATTACGCTTGCTAATATCGCGAATGCCTGCAGCCAGTTTGTAAACGTCCCCGGTATCAGCCGGTACCTCCGCTTCTCTTCCTCCTCCTTCTTACCCTCCTCCCGTCTCACCCTATCCAGGTTAAACTTGTCTAAGGGAAGCAGAGAAAAAATCTTCACATACTCCCCCTTCCAAATCTTTTCCCTCACCTCCTGTTTCAAATGCGCCCCCAAAGGGCCTTCAAAGCAGACATACACCTCCCCTCTCGCCCTATCATCCATCCGCACCGTCTCGTCCTCCGCCGCACCCCCCCCGCCTGCGTTTGCACTGACGCTACCGCAGACCCTACCCCTGAACTGGCACCCCCACTCGCGCCACCAGAAAAACCAGACACCCCCCACGCTGGTAACGGAGACGCCCCCCCCATTCCCCAGCCCGCAAGCAAACCTGCTAGCCCGCCTAACAATTGTCCCAAACCCCTGCTAACATCTACGGGGGGCCCCCCAACACCCCCAGCCCCCCCCAACAATCTGCGCTAAAGTTCCCCAAGAGGCCTCACCTGGCTGCCTGGGTGCTGTGTCCCCACCAGCCGAAGATCCGGAATCCAGTAGATCACTCCTCCGCGTTGCCGCCTCTTCATCCAGTCTCCTAGCCAGACCCAGGCTAGAGAAGTCAGGACCTCCATCTTCACAGGCTGCAGCAGAGTGGGCGGAGCTTCCTCTTCCCTGCATCCCGACCACCGAAGACAGGGGCCTGCCGCCGGACACCATGGCAACTGCAGCAGCCCCGTTCCTCACGCCGTCCTGTACACGCCGGGAGGTCTCAGCCCCCGATCCTGGGCTGGAGACCCCCGCACCTGGTCCCTCTCCCTCGTCGTCCATCGTTGAAGGCCGAGGTGACCGGGCCCGGCCACCTCGCAGGCTCCGCCTCCCGACTGGATTCCTCCCACGCCGGGGAGTACGTGAGGAAGCGGTCCCTGCCGACCCCTGGCGTGGAGGGTCCCTAGAGGGGCTCCGTTTCCGGCGCTGAGCCTTGGTGGGGGGCTGAGACGTTTTAGACGCCTCCGGGCTGTAGCGCGCCGGCGGCCTGGCCCGCCGCGGCCGGACTGATATTGGCTGAGGCCCAGCTGGAGCCTCTGCCGCCCCCTGGAGCATCTGCTGCACCTGCGCTTCTATCCACTCGGCGCAGCAGACCTCCGCCGCTGCCCGCAATCTAGCGATTGTCTCCTCAAGCTGGTCCATTCTGCCGAGTACAGGTACCAGTTCGCCTCAGAGATTCCACAAAATGGCCCCTGTCTTCCTCACTGCTCCCCTATTTAACCCCTTGACCACACCCCTACATTCAAACCACCCAATCCCCCTTTTCCCAGATTCATCCTCCCATCTCCACTAACTCCACCTAACCCACTACCAGGGGTCTCCCTAAACCAAACCCCTGTCATGATGCCCTCCCCTAAGGCTACGCCCTTCAGTCCGGCCATAACTATAACAGAATTCCGTAACGCCAAGTCATTGAAACATTTTTAAAAATAGATTTTTTTTTTAAATAGACATATTTGGTATTGCTGCGTCCATCATGACCGGCACTATAAAAATACCACATGATCTACCTCATCTGGTGAACGCCATAGAAAAAAAATAAACATTACACCTCACATCCCATAAAACATAATGTCAATCGATCAAATGGTCGGAATGGTAAGTTCCATTCTATCTAAAGATCTCTCTGCCATATACGCTGCCACCTGCTGGTGAACCGGGCATATAACATGCAATACAACAAATAACATAATAAGGGTACTTTCACACTTGCGTTGTCGGATTCCGGCAAGCAGTTCCGTCTTAATCTGTATGCAAACGGACAGCATTTGTAGACGGATCCGGATGCGGATCCGTCTCACAAATGCATTGCAATATCGGATCCGTCTCTCCGGTTGTCATCTGGAAAAACGGATTTGCCAGAACACTTGCGGCCGGATCCGGCATTAATGCATTTCAATTGAAAATAATGCAGAATCCGGCATTCCGGCAAGTGTTCCGGAATTTTGGATGGAAACAAAACTGCAGCATGCTGAGGTATTTTCTCCGTCCAAAAACGGTTCAGTGACTGAACTGAAGACATCCTGATGCATACTGAACAGATTGCTCTCTATTCAGAATTCATTAGGATAAAACTGATCAGTTTTTTTCCGGTATTGAGCCCCATAGGACGGAACTCAATACCGGACCACTTTGCCGCAAGTGTGAAAGTACCCTTAAATAGCAATAATAAAAATGCACAGTGCAAAGGACCTTGAATAAATGCACAGATGACATTGTGGTTAGCCCATTAGAGACAGTAGCTGGGTGTAGGAATGGTAATACCACTCTGGTGTATTACACTTGGTAACGTTCTTAGCCCCACTGAACTGAAAGGGGCTGAGCTGCAATACCAATCATTGCCACTATACAATGTACGGCGCTGTGCTTCGGGAACTGCAAGAAGGTCGCGGTGCTTACATGAGCGCTGGTGCCTTCTCAAACAGCTGATTGGTGGGGGTCCTGGGTTTCGGACCCCCACTGATCAGACACTGATGATGACCTATCCTGAGGTTAGGTCATCAGAATCAAAGTCTTGGAAAACCCCTTTATTTATGTGATCTATTAGCATAATAGTCAAGCTGAACACAATGCTCACCGACTGTACTTTGTAACTATCTGGCTCCATGGTGCTGCGCTTCTAGTCACCGCTTGTTGGGCATATTGCCAGTTGTGCGGCTTTGCTTCTTGCATCACAGGTACTGTTTTTTGAAGCACTAAGGAAGTTTTTTTTTATAATGCATGAGTTAATACTGCATTGATTATTTGTTTGAAACTATAGCATTGTCATATGTATTAATACACAGTGATACACAGGTATATTTGGCAGTCTATGGGTTTAATTCCGCATATGAATCCACCTTTCTTTCTTTTTTTTTATTATCATACATAGCACTTTATTCACTATTCATTTCCTGTTTTTAGAATGTCATTATTATTATTATTATTTGATGTGTGCTCATAGAACATATGCAATGTCTGGCCTATAACATTGCATCAACACTGCATTTGTTTGCACGCAACTACGGTACACACGTATAGAGTTGAGTGGACACCTGGATGTTCGGGTTCGGCCGAACTTCGCAAAAAAGTTCGAGTTCGGGACCCGAACTTGACCTGAACTTGACCCCAAACCCATTGAAATCAATGGGGACCCGAACTTTTGAGCACTAAAATGACTGTAAAAATGTCATGGAAAGGGCTAGAGGGCTGCAAATGGCATCAAAATGTGGTTAAGAGCATGGCAATGTGGATAGGGAAATGACTTTAAATAACATAAAATATGTAAAAATAAAAAAGAATAATCTTGATCTAGGAGGACAAGGTCCATATGGAGTAGGAGGTTGAGGAGGCGGTGGACCTGGCGGTGTATGTGGAAGTGGCGGTGGAGGAGGAGGGGGTAGCCTACACTGCTTTTTGGTTTAAAATTTATTTTTATTTTTTTAAATTAGGGTACACCCCAAAACATTGGGAAATATAACCGGTGATAACCCCCTCCAGTCGTGCTAAACACACGTTCAGACAATACACTGGCTGCAGGGCAGGCCAGCACCTCCAAGGCATAAAGGGCAAGCTCAGGCCATGTGCCCAATTTGGAGACCCAGAAGGTGCAGGGGCTGACCCCTGTCAGTCAGTTCGTGTAGGCGTGTTCACACTTACTGCCCCACCATGTCGCACGTCCCTGTGATGTCCACGATCCAATTTGATATCTGCTCTATTAACTTTCGATGTTCTTTTATGCGCCTACCATGGTGATCACGGGTGGCGAGGAATCAAGGTTCCAGGCCGGAGAGGGAGCCTGAGAAAAGGATACCACATGCAAGGGAGGTCATTGGATGAAATGTAATCGAGCGAAAATGTGGGACAAAGTATTGAAGCATAAGCTTCCAAGTTAAGGAGGGGGCGCGCGGCAATTACCCACTCCCGACTCAGGGAGGTAGTGACAATAAATAACAATATAGAACTCTTAAGATGCCCTGTTATTGGAATGATTAATAAAAAATTATAGGGAATGTCACTGGAGTATTTTTGATTTGTAAACGTTAGCCAGGAGAGGCCCTGTGTCACGCCTTGCCCTGTGAATGTGCGGAGATCTGCCAGGCTGGCTGCACATGTTTGACTCGTCTCTTTGTTTTGGTTTGAGTTGAGCTGGATCCAACTTCCCTCAGGTGTACTGGGTTGATTGTTAGGAAGGCTATTTATTCCTCCTTCTCCCAGTGGCCTGTGCGGGTTATAGTTCATTCCTGTGGGCTTTGGATGTGTTGTGGATTGTCTGCTCCAGCTCAGCTCAAGATAAGTCCTCTCTGTTTCTTCCCTTGTTGTCTTTTGTCTAGGCCTCTGGGGAGACGCTTGGTTCCTCCTGCTTGAGGAAGCAGGTTGCCCCTTTCCCTTCTGCTCAGGGTTGTCCCAGGGTATATAGACGTAGGCACGAGGGCATGTGCATATCCACCATAAGGGTATGCACATGTGCACAGCAGTATAGGGAAAGCTTCAGGGATCGCTAGGAAGTGACCCTTTCTCCCTAGCTTTTGGGCCTAGTCTAATCTTCTGTTTGTTTTCCCTGTGTTTGGTTATTTCCTTGCTGATATACCTTCCCTGACATTATAACCCGCCATAAAACTGTGATATTCCTGCTGTTTGCGAAATGGAGGCTATGGATACATTGGCAGATCGTATGCAGGGATTATCTCTGGAGGTTGCTGACCTCCGCAGTTCTGTTGCACGGTGTCAGAATGCTCTGGCGTCTGGTGCCATTGGAGGAAATCAGGTCTGCTTAGAGCCTAAAGTCACTCTCCCTGATAGGTTCTCAGGGGGTGGTGATGACTTTATTCGGTTCAGGGAGTCCTGCAGGTTGTATTTTCATCTGCGGCCAATGTCATCTGGTGATGAGAATCAAAGAGGGGGGATCATTATATCTCTGCTCAAAGGGGACGCGCAGTCCTGGGCTTTTTCTCTGCCGACTGGTTCACCATCCCTCCGGTCGGTGGATGAATTTTTTAGAGCCTTGGGCTTGATTTATGATGACCCAGACCGCGTCTCTATGGCTGAATTGAAGCTGCGCAGTTTGTTACAGGGAGAATGTACTTCAGAGTCTTATTGTGCAGAATTTAGAAGATGGGCAACTGACTGGGGGTGGAATAATCCTGCACTCCGGAGTCAGTTTTGTCAGGGGCTATCTGAGAGGTTGAAAGATGCCCTTGCTTTTCATGAGTATCCCAATTCATTGGAGACGGCCATGTTTTTGGCAGTGCGGCTTGATAGACGTCTTAGAGAAAGGTATAAGATTCCTCTCGAGTGGGGGGTACCATCTGTAAGTAGATCCGTCCCACCTAGTCCCCGGGGTGATATGACTTTTGAATCTGGGGCAGGAGAGGAACCTATGCAGTTGGGCCAGGTTTTCTTGCGCTCAGGTGATAGGAACTTTAGAAAGCTGAATAAGCTATGTGCACAGCAGTATAGGGAAACTTTAGGGATCGCTAGGAGGTGACCCTTTCTCCCTAGCTTTTGGGCCTAGTCTATTGTTCTGTTTGTTTTCCCTGTGTTTGGTTATTTCCCTGCTGATATACCTTCCGGGACACCCTGCTGCCGCTTTGTTGACTCTAGTTAACTTCTGCCTGATCGCACATCCCTGTGACGTCCACCATCTATTTGGATATCTTCTCTATCAACTTTCCATGTTCTTTTCTGAGCCTACCATGTTGATCACGGCTATCGGCGAATCAGGGTTCCACGCCGGAGAGGGAGCGTGAGAAAGAGAGACCACATTCAAGGGAGGATTAATTGTTTCAAATTAAAAATGATAGAGCGGAAATATGGGACAAAGTATTAAAGCGTAAATGTGGGAAAACTTTTTAAAGTTTAAGCATTGAATGAAAGGAGGTGGTGTGCATCAATTAAAGAAGAATTTCTGAAATTTTATTCCCTGTCACCTATGCAGAACAGGGATTTATTCACGTCCAAAATTGTAAAATGTCAACCCAAGAATGTAACAGAAAAATTACAGAAATTTAATAACCCGTCTACTTGGTAAAGCAGGGGTCTATGACAAAAACATTTTTTTATAACCCGAAAATGTAAAAGAAAAATTATTGAAATTTATTAAGCTGTAAACTAGGTAGAGGCGGGGTATATTACACCCAAAAATTTGTGAATTTTAACTGAAAATGTAGCAGACAATTTCTTTTATTTTTTACCTGTCTACTAGGTATAGCAGTGGTACATCACACCCAAAAATTGTTGAATTTCAACTGAAAATGTAACTGACAATTTTTTTATTTTTTTTTACCTGTCTACTAGGTAAAGCAGTGGTACATCACACCCAAAAATAGGTGAATTTCACCCGAAAATGTAACTGACAATTTCTTTTTTTTTACCTGTCTACTAGGTATAGCAGTGGTTCATCACACCCAAAAATTGGTGAATATCACCCGAAATTGTAACTTACAAAGTAGTGAAATGACATAAAATAAAATAAAATACGTACAAATAAATAATAAAATTGATTTAAGAGGTGGAGTTCCATATAAAGTAGGAGTTTGAGGAGGCGGTGGACATAGCGGTGTAGGTGGAAGCGGCGGTGGAGGAGGACGAGGTAGCCAACACTGTTTTTTGGTTTAAATTTATTTATATATTTTTTTTTAATTAGGGTACACTCCAAAAGAGTGTAAAATATCCAAAATACAAAAATGAGCAATTGCGCTGCAGTATAACAATAGCTTGTTAAGGCCGGTATAAATGTCTATTTTGGACAAGGTACGGACAAGTCCTGTGGGATCCATGCCTGGTTCATTTTAATGAACGTGAGCTTGTCCACATTGGCTGTTACAGATGGCTGTGCTTGTCTGTGATGACGCCCCGTGCCATGCTAAACACACGTTCAGATAATACCCTGGCTGCAGGGCAGGCCAGCATCTCCAAGGCGTAAAGCGCAAGCTCAGGCCATGTGCCCAATTTGGAGACCCAGAAGTTGAAGGGGGCAGACCCGTCATTCAGTACGTGTAGGCGTGTGCACACATACTGCTCGACCATGTTGGTGAAATGCTGCCTCCTGCTAAGACGTTCCATATCAGCTGGTGGTGCTGGTTGTTGTGGCGTGCTGACAAAGCTTTTCCACATTTCGGCCATGCTAACCCTGCCTTCTGAGGTGCTGGTGGTGCCCCAGCTGCATTGGCGACCTCTTTCTCTGCCTTCGCCTTGTGCTTCCACTGTGCCCCCGCTGTCAGGTGGTAATGCCACCAGCAGCGCGTCTACCAGCGTGAGCTTTGAAGGATTCTATTACAGTCCAAAGCCTATTTTTATATAAGCTTATATTCCATCATGATCTATACATTAATACATCACGCAACACAGGAACGCGTAGCGGTCAAAGTTCTTGAAAAGCTGCTACTAAGATGTTTTGCTCACATGACACATATAGCCTTGGACTCTGGTAGAAGATAAGATAACTAAATTGTGTAGCTGGGTAAAAACATGTGTTACTGGTTAACATAAACATTATGTCATTTAGGACTATATATGTCTCACGAGATCAATAAAAAACTCAGAGTGATTTTGAACTGCACAGAAGTGTGTCTTGCATCATTATCACTCTCCTGGCCAGAAAGAATCAAATCAAGCTGAATACCGAAGTTTTGTACCTGGGGTACAATATACAGGAAAAGATAAGAATATTCCTTACAATTTGGGGGCTTTCGTCCGGAATTGAGAAGGTCATCCTCGTGTTTGGTAAGAAGAAACACTGATTTTTGTCCTTTAGGCCATTCCGGGGGCACTGACCACATCTCGATTCAAGTAAGTACATAAGGGACCCTTAGATAGACTTCGAAGTACTGTGTCAGGGATACAGTAAGCATAACTCAGGGAGTTTTTGCCTTAGGACTCAGGGAGTCCAGTAACAAGAAAAGTGCACTTCAGAGGGCTCAGGGAGTCCCGTAAAAGATCTGTTCAGGGAACAGAAGGTTTAACAGCTTGATTCTTAATAAGATAATTGTAGAAGTTTTGCATGATAAGTTGTTTGATAATTGTAGAAGTTTTGCATGATAAGTTGTTTTGTCTAACACAGTTATATAAGGGGAGGTGACAAGCTGGGTCGTAAGTGTACAGCTGTCGTCCCAAGACTAACATTCTGTGTTTTGAATTATTTTTGTAAGAAAATAAGTTTTAATAATGGGTAGTAAAAAGTCTAAGACAGAATAAATATGTTGCCTGAGTCAGTCCTACAAAGTATTACCTTGTTAACTCATGGATAGATAATTTGGCAGAGTGGACAGAGGCAATGGAAGCGATAGACCCCTTTCCCAGGGAAGGAGACAATAGCATATATCACATGGACATGGTCAAGGGTCTATGCTTAGGCGACACTGCCGCCTGACCGTATTTTGAACCTGACCCTTCATGGGATATGGATTATATGCAGAAAGGAGATAGAAGAACACATGATAGAGGTATGTAAACAAAAGTCTTCACTCCCAGTAGCCGTAGCATGTAAGCAAAAACCCTCAGAAAGCGTTACTGATTTCTGGAGGAGATTTATGGATTGCTGGAAATTGGAGGCAGGGCTACCGGTTCTCCAGAATGACAGTCTAATTATTTCCACATTTATTAACAATCTATCTGATAGGCTAATGCTTACCGTAAAACAGAACGTCTCCACGTGGACTTCAGACAGCATAGATCAATTTAAAACATTCCTGAGATAAGGGAAGCGGGCAGGGAATCATTCAGAGTAAGTGATGTGTAATATATTATACAAGATGAAGAATTGTTCAATCATTTTCTTTCCCAAGCAGTGTAATGTGGGAATCCAGCTTTTAACAAAATGACTGTATGATTATAACATGTATATTGTCTTCTTATAAGAGTTGATTAATCACAGAGTGAAAACCAGAAGACATTGGAAAACGCAGCAACAAACAGTGACATACTCCATTAGCAATTCTGGGTGTGTTGTGGATGTCTGTTTCCAGGAAAGCTGTGTTTGTCTGTACTACAAGTTTTGGAATGTAACAAAGAAACTTTGTGACTGGATTGAAAGAGACATGATTCAGTGGAATGTGAATAGCTGTGGCTCTGAGTTGTAGTGGAGTTGAAAATGGAAGAGTTTTTAGCAGAGCTGTGTGTGCAATTCAGTTTTTTATGTATGAGGGCGAGGTTATGAGCTGTTTGTGAAATGAGTACATGAAAAATATGTGTGGAATACGGTATTTGTTTTCATATAATATGCGCATTGAGAATTTTATTTTTATTTATTTTTTGGAAGTTTTTGGTTTTTATTGGTGCCAACAGCATTGATCAAGCTGTAAATTTTTTTATTGAAGTCAATGAAAAGTTTTTATGGGCCCTTTGTGTGTTCATGTCTGTATTGTCAGATCTGTTTGTTTAAATGTTTGAAGTTATGTGTTACATGTTAAGTGTTGTGCTAAACACCAGAGCTCTGTTCTTATGGATAGCTGGTACACTAATGACAGACAAAAAGGAGGACCACAGCGTCTGACTAAAAGGGGTGGACTTAGATGACAGAGTGGGAGGAAGGAAGTGTGAGCCTTCTATGTGAATTAATGGGGTTTTGACAAAACCTTTCAAAACTGACTCACTACCACTCGAGACCATGGACAGGGAATACATCACAGATCATGTATTTAGCATTATACCAGATTCCCCAGTCAGCCTGTTAGGGAGAGATTTGTTCATTAAGCTTGACTTGCAGGTATCAGCAAAGAATCAGGACATAAGAGTACACTCAGATCTCATTCCAATCTCTACACCAGTGCCACTGATTCTTGCAAACATACAGGACCACTCAGAACTTAATAACATTAACCCTGCATTATGGTCTTCAAATGACACAGGATTCACTTTACACAGCTATTGTGAAACCAGGTGTCATCTCAGTGTTCCAGAAACAATACCCGCTGTCAAAAGAGAAACTTGATGGACTTAGACCAATGATAGAAGAATTCCTACAAAAGGGAATCCTGGAAGAGGTGATTTCACCCTACAGCACGCCCGTGAATCCAGTGACAAAGGCAGATGGTACTACCCGCTTTGTACAGGATTTAAGGGCCATCAACAACATCATTGTGCCTATAGCCCCTGTTGTACCTGATGTCACTCAATTATTATCTGCCATTCCTGCAGACGCTGTTTGGTTCAGTGTGATAGATCTGAAAAATGCATTCTTTTCTATCCCAGTTGATAAGATAACCAGACTACTTTTTGCTTTTTCCTTTGACGGACGTCAACTGACCTGGTGCAGACCCCAGGGATATGCTGATTCACCTGTAGTGTACAGCATAGTCCTCCAAGCCACGTTTAAACCATGGTACCCCCCCAAGGTTCTGTGCTGCTGCAATATGTCGATGATCTGTTACTGTGTAGCATGTCAGCGGAGGCCAGCATTCAGGATGGTTTATCACTGTTATAATGATTGTCAGGATGTGGTCACAAAGTGACACTTAAGAAAATGCAATGGTGTAAAATGCAGGTTGAATACTTGGGCTTTGTCCTCACAAAAGGTGAAAGGAGAATCAGCATAGAAAGAGTCCAGTCTATTGCGGGCCTGGTCACCCCGCACACCAAGAAAGAAATGATATCTTTCCTTGGTATGATAAACTACTGTAGACAATGGATTCCTGATTGCTCCTATTATGACAATGTTTTGAGGCAAGCCACTCTGGAAGAAAATCCAGATTTGATTAAATGGTCTTCTAAAATGTTCAATGCATTTGATTATCTGAAATGTTTACTCATGTCGAGTCCAGGGCTGTGCCTCCCTGACTATAATATGCCCTTCCACATGTTTGCACGACAAAATTGTAAAACCATGGCGGGTGTACTGACACAAGAAAACAGAGGCAAGTTGCGTCCTTGTGTATTTTTCTCAAAGGTAATGCCCACCCCTGTTCAAGGGATGCCGGCATGTCTGTGTTCTCTTGCAGCCTGTGCTATGATGGTAGAGTTGGCAACTCCTTTCACAATGTGACATTACACCATTTTGCACACCACTCATGATGTTGTAGGCCTACTTAAGGGCATCCACACTCAACACAGCAGGCAGCTGAGCTCATGGCACTCACTAGAGCATGTATTCTACATGCTGATAGACCTGTCACCATTTATACTGAGAGTAGGTACACACATGGGGTAGTGTGGGAACATGGTATGATTTGGCAGAGGGGAGGATTCACGGCAGCAGATGGTAAGGATCATGTCTCACAGGGCAATGCGCTGGCAGATAAGGTGGCGAAATGAGTGGCCAAATGCAACCCCACAGGTTTGTGTAACCATTGGGAGATGCCATGTCTGGCACCTCAAACCCCTGAGATGTTGCAAATACTTACTGATCTTCAGTGGTATGCCACTGAACAGGAACAGCAAGACTGGTGTTATCCAGTATTGCAGAAAAATCCTAAGATAGAATTAGAATTAGTCTGCAAAGAGGGGAAGTTATGCATTCCCCCAACACAGTGCTTCCATCTTAATAGCACATTTTCACGGAGTAGGACATGACAGCATTGAGATACTCATGGGGAGGCCTTTCCCCACCCCTTGGGCCCAATGATAGTGCAGGGAGGAGACCTTGATTTAATAAGGGAAGACTATGTCACCAAATTGATACAGGTACTTAACAAAACTGAGAACAAAGTTGCTTGTAAGTCTCCCTCTCTTCCACAGGAACCCACCCACCCATACAGGGTGGGGGATGAGGTGGTGGTCGAAACACTGAAGAAAGGAAGAGTTCAAGTGATTTCGTATATGGCCCTCCTACTACCGTCGTTGCAGTAACCAGAACAGCTGTGCTGACTGAACAATCTCCAATTTGGATTCACGCCACCCGAGTGAAGCTTGTGAGAGAAAGAGAGGAGGCAGGAACGGAGGCAGACAGCCTTGGCCTTGAAGAAGGACAGGAGGTACTAACGGGGGCAGACAGCCCTGACCTCCAACAAGGCCCAGAGGTACTAACGGAGGCAGACAGCCTTGACCTCGAAGAAGATACAGAAGGGGTACTAACGAAGGCAGACAGCCTTGACCTCCAACGAGATGACGCAGTCGGGAAATTCCTCGAGATGGCTGAAATGTAGTGCCTTGATAATTGCAGTCCCCACCCCAGTAGATGTATGGACAGGGCTCCTATGTTCCCAATCGAATGACACAGATTTGCAGGATCATGATGTTAAATATGGATATGTAAATCCTTATCATGCTCGTTATAACTGTCCTACATATGAGACTCTGCAAAGTAATATGATAGAAATCTAGAAAGTTGTAAAAAGATAGTATCAGGAAAAAATATGCAATGTAATATTACAAAAACAGTACCATCCCTAGACAAACATGTACCTCTACCAACAGGATGAGTATTGGCCTGTGGAAATGCTAGTCACACATATATACCGGCCAATATTACAGAGTGACCCTGTACAATAGCTAGGTTGACATTTGCAATGATACCACTAGTCCCAGCAATGCAGACACGACACACGAGAGACACTTCCCTACAGCTACCAGAAAATTGTGATTATAATGTGAATCTTCTCTCTAGAGCAGAATACATGAGTTAAGGGGTATCTTTGATAGGGGTACCAGGGTTGGCCATATATAACCACAGGACAATTTCAAAACTTGCCTATTGTATGGTAAAACAGATAAATGTCACTAGTGCAGTTCTGCAAGATATGCTGCTGGATATACAATCATATAAAAAAGCTATCTTGCAGAATAGGGCAACTATTGACTATTTATTGCTTCAACATGGTATAGGATGCTCAGCGTTCCAGGGATGATAAAACATATAAAACAAGATGTTGACCAAGGTTGGTGGGACTGGCTTTTTGGCTGGATACCTGACTTTGGTCAAATAAGGTATGTTTTAGGAGTTGCACTTGCCGTGGTCGCTGCAATAGTGTGTCTCTGTTGTTGTCTACAGTGTGTGCCCTGCCTTCTTACCATATGTAAAAATGTGGCCGAAAGAGGGGTACACCCAACATTCCTCTATCCTTCTTCAGAGGTCCGTATGTGTTTTGCGGATCCACGGATCGGATCCGAAGAGGCAAACACAACCCCAACAAAGCCTGAGGATTATACTCCTGAAGGGTATATGAAATACCTAAAAACTTATAAGCAAACTAAGGAAAAACTAGAAAGGAACAAAATGAAAAAAACACATTATATGGATATATGTAAATGGGTTTTAAGAGGGGGTTGAAGGATTCTATTACAGTCCAAAGCCTATTTTTATATAAGCTTATATTCCATCATGATCTATACATCAATACATCACACAACACAGGAACAAGTAGCGGTCAAAGTTCTTGAAAAGCTGCTACTAAGAGGTTTTGCTCACATGTCACATATAGCCTTGGACTCTGGTAGAAGATAAGATAACTAAATTGTGTAGCTGGCTAAAAACATGTGTTACTGGTTAACTTAAACATTATGTCATTTAGGACTATATATGTCTCACGAGATCAATAAAAAACTCAGAGTGATTTTGAACTGCACAGAAGTGTGTCTTGCATCATTATCACTCTCTCTGGCCAGAAAGAATCAAATCAAGCTGAATACCGAAGTTTTGTAACTGGGGTACAATACACAGGGAAAGATAAGAATATTCCTTACAAGCTTGTACTCGCGCATCTTACCAGTGACGGAATTAAGGACGGTACGTTGTCCTTGTAACGGGGATCCAGCAGCGTGGACACCCAATAATCAGCACAAGTTAGAATGTGGGCAACTCGGTGGTCGTTGCGGAGACACTGCAGCATGTAATCCTTCATGTGTGCTAGACTGCCCAGAGGCAACGAAAAACTGTCCTCTGTGGGAGGTGTATAGTATGTGTCCTCTGTATCCCCCCAGCCACGCACCAGTGATGGCCATGAGCTGGTCTGGGTGCCACCCTGCTGTGAACATGGTTCCTCCTCCTCCATCTCCTCGTCCTCCACCTCGTCATCCTCCAGAACTGTGCCCTGGCTGAACAATAGTGCACCTGGCGTTTGTGGGTGCAGGAACCCACCCTCGGAGCCACTTGTGAATGACTGTCCGGAAACCCTATGAA
Source organism: Bufo bufo (assembly GCF_905171765.1). Lineage (NCBI taxonomy): Eukaryota > Metazoa > Chordata > Amphibia > Anura > Bufonidae > Bufo > Bufo bufo. The sequence continues at coordinate 32,904,572 of NC_053389.1, read as the reverse complement.
ATGATCCCTCTTTCTCCTCCTCCTGTGCCACATCCTCTTCCAACATCGCCAGCAGTGTTTTTTCAAGGAGGCATAGAAGTGGGATAGTTACGCTGAGAACGACGTTATCAGCACTGGCCATGTTGGTGGAGTACTCGAAACAGAGCAACAAGGAACACAGGTCTCGCATGGAGGCCCAGTCGTTGGTGGTGAAGTGGTGCTCCACTATCGCCTGCTGCTGCTCACACAGTCTGGTTAGCATGTGCAAGATGGAGTTCCACCTTGTGGGCACGTTGCATATGAGGCGGTGAGCGAGAAGGCCGAAGTTACGCTGCAGTGCTGACAGGTGAGCAGAAGCAGGGTGAGAACGCCAGAGGTAAATGAAGAGGCTTAGATTGCAGCAGAAGAGGAAACAGGAGGAGCCAGAGACCTTTCTTGGTTTTTGAGGTGTCTACTCCACTGCAGCTCGTGCTTAGCACTTAAATGCCTGGTCATGCAGGTTGTGCTCAGGTTGAGCACGTTTATGCCTTGCTTCAGGCTCTGATTACACAGCGTGCAAACCCCTCGTGTCTTGTCAGCACATTGTCTGAAGAACTGCCATGCCAGGGATCTCCTTGGAGCTGGCTTTGGTGTGCTCGGTCCCTTGCTGCGGTGGGCAGTAGCAGGCGTACTTTCTAGAGGACGGCCGCTCCGCTTTTGCACCCTGCTCCCTCTTCTGCTGTGCTGGTGGCTCTGTGCGACCACCGTCTCTTCCTCCGAACTACATAGGTCACTCGCATGACCTTGTTTCCATGTGGGGTCGAGGACCTCATCGTCCTCCACATCATCTTCCACCCAGTCTTTACCCCTGCCCTCCTTGTCGGTCTGCACACTTTCGAAAGCCCCAGCAGTTGGCACCTGTGTTTCGTCATCATCCGAGACGTGCTGCGATGGTCCTCCCATGTACTCATCTTGGAAAATAAGTTGTTGGGCATCGGGGCACTCAATCTCTTCCACTACTGGGGCATGGCTAGGTGGATGGCCCTGGGATACCCTGCTAAAGGAGTCATCAAAAAGCAGAAGAGACTGCTGCATGACTTGTGGCTCAGATGCTTGGCTGATTTGCAAGGGGGTGAGGTGAAAGAGTGATGGACATCGGCTGCAGGTGCCAACTCTGATCTTTCAGCAGGAGACTGGGTGGGAGACAATGTGAAGGAGCTGGAGGCACTGTCAGCAACCCAATCTACTATCGCCTGTACTTGTTCAGGCCTCACCATTCGTAGAGCTGCATTAGGCACGGCCAAATACCGCTGCAGGTTCTGTCGCCTACTCGCACTTAAGGAAGAGTTTTCACTTGTGCGTGTAGCTGGCACAGATCGACCACGTCCTCTCCCTGCAACAGGAGCTCCACCAGCAGCACCACGACCTGGGCCACGTCCCTCTCTTCATATTTCTCAAATTTAGGATCTTGCCCTAAATGGGTGTTTAATAGCAGAATAGAACCACAGTATGTAAAGGTTGTATCTCACATGCCCTGATCCAGACTAGGCCGCAATAAAAGATTTGTGCCCAAAATGGGTGTTTGTTTAATGACTGAATAGAACCACAGTATGTAAAGGTTGTATCTCACACGCCCTGATCCAGACTAGGCCGCAATTAAAGATTTGTGCCCAAAATGGGTGTTTGTTTAATGACTGAATAGAACCACAGTATGTAAAGGGTGTATCTCACACGCCCTGATCCAGACTAGGCCACGATTAAAGATTTGTGCACAAAATGGGTGTTTAATGACTGAATAGTATGTAGAGGGTATATCTCACAATGATATAAGCAGCAAAGGCTGCAAAATAAACTTTTTTGCTGAAACTGGGTGTTTGTTTAATAACTGAATATGACAGTATATAACCCTTGAATTTCACACGTGCTGATGCTGCAAGGGCTGTAAAATTGGGTATTTTGGCAAAAAAGGGTGTTTTTAAAAACCCAGAAAATGATGGCTGTATTTCTAGGTTAAATTGCACACTGATTAATCCAGATGTATATTGCCAAAAAAGTGTGTTTTTTTTTAGTAACAGAATATGGAAGCTGTATATATTAAACTTGAATTTCACACATGCAGATGCATCAAGGGCTGTAAAATAGTGGATTTTGCCAAAAAAGGGTGTTTTTAAAAACCCAGAAAATTATGGCTGTATTTCTAGGTTAAATTGCACACTGACTAATCCAGATGTATATTGCCAAAAAAGTGTGTTTTTTTTAGTAACAGAATATGGAAGCTGTATATATTAAACTTGAATTTCAAACATGCAGATCTGTTAAATAGTGTTATTATAGCTGTATTTCTAGCTTAAATTGCACACTGACTAATCCTGCAAATGCAGCAGATGTTGTATATTGCCAAAAAAGGGTGATTTTTTAAAACCAGATTATTATTGCAGTTTTTCAAGCTTGGATTTCAATGTCACAAAAGCTCAGATGCAGTGCTGGTGCACTGAGCTTGCATAAAATGTCCGCCGCCACCCACCTAACTAATAGATGGATAAAAAATATTTTTTTCTGTTACTGGGCTCATTAGCAGGGTAAAAAGATTGTGCACTGCACCCACACAACTAAATGTATGTAGATCGCTGAGTTATATTCCAGTTCTGAACAAAGATTCTCTCCTATTCTCTCCCTGAAATCACCAGCAGCATCCTCTTCCTACACTAAGCACAGCAGAGAGACGTGCAGCGCTACGTGACCCAAGCTTATATAGAGGCTGGGTCACATGCTGCACTGGCCAATCACAGCCATGCCATTAGTAGGCATGGCTGTGATGGCTTCTAAGGGCACAGAGTTAAACGCTTGTTGATTGGCTGCTCTGCAGCCTTTCAAAAAGTGCCAAGAAAGCGCCGAACACCGAACCCAAACTTTTACTGAAATGTTCGTGTTCGGGTCCGGGGTCCAAAAATCCTAAAGTTCGGTACAAACCCGAACTTTACAGTTTGGGTTGGCTCAACCCTACGCACGTATCAAATACTTATTGTTAATATAATTACTAGAGATGAGCGAAGTATTGGGAAATTCGATTCGTCTGCTTCGCCGAATTTTACAAAAAAGTTGCTTTGTGGTGAATTACTTTTCAACAAAGCACAGTTTTTTGTAAGTAGCAATGACAGGGAGCTGCGATAGCGACGCTCCCAATCATTGTACCTCTTAGATGCTGCGTTCCATGACGGTGGCATCTGAGAGTAAAAACTGTGTGAAAAACTAAAAATCATACTTACCTCCTCTATTTGCTTGCGACAGCGTGGAGATGTATGACATCCACACTGCCCCCATAACAGTGACATCCACAGTTTCCCCATAACAGTGACATCCACAGTGCCCCCATAACAATGACATCCACAGTGCCCCCATAACAGACATTTACAGTTCCCCCATAACAGTGACATCCACAGTGCCCCCATAACAGTGACATCCACAGTGACCCCATAACAGTGACCTCCACAGTGCCCCCATAACAGTGACCTCCACAGTGCCCCATAAGAGTGACATTCACAGTGCCCCATAACAGTGACCTCCACAGTGCCCCCATAACAGTGACCTACACAGTGTTCCCATAACAGTGACATTCACAGCGCCCCCATAACAGTGACATCCACAGTGCCCCCCTAACAGTGACATCCACAGTGCCCCCCTAACAGTGACATCCACAGTGCCCCCTTAACAGTGACATCCACAGTGCCCCCCTAACAGTGACAGCCACAGTGCCCCCCTAACAGTGACATTTACAGTGCCCCCATAACAGTGACCTCCACAGTGCCCCTATAACAGTGACCTCCACAGTGCTCCCATAACAGTGACATCCACAGTGCCCCCATAACAGTGACATCCACAGTTCCGCCATAACAGTGACATCCACAGTACCCCATAACAGTGACATCCACAGTGACCCATAACAGTGACATCCACAGTGCCCCCATAACAGTGACATCCACAGTACCCCCATAACAGTGACATCCACAGTGCCCCATAACAGTGACATCCACAGTGCCCCCATAACAGTGACATCCACAGTGCCCCCATAACAGTGACATCCACAGTGCCCCCATAACAGTGACATCCACATTCTCCATATAGCACTAGGAAAATGGCTAAGTTGATATGGAAACCTGTATCATTCAGAATCAAGAATAATTCATTGAAAATTCTTGTTCAATTGGTAAAAAAGTTTATATAACTTTACTATGTATATTGCAGGTACATGACAATTAAAGCCATAATATCTAGCAACTATAAAAACAAAGGATTATGTATACTTCTGTGTGCTTGATTAAGGGGAGTGGCCTGGGCAACCAGGTGCTATAAATTGAACCACTAGACTCTCTAGAGCAGGCATCCTCAAACTGCGGCCCTCCAGCGGTTGCAAAACTACAACTCCCAGCATGCCTGAACAGCTTACAGGTATCAGACTACGGCAGGGCATTGTGGGAGTTGTAGTTTTACAACAGCTGGAGGGCCGCAGTTTGAGGATGCCTGCTCTAGAGCCTGCTCTACTAATTGGGCTTCTTATTAAGTGGAATAAAAAAAAAAAGGAGTTTAAGAAAAGGAGTTGGAAACTAAGGTTGGATATCATTTCCTTGTGTGTTGTTGGCTTAATTCTAGGTAGTCCTTCAACTACAGCCGACAGGGTCTAATTCTAAATCATATTTACTGTTTTACTTTTTTACTGGTGTAATCCCCATTTAGTATGTGTTGCACAATTGACAGCGCAGTCCAGTGCACATCTTGCATGATGTATGCAGTCCTGGAACAGCCGTTCAAGGGTGTATATCTTTGTTCAAGATGTGAGCAAATTACCCGTTTGGAATCACAAATCGAGTCTCTAAACGGGCAAGTTGCAACACTGAGAGGCATTGACAATTTGCCAAAGAGTTTGCTTCTCACCGAGCAAGCACTCTGGGGTAGATGAGGGGGAGGGTGACAGAGAGGAGGCTGAGGAAAGTGAGGTATCTAGCTGGGTAACAGTTAGAAAGCGGGGTAGAGGGAAGAGTGCCAGGGAGGCTAGCCCTGATATGACACACCCCAACAAGTTTGCACGTTTGGCAGATGAGGGGGATGTCAGTCCAGGGACAGCACTGCTGCAGCCGGACACTTCCTCTGCCAGTCAGGGGAATGTCAGCTCCAGTAAGCAGGGAACCAGGAGAGCAGGGCAGGCCAGACAGGTGCTGGTAGTGGGAGACTCCATTATTAGGGGAACAGATAGGGAAATCTGTCACAAAGACCGTGATCGCCGAACAGTGTGCTGTCTTCCTGGCGCTAGAGTTCGACACATCGCGGATCAGGTTGACAGATTACTGGGAGGGGCTGGAGAAGACCCAGCGGTCATGGTCCATATCGGAACCAATGACAAAGTTAGAGGTAGGTGGAGAGTCCTTAAAAATGATTTCAGGGATTTAGGTCAAAAGCTTAGGGCAAGGACCTCAAAGGTAGTATTTTCCGAAATACTGCCTGTACCACGAGCCACACAAGAAAGGCAGCAAGAGATTAAGGAGATTAACAAGTGGCTCAAGAACTGGTGTAGGAAGGAGGGGTTTGGGTTCCTGGAGAACTGGGCCGACTTCGCTATCGGCTACAGGCTCTATCGTAGGGACGGGCTGCACCTCAATGGGAAAGGGGCAGCTGTGTTGGGGGGAAAGATGGCTAGAAGGTTGGAGGAGTGTTTAAACTAGGGACTGGGGGGAGGGTAATTACGTTACAGGATGGGAAGATAGTGCAGATAGAGACCGGGGGCAAGGTAGTGGGACTGGGGGAGGAATGGAAGGAGGGACTAGAACAGTTCAGAAGGAAAGATGTAGGGTAAAAAATATACATAAACCTCTCAAATGTATGTATACTAATGCCAGAAGCCTGACTAATAAAACTGGTGAACTGGAATTAGTGATGTGTGAGGAGGACTATGAAATAGTGGGAATAACTGAGACATGGCTGGATGATGTCTATGACAGTGGGAATAACTGAGACATGGCTGGATGATAGCTATGACTCGGCAGTTAATGTACAAGGTTACAGTCTGCTTAGAAAGGATCGTCAAAACCGGAGAGGGGGAGGGGTCTGCCTTTATGTAAAGTCCTGTCTAAAGCCCACACTCCGTGAAGATATAAGTGAGGGACATGAACATGTGGAGTCACTGTGGGTAGAGATACATGGAGCTAAAAACAACAATAAATTACTAATAGGAGTTTACTATAAACCACCTAATATACCAGAGTCCACAGAAAATCTACTACTAAACGAGATAGACAAGGTGGCAAATCATAATGAGATGGTTATTATGGGGGGACTTCAACTACCCAGATATAGACTGGGAAACTGAAACTTGTATATCTCATAAGGGAAACAGGTTCTTGGCAATAACCAAAGACAATTACCTTTCCCAACTGGTTCAGGACCGGACTAGAGGGACGGCCATACTGGACTTAGTATTAACCAATAGGCCTGACAGAACAACAGACGTGCAGGTTGAGGGACACCTGGGAAATAGTGACCATAAAGTAATAACCTTCCAATTATCATTCAAAAGAGCGTTTCTACAGGGAGGAACAAAAATACCAAACTTCAAAAAAGCTAAATTTAGCCAACTAAGAGAGGCCATAGGCCTAACTAACTGGGACAAAGTCCTCAAAAATAAAAATACAGCTACAAAATGGGATATCTTTAAAAACATCCTAAAATCTCATTGTGAGAGGTACATACCGTATGGGAATAAAAGGTTAAGGAACAAAAAGAAACCAATGTGGTTAAATAGAACTGTAAAGAAAACAATAAATGACAAAAAGAAAGCATATAAATCACTAAAACAGGAGGGTAGCACGGAAGCACTGAAAAACTATAAGAAAAAAAATAGAACATGTAAAAAACTAATAAAAGCGGCCAAACTAGAGACCGAGAGATTAATTGCCAAAGAGAATAAAACTAATCCTAAAATGTTCTTCAATTATATAAATGTTAAAAATTATAAATCTGAAGGTGTCGGCCCTTTAAAGAGTAATGAGGGGGGAGTCGCAGAGAGCGACGAGGAGAAAGCAAAGCTGTTAAATATTTTTTTCTCCGATGTATTCACTGAGGAAAATAAACTGTCAGATGACATGCAGAATGTAAAAATAAATTCCCCATTAAAAGTGGGACAGGAAAAAAGGGTTAACAGGTGAAAGAACATTAGGGGGAAAAAGAAATAAAAGAGATATAAAGGAGAGTATAAATTAAAAGAAAAGATAAAGGCTGGGATATAGGGGAGGCAGGGGGGAAAGGGGTAATATCAAATATATAAAAAAAAAAGGGAGGGAAAAGAATTGTGAAAAAAAAAAAAAAATATATATATATATAAAAAATAAATAAAAAATAAAAACCTGGTAGGGGGAGAAGGGAAAGGAAGACCAAAGTAGAAACTTAAGCAGAAGGGGGGGGGGGGGGGGAATTGGGGAGAATGCCCCCAAAGCGACGTTCAGTTGATTCCTCTTCAATTAAGTCTGGGGCCAAGACCCCAGAGAACAAAATCGATAAGTTTCTGAAATCGCCCTTTTTAAATGAAAAGAATCTAGCCAAAACTAAACCTCCTGCCAAACTGAAAAAATTCGCTAAAACTTCCCAAAATGATGAACTTTTTGAGGATGGACTGGAGGGGGCAGACCAAGAGGCAGGCGAGGAATGTCTCTCTGCACAAATGCGAACTGAATACGACCCATCTGTCTTGGACAAAATCCTATGCGCTGTGGAAAATAATGGCACTTTAGTGCAAGGAATGTCCACCCAATTGGGGTCAGTGCAGATCGATATTTCACTAATAAGAGAAGACCTAGTAAAGGGCCGGGACCGAGTCCTCAGTGTGGAAAAAACTGTTGACTTTTTGCAAACTGACATGGGTACGTTAAAATCTAAAACTCTGCTTCTAGCCTCAGAAAATCAAGCACTTCAAAATAAGCTAGAGGACTTAGAAAATAGGTCAAGGCGCAACAATGTCCGCATAATTGGTTTCCCAGAAGGAGTGGAAGGCCGACAGCTGGAGGAACAACTTAAGGATGTGGTTATGCATAGTCTCGGCAGCGATAATTTCTCTTCTATGTTTCAAATAGAAAGAGCTCACCGAATTCCAGGAGGGAAATTGATTCCAGGGAGACCGCCGCGTGCAGTTTTAATCAAATTACTACTATCCGTGGATAGAGATATGATCTTGAAAAGAGCAAGAGAATGTACACCTATTGAATATCAGGGCACTAATCTGCTCTTCTTTCCTGACTTTGCTCGGCAGACCCAGGAAAGAAGGAAAAGCTTTATAGAGATAAAGAAACGCTTTGCGGCTAAGGAGATTAAATATTCCCTACAGTATCCTGCGAAATTAAGAGTAATTCATAATGGGACTTCCCTTTTTTTTGAGACACCACAACAGGCATCAGACTGGATGGATCAAATAGGCATTTGAAATTGTGTACCATTATGATTGAAGGGATGGAAGGGGGGGGGGCAGGCTGGGGGAGAACGGCCGGAGGTTAGAGGTTCGCTGACTAGTTCGGGCGGATCAATGGAAAGGGGGGGGGAGGGGTACCCACCTTGCAGGAATTTTTTTATTTTTATTTTTTATTTTCTTCTCGGTGAGCGATGTCCACTAGAATAGTAGCTTGGAATGTCAGAGGACTTGGGGAAAGAGTTAAAAGGCAAGCGATCATGGATGCATTAAAAAGATATCTTCCAGCAATTATTTGTATAGTAGAAACCCATCTAACTAAAGAAACTTTGTTCCGCCTGACAACGGGATGGCAGTCCCAATCGTATCACTCCACCTTTACTGGCTCCTCTAGGGGTATTTCGGTTCTTATTCATAACTCCATAGATTTCACCCTTATAAAATCCTACATAGATGCTCAGGGTAGATTTATCTTCTTGCATGGTAAGCTGCATGGCGACAGCTATATCCTTGCTTTTTTTTATATACCTCCGCCATTCTCAATGTACCCACTGCTTCAACTAATGCTATTTTTTGAAAAGAGATCAGAATGCTGCTTAATCCTGATGGGGGATTTTAATGCGGTCCTTGACCCTAATAAAGATAGATTTTCACTAGATGCAGAAAGGGGGAGGAATTTCTGTAATTCCCCGTTGTCTCAATTTTGTTCAGAGGTTGGAGTGGTGGATATATGGGAATATCTTGGCGGTGGAAAGAGAGTATATTCCTGTGTCAGCAGGGGGGGTAGAGCAATGTCTAGGATCGATTTAGCACTCACCAATGAGAGCAACTTGAGTAATATCTGCAAGATGCGATACGGAATAAGAACAGTTTCGGACCACTCACCCGTACTGATTGAGGTTTGCAGCGGGGAGAACAAGGATATTAGGGGGCTAGGATTTAAGTTGATTCCATATTGGCTCACTATTATGGACAACCTGCAGTTGACTAAACTATTGATGTCCTCCTTTTGGGAGGTCAATCTTCCCTCTGCCAGCATCAATACAGTATGGGATGCCTCGAAAGCATATTTGAGGGGGTTTTTTATAAGTGAGATTGTCGCAGCAAAGAGAATATTTAGGAAGAAAGAGGAGGAATTGGTCCAGATTGCTGTACTTACAACTGAGAGATATGCTAGCCATCCAACTGAGCATAACAGGGAAGAGATGCAGAAGGCCAGCTGCTCTCTGGAGAAATATGTAACAGAGAAAGCAAACCACAGGGTATTTTTTAAGGGGCTTAATTACTTCATCGAGTCTGGACGCCCGGGTAAACTTTTAGCTAGAATAATTTCACAACAAGACAAGAAAAAACTATCCGTTACTTCGATCCGTAATGTAGAGGGCAAAACCATAACAGATTTAGAGGGAATTGGGAATACTTTTTTACAATACTTTGCCCAGACATATAGATCCTCCCCTGGTCTGTCATCTGAACTGGCGATGCGTTTCCTGGAGAAAATTCCACTTTCTACTTTAAATGAAGTTCAGAGGGAATATCTGGAGGAGGAGATGTCTCTTATGGAGCTGCAGGAGGCCCTTGGGTCTGTCTCGGGGAACTCATCGCCAGGAGTGGATGGCCTTCCATATGAGGTCTATCGCAAGTATAGTGATGTCATCCTCCCTCAGTTGCTAGAGGTTTTCTCCCAGGCAACACAGGGAGGGAGACTACCACACTCTATGATGGAGGCTCTCATTGTTTTAATTCTAAAAAAGGATAAAGACCCGGCAGAATTGAGCTCCTACAGACCAATATCATTATTAAATACCGACGTTAAGTTACTATCAAAAGTTCTGGCTAGGAGGCTTTCGCGGGTTATGCCCACGATTATTCACCCAGATCAAAATGGCTTTATGCCAAATAGGGGTACTCATCACAATCTGCATAGGCTATTTATGAATATTCAGTCCCCAGGGCGTGGTGCCCGCTCCATCCTGTCGTTGGACGCTACTAAAGCCTTCGACAGGGTGGAGTGGATTTTTCTCTGGGAGGTAATGAAAAGAATGGGCTTTGGCCCAAGATTTATGGCGATGGTCCAGTTACTTTACAATTCCCCAGTTGCCAGGATCAGGATCAATGATTCGACGACAGAGAGTTTCACTTTGGGAAGAGGTACCCGTCAAGGCTGTCCCCTTTCCCCCTTTTTATTTAATATTTGTATTGAACCTTTAGCGGCTTTGATAAGACAGGATTCGGAGGTGGTTGGTTTTGGCATAATGGGGCAGCATGACCGCGTATCCCTTTACGCAGATGATATCTTGGTTTTTATTCATCAAACAGATACCACTCTTCCTCGTATAATGGACTTGGTTGGCCATTTTTCCGAGTTATCTGGACTTGAGATCAACTGGGATAAGACCGTCCTTCTTCCTATAGATGAGTTGCGAGGCGAATTTAATAATCAGGTAACGACCTCTGATTCAATAAAGTACCTGGGGATAACAGTTTCTGCTAAACCTCAAGAATATTTACAACTTAACTTAATTCCTTTGTTAGTAAAGTTAAGAGCAAAAATTAAGATATGGCAAAAAATTCTTCTAGCAAGAGCGGATAGAATTTCATTAATAAAAATGGTAGTGCTTCCCCAGGTTCTTTATGTCTTGCGCAACTCGCCTATATGGATTACAGATAAGCACTTTAGATTGATAGAGCGGGTGCTCAATGATTTATTATGGGGGAGGAAGTGCGTGAGATTGAAGGCACTCTATTTTTCTATGCCCTACAATCGGGGAGGTCTTAACCTCCCCTATTTTAGGGGCTACTTTGTGGCCTCCCAACTCTGCCTTTTTAATGATTGGGAAAATAGCCCTTTCTGCAGTAAAGTGGTGAAAGATGCAGGTTTTTCCGATTTTTTTACCGTACTGGAATCTGATTATTTATCAAATTCAATTAGCGGGTTCACACTGTTCTGCAGAATGGCTATAAAGACTTGGTCGGCCATAAGGAGCTGGTGTGGAGTTAAGGCATCGCTTATTTGCACCCCATTATGGCATAACCCAAAACTTCTTAATTTAAAAGATTTGAGCTGCCGCCAGTATTGGAGGACCAAAAATGTGCAATACTTACATCAAGTAGTTAGTGGTGGACAAATTTTGCCCCTTATGGAACTAAGGGCAAATTTAGGTGAGGTGGCTTGGTACGCATATTTCCAATTGAGGTCAGCACTTTCTAACACTTTGAATAGTCACCTTTTTATTATAGATACTTCTGTATTTTTACAGGATTTAATTTGTAAGAAAATTGTCACGAGAATTAAACTATCTCACTGTTACAGACACTTAATGGATAATTTTTTTTTGGATGTTTTCTCTCCAGGACAGAGAGCCTGGTCTTCTCTCCTTTCAAAGGCAGGCCCTCCTAACTGGGAGAATATAGGGGAAAGTTTAAAACTGGTTTCACACAATTTTAACCACACTGTTGTACAATTTAATATTTTGCACAAAATTTATATGACACTCATATGGTTATTTAGAAGAGGACTCAGGGCTTCCTCTGACTGCCCCCGTTGTGGCGAGCCCGAGGCAGATGATTTACATCGGTTCTGGGACTGCCCAATGGTGAGTAGTTATTGGAGCCTGGTCCAAAAGAATCTGGCGCGTAAACTTAAAATTGTGGTTCCCTTGTCTCCCAGGATATGGGTCCTGGGAGATTTATCTGAGGTTAATTATCAACCCATAAAAAGCCACTTGTTGATTAAGGTGATGTTCTTAGCTAGGCTCCTGATTTCTAGATCTTGGTTTTGTTCTTCCGCCCCAGACTGTAATAACTGGCTGGGTTTGGTAGAGAAAGTGAAAGGTTACGAGAAGATCCTGTACAAAAAAAGAGGATCCTATTTAAAGTGGAATAGCTTATGGAAAGATTGGGATACGGCTAATTAATTATGATCCTTTTTTCTTTTTCTTTGTCTTTTTTTTTTTTTTTCCTGCAAGGTGGGGGGGGGTGGGTTGGTGGGGCGAGCTGGGGAAAATTCTAGTTGTCCGGCTTTTCTGTATGTATCATATTGATGAAGAATGTGAAGGTATATTGGAGCACGGGAGGGTCTCTAGGACTGGAGGAGGGGGGACTTCCCGGTATTAAATAATGGTGGAAATTTTTTATCCATGTATAATATCGAGCGGTACATGGGTAGGGGACCGTGGCTCGGAATCTGGGGGTGCCCGGGTATCGGGCGCAGATCGGGATACGGCTCTTCCCGTCAGACATGAGGTTCGATTGCGGGCAGGGAGGTGACACACGCGGTGGGCGCGCTACTATGTGCTCATTTAAAGAGACAGAGCAGGTATCTGGCTCTGTTTTTTGCTTATATCCTTTTTAATTGCCGAGTGACACTCGTTTCGAGTTGTCTGCCGCATGAAATATCAATGCGAATAAACGCAAAGTATGGCGAACCATGTAACTGATAGTTGACTTAATCACATGGGGATGAGGCAGTAAAATATACGAGTGGGTTTCTACCACTGTGGTAAAAGACTGCTGGACCCCCCTCTCTGGTTTTTGCTTTATCAAATGCCTGCGATTAAAGATCGCTGCAAGCTTGCCTTTAGGCAGTATGTGAGCATCAAGCGATCGGCCACATGAGTGCCAATCCTTCTGCTCGTACTTACCCGTGTCTGGGGGAGGGCGTGCGCGAGCGGCGCTCGCTGCTGGGCGACTGTCTGGATTTCAGGCCCCTATCCCTGCAGCGAATGGAGAACCTGGGTTAAGTGGGTTGCTTTTTCCATCTGCATTATTAAGCTTTGGATGTCGGGTGAGTCCTGTCACCCTCCCCAGTAGGAGACCTCCCTTTGATTTTCAAATATTGGCATTACTATGGATATCTGCATGAAATTATTGTCAATTATGTTCACAGATTAGAATTGGCGGATTTATGGAATTTATAATATCAAGTATGTAATATGGATTTAAATTTTTGTATTATAACAATAAAATATTTATAAAAAAAAAAAAAAAGTGTCCTGTCTGACCCAGGAAGAAGTACATCAGCGACTTAAAAAGATTAAAGTAGACAAATCGCCAGGACCAGATGGCATACACCCCCGTATCCTAAGGGAATTATGTAATGTCATAGCCAGACCCTTATTTCTGATATTTGCGGAATCTATACTGACAGGGAATGTCCCACAGGATTGGCGCATGGCAAATGTGGTGCCAATATTCAAAAAGGGTCCAAAAACAGAGCCTGGAAACTATAGGCCGGTAAGTTTAACATCTGTTGTGGGTAAACTGTTTGAAGGTTTTCTGAGAGATGCTATCTTAGAGCATCTCAAGGGAAATAAGCAAATAACGCCATATCAGCATGGCTTCTTGAGGGATCGGTCATGCCAAACTCATTTAATCAGTTTCTATGAGGAGGTAAGTTCTAGACTTGACAGCGGCGAATCAATGGTCGTATATCTGGACTTCTCCAAAGCATTTGAGACTGTACCGCATAAAATGTTAGTATATAAAATGAGAATGCTCGGACTGTGAGAAAACGTCTGTATGTGGGTAAGTAACTGGATGAGTGATAGAAAACAGAGGGTGGTTATTAACGGTACATACTCAGATTGGGTCACTGTCACTAGTGGAGTACCTCAGGGGTCAGTATTGGGCCCTATTCTCTTCAATATATTTATTAATGATTTTGTAGAAGGCTTGCATAGTAAAGTATCAATTTTCGCAGATGACACTAAACTGTGTAAAGTAATTTACACTGAAGAGGACAGTATACTACTACAGAGGGATCTGGATAGATTGGAGGCTTGGGCAGATAAATGGCAGATGAGGTTTAACATTGGCCTGTATTTGTGGGAGGGGCTTGGCTGCCTACTTCAACGGCCAGCGCTCCTCCCACATCGTACGACGAGCGTGCGCTCGTACCTGGATTCTACTCAGCAGGCGAGGGTAAGAGGCTGTTAGTTCGGTCGGCGGGGTTGGCCCCTAGGTGAGTGGGGGCCCCACGCTCCGGACAGTCATACCAGGGGATACTCTAGCCGGCGGGGGGCGGGGCCCACGACGGGAGAAGGGCTCCCCTCCTCCCCCGTTCTGAATGCCCGAGCGAATGCGGCGCTCCACGCGGCAGCAGTCACTAGCCGGCGGGGGTTGGGGCCCGTGATGGGAAGGGCTCCTCCCGCCCCCGGTTTTCATGCCAGGGGGCTGCGCTGTTTCCCCACGTGGTGGGAGTGCCCAGCCGGCGGCGGGTCGGCCCCTTAGGCAAAGGGGGGCACCCCCGCACTGGGCGCTCTGCCGGGGAGCAGTGCGGCCCCCCACGCGGCACGTCTCTAAACCTGCTGGGGGCGGGGGCCATGATGTATAAGGCCTCACCCTGCCCCGGCTTAATGCCAGGGGGCTGCGCTGTTTCCCCACGTGGTAGGAGTGCCCAGCCGGCGGTGGGTCGGCCCCTTATGCAAAGGGGGGCACCCCCGCACTGGGCGCTCTGCCAGGGAGCAGTGCGGCCCCCCACGCGGCACGTCTCTAAACCGGCTGGGGGCGGGGGCCATGATGTATAAGGCCTCCCCCTGCCCCGGCTTAATGCCAGGGGGCTGCGTTGTTTCCCCACGTGGTAGGAATGCCCAGCCAGCGGTGGGTCGGCCCCTTAGGCAAAGGGGGGCACCCCCGCACTGGGCGCTCTGCCAGCAACATTCACTGTTGTATGTTCACATATGCACCTTACATCATTGAAGAGGTCCCGCCTGACTGTAATCCCTGCCCTCCCTCTAGAGGCCAGGTGTTGATTACTTAGTAATTAAGCAAATTACTGCGATGATGCGGCTTCCTGTGCACTATAAGAAGGTGCCGTGACCTCTTCAGTGTTGGAAAGCCAGAAGAAGCGCATACACGCGCGAAACGGCTGTTGCTTATTTGCTGCTGTATCTGCAACCCTTGCACCCCCCTCCTGCCATGGAATAAAGTTACCTGCCTATCAACGGTGAGTGCCGCTCGTTTTGTTTTCTTTTTCTTTTTGTCACATATGCTCACTGCAGCTACAAGCTGAGCACCTCCGTGAGGCACCACTCCTCGGCAGTCGCATCCTGACAATTTTAGGTTTGGTGTAGTGCCACTGGTTATCTGCTCTACATTTTACATGAACTTTTTGAACTTTGCTCCTTATTGGCTCCGGTAGAGCACACACGCAACCTACTCATATGGATCAAATTGGTTCTGTACCAAATATGATGGACAGTTCAGCAGAGTCTGAACTTAAACCGGGAGTAATGGAAGGCAGAGAGGGGGCAGACGCATATTTCTTGCAGTGCAACCAAAAAGATATTTACGAAATACTCAGCACAAAAGCTCTGGAGGGAAAAGTGATACAAATGGCTGCAAAAGAAGTCCGTATTTATTGGACAGTCAGCTCGCTTAAATCCTACCAGGAAAGCAAAAGAGTGCCAAGAGGTTTAAGAATTTTCAAGGAAATATCCCAGTTCCAAGAGGACCCACTTTTTGTCACTGAATGGCATCGGATCCACCAGGAATTTTCCCTCACCATTATGGACACAGTGCTAAAACAAAACGAGAAAGAATACGCTAAAATAACAACTGAATTACAGAAAGCAAAGACCGTTTTGGCATCCCGCCATACTGACAGCCAATCGCAAGCCTTTTTGAAACGAATGGATAAAAAACTGACCATAATACAAAATAGCATAAAAGAAAATAAACGTGACAAGTTTTTGCGTGATAAGCTAGATTACGACGCAGGCAAAATGTTCAACTGGGGAAACAGACAACAGACAAGGATACGTCCAAAAAGAAGGAAGAGCGACTACTGGACATCAGATTCGGACTCTAGTGCCCATGATGATACCGACAACTCTTCTATGGACATGAGCCCTTTAGACAGGGCACTAGAAGGGGAAGAGGGAATAGTAAGAAACAAAAACAAAAATATAGGGAAGCAAGGTTACAAACGCAAACAGGTATCCTGGAAACGATAGAGGAGGAACCTGGCAGTGAGGAGATCCTGGTGGTTAATTTGTCCGGGATCGAATTGCCCCGGGACTGTGAACGCGTGCTCAATAAGGGCCTCAATTACAGTCTCACGGAACAGTTCGATCCAGTACAATTCGAGATAGACCTATTTAAAGCCACCAGAAAACTTAACCTCAAAAGAATATATGAGAACCCTATAGCTCCCAAAATACCTCCTATCCACCTTGAAGGGGAACGACCTATGAGTATCGGCCCTCTAGGTTTCAGCATCAATGCTAACTTTAGCGATGAAGAAATCTCTTGCCTTGAGGCCTTGACAGATTCCGTGTTGAGGGATCAGGCACAGGATATTGAATGCCCTGCGTTTACAGGGGGCATTCGCTCCACCTATTGTCCCCCCTTGCCCGCCGGCTCTAGCATTGACCTCTTCCAGCAAAGAGTGTTGGAAGAGGTTAAGGCTTTGGTATATCCCCGTGCTGAAAATAATCTCACAGATGCAGAGAAAAAAGCCTTAAAGTGGCTGAAAAATAGAGAGGATCTAGTGGTGAAGCCGGCGGACAAGGGGGGTAATATAGTGATACTGAGCAAGTCTTACTATGTTTCCGAAGCACTTAGACAATTGGATGACAGACAGGTGTATGAGAAATTGTGTACTGACCCAACTTGGAAAATCCAAAATATTCTGCGCAGTTTTTTACATACATACGTAGAGAAAAATGTAGTACCACGCCAGCAGGCAGAAAAACTGCTTCCGATTTTTCCGAGACGCCCCACCTGGTATTTTTTGCCTAAAATACACAAGTCACTGACCCAGCCCCCTGGGCGACCTATTGTCTCCGGGACTGGGTCAGTGACCGAACCGGTGTCCAGGTACATAGACTGGCTGTTGAGACCTATCGTTAAGATGATACCCTCACATTTGAGGGACACGTCGGACCTCCTCCGGTCACTGACCGATATTCAGTGGCAGGAGGAGTTCCGACTCGTGTCCCTCGATGTGGAGAGTCTCTATACCCGGATCCCTCAGGATAAGGGCATTGAGGCAGTGATGGAAGTCCTACAGAACACAGATAGAAGTGAGGACTTCAAGATGTTCATCACGGAAGGCCTGAAACTAATTCTCACTAACAATGCCTTTATGTTCGGAGATTCCTGGTATAAACAAAGGGTCGGTACCGCGATGGGGACCCCAGTGGCGTGTACTTTTGCCAATCTGTACCTGGCCCGGTTCGAAGACCGTTTTGTGTACTCGAGTTTTTATCCATTTCTGAAATATATGCATGCCTATTATAGATTCGTGGATGATGTTTTCATCATATGGTCCAGCGACGAGGCACATTTCCGGGCTTTCGTGGATTACTTGAATACACAGAATGACATGAATATGCGATTTACTTACCAGTTTGGGGGCAATAAAATCGAGTTTCTGGATGTAGTGGTATCAGTGGTGGAGGGGGAGTTGGTGACGGAAGGTTTTCGCAAGCCGACCTCCGCCAACTCCCTCCTCCATTTCTCCAGCTATCACCCAAGCACAGTAAAACAATCAGTGCCATATGGCCAATTCAGAAGACTTGCGCGTATAAATACCACCTCAATGAGTTATGATAAACAGGCGCAGGATCTGCGCGCTAGGCTGAGACGTAGAGGGTATCCCCCAGACTTGTTGAATCAAGCTATGACAAAAGCGTCACAAGTACATCAGACAGAAGTAAGGGAGGGTAAACCCTCAATAAAAGGGCCCCCACCCTTCGCCTTTTCCTTTAAATTCAGTCCTATGGCCGATAAGATAAAACAGGTCATAAAGAAAAATTGGAGTATCCTAGTGAGGGACGATTCCCTAAAACAATTGAAAGATATGAAACCAGTGATAGCGTTTAGAAGATGCCATACTATACGCGATCAAGTGGTAACTAGCCATTTCAGGAAAAAACGTCTCACATGGCTGTCTGAACAGAGACCAAAAGGGAATAGGAGTTGCAGAAACTGTTCCTTCTGCAGCTTCAATTCCCAACTACAAGTGATCTCTGTTGCAGGGATAGAACATAGGGTTTTTCCACTTATTACCTGCCGCAGCAAATTTGTGGTTTATATAATTTTATGTAGATGCGGACGCTTCTACATCGGAAAAACTATCCGCTGCTTATTTGAAAGATTCCGCGAACACCTAAACTCCTTAAAAACAGGAAAGGGTGTTCCGCGGTTAATAGATCATGTGAATAAGGCACATAGTGGAAATCCCAATGTGCTGACTTTTGCTGGCCTTGAAGTAGTTAACCGCACTGAAAGAGGTGGTGACAGAGAAAGGGAGCTTCTGAGAAGAGAAACTATATGGATCCTACGCACGGATGCATTGGGTCCGCTGGGATTAAATGAAAAAATAGATATGAGCGTATTTTTGTAATGAACCACTCTTGCTTATTGTATTTTCGTAATTTGATTTGTTCTTATTGGTTTATGTATGTTCACATATGCACCTTACATCATTGAAGAGGTCCCGCCTGACTGTAATCCCTGCCCTCCCTCTAGAGGCCAGGTGTTGATTACTTAGTAATTAAGCAAATTACTGCGATGATGCGGCTTCCTGTGCACTATAAGAAGGTGCCGTGACCTCTTCAGTGTTGGAAAGCCAGAAGAAGCGCATACACGCGTGAAATGGCTGTTGCTTATTTGCTGCTGTATCTGCAACCCTTGCACCCCCCTCCTGCCATGGAATAAAGTTACCTGCCTATCAACGGTGAGTGCCGCTCGTTTTGTTTTCTTTTTCTTTTTGTTACTTATTCGTATGGTTCCTTACAACGCGTGCACAATCCAGGGTTGATGCTTTAATTGTTTTGCTTCTAGGTCCTAGTCTTGTCTTGATTACATCCTGAGATTGTGGCTTGTCGGCAAGGTAGTAGGGGTACACGTTGGGGAAGGGGGAGAAGAGTACTCACAAGCGGGGTTGTGTCTCATGCACTGTCTCACGTCCAGGTTGTGCTGTTTCACAAGTTTTCCGCGGTGGTCAGTCTGTAGATTTCTAAGCAGGTAAGTATATCATATTCCCTCTGTGTGGTACTTCTGGGTGTCGGTTCCTGGCCACTTCCTCACGGTCCTTCTGGTATTAGTGTGCAGAGCTACACGGGGGCTTTCCATACATTGCTGAGCAGGTTCACTGGTGCTGGTGGTCGTCCAGTTTAGCCGGTCGTTTACGTTACTGTTTCCAGAGCTGTCATGTCACACGCATCGGACATCGTCGAGGCGTCTGTGGATGAGAATGTGGCAGGAATGTCCGAAGGGGGCAGTATACCGTCCCTGAGAGCATGGACTAACCCTAGGCTTATGTCGGAATTAACGAAGAGGGGTATCCCTTTCCCGGCTTCTGCCAGGAAGGCGGAATTATATCGGCTGTGGAAAGACTCTGTGGCGCCTAGTCAAGATGATCTCCCCATGACCACGGTGCAAACATCGCTTGCGCAGTTACATGTAATGCTGAACAGCCTAACATCAGCTGTCACTTCTATACAAGCGAGGTTGGAGTCAGTTGAGTCTCGCGGCTCGGTCATCCCTGTTTCTCCCCCTGAGGTTCAGGTCGCTACTACCTCTGCTGTAGGGGAAATCCGTACTACCCTGGCCGTCCCCAATGTGGCTCCTTCTCATTTTATCCCGACCAATGTCAGGAAAGACATTTTAGATGGTAGGGATGTTAACCTCGCTTCTTTGCTGATAGCCTCCAGGGATTTGTCCGACAATAAAGTTATAGTTTGCGGGGAAGTCTCGGTGGTGCTGAGAGGCCATGACCACAGGCTTAACTGCAAGTTAACCATCCCGGAGTTTGTCATGGCATTTAGCCTTTTCAGAGATGTCATATGTTCTGCTAGGCCGGACAGGAGGGAGGAACTCGATCTGTACCTTTTTCGAGTTACAGAGTTGGGACATAAGTACGAAGGATGTTCATTTTATGATTACCATTGTTCTTTTGCAGCCAAGGCAGCAGCAGCTTTCACTCAGTTTCGATATGTTACAGATTGGTCCAACTTGGACACAGAGTTGTTTTGCAGGCATTTTGCGGGTCTGAAAGCTCCCTCCTGTTCCGCATGCCAATCCATCTTCCACTCTGCAGAGTGGTGCCACAAATCAGCCGCCAGCACACCGTCATACCCTTCTGGCTCGTCGGCTGGGCCACTCGATGTCTTCAGACCTCCTAGTTCAGTTGACAAGTTAGGCCGGCCCATTGTACAGCTGGGTAGGGCCCAGATTTGTAATAACTATAATTACGCGTCTTGTAATTTTGGTCAATGCCGTCTATTACACATCTGTACCAATTGCTTCAGGGCCCATCCCAGAGTCGCATGCTCATTAAAATCAGTTAAAGCCTACATGACATGAGTGTGGTCAATACCAGTTGCTTACAGGAGTACTTGCAAGGTCATCATAATCCAGGGTTCGTGCAGTTTCTGATTTCAGGATTCTGCGAGGGCTTTCATACAGGATTAATCATGACTCCAGAACACACGTATGAGTGCAAGAACCTTCAGTCTGCCGAGAGGAATCCTAATTTTGTAGACAAACTAATAGAGTCCGAGTTGGGTAAGGGTTTCTTGATCGGTCCTTTCAAAGTGCCCCCCTTCCAGCGGTGGAGAGTTAGTCCCGTTGGGGTGGTCACGGGCAAATTTAGCAAGAAGGAGAGACTTATCATCGACCTGTCAGCCCCACATGGTTCCCATGTCCCTAGTCTTAACTCCCTCATTCCTTCAGAGGAAGTGGGCATGAGGTATTCTTCCATTGACCAGGCCATTGCCATTATAATGCAGTTAGGACCCGGATCGATGTTGTCTAAGGCGGATATATCAGATGCCTTTAAGTTGTTTCCCATCATGCCAGCGCTTTGGCAGTGGCACGGCATTAAGTGGAAGGACCAATACTATTTTTCCACCAAACTCACCTTCAGTTCTAAGAGCAGCCCGTGGCTTTTTGATCAGTTGGCTCAGGCCCTCCATTGGGTTTTAGAACATAAGGTTCGCTGCAAATTTGTTATCCATTATTTAGATGACTTTCTGCTGATCGAGAGGCCAGGGGCAGCCCCCCTAGGATTGGGGAAGTTGTTGAGGTGTTTCTCCCAGTTAGGTGTCCCGGTCTCCCACAAGAAAGTAGAGGGCCCGTCCACAGTTATCACCTTCCTGGGCATTGAACTGGACTCGCAGGACATGTTAGCCAGGTTGCCATCGGACAAACTAGTTTGAATCAGAGAAGTCATTCATAGGTTTGCAGTCACAACCGTGGTCACTAAGGCAGATTTACAGTCGCTACTGGGTATGTTGAATTTCGCCATGCATATCATTCCGCAAGGTAGGTCGTTCATCTCCCGCTTGCTGGAGCTCCTGGCCACGGCCCCGGAACAAGACAGCCCAGTGCGTCTGGATAGTCAGGCCTTAGCTGACCTTCACATGTGGGACCACTTTCTCTGCCAGTGGAATGGGGTGTCCTTGTTCATACCCGAGTTGTCTAGCCAATCTCCTGTAGTCTTTTCAGACGCAGCTGCGAGCTCAGGTTTTGCCGCTATTTTTGGCACCCACTGGGTCACAGACGAATGGCCTGCTGAGGTGAGACAGATCCCAGGTTTCCTACAAACCTCAGCACTGTTCAAACTGTACCCCATTGTGGTAGCCGCCCACGTGTGGGGCAGTCACTGGGTAAATCGCTCTGTTTTGTTCGTGACTGATAACGCTGCGGTGGTAGATATTTTAAATAGTGGGTTATCCAAGTCATCTTATGTCATGTGTCTCTTGAGACGGTTAGTTCAACTCTCCCTACGTTACCATTTCTGTGTTAATAATACGCATGTGCCAGGTTCGCAAAATGTGGCTGCTGACACTTTATCGAGGGCTAATTTCTCCCTTTTCTTGCAGGTCATGCCAGAGGCAGATGTAGCGGGCGCTACCGTCCCTCCCCACGAGTCGTTAGTACTAGTGTGACCAGTCACCTAGAGACGGCCCACTCTTTAATAGCCAAGTCCCTTTCAACAAACACGACCAGGGCATATAACACAGGGTGGAGGGCGTTTTGCAGGTTTCAGGGGGAATGTCCTCAGGGAGAGTCCAGTTTCGTGGAGCATATCCTTGCTTTCATTGGCTACTGCCACTCGGAGCTCAAGCTGTCCCACAACACGGTGAAGTCATACTTGTCGGGGGTGCAGCATTTCCTCTCTGTCAGTCATCCTGAACGGGAATCAGTGTTCTCTATGCATGCTGTCAAAGCCACGTTGAGGGGTTTGAGCAGATGTGGGCCCGGAGGCCAAGTGCGTAGACAAGCTGTTACTGGGCTCCTTTTCCGTAAACTATCCGACATCCTGGATAGGAACCCTTTCGGGGTTTTACCTAGCCTGGTGCTTAAATCCACTGTTTATTTAGCCTTCTATGGCTTCTTGAGACCTGGGGAGTTTACTTGTTCTCCTGGTAGTGGCAGGTTTCTCACAGTCGGCCAGTTGGTCCAAAACGCCGAGGGTTACGTGCTACTACTGAGGACGTCCAAGACCTCGCAGACGGGCCCCCCAGTTCCGGTGTCCTATTTCCCCACGTCTCATCAATGGTGCCCCGTCACAGTTTTCCGTCAGTTACAGTCAGCATTAGCTGGGTTCGGGCCAGATAGTCCACTATTGCCCTTTGGGGTGGTACCACTCTCTACCCATCAGTTCGTGTCCCACGTACGCTCCCTAGTGGCCAGTTTGGCGGCGACCCAGCTACCATCTCGGGACATTCATTCCGCATAGGTGCTGCATCCGCGGCCTCCAAAAATCAGGTACCAGCGCATGTCATCCAGAAGTTAGGGGGTTGGCGCTCCACGTGTTTTAGCCGTTACATACCTCACCCCAAAACTGAGATGTCAATTGCTTTCCAAAGTCTGGTTTTGTGATTATGTTGTAATAAATTACTCCTGCTAATCAATATGTATTTTGCCCTCTTTCAGGCGTCCCTACTACGGCGCGGTTGCGGCACAATTCTAACCGCTTAGGGGTAGGGTATTCTAGGTAGGACTGGGTGCGTTCTTGGTTGCCACGACCACAAGTGTAAGGCCGATTCATTGGCCTGTATTTGTGGGAGGGGCTTGGCTGCCTACTTCAACGGCCAGCGCCCCTCCCTCATCGTACGACGTCACAGAGTTTCCCCACCCACCCACCCACCCTTACCACATATTACTCCCAGAGGGGATGCCCTCTTTCAGGCATCCCTACTACGGCGCGGTTGCGGCACAACTCTAACCGCTTAGGGGTAGGGTATTCTAGGTAGGACTGGGTGCGTTCTTGGTTGCACGACCACAAATGTAAAGTTATGCACATGGGAAGGAATAATGCAAGTCACCCGTACATACTAAATGGTAAAATACTCGGTAACACTGACATGGAAAAGGATCTAGGAATTTTAATAAACAGCAAACTAAGCTGCAAAAACCAGTGTCAGGCAGCTGCTGCCAAGGCCAATAAGATAATGGGTTGCATCAGAAGGGGCATAGATGCCCGTGATAAGAACATAGTCCTACCACTTTACAAATCACTAGTCAGACCACACATGGAGTACTGTGTACAGTTCTGGGCTCCTGTGAACAAGGCAGACATAGCAGAGCTGGAGAGGGTTCAGAGGAGGGCAACTAAAGTAATAACTGGAATGGGGCAACTACAGTACCCTGAAAGATTATCAAAATTAGGGTTATTCACTTTAGAAAAAAGACGACTGAGGGGAGATCTAATTACTATGTATAAATATATCAGGGGTCAGTATAGAGATCTCTCCCATCATCTATTTATCCCCAGGACTGTGACTGTGACGAGGGGAAATCCTCTGCGTCTGGAGGAAAGAAGGTTTGTACACAAACATAGAAGAGGATTCCTTACGGTAAGAGCAGTGAGACTATGGAGCTCTCTGCCTGAGGAGGTGGTGATGGTGAGTACAATAAAGGAATTCAAGAGGGGCCTGGATGTATTTCTGGAGCGTAATAATATTACAGGCTATAGCTACTAGAGAGGGGTCGTTGATCCAGGGAGTTATTCTGATTCCCTGATTGGAGTCGGGAAGGAATTTTTTATTCCCCTAAAGTGGGGAAAAAATTGGCTTCTACCTCAGTTTTTTTTTTTTGCTTTCCTCTGGATCAACTTGCAGGATAACAGGCTGAACTGGATGGACAAATGTCTTTTTTCGGCCTTATGTACTATGTTACTATGTATACAGAGAACTCCCTGATGTCACAACCACATTAGTCATATAAATACCGAGATGAGATGATACCAGTTACAACACATCACATCCACAATAGAACAGATGTCATAACTAGACCAATGTATTGGCCAATAGTAAATTATTGAGTCTGACAATGATTACTAGAAGGAGTGAAGACCCATCAATATCAATAGTAATACCTACCCCATAGGAATATGACAGTCACTCATGGTGCAATAATTACAAAAATATGCATCCTTATGCCTCTTGCACATGAATGTATTTTCTTTCCATGTCCGTTCCATTTTTTTTGCAGACCATATGCGGAACCATTCACTTCAAAGGGTCCGCAAATAAAAACGGAAGTTACTCCGTGTGCATTCCGTTTCCGTATCTCCGTATTTCCCTTCCGCAAACAAATAGAACATGTCCTATTATTCTCTGCATTACGAACAAGGAAAGGACTGTTCTATTAGGGGCCAGCTGTTCCGTTCCGCAAAATACGGAATGTACACGGATGTCATCTGTATTTTTTGCAGATCCGTTTTTTGCGGACCGCAAAATACATACGGTCGTTTGCAAGAGGCCTTATACATACCCTTAGACATGGTGCAAAATAACAGCGTGGCGTGGTCAGGAAACAGCTACCTCAATGCGAGTTTCACCAACTGGCTTCGCCATGAGCTTTGCTAGGTTTGGTGTTGTTTACGGAAAGGGTTGTTGGGGCATATGTGGGTTATATTGTAAAACTGTGTGTATGTCAGTGTGGAGAACATTAAAGGTGTTTTCCCATAATAGACAAAGGGGGCTTATCGCTAGGATATGCCCCCATTGTCTGATAGGGTCGGGTCCCACCTCTGGGACCCACACCAAGAACAGAGCAGGGAAGGTGGAGGAGGGTGCACTGTGCATGCGCAGCCGCCCTCCATTCATTTCTATGGGGCCATCGAAAATAGCTGAGCACTGAAATGAATGGAAGCAGTGCCTCCACAAGCGTGGTGAAATCCCATTAATTTTTTTGGGGAAAGTGCTTGGTGATATGCCCCGAATGTCTGTAATGGGAAAACCCCTTTAAGGACCTGTAAGCTTCTATTGGCCATTAGTGGTCATTTGACCCTATGTTAGTCAAATAATTAAGTATTTGTGATCTTCTGTTGGCTAATACGGGTCATGTGATGGGGCCATATTTTCATATTTTTGTGAAGATGTCAAGAACGGTGGGTCCAAGTGACCTGATGCCAGGTCTGAAACATTTCTAAGCAACTGATGTACCTATGTGCCACATTTGGTGCAGATTGGTCCAGTTGTTTGTCTGTCTGTTCTTTCTGCACGACCAGACAGACAGAGATCAGAAAATTTTGCCGCATTATTTTACTGTATAGCCGTTTTGAGGACAGCGATACAATTGTGCGGTGAGAATTACTTTCAAGGCCTTGGGCAAATCATCTAGAGACCCAAGCCCCAGAGGTTTTGGCCTAGTCTGAGGCAGCACACTTGCCAGATTGGCAGTCCCACCCCAGCATCCAGTACCCCAGCATAGCATCTCAGCCAAGCTATACCCATATCAAAGACTGGGTAGATTATTTCACAAACTGCCCAGTTTATTATTATAAATGCAGCAGATGGCTGGGATGACATCTATGTACCGAGGCAGGCTGGTCAGTATCCTCTTCCCACAGAGACCTGCCTTTTCAAAGTTGGACCAACATGATCAATCATCTTGATTCTTGAGTGTCTTGCTGCCTGTAGCTGTACAGTGGGCCACCAGAATGAATTTTACTGGTGGGCTCAAGACACCCCGTCTGATACTACAGAGATCCGATCGACTGCAGTGGATATTATTACCGTTTGCAATGTTTCTGCTGTGCCACATGTTTACTGCCACCCAGCAGCAAACAAGGAAGCCTCCAGGCCGTGTGTCTGAACCTCCGCCTCTATAAAAGATGATGGCGATCTATTCTTAGCTTACACTTACGCATGAAAGGGTTTCACCCATCCTATTATTATCTGCTGTATTCCCATTCTAGGTCACATGTAGGGGAGCACAAGATCAGGCTTTGCGTTTGGATTACCGTACATATTGGTTTATACAGTATTATAACTTTTATTTTCACAAAAAACATGTTGTTTCAATTGGGGGGTACTATCTCTCCTTGGGGAGAGAGCGTCTTAGTCGGCATTAGGAGTCTTGTAGGCCATACATGCTCCTCTGGAATTGAGTGAAAAAAGGAATTCATATGAGCTCTTAACAAGCTCTGCCTCTGATGCCACCAGATGTAAGGCAGCTATCCTATAAGTCAATGTACGACCCTATAAATAGGACTTGAGACATGACTTAGATATTAAAGAAGCCAGCACCTCATAAGAAGACAGCTGTTTCGGGGTGATTGCCCCTCATCAGTGTAGAGCAGGGACATAATGTAACACCGGATTGTGTTTTTAACAGAGATCCCCAAAAAATATAGTCCTGTTGTAGGTTTCAGATGTTGCCAATACTGCTACCATCAATGAAAACCGTGGGGGGTTATGGACAGGGGCGTAGATAAAGGCTCATGGGCCCTGGTGCGAAAGTTCAGCTTGGGCCCGCCTTCCCTCAGTGGCCAGGGGCAGGGAAGCACATAGACTTTGTGCAGCCTGAGGCAAAAAATGAAACGGCACCCCCCCACGCCAATTTCTTGACCTAACCACTTCCCTTCAGCCAGAGGTGTAACTTGACCTCCATCCACTTTCTATAATACCAGTGTCTTATGCACCACAAGGGTTTTTGGGGCCCCTCAGGCTCCTGGGCCCGGTAGTGACTGCACCTCTGCACCCCCTATAGTTGCACCCCTGGTTATGGGAACTCACTCAGTGTGAAACCTCCATAATAATTGATTGTAGCTGTAAAGCACTAGGAAAATGTACAGAGGGTTAACCACTTTAAAAGAGGCCCAACCTGATCCAAAAAGATATTAAGATGGTGTGGATTTTCAACCTGAGCAATGAACGTCAGTGGTGTACCTATAATGCTGGCAGTAGTGATGAACGAACATCAGCCGGGACGATTCGCGAACGCGATCAAAAATAGGTAATTATTTAGATATAAATTACTATCTATATTATAAGTGCATTTTCTAAACAGGATTGTGTATTTGTGTTATGAAATCTTATATTATGGATTGATTTTTATCAGTATCTTGATTATGGGAATTAATTAATCACGTGTGATTATTTGTGCTGTAAGATTTTTTATTACATGATCATGCGTTTCATTTATTATTGGTATCACGATCATGAGATTTAATTAATTATTTGTGATTTGTATTAGCCATGTCTATTGCTTTTTTGACCATGTGGTCATTTTTATAAAATAAGTGTATTTTATTGAAACCATCTTGAAAATATCGATCTTAATCTATAGATATATGGTTACGGTCATGTATTTTTTTAAACTAGGATGCTGACCATATACAATCTTTTCGTACAAATACTACCCCCTGTGTAAGATCCTATCACATGGTTCTCCTTTGAATATCCGATCACATGATTATTAGTGATGAGCGGCAGGGGCAATATTCGAATTCGCGATATTTCACAAATATTTGGGCGAATATTCGTCATATATTCGTGAATTCAAGATTATTTTCTTGATTGCGAAAAATTGGCAATGTAATATTAGCGTAATGCATGCGAAATACAGGCGTGGGTCACTTTTGCTACATTTTCCAAGCTGCTAGAAGTTTCCTGAGACTGGAGAAAATGGTTGGCACGGCAGAACATTAAAAATGGCTTTATATGCAGATAGAGTGCTCCAATATATTTGCGATTGCGCTAATCGGCACTAATGATGCAAATATTTTGGCGCAATACGTTAAACTTCACATTTTAGAAGGTCTGCATGTATGTATGGACAGCAGAACCTATCAGCTACACTATATCACTATCTAACCTACACTGACTATCTCCCACTAACTATCTGTATTATATATAAGCTTTCTAACTATCAAATGTAATGACACAGGACAGCAGAGAGCACAGCAATAACACTGCTCTCTCTCTCTCAGAACTCCATAAAACTACAGAAAATGGCTGCTGGGGAGCTTCTTATATAGTAAGGGGTAGGCAGCTTTCCTATTGGTTGCTAGGGATGTTGCTAAGCTCAGACAAAGACATTGCAGCCTTCTCATTGGCCCACAAGCAAGAAGGGAGGTTGCTGATGAAAAAAAAAAAAATTAGAATATTCGAAATTACGAATATATATCACTATATTCTAAATGTTGTGAATTCTCGAAGTGCCGATATTCGCGATTAATATTCGTGATTCGAATATTCATGCCCAACACTAATGATTATATTAAAGACGCGTCTCATTGCATGCGCTGTCGGGCTCCCTCTGGATGTGCTCCGTTCCACGTTACTGTATGCGCCACATGTGCAGCAATGTGGATGTGGTGATGCGCTGAAAGATGGTGTCCGCCATCATCGCGGAGTCGCGCCACCATTGATACTCTTCATGAGATCCTAGTTAGGAATTTAGTTGTTACCCACCTTTCTCTCCTATATATACCCTCATTTTATTTACCTAATCACCTCCTGACAAAGCCTGGTGAGGCAAAACACGTGTCGAGGTGTCAGTACGTGGGGCGACCTTCCAGTCCAGTGCATTATGACTTATTATGGTCATATCTATACCTAGGGATGGATATATAAAGATATGAATTGCATATAGGCTGCAGATTAGGACTGATAAACATGTGTGCCAATTAATATTATATCTAGTTTAATACACCTTATATATACGGTGGATATAAAAAGTCTACACACCCCTGTTAAAATGTCAGGTTTCTGTGATGTAAAAAAATGAGACAAAGATAAATCATTTCAGAACTTTTTCCACCTTTAATGTGACCTATAAACTGTACAACTCAATTGAAAAACAAACTTAAATCTTTTAGGTGGAGGGAAGAAAAAATATAAAAATATAATAATATGGTTGCATAAGTGTGCACACCCTTAACCTCTTAAGGACACAGGGCGTACAGGTACAGTACAGACCAAAAGTTTGGACACACCTTCTCATTCAAAGAGTTTTCTTTATTTTCATGACTATGAAAATTGTAGATTCACACTGAAGGCATCAAAACTATGAATTAACACATGTGGAATTATATACATAACAAACAAGTGTGAAACAACTGAAAATATGTCATATTCTAGGTTCTTCAAAGTAGCCACCTTTTGCTTTGATTACTGCTTTGCACACTCTTGGCATTCTCTTGATGAGCTTCAAGAGGTAGTCCCCTGAAATGGTTTTCACTTCACAGGTGTGCCCTGTCAGGTTTAATAAGTGGGATTTCTTGCCTTATAAATGGGGTTGGGACCATCAGTTGCGTTGAGGAGAAGTCAGGTGGATACACAGCTGATAGTCCTACTGAATAGACTGTTAGAATTTGTATTATGGCAAGAAAAAAGCAGCTAAGTAAAGAAAAACGAGTGGCCATCATTACTTTAAGAAATTAAGGTCAGTCAGTCAGCCGAAAAATTGGGTAAAACTTTGAAAGTAAGGGCTATTTGACCATGAAGGAGAGTGATGGGGTGCTGCGCCAGATGACCTGGCCCCCACAGACACCGGACCTGAACCCAATCGAGATGGTTTGGGGTGAGCTGGACCGCAGAGTGAAGGCAAAAGGGCCAACAACTTCTAAGCATCTCTGGGAACTCCTTCAAGACTGTTGGAAGACCATTTCAGGTGACTACCTCTTGAAGCTCATCAAGAGAATGCCAAGAGTGTGCAAAGCAGTAATCAAAGCAAAAGGTGGCTACTTTGAAGAACCTAGAATATGACATATTTTCAGGTGTTTCACACTTGTTTGTACAAGTGTTAATTCATAGTTTTGATGCCTTCATAGTCATGAAAGTAAAGAAAACTCTTTGAATGAGAAGGTGTGTCCAAACTTTTGGTCTGTACTGTACGTCCTGATGTCTTGGTACTTAAGGACACCGCTGCCGGCGGTGATCGGAACAAGGTGTCTGCTCAAATCATTGAGCAGGCACCCTGGGACAATGCGCCGGGGGGTCCTGTGAACCCCCCGTGTCGACGATCGCAGCAAACTGCAGGTCGATTCAGACCTGAGGCTTGCTGCATTTACGGGTTATTCGGGTCTATGGGGACCCGATAACCCGGAACATCACCTCTCAGGATCGGCTCTGATTGGCTGCAGGGCGAATGGTTTAAATTATTGCAGCGCTCCTCTCCTCCTTCTTTCTGTGTTCCTTGAGCTGAGGAGAGCCAGCACCCCATCTGTCCCCAGCACCCCATTCTGACCCTCCACAGTGCCATCTGGCACTAAAAGGTATTTAGGGAAAGGTTAGGGACAGGTTAGGTTAGGCAGGGATATTCAGGGAAAGTTAGTGGGAAAAAAAAAAGAGTTTTTTGTTGCATCACCCTAATCAGGTGTCTGGGGTCCACAGCACAGCTGTGTGACCCTAGACCCCCCAGGGGTGCTGCAGCTTGCCCCCCGGCCTCCCCCCCACATTTTTTTGGGGCGCAAGCAGTTTTATTTATTTTTCTGCGTACGCTGACTGTGGCCGGCACTCTTACCGTCCGGCCACTGTTAGCGCATCGCACACCCCACCACTGATCAGCTTCGGACGGCTGATCAGCGAGTTTGAATTTTTATTTATTTTTTTCACATTTTTTGGCCTTTTTTTAATTTCGTTTTTTTTTTCTTTTCTGTTAGTATTACGGTAAAGTCCGCGAACACCCATGTCTCCACGCACACTAAATAAAGATTTCCTCGCACGCACACACACACGCACACACACACTCCCCTATGGCCCGCCGGATGTTCTCGGCTGAGGAGGCATACGCCCAGCTTGCCTCCGACTCCGAGAGCCCCAGTGAGGACGAGGATGACCCTGTTCCTTTTGTCATCCGCGTCCTCCTCATCTAGGATGAGGAGCCCCCAAGGCGGCGGAGCAATGTGACCGCCATGCTAGGGACCCTGTGGCTCACACTAGTACGAGAAGCTCTGGGGCTCGTACTAGTTTTCCGGCCCACCAGTTAAGTCCACCGGAGCCCCCTACCGGTTAACTTGTCTGGTGTACCCCAAAGCATTTTGAGCCTGCGATTCCTGATTTTGTTGGCCAACCAGGAATCCAGATTCCCACAGTGGACTTCACTAAATATGACTATTTTAGTCTTTTTTTCAGTAACAACTTTGTGAATCTGATGGGGGAGCAAATGAACTTGTTCGCCCAAAAGTTCATTGCTCAACACCCGGGCACCTTTTTGGCTAGGGCCGGTGGCTGGACTCCGGTTAGTGCAGCCGAGATGAGGCCTTTTTGGGGCCTCGTGCTGCACATGGGCCTAGTCAAAAAACCTAGTGTCAGGCATTACTGGAGTGGGGACGTCCTCTACCAGACCCCACTTTACAGTACGGCCCTGACACGTACCTGGTTTGAGGCCATCCGGAAATGCCTGCATTATGCAGATAATGCAGCATGTCCCCCTAAGGTGATCCGGTCATCGATCACTTTGGGGCCAAATTTTTGGAGGCCTATGTACCTGGAAGAGAGGTCACGGTTGATGAGTCTCTCATTGCTTTCAAAGGGAGACTCATTTTCCGCCAGTATATTCCCTCTAAGCAGGCGAGGTATGGTGTGAAGCTGTACAAACTTTGTCAGAGTACCTCAGGGTACACTTACAAGTTTTGTGTGTACGAGGGGCGAGATTCCCGAATTGAACCCCCAGAATGTCCACTCTAGGTGTTAGCGGGAAACTTGTGTGGGACCTTATGCACCCACTGCTAGATAAATGTTACCACCTGTACTTGGATAACTTTTATACTAGTATCCCCTTGTTCCAGTCCCTCGCCGCCAGATCCACGTCCGCTTGTGGGACCGTGCGGAAAAATCAACGCGGCCTCCCTACCCATCCCCTCCAGGTACCTATCCCCAGGGGTGAGACCCATGCCCTTACCAGTGGAAAACTGTTCCTGGTCAGATATAAGGACAAGATGGATGTCCTTGTACTGTCCACAATTCACTGTAACGGCATCACCCCTGTCCCTGTGCGAGGTACCGCGACAATGGTTCTCAAGCCCGATTGTATCGGTATATTGGAGGAGTTGATCTCTCTGATCAAGTCCTCAAGCCATATAATGCCATGTGCAAAACCTGGGCGTGGTACAAAAAAGTTGCGGTCTACTTGATACAGGTTGCCTTGTACTCTTTTGTGCTGTCCCAGAGCGCTGTCAACACAGGGAAATTCCTTCAGTTCTATGAGGCAGTCCTCAAGGCCCTGATCTTTTCTGACCGGGAAAGAGCAGGCCGGAGTACCTCGGGAACTGGAGGCGCCCGGATCGTCCCTGGCCAACACTTTCCAGGTGTGGTTCCCCATACTGGAAAGAAGGGACGGTCCCCAAAAAAGTGCAGAGTGTGTAAGAGGTGGGGGATACGGATGAACAACACCACTCAGTGTGACACGTGCCTTGATCATCCGGGCCTCTGCATTGACGGTTGCTTCAGGGAGTACCACACTTCCATGGAGTACTAAATTTATAATCCCCTTCCCCAATTTTAATTCCATTTAGCCAATCGGAAAAAAAAACTATGGTTCTCAGACTTGAGACACTAAAACAAAAAAAAAATATTCAAAAATATTATTTTGAAAAACTAAAATAAATAAAAAAAAGTAGACATATTAGGTATTGCCACGTCCGTAAGGATCTGCTCTATAAAAATACCCCATGACCTAACCCCTCAGATGAACACGGTCAAAAAAATTAAATAAAAACATTGCAAAAAAAGGTCTTTTTTTGTCACCTTACGTCACAAAAATTGTAATAGCAAGCGATCAAAAAATCATATGCCCCCCAAAATAGTGCCAATAAAACCGTCCTCTCATCCTGCAAAAAATGAGCCTCTACTTAAGATAATCGGCTAAAAACTAAAAAAAAACTGACTCTTAGGCCTCTTTCACACGGGCATGGCGGGAAATTGTGCGAGTGCGTTGAGGGAACACCCGCGATTTTTTCGCACGAGTGCAAAACATTGTAATGCGTTTTGCACTCGCGTGAGAAAAATCGTGCGTGTTTGGTACCCAAACCCGAACTTCTTCACAGAAGTTCGGGCTTGGGATCGGTGTTCTGTAGATTGAATTATTTTCCCTTATAACATGGTTATTGTCACGACTGCTATCCCAGCAGCAGTCGTGTCGCACCAGACGGAGGGGAAGGGGGACCCTTATCTACGGATGTGAATAGTATGGCCACCCCTGACTAACCCTAAGCTGGCACCTGTCTGCCCTGATACCCTAGACGGGGTGTGAACCCGTGCGGCGAGCAGGATGCCTATACCCTCAGTCACCCTAACAAGCCTAGAGTGGGGAAAGGCCGATGGGAGCACTAGTCACCATCACTCATGTCAAGGGGAACAGCAGGGGAAGACAGCAACAAACAAACTATAGCAGAGATAGACTTATCCAGTCACGAGAAGAGAAGGCGATCCCAATCACGACAGTCCACGCCGGACAAGAGCTCCACAGCAACACCATCAAATGATCTCCTTCAAAGGTCAGAATAGAACTGGAAGTAAGGACTATATCTGGCAATGACTGCAAGTGAAACTGAAACTAATATAGTAGCTGGGAGTGGCAGACAGGACTAACCTGAGAAGGATGCCTACAAACTCCCAGTCAGGACAAAAAGGTTGACAAGGCAAAACCCGGATGACATACCCTGAACCATGGAGCAAACTCACAAGCTATCGCGAGTAGCAAGTCGCTGCGACCTTCTCCTCCTAGACCTGTCTGGATCAGTCACAGTCGTGACAGTACCCCCCTTTCTACGAGGGGCCCCCTGACCCTCAAGACCAGGCCTCTCCGGATGGGAGCTATGAAAAGCCCGAATGAGTCTGTCCGCTTTTATCTCTGAAGCTGGAACCCACATTCTCTCTTCGGAACCATAACCTCTCCGGTGCACCAGGTACTGAAGAGAGCGGCGAACATATCGTGAGTCAACAATCTTTTCTACCTGAAACTCAAGACTGCCATCAACAACCACCAGTGGAGGCGGTAGTGGCAATGGTTCAGGAGGTTCTACATATCTCTTAAGCAGAGATCTGTGGCAGACATTATGGATCCTTAGAGTCTGAGGTAGCTCCAGACGAAAAGCCACCGGGAGCAAACTCACAAGCTATCGCGAGTATCAAGTCGCTGCGACCTTCTCCTCCTAGACCTGTCTGGATCAGTCACAGTCGTGACAGTTATAAGGGAAAATAATAGCATTCTGAATACAGAATGTATTGTAAAATAGCGCTGGAGGGGTTAAAAAATTTTTTTAAAAAATTTAACTCACCTTAATCCACTTGCTGGCGCTGCCGGCATCTCGTCTGTCTCCTTCTGTGCTGAACAGGACCTGTGGTGAGCATTCATTCCAGGACCTTTGATGACGTCACTCCGGTCATCACATGATGCATCACCATGGTAAAAGATCATGTGACGTACCATGTGATGACCGGAGTGACGTCATCAAAGGTCCTGTAACTGTACTTAATGCTCACCACAGGTCCTATTCAACAAAGGAGACAGAAGCAGATGCCGGGCACCGCGATCAAGTGGATTAAGGTGAGTTAAATTATTTATTTATTTTTTTAACCCCTCCAGCGCTGTTTTACTATGCATTCTGTATTCAGAATGCTATTATTTTCCCTTATAACCACGTTATAAGGGAAAATAATAATGATCGGGTCTCCATCCCGATCGTCTCCTAGCAACCGTGCGTGAAAATCGCACCACATCCGCACTTGCTTGCGGATGCTTGCGATTTTCACGCAACCCCATTCACTTCTATGGGGCCTGCG
Organism: Bufo bufo; assembly: GCF_905171765.1. Lineage (NCBI taxonomy): Eukaryota > Metazoa > Chordata > Amphibia > Anura > Bufonidae > Bufo > Bufo bufo. Next base: position 32,869,193 of record NC_053389.1, on the reverse strand, counting down.
TTGCGTGAAAAACGCACAAAGAGGAGCATGCTGCGATTTTCATGCAACGCACAAGTGTGCACAGCCCATAGAAATGAATGGGTCAGTATTCAGTGCGGGTGCAATGCGTTCACCTCCCACATCGCATCCGCGCGGAATACTCGCTCGTGTGAAAGGGGCCTTAGACTATGGAGCTACTAAATTTTTAATTTTTTTTTATAAAGGGATAATATAGTGTCAAACATAAATAAATTAAAAAAGTAGACCTATTAGGTATCACCATGTCCGGAAGAATCTGCTCTATAAAAATACCCCAAGACCTAACCCCTCAGATGAACACGGTCAAAAAAATAAAATAAAAACGGTGCAAAAATTGATATTTTTGGGCAAATTTTCCATTTTAATCCATTTTTTTTCCCAGTAACAAAGCAAGGGTTAACAGCCAAACAAAACTTAATATTTATTACCCTGATTCTGCAGTTTACAGAAACACCCCATATGTGGTCGTAAACGGCTGTATGACCAAACGGCAGGGCGCAGAAGGAAAGGAACGCCCTATGGTTTCTGGAAGGCAGATTTTGATGGCCTTTTTTTTTTGCCACCATGTCCCATTTGAAGAACCCCTGATGCACCCCTAGAGTAGAAACTCCATAAAAGTGACCCCATCTAAGAAACTAAACCCCTCAGGTATTTAAAACTGATTTTATAAACTTTATTAACCCTTTAGGTGTTCCTCAACAGTTTATTGCAAATGGAGATAAAATTTTAGAATTTCTATTTTTGGTAACCTTGCCTTACAAAAATGTAATATAGAGCAACCAAAAATCATATGTATCTTAATAATTGTCCCAACTAAACTGCCACCTTATCCCGTAGTTTCCAAAATGGGGTCACTTTTATGGAGTTTCTACTCTAGGGGTGCATCAGGGGGGCTTCAAATGGGACATGGCGTAAATAAACCAGTCCAGCAAAATCTGCCTTCCAAAAACCACACAGCGCACCTTTCACTCTACGCTCTACCGTGTGCCCATACAGTAGTTTACAGCCACATATGGGGTGTTTCTGCAAACTACAGAATCAGGGCAATAAATATTGAGTTTTGTTTGGCTGTTAACCCTTGCTTTGTTACTGGAAATAATGGATTAAAATGGAAAATCTGCCCAAAAAATCGAAATTCAGAAATTTTATCTCCATTTGCCATTAACTCTTGTGGAACACCTAAAGGGTTAGCGACGTTTGTAAAATCAGTTTTGAATACCTTGAGGGGTGTAGTTTATAGAATAGAGTCGTTTTTGGGTGGTTTATATTATGTAAGCCTCACAAAGTGACTTCAGACCTGAACTGGTCCTTAAAAAGTGGGTTTTTGAAAATTTCCGAAAAATTTCATGATTTGCTTCTAAACTTCTAAGCCAGGGATCAGCAACCTCCGGCACTCCAGCTGTTCTGAAACTACAACTCCCAGAATCCCACATTTACTTTTATGGGAGTTACAAGAATAGCCGAGCAAGTGTGCATGCTGGGAGTTGTAGTTTCACAGCAGCTGGAGTGCCGAAGGTTGCTGACCCCTGTTCTAAGCCTTGTTACGTCCCCAAAAAATAAAATGTCATTCCAAAAATGATCCAAACATAAAGTAGACATATGGGCAATGTAAAGTAATAACTATTTTTGGAGGTATTACTATGTATTATAGAAGTAGAGAAATTGAAACTTGGAAATTTGCTAATTTTTGCACATTTTTGGGTAAATTTGTTTTTTTTTTATAAATAAAAAAGAATTTTTTTACTCCATTTTACCAGTGTCATGAAGCACAATATGTGACTAAAAAACAATCTCAGAATGGCCTGGATAAGTAAAAGCGTTTTAAAGTTTAGTGACACTGGTCAGATTTGCAAAAAATGGCCTGGTCCTTAAGGTGAAATATTAGTGAAATATTAGTTTAACCCCTTAAGGGGTTAAACTAATACATTGTTTAAGCACCTTTTGATTTTATTAAACCACTCAGTCTATCAGCATGGCACATTTTGACTTGGCAAGATTTGCCCACTCTTCTTTGCAAAAACACTCCAAATCAGATTGCACAGCCCTCTTCAGATCACCCCACAGATTTTCAATCAGATTCAGGTCTGGGCTCTGGCTGGGCCATTCCAAAACTTCAATCTTCTTCTGGTGAAGCCATTCCTTTGTTGATTTGGATGTATGCTTTGGGTCGTTGTCATGCTGAAAGATGAAGTTCCTCTTCATGTTCAGGTTTCTAGCAGAAGCCTGAAGGTTTTGTGCCAATATTGACTGGTATTTGGAACTGTTCATAATTACCTCTAGCTTAACTAAGGCCCCAGTTCCAGCTGAAGAAAAACAGCCCCAAAGCATGATGCTGCCACCACCATGCTTCACTGTGGGTACGGTGTTCTTTTGGTGATGTGCAGTGATGTTTTTGTGACAAACATATCTTTTGAAATTATGGCCAAAAAGTTCAACCTTGGTTTCATCAGACCATAACACCTTTTCCCACATGCTTTTGGGAGACTTCAGATGTGTTTTTGCAAAATGTAGCCTGGCTTGGATGTTTCTCTTCGTAAGAAAAGGCTTTCGTCTTGCCACTCTACCCCATAGCCCAGACATATGAAGAATATGGGAGATTGTTGTCACATGTACCACACAGCCAGTACTTGCCAGATATTCCTGCAGCTCCTTTAATGTTGCTGTAGGCATCTTGGTAGCCCTCCCAGACCAGTTTTCTTCTTGTCTTTTCATCCATTTTGGAGGGTTCTTGGTAATGTCACTTTTGTGCCATATTTTCTCCACTTGATGATGACTGTCTTCACTGTGTTCCATGGTATATCTAATGCCTTGGAAATTCATTTGTACCCTTCTCCTGACTGATACCTTTTAACAATGAGATCCCACTGATGCTTTGGATGCTCTCTGTGGACCATGGCTTTTGCTGTGGGATGCGACTAAGAAAATTTCAGGAAAGACCAACTAGAGCAGCTGAACTTTATTTGTGGTTAATCAGAGGCACTTTAAATGATGGCCGATGTATGCTGACTCCTATTTAACGGGATTGTGAATGTGATTGCTTAATTCTGAACACAGCTACATCCCCAGTTATAAGAGGTGTGCACACTTATGCAACCACATTATTTTAGTTTTTTTTGTTTTCTTCCCTCCACCTAAAAGATTTCAGTTTGTTTTTCAATTGAGTGGTTTAGTTTATAGGTCACATTTAAGGTGGAAAAAGTTCTGAAATGATTTATCTTTGTCTCATTTTTTTTTCATCACAGAAACCTGAAATTTTAACAGGGGTGTGTAGACTTTTTATATCCACTATATATCTAGGTGCTATTACTTATTTAATTGGGCGTATTTTCGCTCTTTCAAGGCACACCTGCTTATTATCTATGTATAATCTTGGCAGCCTTTCATATTGTTGGTCTGTTGCACTGCCCATTAATATCATAGTAGTAAGCCTTTATTGAGAGATATTCCCTCATAGGACAGTGTATTCTTAGAGCCACATTGATGTTACAATAATGATTCTGATGGACATTGTCTGGTAATGTCCCCCATGTATTTTTCTGTATCAAATTGCCATCGTGTTGTCCTTCTTTCCAATGTCTGATCAATATTATGTATTTTGACTAATAAAGATTTCTATATATTTTATGATTAGTCACATTGATCCATTTTTGTGGTGCAATCGGTGGTCTATGATCTATGGGTATTATTTGAGGATTATGAGGTTGTTGTAGGTGTTTATATTTCTCTGATTCACACAAACTCTCCCTGCCATGACCTCGGCCTGTTTTTGACTACAAGTTTTGTCTGATCCTTTGGTGCCCCGCTTCTGTGTCTCTGACCTCCATGAGTAAGCTGTCAACCACACCGGGACTACTCCAAGAGGTAAGAGCCTGATGTCTCCCCTACAGCAAAGTCCAGATCTGTATATAGGGGATCAATTGTGAACACCAGAGGACTGCAGGGATAGTGCCCTTAGGTTTAGCACAAACCCTTTGGTTGATGCAGTGATTCCACACAGTGTACAGAATAACTACCATATTTATGAAGCACATGCGCCACTGTTTCTAACACAGAACTCCAATAAAATTTTCTACATGGAGGACAATTTTTTTATTGCAGAATTTTTCAGAAATTACATTGGGGGGCGTACTTATATTACTAAGGGACCCTATGAGATCTGTACACCCCTGCTGAACACCACTTACTAATCATGACAATTTCATTAATTTTCTAAATCACATTCTGCTGGCCTGGATATAAAGTCAGGACCCAGAACAGCAATGCCCTGGACCACAATGATGCATACATTACACTGTCACTGGAGAAGGCATGTAAAAACTGGAAGAGCATAACCCCTAAGAGGATTTTCTGGCTTGGACAAGCCCTTTTTCTTAGCAAGGTCTCCTAACTGACACCCGGATATTGTGCAGCTAGAACCCCCTGTGTTTAATAGTAATTTGAGGTAAGCAATTATTTAATTTCTCTCCAAACACCACCCCCACAGGAGAAATGAAGCATTACATGGCTGTGTTTGAAGTGAAAGGTCTGTTCGATACAATGCACAATGACGTGTCTGGTCCTCCAAAGACCTTAAGGCATGACATGTCTGGTCCTCCAAATACCATGTCGCTCTTCTTTGTGTTGTCTAATAGATGAGGGTCTTCAGCGTAAACGCTATTTACTCAAAATGCAATAAAGGATATTTGATAAATTTTCTAAACCAGACATCCCTGTAATCTTCTGAGGCAGCAGCACTGCTCCTTGATGAGATGTCACTCCCTGACATTTATTAAGGATAGTGATTATCATACAGGTTGTAAAACTCAGCAAAATGTTAAGCAATATGCAGATATAACAAAAATGAAATTACATAAGCGAATATATGTGCATCCGCCCAACCTGGCTCTTATAAATGTGGCTGCAGGATTTCGGTTTAGTCCAGCAGTCATCACAGGAGCTTTTCCTAGAGTCTGAACAGGTAACGTAGAAGACTTGTGTCCTTTACTTACTTTACCATTGATCTGCATTATTTTAATGTCTTGTCTGTGTCTTCTGTTATCAGTGACTTGTGGTATCTTCAGCTTTTATCAGAAGAGACATGGGCTTCTTCAAATTATCTGCTGTCTTCTTGCTCTCACGTATGTATTTCAAACTCTCATGCATGTGATTTTATTTTAATTTTTAATTTTCACAAAATTCTATAATGGAAGCCAAATTGAAGACGCAATGCAGGATGTGTGTGCTTTATGGCTACTGTAAAGAATGAGAGTTCATAGAGAGTAATGTGTCCATGCACATTCTCAAGTAATACAGTCATTTCCTCAGACACCAGAAAATTGCAGAGGAGTTGCATTATCTGTATATACATTGTGTAGTGCTACTATCATGCCTTATCCGGGCTTCCAGCAGTACAACCAAGCTGTCATTAGACCCCTTTCCCTGTAAAGACTATCAGTTGAGACAAGATTAATTCAACAGAATCAGAATTTGACTAGAGATGAGTGAATCAATTTCTTAGAATTTAAATTCGACCCAAATTTTTTATAAATTCAGATTCTGATTTGCATATCTATTTTTCCCAAAACCCAAAGGAATATTGCCTGGCCTATAAGAGTTCTCACACCTACTAGTCCCCCTGTCCTCCAAGACCAAGACCTCTCACCTAGCTAGGCTAGTTCTCTCTGCTCTGCACTGATGAGGGGCAACCACCCTGAAACAGTTGTGTCCAGATGAGATCCAAGTTTTGCTTCAAGGGCTGTTTAAAAGATTAAATCCTGAGTTTTCATTTTGGAAGGAAATCTAATTATCATTTTCCCAGAAACCCAGAGATGCAATGCCTAGCCTGTATAATGCCTCTTACCAGCTAGGTACTTTTCATAAGGAGAATCTCTCTCTCTATCTTATTTCTAAGCCATTAAAAGTACTTTCGATTCTGGATGAATTGGAATGAAACTAATTTTAAGAAAATAGCTCATCCTTAATTTGAACTGAAATACAGGAAGAATTTTGATTCTATAAGTGATTCAATTTGGATACATTTTTGGAGAAAGAGAAACCAAAATGTGAACTACAAATTTTCCTGGGAGATTTGAGTACAAATTGAATTAGATGGTTGATTCATTAAAATCAGACCTGAAATGAGTTTACAAAATTTTTCTCAATAACACTAATGATAATAAGATAGTTGTGCTAACCCTGTCCTGTTGATATTAAGATGAGTGTCTTGGCTCTGACCTCTGTGTCATGAGATTTCTCAGGTGACTCTAATGATAATAGGATGACTGTGCTAACCCTACTATCCAATAAAAATTAGATAACTGTACTGACCCACAGGCTTAATCAGGGGTATACATAAAAATCATTGGGCCCCATAGTAAGAATCTGAATTGGGCCCACATGTCCAGATGCGGCAGATCCAGCAATACTGTGATTTTCGTTGTGGCGTTCCTATGACAGAGCAGAACAACAAGCGTCACTAGCTCCAGGGTCGGACTGGCCCACCAGAGTACCAGAGGTGGGACCAAGCTCTGAAAATAATGGACCTCTAAGAAAACAGGACCTTTAAAGTGGTTGTCCGGTTTATTCATATTAGTGACCTATCCTCAGTATAGGTCACCAATATCAGATCGGCAGGGAGCCAACTGCAGGCACTCCCGCTAATCAGCTGGTTGAAGAGACGGCAGCAAACAGTACCAGCGCAGCCTTCCCTTCATTGTTTACCTGCTCACCGCTGCAACCGCAACGGGATCAGTGTAATTACACCATCCCATTCACTTCACTTCAACGGCTCCTTCCTATACACTTGAATAGGAACAAGCCAACCCATAGAAGTGAATGGGGTGGCTTACTTCTAATTACACTGATCACCACTGTGGGTGCAATGGCGAGGAGGTAAATAATGAAGGGAAGATTATGCTGGCACGGTGTGCAGCCTTCTCTTTAACCAGCTGATTGGCGGTGGTGCGGGAGTCGGCTCCCCGCTGATCTGACTTTGATGACCTACGGTATCTTGAGGATAGGTCACTAATATGAATAAACCGGACAACCCCTTTAAGATTCTATATACACAGAGGGTGAGCCCTCAGAATCATTTCCTCTGGTGGTCTTCATTGCTGTCTTACATTTAGATAATTTGCTATGCCTAAACCAGGCATAGAAAATGATGAATGAGATGGTCCTGTCGGCCCCTGCCCTTCCTCGCTCATGCCAAGTCTAAAAAAGGGGGCACGGCATGGGCGGGGAAGGGTACTGGCCGGTAGGCTCGTCTCATTCATCATTTTCTACATCTAGTTTAGGCGAAAATGGCATAAATGTAAGACAGCAAGGAAGACCACCAGAGGAAATGATTCTGAGGGCTCACACTCTGTGTATATAGACCTGAAAGGGGGAAGAAGTTGCCCGTCTATAAATCAAAGCGGAAAAGTGACAAGCTATTGTATGTGCTCCAATGACCGGTGCAGGAAAATGGTCACCTAAAAAACCCCATAATGTTTATAATAAAAAAAACTAATTTAAGTAATATTTAGTTTTGGATGACACTTCCCTTTAAGAGATATGTTTTACTTTATCTTTTTGTATTATTTTTTTTTTGTAATCAAGTGTGTCATATGAGGATTTACTGTATATGTTCCTGGCAAAGAAATGGCCACAAATCCGCTCTATATGAAGGTCTATGTTAGACATGGAACCAACTGAGTAAGCTCCACCGCCATTGATCGGCTGTGCTTTTTATTTTGGGATGAACTATCTTCTGATAAGCATGTTTGTGGGCAGGTGATAGAACTTGCTTTAATCTTAAGGGAACCTATCATATCAAACATGCAGTCCAGTCTGCCAGCAGCATGGTCTCCAGCAGGAGGAGCTGAGCCGATTAACATATATGTCATTATTGTTTGAAATTTCTGCCCTTTGACTGGTTCCCTTTACAGTGTCTCAGTCCGTCAGTACCAGAGCCCAGAACCCTTTCCCATTCGGTTCCAGCTCATGTAGCAAATAGAAAAAAATCTATAGAAACATTGCAAATTTTATTTTAGAAAAGACAAATTGTAACATTTGTATTATTTTGTTTCCATAGTCTTGCTGTGGGAGGTGCACAGTACCAGCATGCCAAGTAAGTAGAGCAGGACATATATTCTTAAGTATGTGAATTTAAAAGAAAAATGTAGGAAAGTATTAAGAATAATATGCTGACAGGTCCATGCCTCATTCATTTTTCACAAATGCAATGTTTTGGACACGAGGGGGAAAATAATTATCTGCTGGGGTATGACAATGCCGACTGCCTTGCTGAATAACCTCTCTGACAGTACTCTCGAGGCTGAACAATACAGTTCAACAATAGTCAACTCGGCCAATTTCGGCCCAGGTACTACCTTGTTTCTGCCCTGATTCTGTTGGGGACGGAAGGATGTCCATCGAGGAGGACACGGAGCAGGTGGATAAGTGTCTGTTTTAGAAACCAGACTGACAGAAATGTGCAATGGTCCATAAGGCCTGGCCTAGTTGCTGTCCATACCCATATCCATGTGTCAGTGATGGCGTGCACCTCGCCACGCAGTGACAATTCCAAGAAGAGGCCCACATACTCAGCCATACGAGAGTACAAGGCTGGGATGTATTTTTCAATTTTTGGAAGACAAGACAATTTTTTAAAAATTTTGTAGACAAGAAAACTATTTAATTTGTAATTAGACTTTTTGCAAAATTCGAAATGAATTTGGTTCGATTAGACGTGATTCGGTCATCTCTGATTGGTTGTTGATATTATCATTATTTTTTATATTATTATAAATTTTTTCTTATTATTAATATTACTACATATGCAGCGACCGGGCTGCAGGGCAGTATGTGAGCTACGGTGGGCCGACGGGGTAGTAGTAATTTTACTCACTGTTCTGTAGCTCCCGGGGCCGGCGTGAAGTGTAGGGAAGGTTGGCATCAGTTCCTTCGGGGCACACTCTGCTGTACAGGGATTCCCGCCGGATGGTGGTTGAGGCGCCTTTGGTGGAATGGTTTAAGGTGAAGTGGAGGCGGGGATCCTGGTGTTCGTGACGCCAGCACTGTAAGGTGCAATGAGATACAGTGCCGAATAAGGAGAGAGTCAGGAGATAAATTTTACTTGTATATTTGCCTTGAGGTAGTTATCATCCCCACCAATAATACCTTGGCTCATAAGATAATGCTGAGCTGCAACTCCAGACAACAGGCTCGTTGGGGCAGTTTCAGACAGGTTCCAACTTGACTTGAATGAGAGAGTGATAGTTTCCTTGGTTCTGGTCTCGCTCTGATAACCCAGCCTTTCAGTACTTGGATCTTTGACTAGAATTTGGCAACCAACAGGGTGGTCTCCCTAGCGGCAGGCATCAGACATCTGCTCCATTATTTGCATAGGTTGCTTCAATACAATAAGTCCACTTGGTCTCTAGCTTCTGTACAGTGGCACTTCACAAAGAGGTCCAGTAACCCTTGGGCTTGGTTTCCTATATATCTTGCCCTAGTGCAGTCATAGGCAAACTGTGCCTCTCCAGCTGTTGCAGAACTACAACTCCCAGCATGCAAAGACTGCCTACAGCTTTCAGCCTACAGCAGGGCATGGTGGGAGTTGTAGTTTTTTCAACAGCTGGAGAACCGCAGTTTGCCTATCACTGCCCTAGTGGAGAGTGCCCAGGGGCACACAGAAGAAGCTACATGCTCTCCTATCCTTCACTAAGCTCTCATCTCCCACTTCCTGTGACTGACCAGTTCTATATATGTGATGTTATAGCACCACCTAGTGGTGACTACATGTAATGCAGTTACCAGCCTGTTGTGAGGAAGTTGTAGCTTAAAAGGATTCTGTCACCAGGATTAACGATATGTAGATATTTATATGTGCCCATTAGTCTTCATGCAGTGTTTACAATGATCCCTCTGTTTATGTTCTGTGTGTGTTAGATTCTTATATAAACTGATCTTATTGATATGTAAATCACCTCCATAAGGAGCCCAAGGGGTTGTCCCACGATGTGTTGGAGCCCAACCGCGCCCATCGATCCGTAGCCCAGCACCACCTACCACCCAATTTATTCACTCCACTATCCCCGACATAAATTCTTCTCAGTGCCGTTATCTTGCGCAGAGGGAGCCGGCGCATGCGCAGTTGACTCGTCGAAGCCAGTGCCAGTAGTCCGCACGGGCGCAGACTACAGTGTCCACTGCGCCTGCGCGAGATTACGGCGCTGAGAAGGGATAGTGGAGTGAATAAATTAAGTGGTAGGCGGTGATGGGCTCCGGATCGATGGGCGCGGCTGGGCTCCAACACATCGTGGGACAACCCCTTGGGCTCCTGACGGAGGTGATTTACATATCAATAAGATCAGTTTTTATAAGAATCTAACACACACAGAACATAAACAGAGGGATCATTGTAAACACTGCATGGAGACTAATGGGCACATATAATGTCTACATATCGTTAATCCTGGTGACAGAATCCCTTTAATACATAGGAAATAGACAATGGCATAAGATGAGATGCATAAGGTTTAGGAGCCCACTTCCAGCATGGAGTGGGACACTGCACATACTAATAGTATTCTTCTTCTTCTTCTTCTTCTTCTTCTTCTTCTTCTTCTTCTTCTTCTTCTTCTTCTTCTTCTTCTTCTTCTTCTTCTTCTTCTTCTTCTTCTTCTTCTTCTTCTTCTTCTTCTTCTTCTTCTTCTTCTTCTTCTTCTTCTTCTTCTTCTTCTTCTTCTTCTTCTTCTTCTTCTTCTTCTTCTTCTTCTTCTTCTTCTTCTTCTTCTTCTTCTTCTTCTTCTTCTTCTTCTTCTTCTTCTTCTTCTTCTTCTTCTTCTTCTTCTTCTTCTTCTTCTTCTTCTTCTTCTTCTTCTTCTTCTTCTTCTTCTTCTTCTTCTTCTTCTTCTTCTTCTTCTTCTTCTTCTTCTTCTTCTTCTTCTTCTTCTTCTTCTTCTTCTTCTTCTTCTTCTTCTTCTTCTTCTTCTTCTTCTTCTTCTTCTTCTTCTTCTTCTTCTTCTTCTTCTTCTTCTTCTTCTTCTTCTTCTTCTTCTTCTTCTTCTTCTTCTTCTTCTTCTTCTTCTTCTTCTCTTCTTCTTCTTCTTCTTCTTCTTCTTCTTCTTCTTCTTCTTCTTCTTCTTCTTCTTCTTCTTCTTCTTCTTCTTCTTCTTCTTCTTCTTCTTCTTCTTCTTCTTCTTCTTCTTCTTCTTCTTCTTCTTCTTCTTCTTCTTCTTCTTCTTCTTCTTCTTCTTCTTCTTCTTCTTCTTCTTCTTCTTCTTCTTCTTCTTCTTCTTCTTCTTCTTCTTCTTCTTCTTCTTCTTCTTCTTCTTCTTCTTCTTCTTCTTCTTCTTCTTCTTCTTCTTCTTCTTCTTCTTCTTCTTCTTCTTCTTCTTCTTCTTCTTCTTCTTCTTCTTCTTCTTCTTCTTCTTCTTCTTCTTCTTCTTCTTCTTCTTCTTCTTCTTCTTCTTCTTCTTCTTCTTCTTCTTCTTCTTCTTCTTCTTCTTCTTCTTCTTCTTCTTCTTCTTCTTCTTCTTCTTCTTCTTCTTCTTCTTCTTCTTCTTCTTCTTCTTCTCTTCTTCTTCTTCTTCTTCTTCTTCTTCTTCTTCTTCTTCTTCTTCTTCTTCTTCTTCTTCTTCTTCTTCTTCTTCTTCTTCTTCTTCTTCTTCTTCTTCTTCTTCTTCTTCTTCTTCTTCTTCTTCTTCTTCTTCTTCTTCTTCTTCTTCTTCTTCTTCTTCTTCTTCTTCTTCTTCTTCTTCTTCTTCTTCTTCTTCTTCTTCTTCTTCTTCTTCTTCTTCTTCTTCTTCTTCTTCTTCTTCTTCTTCTTCTTCTTCTTCTTCTTCTTCTTCTTCTTCTTCTTCTTCTTCTTCTTCTTCTTCTTCTTCTTCTTCTTCTTCTTCTTCTTCTTCTTCTTCTTCTTCTTCTTCTTCTTCTTCTTCTTCTTCTTCTTCTTCTTCTTCTTCTTCTTCTTCTTCTTCTTCTTCTTCTTCTTCTTCTTCTTCTTCTTCTTCTTCTTCTTCTTCTTCTTCTTCTTCTTCTTCTTCTTCTTCTTCTTCTTCTTCTTCTTCTTCTTCTTCTTCTTCTTCTTCTTCTTCTTCTTCTTCTTCTTCTTCTTCTTCTTCTTCTTCTTCTTCTTCTTCTTCTTCTTCTTCTTCTTCTTCTTCTTCTTCTTCTTCTTCTTCTTCTTCTTCTTCTTCTTCTTCTTCTTCTTCTTCTTCTTCTTCTTCTTCTTCTTCTTCTTCTTCTTCTTCTTCTTCTTCTTCTTCTTCTTCTTCTTCTTCTTCTTCTTCTTCTTCTTCTTCTTCTTCTTCTTCTTCTTCTTCTTCTTCTTCTTCTTCTTCTTCTTCTTCTTCTTCTTCTTCTTCTTCTTCTTCTTCTTCTTCTTCTTCTTCTTCTTCTTCTTCTTCTTCTTCTTCTTCTTCTTCTTCTTCTTCTTCTTCTTCTTTTTCTTCTTTTTGTTTTTTCAATAAGCTCATGATAAGATAAAACCTGTTAACTCCCAGTTCATTTCCCTCTCGTCCAGAACTGAATTGTCCTCGGCACAGCTCTCCTGGATACACTTCACCGTGTGAAAAGACCTGCGCCAACTTACTTGATCCTCCTGGACGCATTTGCACTATGAAGGCAATATACACCTGTAAATGTGACGCAGGACTCGTGGCTCAGATCGGGACTTCTGGGGAATCTGTACAGTGCGTCAAACCAGAAAAGTGCAAAGTCCCCTGTGGTCCCAACCAGCACTATGAGTTCTGCGGATCCGCCTGCCCACCAACATGTAAAGAACCAAAGGGCCCTAAAATCTGTACCGCAAATTGTTCTTCAAAATGTGTCTGTGATAAGGGATATGTTCTTTCTGAAAACAAAAAATGTGTAAAAGAAAGAGAATGTAAAAAACCGCACGATCACCCGCATCATGACTGATCATGCTGCAGATAGTATATTGTTCTGAAAGAGCAATGACATTATATGTTTGAATGTATAAAGCAGATGAAGCAGAGCTGAATGTGTTATTAATCTGTTTCTTTCATCCACTCTGATGATACAGCAAATTGTGTATCATCAGCAGTTAGCAAGTTGAGCTCTGCTTGATTTCCAGATGTTCATCCTCCAGTTTATTTCTGCTTGGCTTCTGTAAACCCCTTTAAGCAATAATAAAGGTGTGCAATAATACATCTATGAGTTATCTTTAGAGATGAGCAAATTTCTCAAAAAACTTGATTCCGCCGGTTCGCCAAATTTCCCAAACCGATTTGATCCGAATTCATTCATGACGAATCACGTTTAAAAAACGTCTATTTCTGGGCTGCAGAGGGCCTTTATAGTGGTGTAGAACACTGTGCCTTGCAGTAACACACATAGTGAGTCTGCTGTGGTACGTGGTAGTCAGTATGACATGCAGATGACAGGCGTCGCTCTTAGAATCACTGCACACTTCACTTATTTGGGCAGTCACGGGGCCAAAACTGACCAAATAACTCAAGTGTGAACTCAGCCTTACAGTTCGATGTTAGCGCCAAGAAGAAGCGCACTCCTTTTACACCGTCGTCAGCTGATCCCACATAGATGTCTACAGAACCTGTTCTATTAAACGCTTATACAAGTAGAGCCCCCCCGACAGAGTGCAGAGGGTGTCAGCAGTAAGTTTGTGTTGACGTCACTGATTAATTTGCCCTTCCTCTGATCCGTCAGAACAATAACCCCCAAAAAACGGATCCTGTCTGTGGAGCATCCGCCTTCACTCGGTCAGTATTTGGTCAGTAATCCATCAGTGTTGGTAATGCCAGAAAAACAGGAGTGGATCCAAAACAGAGATGACACGGGAATGGAATATTTACATGTCTTATGTCAGGGGCATAGCTAGAAGTGACTGGGCCCCACAGCAAATTTTTGTATGCCTTCCACCCCCAGAAAACTACTGATCGTTACACAAAAAACAAGCCCTCACATAGAACGAAATATAGAAAAGTAATTTTTTTTAAGTAATTAAACCAAATAAAAACTTTACCAGTTTAGTATCGTATTGAGCCGCAGAATAAAGAAGTAATTTTTAGTGAACACCGTGATGTCAAAACCTCAAAAACCTTGGCGGAATTGTGTGCTTTTAAAAAAAAATTAACCCACAAATAATTTTTTTCCTGCTTTCCAGTACAAGACATGGTAAATTAAGTGGCGGCATTTAAAAAAAGCATCTTGTCCCACACAAAATAAGCCCTCATATGACTATGTGAACGGAAAAATAAAAAGGTTATGGCTAATGTAAAAATGAAAATAGGCCTGGTCTTTAAGGGGTTAAAAGGTATCAAACTACAATGTTTTATATTGTTTGCTTTTTTGAGAGCATCAGGGTTTTTGCACATTTTACATACACAACACTGCTACATGCGCACACACACACAGCTCTGGGAGTTCGCACATTATATATCACTGTGTTGCACATTTTACATACACATCTCTGCTACACACACAGCTCTGGGTGCCACATTATATATCACTGTGTTGCACATTTTACACACACAGCTCTGCTGTGCGCATTATACATTCCTCTGTCTCATACAGCTCTGCTAAATACACCACACACACTGCTGTGCTAGATTAATGCTATACACCTATCTTTGCTGCATTATACACATGAAGCACCCTCAGCTCTGCTGCATGCACCCCACACACAGCTTCTATGGGTATGCAGACACACACAGCAATGCTACACACTGTACATCTTGTTTGCAGATTTGACTAAATCTGCAATGTGTGAATGAGGCCATAGAAGTCCTCTACACATCCAGGCATTAACCCCTAAGGAACCAGAATTCTAAGTCCTAAGGTGCTAACCTCATATGTTCAAGCCAAAGTCAGGAGTGGATGAAGATCATAAAGGCGCTACCAGCCACAGCCTGGCTCCTCCCATCCATATGACTGGTCACATGGTCATGACATCATCAAAGGTCCTGTAGCTTAGGAGGATCTAGCATGTACGCTGAGCAGCAGGGCACGGAGCCCCTATGTCCGGTATACTGGGAGGGGAAGCCCAGGTGTTCCCTAGGGGGTGCGGAGCTGAGGGACCCCCATATGTTGCATGTGAATGTTGTGTAGCTCTGCAGTGATAGACAGGGCGGCACACTGCAAGGCCACGAAGCAGCCACTTCCCCGGTAGTCACGCCACTGTCTTCTGTGTTTTGTACCCACTCCTGCTTATGGCTTCCAAATCATGATCCAATCCTGATGCAATCACTGATGCAGAGTGAGGAGGTGGCAACTGCATGAGGAGTCAATATAAGGGCCCATTCACAGAGTGGTGAAGTGGGGGCAAAAACAATGGCAGTAACAGCACAAGATGGTGGGTGGCAGTAGGAGCACATGGCAGCAGGTATGTGGCATCAGGCGGGTGGCAAAATCCGAATAGCGGCTGAAGCAGGTGGCCAGAAGAAATAGGTCTCTTTTCAAAAGGTTATGGTGTGGCACCCAGAATGATCTAGTCTGATGCATAAGGCACTGGCGTGTGGAAATCCTGACTGATCCATGCCTGATTCATCTTCACAAAGGTCAGTCTCTCCACATTTTGGGTGTTACAGACGCATGCTGCAACTTTGCAGGAGTAAGTTATATGAGTTTGGGAACAAGAGTGGTCGAATGGTGGCAATGGCCCTCAGAGGGAAATTGGCTGCTTGTCACATCCCCGCCGTCAAAACCGCTCATGACCGCATGGTGCACACCACCCCAGACATAGCTGCTACTTTCCACACCTTTTATTCGCAGCTCTATAATCTCCCCCGCACCCCAGTGCAGCGGACAGGCACCCCTTCTACCCTTTCCGCTTTGCTCCCTTAACTGTCAGACACTGATTCATCTGGTCTGGAGGCCCCATTTACGGACGCTGAACTTCAGTTAGTGATCAAGACCCTGCCCGGTGGTAAGAGTCCTGGCCCCAACGGGTTTACTGCCCGTTTTTATAAAACTTTTTCCACAGACTTGTCCCCGGTCCTGCTGTCAGTCTTCAACGTGGTGTCTCCTGGGCTTCCCTTCCCGGCGCAGTCCACAGAGGCCCATATCACTGTCATCCCGAAACCGGGTAAGGACCCTCACTTATGTGCCAGTTACCGTCAAATCTCGCTTTTGAATGTAGATCTTAAGATCTTTGCCAAATTGTTGGCAAATAGACTGAATGTTCATTTGCCTTCCTTAATTTGCAATGATCAGGTCGGTTTTGTGCCGGGGAGGGAGGCCCGGGATAACACCCTTAAGACCCTTGATATTATTCATTATGCTAAATTGACAAAGACCCCCCTTATGAACCTGTCCTTAGATGCCGAGAAGGCTATTGACAGGATATCGTGGCCAGCCATCCAAACTGCCCTATCCCATATTGGTGTAGGCCCGATGTTTCTTTCTAAAGTTCTGTCTCTATATCAGCGCCCCACAGCTCCAGTTAAGATTAACGGAACCCTTTCCTCCTCCATCCGAGCCAACCCAGATTTCTCGGGGATAAGGATAGGCTCACGGGAGTTCAAATGTGCTGCATATGCCGATGATCTCCTCCTTTATATAACTAACCCCCGGGTTTCATTGCCTTCCTTGCTCAAACAGATCTCTGACTTTGGTGTTGGGACAAATTTTAAAATGAACATGTCCAAGTCTGAGGCTTTGAACGTTACTCTGCCAGAAGCCCTGGTTTCCTCCCTTAAAAGTTCCTTCCCTTTTGTCTGGCCCTCTGCTGGGATCACTTATCTTGGCACGAGAATCACTTCTGACCTCTCCCGGCTCTTTTGGCTAAATTTTGCTCCCCTTCTCCAGCGTTTTCAAAAAGATCTTGATGGCTGGCGCAGACAGGATTTTTCCTGGTTTGGTAGGATTAGTATCTTGAAAATGAATCTGTTGCCCAAACTGCTTTACCTGCTGCAGACGATTCCCCTCCATGTCCCATCCACATTCTGGTCACAATTGCGTCGTTGTTTCACACAATTTGTATGGGCGCCCGGCAGTCCACGGCTGAAATGGGAGGTATTGACGTGTCCTAAGGAGAATGGGGGGGTGGGCTTACCTGATTGTCGACTGTACTACCACTCTACAGCATACGCCCATTTGATAGACATCATTCGTGTGGACACATCAAAGGCTTGAGTTCACATTGCCCTGGACTCTGCCCCTTGCTCACTTATTACCCTTCCATGGTTGGCGGGATTATCGGGCCCCCCGCATTTGCACCTATCTTTTACGGCACGCCAGACCATCACGATTCTTTCTTCTATAAATCATATGACGTCATTAATTGACCCCAAAGGCCCTCTATTGCCGATAACTGACCATCCCAATTTCCCCCCGGCCCGGTCGACCGGTTCTTTCCTCATAGGCACGCGGAACTGCCCACTCCGGTTCTGTCATGTCCTTTCGGGTTCAGTGTTGAAGCCTCTATCTCAGATACTAGATACTCTGACCCCCTCTGCCCATGGATCTTTTGAGTATATGCAGCTCCGTCATTTCCACTCCTCTTTGGCCAAGACACATGACCTATCCCGTGACCTGACGGATTTTGAAAAAATGTGCCTTTCCCCTTCGGCGGTCCTGCGTCCTGTTTCCTCTATTTATAAGCTGCTTTTATGCCGTCGGTCCTTGTGTCCTCCTCCGTATTGCCAGGCTTGGGAACGCGACTTAGGGAGACAGTATACCCCTGCTCAATGGAACAAATGCTTCCTGTTATCTCACAAATCCACGATTTCTACCAAAGCTCAAGAAACGAGTTATAGAAATTGTCTCCAGGTGGTACAGGGTACCAGTGCTGCTCGACCGATGGTTCCCGATGGTATCGGATTGTTGCTGGAGATGCCTTACGGAGGAGGGCACAATGCTCCATGTCTGGTGGAAGTGTAATGTGTTGCGCCCTTTCTGCGATTTTGTGCACAAAACAATCACTGAGGTCACTGGGGTCCCCATACAGAACTCCCCAGAGTCCCTTCTGCTATTTGATAGCGTCCTGAATGTCCCAGCTTATAAGAATTCTCTTGTGAAATACATGATACAGGCGGCGAAGGCGGTGATTCCCAGACATTGGAAATCCACCTCTCCCCCCTCTCTCGAGGAGTGGTTTGAGGAAATTGCTCTTTACCAGAGGTTGGAAGACCTTATCATTGCAACGCTCTCTGATGTGACCTGGTTTGTGAGGACCTGGGGCCCCTGGGAGGAATTCCGCGCCACGTCCTCGTTTCGTGACGCCAGGCTTTAGATATTCATTGCTATACTGCAGTCGTCGTCCCCCATTTTCCCTTCCTTCCCTTCTCCCCTCCCCGCTGTCTTGTCTTTTGTCTGTCTTCTGTGTCTGTCGTCTCTTCTTCTTCGCGTACACTTGGTATCAATAGCCACATGACCATACATTGTTGTGCTATGCTATTTGTACTTTTGAGAATTGTGTCTCGTACGCTTGGTATCAATAGCCACATGACTATACATTGTTATGCTATGCTGTTTTGACTTTTGAGAATTGTGTCTCATGCTAATTCTTATGTTATACTCTATATTATTTTTGTCACTGACATTGGTCAGTGTTGTTCTACTCCTATTGAAAAATCTTTAATAAAACGTTAATTTAAAAAAATAAAAATAAAAATTTCAACAAAAAGCAGTGTAGGCTACCTCCTCCACCTACACTGCCACATCCACTGCCTCCTCAACCTCCTACTCCATATGGACCTCGTCCTCCTAGATCAAGATTATTATTTTTACGTATTGTATGTTTTTTAAAGCCATTTCCCCATCCACATTTGTTTGCAGAGCACTTGCCATGCTCTTAACCACAATTTGATGCCGTTTGTAGCCGTCTAGCCCTTTCCATGACATTTTTACAGCAATTTTAGTGCTCAAAATTTCGGGTCCCCATTGACTTCAATGGGGTTCAGGTTCGGGGTCAAGTTCGGGTCCCGAACTCGAACTTTTTTGTGAAGTTCGGCGGAACCCGTCGAACCTGAACATCCAGGTTTCCGCTCAACTCTACTATTAGGCAGATTTATAAAAATATTGCTGGTTATTTAGTGTAAATACACTGAACCATATGGTGTTTGTTACATTGGCAACTTGTGCCCGCTATTTAAAGCAGACACAGCTCAACTCTCTTAATTTTGTAATATCGCAACGGTTAAACCCTCCCTTGGCTCTATGTGCTGCTGAAAGGCTCTTTCCAATTTGCTAATTAGCTCCTGTATATGCTGTGCTGTTTGTCTCATACTCTGCCTGAGCAATAGGTTCACTAGTCCTTAACTAGTTCATGTTAAGGTGTGCTGTTTCTGATTGTATCTCCTGTACAGACTTCTGCCCAATTCTTGGATTCTGACCCTCCGTTTCCTGACCCCACCTGTGCCTTCCCTGACTTCCGCCTGTTCAACGTGTTGACCCTCAGCCGCCTGTCCGGACCTTCAGACTATTTCGCTGATTCACCACAAAGACGGATCAATGGGACTAATCATAAAATATATAGAAATCTTTATTAATCAAAAATCATAATATTGATCAGACATTGGAAAGAAGGACGACACGATGTCAATTTGATACAGAAAAATACATGGGGCACATTACCAGACAATGTCCATCAGAATCATTATTGTAACATCAATGTGGCTCTAAGAATACACTGTCCTATGAGGGAATATCTCTCAATAATCATATTAATGGGCAGTGCAATAGACCAACAATATGAAAGGCTGCCAAGATTATACCTAGATAATAAGCAGGTGTGCCTTGAAAGAGCGAAAATACACCCAATTAAATAAGTAATAGCACCTAGATATACATATCAGGTGTATTAAACTAGATATAATATTAATTGGCACACATGTTTATCAGTCCTAATCCACAGCCTATATGCAATTAATATCTTTATATATCCATCCCTAGGTATAGACATGACCATAATAAGTCTAAAACATACCCAAAGTCATAATGCACAGAGGCTGGAATGTCGCCCCACGTAATGACACCACACACTTGTTTCTGTCTTATTGTCTAGGTTTTTTCTTGTTTTTCGAATGGATGGGGCGGATGATCTATAATGGTACAAAGTATAAAGAAGACTATGAGATCCAAAGAAGTAAAAGAACATTAGCGGAAATGTGAAAGAGAGAGAATCACGAAGATTTTGAAATATTAGGACTAGTAGATTCGATTTATTCCTTATGATTAGAGTTGAGCGGACACCTGGATGTTCGGGTTCGACGGGTTCGGCCGAACTTGAGAAAAAAATTTCAAGTTCGGGACCCGAACTTGACCCCAAACCCAAACCCCATTGAAGTCAATGGGGACCAGAACTTTTGAGCACTAAAATGGCTATAAAAATGTCATGGAAAGGGCTAGAGGGCTGCAAATGGCATCAAAATGTGGTTAAGAGCATGGCAAGTGCTCTGCAAACAAATGTGGATAGGGAAATGACTTTAAATAACTAATAATAAATAGGTAAAAATTAAAAATAATAATCTTAATCTAGGAGAACGAGGTCCATATGGAGTAGGAGGTTGAGGAGGCGGTGGATGTGGCGGTGTAGGTGGAAGCGGTGGTGGAGAAGGAGGAGGTAGCCTACACTGCTTTTTGGTTTTAAATTTTATTTTTAAAATTAGGGTACATCCCAAAACATTGGGAAATATAACCTGTGATAACCCCCTCCAGTCATGCTAAACACACATTCAGACAATACACTGGCTGCAGGGCAGGCCAGCACCTCCAAAGGGCAAGCTCAGGCCATGTGCCCAATTTGGAGACCCAGAAGTTGCAGGGGCTGACCCCTGACAGTCAGTTTGTGTAGGCGTGTGCACACTTACTGCCCCACCATGTCACACGTCCCCGTGATGTTCACGATCCAATTTGATATCTGCTCTATCAACTTTCGATGTTCTTGAATGCGCCTACCATGGTGATCACGGGTGGCGCCCAATCAGAGGTCCAGGCCAGAGAGGGAGTGTGAGAAAGAGAACCCACATCCAAGGGAGGATTTATTTTTTCAAATTTAAAATTATAGAGTTGAAATATGGGAGAAATTATTAAAGCATAAAAGTGTGACAACTTCTCAAAGTTTAAGCATTGAATGAAAGGATGTGGTGCGCATTAATTACTGAATAATATATTACATTTTATTCCCTGTCACCTATGCATAGCAGGTGTTTATTCACGTCTAAAATTGCACAATATCAACCCAAGAATGTAACAGAATAATTATTGAAATTTATTAAGCTGTCAACTAGGTAGAGGAGGGGTATATTATACCCAAAAATTTGTGAATTTCACCAGAAAATGTAACAGACAAATTTTATTTTTTTCTGTCTACTAGGTATAGCAGTGGTACATCACACCCAAAATTGTTGAATTTTACCAGAATATGTAACTGACAATTTTTTTTTTTTTTTTTTTGCCGGTCCACTAGGTATAGCAGTGGTATTATATACACCAAAATTGGTGAATTTCACCCTAAAATGTAAATGACAATTTATTTTTTTAACCGGCCTACTAGGTATTAGCAGTTGTACTATACACCCAAAAATTGGTCAATTTAACCCGAAAATGTAAATGACAATTTGTTTAACCTGTCTACTAGTTATAGCAGTAGTATGTATAGTACATATACCCAAAAATGTGTTAATTTTGATAGAAAATGGCATTCAGATAATACACTGGCTGCAGGGCAGGCTATGTGCCCAATTTGGAGACCCAGAAGTTGAAGGGGGCAGACCCGTCATTCAGAACGTGTAGGCGTGTGCACACATACTGCTCCACCATGTTGGTGAAATGCTGCCTCCTGCTAAGACGTTCCATATCAGCTGGTGGTGCTGGTTGTTGTGGTGTGCTGACAAAGCTTTTCCACATTTCGGCCATGCTAACCCTGCCTTCTGAGGTGCTTGTGGTGCTCCAGCTGCGTTGGCGACCTCTTCCTCATCCTCTGCCTTCGCCTTGTGCTTCCACTGTGCCCCCGCTGTCAGGTGGGAATGCCACCAGCAGCGCGTCTACCAGCGTGCGCTTGTACTCACGCATCTTAGGATCACGCTACAGTGAGAGAATTCAGGACGGTACGTTGTCCTTGTAACGGGGATCCAGCAGCGTGGCCAATAAGTAATCAGCACAAGTTAGAATGTGGGAAACTCGGCGGTCGTTGCGGAGACACTGCAGCATGTAATCGAAAAGCTGTCCTCTGTGGGAGGTCTATCGTCTGTGTCCTCTGTATCCCCCCAGCCACGCACCAGTGAGGGCCATGAGCTGGTCTGGGTGCCACCCTGCTGTGAACATGGTTCCTCCTCATCCTCCACCTCGTCATCCTCCAGAACTGTGCCCTGGCTGGACAATTGTGTACCTGGCGTTTGTCGGTACAGGAACCCATTCTCGGAACCACTTGGGAATGACTGTCCGGAAACCTTACGAAATGATCCCTCTTCCTCCTCCTGTGCCACATCCTCTTCCATCATCGCCAGCAGCGTTTTTTCAAGGAGGCATAGAAGTGGTATAGTAACGCTGAGAACGGCGTTATCGTCACTGGCCATGTTGGTGGAGTACTCGAAACAGCGCAACAAGAAACAAAGGTCTCGCATGGAGGCCCAGTCATTGGTGGTGAAGTGGTGCTGTTCCGCAGAGCGACTCACCCGTGCGTGCTGCAGCTGAAACTCCACTATTGCCTGCTGCTGCTTTCACAGTCTGGCCAGCAAGTGCAATGTGGAGTTCCACCTTGTGGGCACGTCGCATATGAGGTGGTGAGCGGGAAGGCCGAAGTTACGCTGCAACACTGACAGGCGAGCAGCAGGGTGAGAACGCCGAAAGTGCGCACAGATGGCCCGCACTTTATGCAGCAGCTCTGACATATCGGGGTAATTATTAAGGAATCTCTGCACCACCAAATTCAGCACATGCGCCAGGTAAGGGATGTGCGTCAAACCGGCTAGTCCTAGAACTGCTACGAGATTTCGCCCATTATCGCACACCACCAGGCCGGGCTTGTGGCTGACTGGCACAAACCAGTCATTGGTCTGTTGTTTAAGGCCCGTCCATAGCTCCTGCGCGGTGTGTGGTTTGTCCCCCAAACAGATAAGTTTTAAAACTGCCTGCTGTCGTTTACCCCTGGCTGTGCTAAAGTTGGTGGTGAAGGTGTTACGCTGAGCGGATGATGAGCTGGTAGAGGATGAGGAAGCAGAGTAGAAGGAAAGAGCAACAGGAGGCAAACTTAAGCGCCCTGCAATCCTCGGTGGTGGAAGGACATGCGTCAAACTGCTATCTGCCTCAGGCCCAGCCACCACTGCATTTATCCAGTGTGCTGTTATGGAGATATAACAGCCCTGACCGTGCTTACTGGTCCACGTATCCGTAGTCAGGTGCACCTTGCCACAGGTGGCGTTGCGCAGTGCACACCTGATTTTGTCCCCTACTTGGTTGTGCAGGGAAGGGATGGCTCGCCTTGAAAAGTAGTGGCGGCTGGGCATGACGTACTGTGGGACAGTCACCGCTATAAGGCCTTTAAAACTATCCGTCTCCACGAGACGGAATGACAGCATTTCAAAGGCCAGTAATTTAGAAATGCTGGCATTCTGGGCTAGGGATCGCGGGTGGGTAGGGGGGTACTTCCTCTTCCTCTCCAGCGTTTGGGAGATGGAGAGCTGAACGCTTTCTTGGGACATTGTGGAGATGCTTGTTGACCCAGGTGTTGGTGTTGCTGGCAGATCCTCTGTTTGTGGGGTGGCAGGTGGCACTGTCACTCCAGAGGTGGATGAAGAGGCCGAGACTGCAGCAGAAGAGGAAGCAGGACTCCACTACAGCTCGTGCTTTGCACTTAAATGCCTGGTCATGCAGGTTGGGCTTAGGTTGAGAATGTTTATGCCTCGCTTCAGGCTCTGATTGCACAGCGTGCAAACCACTCGTGTCTTGTCGTCAGCACATTGTTTGAAGAAATGCCACGCCAGGGAATTTCTTGGAGCTGGCTTTGGTGTGCTGGGTCACTTGCTGCGGTGGGCAGCAGCAGGCGTACTATCTAGAGGACGGCCGCTCCGCTTTTGCACCCTGCTCCCTCTTCTGCTGTGCTGGTGGCTCTGTGCGACCACCGCCTCTTCCTTCGAACTACATAGGTCACTCACCTGACCTTCATTCCATGTGGGGTCGAGGACTTCATTGTCCTCCACATCATCTTCCACCCAGTCTTCACCCCTGCCTTACTTGTCGGTCTGCACACTTTCGAATGCCCCAGAAGTTGGCACCTGTGCTTCGTCATCATCCGAGATGTGCTGCGATGGTCCTCCCATATACTCATCTTGAAAGATTAGTGGTTGTGCATCGGTGCACTCAATCTCTTTCTCTTCTGGGGCAGGGCTAGGTGGATGGCCCTGGGAAACCCTGCTAACAGAGTCATCAAAAAGCAGAAGAGACTGCTGCATGACTTGGGGCTCAGACTGCTTGCCTGATTTGCAATGGGGTGAGGTGAAAGACTGATGGACATCGGCTGCAGGTGCCAACTGTGGTCATTCAGCAGGGGACTGGGTGGGAGACAATGTGAAGGAACTGGATCCACTGTCAAACCCAATCTACTATCGCTTGTACTTGTTCAGGCCTCACCATACGCAAAGCCGCATTAGGCCTAACCAAATACCGCTGCAGGTTTTGTCGCCTACTCACACCTGAGGAAGAGGTTTCACTTGTACGTGTAGCTGGCACAGATCGACCACGTCCTCTCACTACAACAGGAGCTCCACCAGCAGCACCAGGACCTGGGCCACGTCCATTATTTGCCTCTCTCCTCATATTTCTTGAATTTAGGATCTTGCCCTAAATGGGTGTTTAATTAATAGTAGAATAGAATGACAGTATGTAAAGGGTGTATCTCACACGGCCTGAACCAGTGTAGGCCTGAATTAAAGATTTCTTTGCCCAAAATGGCTGTATTTCAAATTGCTGAATCAAACCGATGTATGTAGAGGGTGTATCTCACACGGTCTGAACCAGTGTAGGCCTAAATTAAAGATTTCTTTACCCAAAAGGGCTGTATTTCAAATGCCTGAATCAAACCCCTGTATGTAGAGGGTGTATCTCACACGGCCTGAAACAGTGTAGGCCTAAATTAAAGATTTCTTTACCCAAAATGGCTGTATTTTAAATGCCTGAATCAAACCCCTGTATGTAGAGGGTGTATCTCACACGGCCTGAACCAGTGTAGGCCTGAATTAAAGATTTATTTGCCCAAAATGGCTGTATTTCAAATGCCTGAATCAAACTTCTGTATGTAGTGTGTGTCTCTCACACGGCCTGAACCAGTGTAGGCCTGAATTAAATATTTCTTTGCCCAAAATGGATGCATTTCAAATGCCTTAATCAAACCCCTGTATGTAGAGGGTGTATCTCACAGGGCCTGAACCAGTGTAGGCCTAAATTAAAGATTTATTTACCCAAAATGGCTGTATTTCAAATGCCTGAATCAAACCCCTGTATGTAGAGGGTGTATCTCACACGGCCTGAACCAGTGTACGCCTGAATTAAAGATTTCTTTGGCCAAAATGGCTCTATTTCAAATGTCTGAATCAAACCGCTGTATGTAGAGGGTGTATCTCACAGGGCCTGAACCAGTGTAGACCTAAATTAAAGATTTATTTGAACCGTTGGCTTGCCGGATTCGCTTAGATAGTCGTATAGATGGCTTTGGGGTGGCGGGAGTGAGCGATAAAATAAGCTTATATGCCGATGACGTGATTCTGTTCCTGGACCAGGGATGGAAAATTCTCCCCTATGTGATAGAAGACTAAGGTAAACTATCAGGCTATAGAATCAACTGGACAAAGTCATCGCTCCTCCCGCTGAACCGGAAAGCTGTAGATGAGGGGAAGCGAGTTCGCGTTTTGGTCCCTAATGATACCTTGGATTATTTGGGGGTTAAGATTGGTGTTCCTATAAATAGGTTTTATGAGCTTAATTTGGCCCAGGTTTTGAATAAAGTCAGGGCCAAAATCAGCGCTTGGCGGAAATTGATACTGGCACAGACGGATCGAATAGCACTGATTAAAATGATTATTTTACCGATAGTTTTATTCCCGTTGTGTGCCTCCCCCATCTGGATCGATGATATCTTCTTTCATAGACTGGAGACTTTGATTAACGATCTAATTTGGGGAAGGAAGAGGGTGCGTATAAAGCAGAGATATCTATGGCTGTCGGAGGCAGATGGTGGGCTGTCACTACCTTTTTTTCAAGGTTATTTTTTATGTGCACAGATTCAGCGTTGCTGTTATTCAAAAGAGAGCTTACTTTCACGATATTTGACTAATGTTTTTGATAAACCAATAGAGAATATCTTTGCATGTTTGGAGACTGGGTTTATGGGAATGAGGAGGTCCTTGCTGATCCCGTGCTCACTGCAGAGGGTGTGGAACAGACTGAAGGAGATCCTCAAAGTTTCCGGTCCGTTTGTTTTCACCCCTTTGTGGGAGAACAGGGAGCTGGAGGAGTTCTTCAAAATTACAGATTTTGGTTATTGGTTACGTAATGGTATCAACAGGGTGTCTCACCTTTTTTATTTGGGTCGTTTTAAATCACTTTTGGAATTTGGTTTTACTGATAGTTCACCATTAGATTTATTTATGTATTCACGCTTGAAACATATATTTGAAGCCTATAGGAATAGTGGTCACATTTTCACACGAGAGAATATATTTTTTGATTTTTGTGACGCTCAGAAGTATGAAAAGGTGAAGTTATCTAGATTATATGCTAAACTCCGAATGTTGATCATATGTAGACAATTTATTTTTTTCCTTTTTTCCCTAAAATTAGTCTTCACTGAATTCTATACCAACGTCTGGAAATTTAAACATGACCAATTTGTCACAGCTAGATTTAGTGGAAAATATGGATTACTTATGTTTGGCGTCAGTATTTACAGAAGCCAATCAGGGGACTCAAGTAAGTAGGATTTATGTATTTTTAGTCTACTATAACAATACCTGCTTGCTAACACTGGGAGTCGACACTTATCAAAGATATCCCAATCCACCCTTTCCTTAATGGGTAGCTTGGTATAGATGTCGTAACCTGCGCAGCCTGATCTCCCTCAGACACCCTAGCAAGTGTCCCAGACAGTAACGGCTGTCCTCCTCGGACACATCGCCTTTTCACCTACCCCCAGTTTGTTGTCCAATGCGTCCGCGTTGGTTGTGTACCCCTCTTATGAATGGGAATTAGTAGAGTTGGAAACGGAACTTGTTCTGGACCCGTTGTCTCAGATGCCTGCTCTGGTGGACAATGTGTTCTCGGCAATCTGTGACACCTTACAAATTCTAAAGGATGTCCCCTCCTCCAGTCACCAGGTGGTTAATTTCCTCTGTACAAAGCAGACCCCAAAGTCGTTGCTAGTCCATGGTTGTGGAGGGGTCTTTTGCACCCTGACAGCCCAGGGCGTAGGGTCTCCGTCGGAGTCCGCACTGTCCGTCAATGTCTTGGAGCTTCGGTTGATTTTCCTCTCTCTGAGCCATAGTTCTCTTCTCCTTTGGGGCCTTCAATTCCGGTTCAAGTTGGACTATGCCACTGCTGTCAACCATCAAGGGTTGACTCGCAGCTCGGCCGTCTTGTTACAAGCGGCGAGTATCCTGAGACAGAAGTGCCGGCTCTGTCAGCGGTCCCCATCCCCAGTGAGACCGGTGACTTCCTGAGCCGGACAACAGTAGACCTTATGGGGGAGGAGCTTTCAATTTTCAGCCTAGTGTATCTTCCTAGTGTCAGCAAGCAGATATTTTCATGGTCTATGTCCCCTAATGAATAAAGCGAAAAACAGACTAAACAGTTGACTTTCACACAAAAATATTTTATAAATTTTTTTCTACGTTAATTAACGCAGACCAGGTGGTGTGCGATTAAAAAATTCGCCTTTTTTGTATTATAGTGATCAGCATGGATAATATAAAAATGTCACAATGATGGAATACAGATAATGCTTTGGGTTACTTGCGTTAGCAATGTCAAGTATCTATAATTGTCTATATTTATAACTATTCTATCTTGTAGAATTATGTAATATTAAATTATATTTTTGGACATTTTTTACTAATTTTTATATGATTTATCATACAGTATATTGCTTATAGGATGAATCGACATCTGTTACTAATACAGATCCTAGTAATGTTTCAGTAAATACAGTGGCCAAGCCATTATTTCAATCAAAATACATCCAGGATATAGTCCATAGAGAACCAGCTAATACGGATGAGGAGGTATTTTTAAATTTAGTTCATGTATATTTTTGAAATGTAGCCTAAATCTGAATTATATATCTTTTAATTAAATTTCTTTCTAGATGCGCTCACTATTGCAAAATTTGCGAAAAAAATATGCCTCAAATTCAAAGAATTTGACATGTTTTCAAATTAATCCAAGAATAACTGATAATCTGAAGTACATTTAGTTTGATAAACCAGTCAATGAGGGCCGAAAAGGAAATGTTGAATGGTGCCGCTGTGGTAACTATGTAATTATGCCAACTAATTTAGAATCTATTTATTGCAAAGAAATAGAGAACGCAATACCCTACATTGTAAATGATGGTTGTATTTCACAACATGAGTTTTTCAGAACATTCTGTACTCGTGAAGAGACTGTAGCGATTACTCTTAGAACAGTTGGAGATGTGAGGCGTCCACCTTCATCCAAAGAAAAAAACTGGTGAATGTAGGCCTTAGCCTATTTTTTTTTTTGTTATCTCTCTATATGGATGTATATACAGTTGCAAGAAAAAGTATGTGAACCCTTTGGAATTATATGGATTTCTGCACAAATTGGTCATAAAATGTGATCTGATCTTCATCTAAGTCACAACAATAGACAATCACAGTCTGCTTAAACTAATAACACACAAAGAAATAAATGTTACCATGTTTTTATTGAACACACCATGTAAACATTCACAGTGCAGGTGGAAAAAGTATGTGAACCCTTGGATTTAATAACTGGTTGAACCTCCTTTGGCAGCAATAACTTCAACCAAACGTTTCCTGTAGTTGCAGATCAGACGTGCACAACGGTCGGGAGTAATTCTTGACCATTACTCTTTACTTCTGAATGGCTTCAGTTCAGCAATATTCTTGGGATGTCTGGTGTGAATCGCTTTCTTGAGGTCATGCCACAGCATCTCAATCGGGTTGAGGTCAGGACTCTGACTGGGCCACTCCAGAAGGTGTATTTTCTTCTGTTTAAGCCATTCTGTTGTTGATTTACTTCTATGCTTTGGGTCATTGTCCTGTTGCAACACCCATCTTCTTTTGAGCTTCAGCTGGTGGGCAGATGGCCTTAAGTTATCCTGCAAAATGTCTTGATAAACTTGGGAATTAATTTTCCTTTCGATGATAGCAAACTGTCCAGGCCCTGACACAGCAAAGCAGCCCCAAACCATGATGCCCCCACCACCATACTTCAATGTTGGGATGAGGTTTTGATGTTGGTGTGCTGTGCCTCTTTTTCTCCACACATAGTGTTGTGTGTTTCTTCCAAACAACTCAACTTTGGTTTCATCTGTCCACATAATATTTTGCCAGTACTGCTGTGGAACATCCAGGTGCTCTTGTGCAAACGGTAAACGTGCAGCAATGTTTTTTTTGGATAGCAGTGGCTTCCTCTGTGGTATCCTCCCATGAAATCCATTCTTGTTTAGTGTTTTACGTATCGTAGATTCGCTAACAGGGATGTTAGCATATGCAAGAGACTTTTGTAAGTCTCTAGCTGACACTCTAGACAGGGGCGTAGCTAGAAATGAATGGGCCCCATAGCAAAAAAAAATTATGGGGCCCCCCCTTTAAATAATGCAGCTGCGCCTGCCAGGCTTGAGCAGGTATATGTGTGAATATGGATTAGGGAAGATACTGAGATCTGGCTGTAACTCACTGTGAGCTACCGCCGGATCTCAGCATCTTTCCTATTCACACATATACCTGCTCAAGCCTGGCAGGCGCAGCTGCATTATTTAATCGTGTCGTGTGGTAATGGTTAATGGCATTTTGGCGAAGAAACAGCCACCTAGGCTACTTTCACACTTGCGGCAGTGTGATCCGGTGGGCAGTTCCGTCATCGGAACTGCCCGCCGGATCCGCTGATTTTGAAGTGACTGAAAGCATTTGTGAGACGGATCCAGATGCGGATCCGTCTCACAAATGCATTGCAAGAACGGATCCGTCTTGTATGTATTTTAACATTTTTACCGGTCTGCGCATGCGCAGGCCGGAAGGACAGATCCTACACTAATACATTCCTATGGGTAAAAATGCCGGATCTGTCCTTGTGGGCCCTTGGGTGATAAAGTCTCAGTGGGCCCCCTTACATAGTGATAACTCTCCGAGTATAGATAATGTTGTAGTGTTACCTGCAGTCCTATGTAAAACTACAGATAACACTAGAGCTGATAATGTGGTAGTGTTATCTGCAGTCCTATGTAAAAACCACAGATAACACTAGAGCTGATAATGTGGTAGTGTTACCTGCAGTCCTATGTAAAACCACAGATAATACTAGTGTAGATCGTGTGGTAGTGTTACCTACGTACTTAATGTGCCTCCCTGTGCCTCTCCCATGGGACTCCATGCTGGCGGCGCTGCCTCCTCTTCCATCTTCTTCTTCCCCCGCACAGAACGTCTGATGCAGCTGCGTCAAGACATAGGAACACTGTGGGCATGGTGATGGTGACTGACACACACACACACACACAGGGACACGCACAGGGACAGACACATACATATGGACAGACACTTATACGATGGTGAGATGGTCACAGCACCTGCTGTGTATGGGGCAGGGGGCTCACCGCCACAGTCCGCTCCATACATTGTCTCAGCACCGCATAGTGAGTGGAGCACAACACCGCCTGCATGGCCCGGCATGGCTTATCATAACCTGGGCCATGCAGGCAGCTGCCTGAGACAGCGGTGAAAACCCAGTGACAACTCAGGCTTCTTTCACATCACCGTTCAGCCTTTCCGTTCTCCTGCTCCATTTAGGACCAGGAGAACGGAAAGGACGGATTCGGCACATAACTGAGCCGAACCGATCCTAAGGACCCCGTAGACTATAATGGGGTCTGTTAGGTGTTCGCTCAGAAGAAGATTTTTGAAGCGGAGACAAAAGTCCTGCATGGACTACTTTTGATTCTGCTCCAAAATCATCTTCTGAGCGGAAACCTAACAGACTTTATTATAGTCTATGGGATCCGTAGGCTCCGTTATGTTCCGAATCCGTCCTTTCCATTATCCTGCTCCTAAACTGAGCAGGAGAACGGAATGGCTGAACGGTGATGTGAAAGAAGCCTCATACTGATCCTTTCTATACGGGCCCCCTTCTCTCTCTGTACAGGGAACACTGACAACTGTTGCGGTCCGCATCTTTTGCAGCCTGATTGAAGTGAATGGGTCCGCACACATTACGCAAAATTGTGGCACGGAGGCAGACCCAGAATTACGGTCGTGTGACTGGACCCTAAAGGTGGGTCATCAGCGATACTTGGTGGTGACAACAGCGCTGAGTGACAGTAACTACTGACAACACCTACTAAGGACACGCTCTAAAGATTTAGCATGACAAGTACTACTTCTCCATGCTAAGGCCGAATACACACGGCAGTTTTTCACGGCCGTGAGCGATCCATGGAACCGCGGCCTGGATTCCTGCTGAGAGCAGGAGCGCACGGCATCATTGGTTGCTATGATCTATACCAGTGTATTACTGTACTGTGGCGGCAGCAGGGAGCACACGGCGTCATAGCAACCAATGACGCTGTGCACTCCTGCTCTCAGCAGGAATACAGGCCGCGGTTCCACGGATCGCTCACGGCCGTGAAAAACCGCCGTGTGCATTCGGCCTAAATCTTACAGCGTGTCCTAATTATAAGTAAATGGGACATCATGGGAGGGGAGTGGTGCTGGCTGAGACTCACTATTTGGCTAATGGAAAAAGCTCAGTCACTGTGACATGGATGAGCCTCAAGGGGTTAAAATTAAACAACTGGACAAAAGAAGGAAAAAAAAAAAAAAGGACCTTAACTACCTTACTAGTTTGAAGACAGGCCAGCAGCAAGCAGGACAGGAAGCAACTCTGCAGTGATGGTAGACACACTGAGTGGTCACCCTCTGGTGATCACAGAAGAACGTGGGGCATGTCAGGAGCACGGAGGACTGCAGGAGGAGGAGGCAATGATCGGGCTATTTTCCTGGGACCCGGCCCCTCCTTCTGCAAGTCTCACTCAAGGCTGAGGCTCCCGAGCTCTTTTCCCTGGCTGTGTGAGGAGGCGTAGGAGGAAATAATCTTTCCTGCCCTGTGGTGCTGGTGCCTGGCTCCGCCTCCGGGTGACATCACCACAGGTCCTCCACTCACAGTCTTTAGTATCCCATCCGGGCTCCGCCTCCACACTAAACTCCGCCCCTCTTGTAATTGATCACATGACATCCTTGCAGGTCCTTCACACTAGTCTACAGCAGACCAGCTCACAGAGTTGCCAACCCACAGGTACGCCCCCGTTCCGGCCCCCTCTCCACTGCCTACCTCATCTTCTGCTTGTGCGGCAGTGCTCCCCGGGCCCCGCCTGCTCCAGTCCTGACCTGACAGTGACTACTCCCCTCAGCCAGGCCCGAGCCGCGGACCGCCTAAGCCCCGCCCACTGGGCGGGCGGTCGGGCCTGGCTGCCTGTCTGTGTTAATAAAAAAAAAAATAATAATATATAAATATTTATGCAGTCCGGACGGACGGGCCCCCAGTGGCGTAGGGCCCCATAGCCACTGCTATGGTTGCTATGGCGATCCCTACGCCACTGCTCTAGGATCCTTCTTCACCTCATTGAGCAGTCTGCGCTGTGCTCTTGCAGTGATCTTTACAGGACGGCCACTCCTAGGGAGAGTAGCAGCAGTGCTGAACTTTCTCCATTTATAGACAATTTGTCTTACCGTGGACTGATGAACAGCAAGGCTTAATTGTAGGTCTTCTGAGAGCTCTTTTGTGCGAGGCATCATTCTCATCAGGCAATGCTTCTTGTGAAAAGCAAACCCAGAACTGGTGTGTGTTTTTTATAGGGCAGGGCAGCCGTAACCAACACCTCCATTCTCATCTCATTGATTGGACTCCAGTTGGCTGACACCTCACTCCAATTAGCTCTTGGAGATGTCTTTAGTCTAGGGGTTCACATCCTTTTTCCACCTGCACTGTGAATGTTTACATGGTGTGTTCAATAAAAACATGGTAACATTTAATTCTTTGTGTGTTATTCGTTTAAGCAGACTGTGATTGTCTATTGTTGTGACTTTGATGAAGATCAGATCACATTTTATGACTAATTTGTGCAGAAATCCATATAATTCCAAAGGGTTCACATACTTTTTCTTGCAACTGTATATATATGTGTGTGTATATATATTATATATATATATATATATATATATATGAGACGTTTCGGCCCACAGATAGAGCCTTTCTCAAAAGACGTTTATACCCTCCAATAGAGCCAGCTTGAGAAAGGCTCTATTGGAGGGCCGAAACGTCTCATTGTATTTTTCAAATGGGTGAATAAATTTTGCACTGTCCTTTTCACCTATTGGAGTGCTGTCCGTTTTTCTTTTTTATATTACATGGGCCAATAGACTTCTGCACTTGGACATAGCACCCTTACTCTGGCTTAATTTCAGTGCCGCCTTTTTTCCTATATATATATATATATATATTTCTAAATATATGTTTGTGTGTATATATATATATATATATATATATATACATAGAAAAGAAAAGAAAAGAAAAGAAGCAGCACTCCAGATGAAATATAAACGGGTGCAAAAGGTCCTCCTTATAAGACCTGTGACCAAGGTCCAAAATTGTTGACACAAAGCGAAAAACGAAGGCAGCACTCCAATTGGTGAAGAAAGTGGAAGGTTTATTCACCCAACCAGCAGCAACGTTTCAGCTCGAAGAAGTTGACTAAAAGGGAGTGACCTTAGCATAGGTTTTGGATGGTGGCTCTCATAGCGCAACAGTGTATTTTTGTCTGTTGGTTTTACATATAGGTCAGTTATTAGCTTGTCATTTTGGATACTGACCTAAGTATCCAAAAATTGTATTGTAGACTCAGAATGGGAAAGTGTAAATTTAACACTGGATCAATGGTGTTAAGAAAGACGTGGAAGGCGATGAGGTCCTCCGTGGCGCCAACCCAAATCAGGAAAATGTCGTCGATGTATCGCCACCACCCCAGCACATGGCTGAAGTGGTGGCACACATAGACGACAGATTCCTCAAGATGGGACATGTAAAGATTTGCATAAGTCGGCGCCACGTTGGACCCCATCGCAGTCCCGCGTAATTGTAGAAAAAAGTCATCCTGAAATAGGAAATAATTCCTGGTTAGGATGAACCTGAGCAGGGAGCTCAAGAACTGTTGACAGTCACTACTGTATTGTGTCCTTTCTAGAATCTGTTCGATGACTCGTATACCTAACTCGTGTTCTATCGAGGTATAAAGGCTTACCACATCAAATGAAGCCAATACTGCCCCCTTAGGTATGGTCAGAACTGCTATCTTGGTTAAAAAGTCATTGGTGTCTCTAATATGGGAACGTGATGCTAATGCATAAGGACGCAAAATTTTGTCAAGGAAGATGGCTACTTTACAAAACAATGAGTCCATCCCCGAGACGATGGGACGTCCCGGGGGTGGAGTCAGAGCCTTGTGTATTTTCGGCAAAGTATATAAAATGGGCGTTGTCGGCTTGTCACAGTACAGAAATGAAAAAATATTATCATCAATTACACCTTTTGCTTTTGCTCCAATCAGAATACCCTTGAGCTCTCTCAGCAGCACAAACTTTGGATCACTTTGCGTAAGAATCTCTGCAGATCCATTTCTAAATCGAACCATTTTGTAGTATTTACAGGGCAGAATGATAGACCTTTGTTTAGCACCGATAATTGTGCAGTACTCAATTGTGCCGAAGAAATATTTACCACTGTATCATGCCCTATATCTTGCGTCTTAGAGTCCTGCCCTGTTGGGGCTGCACATTTTTCCCTTTTCTTCTGTTTGTGTTGTCTCCTCCCCCCTCTGCGAGTCCTGTTGACTCGGGGGTTACCCCTAAAAAAGAAACAGAGGGCATAGTATCCAATTGTGAATCTGTAGCATTGTCCCGAGAAGAGTGTCCCTGTGACTTTTTATTCCTGGAAGGAGAAATAGAACCGTATTTCTCCCCTGGCATCCTGCGGTTTCTCCTTTGATCTCCTTGCCAGTTGTAGATAAAACCTGTTGCATAATCATTCAAATCTCGCATCCATTTGCCACGTTTTTTACTTTGCTTAAATTTATCAAAATGTGGTACACTATTAGACATATAGGAGTCAAAGTCCTCTGTGGATAGCACATTTTTCAATTTCACTATCAATTCATCAAGAGTTCCCTGTACTGTCATTTTTTCTTTCTGCAGATATTCAACATTAAGTAAAATAATATCAAACGCATATTTGTTCGAAATCTGAACAAATCTAGAACAAAAATCGGCATTATTTGAAAATAAATCAGGCCTGAGATGCGAACGCATCCCTCTTGGGATCCTGTGTGCAAGATGATATTCGCTTAACGTTATAAGATGCAAATCCAGGCTAATAAGACGCTTGTTTTCATTTTCATATTTCTTTTTAAGATCAATGGCAGAAAATGTGGACAAAAAGGAAATGTCTCTCACCGACTCCTGCAATATCCTCTCTCCATCTTCAGGCGTGTAGGAAAAAACATCAGGGTGTATACCTTCATTGATGTGATCCATGTTGTAGGTGCTTGGCTTCTTTGGGTCCAAATATAGAAAAGAAAAGAAAAGAAGCAGCACTCCAGATGAAATATAAACGGGTGCAAAAAGTCCTCCTTATAAGACCTGTGACCAAGGTCCAAAATTGTTGACACAAAGCAAAAAACGAAGGCAGCACTCCAATTAGTGAAGAAAGTGGAAGGTTTATTCACCCAACCAGCAGCAACGTTTCAGCTCTCTCTATGGAGCCTTTGTCCAGCTGAGTAACATGTGCATAGTGACATACATAAGTAGTGGCAGTGATTAGCATAATTACAAATCAATTCAAATTGTCATAAACACAAATAGAATAAATATAGCAAATACAGTCATATAAATAGTATAATTAATCCATGCGAGTAGTGTACATATAATAACGGATAAGTGCATACATAAAAATACATAGTACAATTCATATAGCCTGGATTTGCATCTTATAACGTTAAGCGAATATCATCTTGCACACAGGATCCCAAGAGGGATGCGTTCGCATCTCAGGCCTGATTTATTTTCAAATAATGCCGATTTTTTCTAGATTTGTTCAGATTTCGAACAAATATGCGTTTGATATTATTTTACTTAATGTTGAATATCTGCAGAAAGAAAAAATGACAGTACAGGGAACTCTTGATGAATTGATAGTGAAATTGAAAAATGTGCTATCCACAGAGGACTTTGACTCCTATATGTCTAATAGTGTACCACATTTTGGTAAAAAACGTGGCAAATGGATGCGAGATTTGAATGATTATGCAACAGGTTTTATCTACAACTGGCAAGGAGATCAAAGGAGAAACCGCAGGATGCCAGGGGAGAAATACGGTTCTATTTCTCCTTCCAGGAATAAAAAGTCACAGGGACACTCTTCTCGGGACAATGCTACAGATTCACAATTGGATACTATGCCCTCTGTTTCTTTTTTAGGGGTAACCCCCGAGTCAACAGGACTCGCAGAGGGGGGAGGAGACAACACAAACAGAAGAAAAGGGAAAAATGTGCAGCCCCAACAGGGCAGGACTCTAAGACGCAAGATATAGGGCATGATACAGTGGTAAATATTTCTTCGGCACAATTGAGTACTGCACAATTATCGGTGCTAAACAAAGGTCTATCATTCTGCCCTGTAAATACTACAAAATGGTTCGATTTAGAAATGGATCTGCAGAGATTCTTACGCAACATTAAATTGAAGGTATTTTTTGCGAATCAGGATGCTAGACCTTTGTCTGAGAATGCAGGCACCAGTGAATTGAACCTGAAAAATTTGGGGTTATTCCTCAAAAGTGACTTCACTCCAGTCATAGACCATCCTGCTATTGAGGCCTTTGGTCTCGCGGTCAAACACGACATCGAAAACCTCAAAAAGGATACATCCCAGCATTCATTGAAATTTTCTAACATCACTTCAGCAGAAATTTCGGCACTTAGAGATCTGGCTTCGGACCGCAGCCTCACCATCAAGTCCGCTGACAAAGGTGGTGGGGTTGTGGTCATGGACACTGGATCCTATGTGGCTGAAATCAGGGAGCAATTGGCTGATTCTAAGGTTTATGAGAGGATCTATAATGATCCAAAGTTTGTGCTGCTGAGAGAGCTCAAGGGTATTCTGATTGGAGCAAAAGCAAAAGGTGTAATTGATGATAATATTTTTTCATTTCTGTACTGTGACATTTTATATACTTTGCCGAAAATACACAAGGCTCTGACTCCACCCCCGGGACGTCCCATCGTCTCGGGGATGGACTCATTGTTTTGTAAAGTAGCCATCTTCCTTGACAAAATTTTGCGTCCTTATGCATTAGCATCACGTTCCCATATTAGAGACACCAATGACTTTTTAACCAAGATAGCAGATCTGACCATACCTAAGGGGGCAGTATTGGCTTCATTTGATGTGGTAAGCCTTTATACCTCGATAGAACACGAGTTAGGTATACGAGTCATCGAACAGATTCTAGAAAGGACACAATACAGAAGTGACTGTCAACAGTTCTTGAGCTCCCTGCTCAGGTTCATCCTAACCAGGAATTATTACCTATTTCAGGATGACTTTTTTCTACAATTACGTGGGACTGCGATGGGGTCCAACGTGGCGCCGACTTATGCAAATCTTTACATGTCCCATCTTGAGGAATCTGTCGTCTATGTGTGCCACCACTTCAGCCATGTGCTGGGGTGGTGGCGATACATCGACAACATTTTCCTGATTTGGGTCGGCGCCACGGAGGACCTCATCGCCTTCCATGTCTTTCTTAACACCATTGATCCCAGTGTTAAATTTACACTTTCCCATTCTGAGTCTACAATACAATTTTTGGATACTCAGGTCAGTATCCAAAATGACAAGCTAATAACTGACCTATATGTAAAACCAACAGACAAAAATACACTGTTGCGCTATGAGAGCCACCATCCAAAACCTATGCTAAGGTCACTCCCTTTTAGTCAACTTCTTCGAGTGAAGAAAATTGTACAAGATCCAGTACAAGTTGATATTAGATTAAAAGAAATGGGTCAGAAATTCCAGACACGTGGATATCCCAAAAAGCTTATTCAGGAACACATCAATAGGGTTAAACCCCTCACTAAAGAGACTATCAAGGCGGGACTGGGTGATCTTAAACGATTCCAGCCTCGGATTCCTTTTGTCTCTGAGTACAACACCAATAGCACAACTATTGCGGCCATTATTAGAAAACACTGGCGAATTTTAGCTAGCAATTTTTGAACAGATTGAGGAATTTAAGTCCCCACCTCTTTGCTCTTATCGACGCAGCCGCAATTTGGGCGATAGATTGGTTAAATCAGACATTGGTACATCTAGGGAGACATGTGAGTCTTATTTTGGGTCCACCAGAAAGGGTTGTTATCCATGTTACAATTGCATTAACTGTAAGTTAATGCTGAAAGGGGATACATTTCTCCATCCAATTTTAGGACAGAATGTAAAAATCAGACAGTACTTAACATGCGACTCTTCTTATGTTGTTTACTTGCTGATTTGTCCTTGTAATCTTCTATATATTGGGGAGACTACTTGGGACGTCAAAACCCGTCTCAACCAACACCGCTATTCCATTTGAAAACAAAAAATGGACCTCCCTGTATCAAAACATTTTGTTGATGCTAAACACACACAAAATGAGTTGAGAATTTGAATTCTGGAACAAATAACTCCCTCCAGACGAGGAGGTGACCGTATTACATTATTAAAAAAACGTGAACTTTCATTTTTTGAATATATTCTTACTTTTACAAGCTTACCGATGCATTGGATCCTTGTGCTCTTACGGTCTGTTGTGATTGATTCTTAATTTGGATTGGTCACTATATGACAGTTATGAGCACTATGGAGCGGATGCGCCGATATATCTGGATGACGGGGTGGAGTTGGTATGATAGCCACGCCCCCCTGTCAAGACGGATGTCCTGACGGTGACCGGCATTGAACCGCCGGCCCCCGATCTATGGATCGGCTTTTCTGCTGAACATTGCGGTATATGACTTACTAATTTATGCTATGTTTAAGCTGGATGGGCGGTAATGTTGTGCTGCGCATGCGCCCTAATACGTTGCTTCCACGGTGGCCATCTTTGTTATGGTCTGTAATGATATTCAGCCCTAGTACAAGTCTCGCGATAACAGACAGTGCGGCGCACGCGCCGCTGCTGTTTCCGGACGCCAGCAGTCTCCACCATGTCGCTTCAGCCTGTATCGACTCATTCAAAGGTTTTTAATCAATTTCTTTATTCACACACTTGTTCACTGTTATAATGATTATCAATTATACAGGATTCGGGTATATTATACACTATATGAATTGTACTATGTATTTTTATGTATGCACTTATCCGTTATTATATGTACATGACTCGCATGGATTAATTATACTATTTATATGACTGTATTTGCTATATTTATTCTATTTGTGTTTATGACAATTTGAATTGATTTGTAATTATGCTAATCACTGCCACTACTTATGTATGTCACTATGCACATGTTACTCAGCTGGACAAAGGCTCCATAGAGAGAGCTGAAACGTTGCTGCTGGTTGGGTGAATAAACCTTCCACTTTCTTCACTAATTGGAGTGCTGCCTTCGTTTTTTGCTTTATATATACAGGGAGTGCAGAATTATTAAGCAAGTTGTATTTTTGAGGATTAATTTTATTATTGAACAACAACCATGTTCTCAATGAACCCAAAAAACTCATTAATATCAAAGCTGAATATTTTTGGAAGTAGTTTTTATTTTGTTTTTAGTTTTATCTATTTTAGGGGGATATCTGTGTGTGCAGGTGACTATTACTGTGCATAATTATTAGGCAACTTAACAAAAAACAAATATATACCCATTTCAATTATTTATTTTTACCAGTGAAACCAATATAACATCTCAACATTCACAAATATACATTTCTGACATTCAAAAACACAACAAAAACAAATCAGTGACCAATACAGTATAGCCACCTTTCTTTGCAAGGACACTCAAAAGCCTGCCATCCATGGATTCTGTCAGTGTTTTGATCTGTTCACCATCAACATTGCGTGCAGCAGCAACCACAGCCTCCCAGACACTGTTCAGAGAGGTGTACTGTTTTCCCTCCTTGTAAATCTCACATTTGATGATGGACCACAGGTTCTCAATGGGGTTCAGATCAGGTGAACAAGGAGGCCATGTCATTAGATTTTCTTCTTTTATACCCTTTCTTGCCAGCCACGCTGTGGAGTACTTGGACGCGTGTGATGGAGCATTGTCCTGCATGAAAATCATGTTTTTCTTGAAGGATGCAGACTTCTTCCTGTACCACTGCTTGAAGAAGGTGTCTTCCAGAAACTGGCAGTAGGACTGGGAGTTGAGCTTGACTCCATCCTCAACCCGAAAAGGCCCCACAAGCTCATCTTTGATTATACCAGCCCAAACCAGTACTCCACCTCCACCTTGCTGGCGTCTGAGTCGGACTGGAGCTCTCTGCCCTTTACCAATCCAGCCACGGGCCCATCCATCTGGCCCATCAAGACTCACTCTCATTTCATCAGTCCATAAAACCTTAGAAAAATCAGTCTTGAGATATTTCTTGGCCCAGTCTTGACGTTTCAGCTTGTGTGTCTTGTTCAGTGGTGGTCGTCTTTCAGCCTTTCTTACCTTGGCCATGTCTCTGAGTATTGCACACCTTGTGCTTTTGGGCACTCCAGTGATGTTGCAGCTCTGAAATATGGCCAAACTGGTGGCAAGTGGCATCTTGGCAGCTGCACGCTTGACTTTTCTCAGTTCATGGGCAGTTATTTTGCGCCTTGGTTTTTCCACACGCTTCTTGCGACCCTGTTGACTATTTTGAATGAAACGCTTAATTGTTCGATGATCACGCTTCAGAAGCTTTGCAATTTTAAGAGTGCTGCATCCCTCTGCAAGATATCTCACTATTTTTTACTTTTCTGAGCCTGTCAAGTCCTTCTTTTGACCCATTTTGCCAATGGAAAGGTGCCTAATAATTATGCACACCTAATATAGGGTGTTGATGTCATTAGACCACACCCCTTCTCATTACAGAGATGCACATGACCTAATATGCTTAATTGGTAGTAGGCTTTCGAGCCTATACAGCTTGGAGTAAGACAACATGCATAAAGAGGATGATGTGGTCAAAATACTCATTTGCCTAATAATTCTGCACGCAGTGTACATAGAGATAGATAGAGAGATAGAGAAAGAGAGATAGAGAGATATTAGTTTTATGTAAAATCAAAAATCAAAGGCAGCAACATCCTGAAGAGTAAAGACTGGAATAAGTCTACAAATGTCCTTCACTACTGAGGACGTTCAAAGAATACCGTAACCCTTTTTTCACCAGTACCGTGTCCAATTAGCATATTCTATTACAAAAACTGTGCCTTGCTAACCGTCCCATACAAATATAGTGCTGCCGTTCCACAAAATTTCCCCTTAGCCCTGCTTTTTCACCCGCATAATTCTATGTGCGCGCACTTCACACATGGAATTATATAAATGTCAGACTGGCACAGACACGATGCAACATCTAAGTTACTTTATTACCTAGGATACCAAGTAACTATTAAAAGTAGACACAGTCTATTTAATTTATATATATATAAATAATTTGATAATTTAATTAATTTTGATTTACTAAATTTATATAATTTCTACAGGCTTTATCGGAAAACTGCATACCGTGCTTTTACGGCATGGGTACATGGATATCTGGGAGTGGGGAATCGTCGTCCAATTCCAGCATGCGCTGTACAACTAGTTAGAGTGTCATTCCCAGATCCAGCACATGAATAAATGGGATATTTACCAACGTCTGATTCTCCGGCAGAATTTATGGCCTTTGAATAGTAATATTTATAATAAAGGTTTACCTTTTTTTTTAAACCTTTTGGTCAAAGTTTGTTAATGAACATAAATTAAAAGCTGTATGCTATTTTATCCCACGGTACAGCTATGGCGTTATGAAGTAGAGATTTGTTGGTTCTTTTCATTGATATGTTAATGTGGCGAAAACAAACATCACAATCT
This sequence comes from Bufo bufo, assembly GCF_905171765.1. NCBI lineage: Eukaryota > Metazoa > Chordata > Amphibia > Anura > Bufonidae > Bufo > Bufo bufo. Next base: position 32,826,894 of record NC_053389.1, on the reverse strand, counting down.
TTTGAGTCTGGGGATTGTGGATTCCTTCTCTCCTGCCACCTTCTGATGACTGACAGTCTTCAACATAGTTTACTCCTTTTCTGTGTATGAGAAACATGCCAATCATCAACTGATGGCGTGAGAGCAGTATATTATAATAACCTGGATTCTTCTTTATTAGATTTGACTAAATTCAAGGCCTGTGCTGGAAGGATTATGATGTTTGCTGTCGGCTTACACATGATTTTTGTTCAAGAATTAATATATGTTAAATTCTGGTTGTCTTTCACTAATGTATGCAGACATCCATGAGTTTGAAAATAAGATTGTTGACTGGTTTAGTTTAATAAATTATATTGAAACGTTTCATCCTTGAGTAATTATTTTTTAATTTTCTATAAACACAACAGCTGTTCTGGTAGTTGAACAGGATGTTTGATGGACCATGTAGGTTTTCATGTGAACTAAAGATCGGTCACCATTGCCTATAATGGAAGCGGTGAAAGGAGGTCCCAGTAGTAATTTTTGTCTCTTGAACAAATTTATGTGTACTTTCTATATAGTATAGCTAAAAATAATAACAGAAACTGTGAGGTTTTGTTAAATAATAAAATTTTATTTAGCAAAAAAAAACAATATTAATCGTGATAATTAAAAACAAAAATGTATTAACTGTGTAACATCTGTCCAGCCTTCCACTCTCATTGGCCTATGGTTGACAGTTTGAACAAATTGATCTAAGGCTGCCTATAATTATACTGTAGGTGATATTAGATTTTTTTTATTTATGTTACGACTGAACTGAAATAATTATAGTATTGGTGAAATTCTAAGACCGAAAATTTTTCTACTCAAATTTTTTTGAAAAATGTTGGTTATTCTTATAAAACAATGTTGTACTTTTTTATTACACTTAGTTTAAACTAGCAGAGAGGGAGGAGTGGCTAGAGGCAACTTGCGGCGTGACTGGTGCAGTCACTTTAGAATGCTGTGCCCTGCGCATCTAAATTTGTATTATAAATGGCCTATGTCATCCCAATCTAGAAATTTAAATTATCTGACAATTGTTTGATAATGTCTGCCAATTTCAAAAAAGCCTTTCTTACATTAATCTGCAATTTGAATTTATAAAAAATACTACTTTTAAAATGTTCTAATTAGACAGAGGACTCGCAATCAGTTGGCGACAACGGTGGCCCTGTCTAGCTACTGCACAAAAATGCAGCGTCTACCATTGAGCAAATAGAATTAGCACATTTTTACAGTGATTTCTAGCAAATAAAATGTTTTGATTCATATGACATTTAAAACGTTGCGATTGTCAGCTAATGTAAATGAACAATTATGGGTGACAGAAAGTTTGTCAAAATTAATAAAATGTCTGACATTAGCAATGGCTTAATGTGAGTCCAATGTTAATTAAATTCCCTTATGATCGTTCATTTATTTTAAAAAAAATTCTTTATATATGTTAATTGGCATCTTGGTAGCAGTAGCTCCAGCCTCCGGCACTGTCTGTATTCTGAAATTCCTGTCCGCTTCTGCCGGCGCAGTGAGGAGGACAGCGGGCAGCAGTGTCCTCAGTTGAATGCGCCTGCACTAGCGTACAGCGTAGGATTTTGGAAGGCAGACAGTGCCTGAGGGAGGAGAGCTGTCTGGCACTGTCAATCAGAACGAAAGGTGCGTGGCCACAGGTCGGAACACCAAGCCTATAGGAGCAGGGGGAGAGCCCTTACTGCTACCAAGAGGCCAATTAACATATCATATAAAGAAGTTTTTAATCTAAATGAACTATCAGAAGAGAATTTTATTAACATTGGACTCACATTAGCCCATTGCTAATGTCAGACAGTTTATAAGCCCCTGTACAGGTGACAAAAAAAACTTTCTGTCTGTCTGTCTTTTTGAATTTTTTTTAAAAACTTGCATTTTGTGAAAATCGCATATTCGCCGTTATCAGTACTGACTACATCGAGAAACCAGCTTAATGATACCGTCAGTCGGTCACACTCCTGCATTAGTAATGTCATGTGCGGACCGGACCACCCAACTGCATTCAGGTTGTTGTGAGTACAGAAGCGTGTGATTAAATTAGAGATATTTTACATATAGAGTTAAGGTATTTAGGCAATGATTGAGGGACAGTAAACCTGTTTAATAAAAAATATGAACAGCATAATTTATTACTTTACTCAAAAGCTGGCCATCTCCAGCTATGTTTTTATTTGAGGGCATATATAAAGCTAACTAGATTAGGACAGGTTTAGAAAATTCTGTTACAGCTATTAGGCTATCTTCGGATGACATTTGTCGCGAGACAATATGTCGGTCAACAGATACAGCACAACTACAGTTGTTGCGCGACATTTTGTTGCCCCAATATCGCGCTACAAATTTTATAATGGGAGTCTATGGTGTTGCAACATGCAACATGATGCGACCGAGACGCAACAGTGGCAGAAAAATTCAACTAGAATGTATTTTTTGCAACTGTCGTGTCGCGGTCGCAAGAAGTTGCATGCCGCAGTGAAACACCATAGACTGTCGTTATAAAAATTGTTGAGGGACATTGGTGCAACAACAAAATGTCGTCGTTTGAAACTAGCCTTATGCTATCTTACCGTTGTTGAACACTAGATGAACGTGGTCTGTTTACATTTTGTGCATACAATTTTTTTTTATAAAAGAAGTATTGTTTACCTTTTATTTTTTTATTTGTAATATATTTAAGATATTAATTAGTCTATTGTTAGTTATCATTTATTCAAAACAATATTATTAATTTTAAATTTATGTTTTTAATATAAAATTGGAGACATTTTACTCCAATTGTTTGTTACACACTATTCAATGAACTATACTCTTTTAACTTTTGGATGTGGTTCTCTTGTTACAACCGTATTTTTTATGGTTATATGAAAAGATACCCAATTGAAAAAATTTCAAAGTAAATTTGATGTCCTTTATATAAACATTGTCGTCCATCCAATTAAGTTTTCTTTTGATATTGAAAATCTGTAATGGAATAAAAAAATATTTTTAAATATACAAATATTAATTCTACATATTCAACAATTTCTTTATAAATAACAATGTTTATATTAACAAAACAATAACATTTTTAGTATTGAAATTTCGATATTTTCCAAATGACCATTTAAGGGGTATTCCCATTTCAGACAATGGGGGAATATCGCTCGGATATGCCCCATTGTCTCATAGGTGCGGGTCCCACAGCTGGGACCTGCACCAATATTGAGAACGCAGCTGGGAGAGTTGTGGCTGTAGGACACCAGATTTCATGGGGTCCGTCCACCACACAGCACTTCTCCCCGCCTCCGCCATAGAAGTGAATGGGAGCCCAGGCCCTGCATGCACGGTGCGCTCCCATTCACTTCTATTGAGCCAACGGAAATAGCTGAGCCAGCGCTCGGCTATTGTCGGCGGCCCCATAGAAATGAATGGAGGGGGGCCGTGCATGCGCGGTACGCCCTCCTTCACTTCCGGGGCCCCGTTTTCAATATAGGTGCGGGTCCCTATCAGACAATGGGGGCATATCCTAGTGATATGCCCACATTGTCTGAAATGTGAATACCCCTTTAATACATTTCAATAAATTTTTATTTATTAACAAAATTAATTCTGAATGAAGTAATACCTTTTAAAGAACTGGAACTGAGATGTTGATGTAAATCATTCAATTCTGACTGAAAAATACATAAAATAACAATATCAATTCTTTAACATCCATTGTTTCAAAAACATTTTTGACCAACCACCTCTTCTTAGTTTTTGGAACAAACAGCTTAGTTCTTACAGTGCCCTTCGGTTCGGAATTTTTCTTTGGACATTTAATGGTAGCCAATTCTCTTCCAACGTTGTAATTCTGTGTTAAAGCAGCTAACTTTGTTCTGGCCTCCATTGCGTCGATCATAAAGTGTATCCTTTTTGTTCGATATTTTAAGACCAAACTATGAAAATTTTCAAGTTTTCCTGTGTGACAGTTGTTGACCAGATGCTTCAAATCTTCAAGTAGTGTTTGGTTACTTACAATTTTATTTAGGGTAAGAAATGGTTGATTTTTTGAATTCAACCAAAGAAATTTTTCATCTTCATTATCATGTGTCAATGGACTGTGGCCACAACAGTTATATATTTCACTTTCCCATTCATGTATGTCTGTTACGTGGTTGAGCAGGGAAAGCCATCTTTCCTTCAAACTTTCAACATTATTGCAGCATGTTTGGATTGACCACCAAAAATGTAACACAATCTTGTCGATCTATGGCGTTATCTCCTTGTTGAACTTCAGTTTACTAGCAGCTGTCAGTCTTTTCCTTATTGATTTGGCATAGTGCCAGACGTCGAATTGGTGATTTATATGAGAGTAGTCCTGTCGCATTTTTTTCCGTATTCCGACGTGTCTATCTGAGGCAAATATACAAACTTTGTATCCAGTAGATAGCATTCTATCCATGCATATTTCAAAGGCATATTTTTCCATGGTTACAGAAGATGAACACTGTGATCGTTGTACAATTTCAAAATCTAGAATCTTGTCTGTCAAATTGTCCATCACAGTGTATGTACAATATTTGTAGTGTCCTGGGCTGTCACATTGCCCATCTCCGGAAATGCAAATTGGAGTTTCTTTTTCAAGGTTATGCAATTGTTCTTCTTTCCATGCTAGGTCGATTGCTTGAAAAATAAATTTAGATTGATAGCGGTAGTATGTTTTTTCCGATATACCTACCATACCAAAAATATCCATGAATTAATTTACCTTTTGAAAATTTAAGCCGCTGAATAAAATGGAAGATGCCAACAGTATATTTCCGGAGTAGAATCTCCCAACTTTTGGTTGTGATTCAAATATTGTGAACTGATGTCCTTGTAAACACTTACCTTTGATCCTTATAGAGGATCCCTCTATAGATTTAGAAAAAGTACAAACTTGATAATTATATTGCGCCGAATACTGACATTTTACTTTCTTGATCAGATTATCTAAACAACTTTCAAATACAATGAATTTTCTGTCTTCTTGCTCCGTTAAATCTCTCATCTCCGGTGAATCTTGAGGCAGGTTTTCTATAATTATTGAGGCCAAACCAAAAAATTCTGAATCTGTGAAACTTAGATCATCATCAGGATGGTAATCTTCATCTTTATCTTCATAAACATTCTGATCCAAAGAAATTGGTGAATAATCTTCGACAGGAACAGGTAAGTTGGCTATTGGTGACAAAGTATGGTAGTTCTTCTTGACTTGACAATATAAATCTTCAAGATGTTCATTCAACATTGGTTTTTTCTTCTGCGGTGAGTCTAATTCCAATGTAACTACCTGTATTGGTGTACTTGTGAGTTGATGACCTGATTCTTGATTTGAACTATTTGTTGAAGAATTTAGGAAACTTCTTGGAGAATGACTTGCATAATAGCTGTGGTCGTGACTTTGCAGATGGATGACTACAGAGTTTTCAAAGGTTAAATCGGTTTGTGTACAAACTGATACCTTGCCTTCCACAACATCGACTGTGCAATCCATATTACTCTCTTGATGCTTGATAGATTCAATACTGGATTTTTCATTTGATGCCACAATTGTTCTTATTCTTTTTCTTTTCTGTTTAATTTTTTTCTTCAAATTTTCTCCAATCAATTGTTCACCAGTTGGCACATTGGAGAATATAGTTGGTACGGCATCTTGTTTCAGTGTTCTTCCATTTTTGGTTGCTTTGTAACTGTCATTGCTGAAATGTAAAGAGCACATTCTGAATTTTTTGGAGTTGTTTTCTTCCACAATGGTTTTTACCATTTGGTCTAAGTTTTCAAAAACTTGACCAGTTTGTTGTAGCCAGATTTTGATTCGCTCAGGATCCGTTGGAAAAGGATGTAATCAAATATTTTCTGCTTGGTCTTTCCTTCCTGTCTTACTAAGACAATTTTTAATTACACAGGAAGGCATTTTTTTTATCTGTAAAGAAAATAAATAATTTTTAGTTTTTGTGATTGTGAATAATAAAGATAAAATATATAAAAAAAAATAATGAAATATAATTATTTAATTAATCTTATTATAATCTTATTACTATCAATAATTCTTTAGATTCCTGTGTTATTATATTTGCTATTTATACGAGGACAAAGGAAACTGGAGTTTGATTTAAAATGAGATTAATAATATTATATTTTATTTAAAAAAAATATATACAATTAATTTTTTTTTAATAGATCTATTACCCGAAAGGACCTAAATTTTACCAGTTACCCGAACCTGTAAGTCTGTTGTCACATATAAAAAAGATTTTAACTTCTAGTTAGTCTACCTTGATAGTTAACCAGCGATCCATAAACTTCCCCGGAATAACATGTCTTTTTATGTCAACCTCAAGAGTTTTACCGCCGCTATGCTCTTTTACATAAATAATTTGTTCCACTCACACCATCAGAGCCTACTTCCCTGTAGTAGACTTAGATTGATAGCTAATCTGCTAGATTATCTCTATGGTGGTGTTTCATTGCAAAGCTTAGTTGCTTGACTCAGGATCAATATGACTCTGCTTGGTCACACAAGTAATATCTAACTCTATTACGTTCAATTGCATAAAAGGTGTGAAGTTCTAAATGCAGTATACTGATTCAATTCGGCCGCTGAAGAAACTAAAAAGGTTTATATATTTAGGGCAACACAATAAACAATTATAAATGCTCATTGAGGTTAGCAAAGTAGAGGTGACAGGTTAAAACAATGCGCGTTAATCTTGAACTGTACCGTACTTATAGAGATGGCAACATTATTTTTTTTTTACATTTTTTCTAGTCTAGAAAATAATTATACTAGTAACGGATGTTACGCGACAATATTTTTCAATCTTAACAATATTGACACGCTTACTTGTCGTCAGTCTGTGGTCCAAATCCCTGAGCTTTTAGACTATTGAATTTATTGACTCAAGGTACACTGTTGTTGATCATAAATTGGCTGTGAGGGATGCTTTCTGGATTGAACACTAGGGGAGCTGGGACGTATTATGTTTGCGGGGGTCGCTGTAACATCACAGTACTTTCTTTTTAATATTGTTTGATTTATCAATTTTGGAATGTATTTTTTGAAATACGTTTAAAATATTATAATTATAATAAATGATTATACTTACATATTTGTTGTCGAATATATACAAACCAACCATACTTCTGGTTTCTCTGTTATAAAAAAGATATGGGAAAACAATGTTGAATTTTAAATTTTTAGGATAACAAAATAAATCAGAAAGGGTCATAATTTTCAATTTTAAAAAGATGTTTTAAATTTTGGTAAACTAAACATGTACTTACCAAAGGTTATCAGATGGAAATCTGAGATCCAGCAAAATGTATAAAGCTTACCGCCGATTTTCACTGAACAGTAACAAATTAGCAACACATTAATCAGTATTTCAATAGTTTATTTTTAAGGATTTTTTAGGAACTTACCATAAAAATGAAAAATATTCAATACATTGAAATATATTCTTCAAACACAAAAAAAAAAAAAAAAAAACACAGTGCACCACATGCAATGCACAACAAAGATGACACATGGTGAACACCACACTGCCCCGCCACTACATACATGACACACTGCACCACATGCGCTGCACTACATACATGACACACTGCACCACATGCGCTGCACTACATACATGACACACTGCACCACATGCGCTGCACTACATACATGACACACTGCACCACATGCGCTGCACTACATACATGACACACTGCACCACATGCACTGCACTACATACATGACACACTGCACCACATGCACTAGATACATGACACACTGCACCACATGCGCTGCACTACATACATGACACAATGCAATAAATGCACTACATTAGACCCAAAGCACAATTATTCATTAAATTTCATACTTACATGAGACGTAGATAAAAATTGAAGCAACATAAGTATTCAAATTCTCTAATAAGTCCTGTATAAGAGTAAAGCAAAAAAAAAAAAAAAATATATATATATATATATATATATATATAAATTATCTAAATTGTATTAGAATAAATACAATTTTTTACTTTTACTAAGATTTGGATTTTTTGGTTAGATGTCATCAAATTTATGCTGACCAGACGGAGGGCAGTATATAACTTAGACATATGGGGTATAACTCATAAGCTAAAAGTAAGCGGTTGTAGAGAAAAATGCTCATAATCGGAGCAATCCAGGACCTGAAAAGAGTGGAATCTGGTACAAGTGCTGGTTAATGATGAATTCCTGCTTCAGACCACAAGATGATCAGTTTTTAAAATATTTTTCTCCATTGTGGAGTGGACTATAATAAAGTAATGCAGTGACACATTGGGTCAGGAGGGGGACCAACATAAGATGCCAGATGTGTCATTCAGAAATATACCAATTTAGGCTGGCCACGTCCATGGCCCTATGTGTCAGAGCACACATCCACCCTGTAAAAGTACATTATCGATAAGTACAGCATAACAGACATTGGTCATTCATAAACCCCTTATTCACTGAAAGAGGCCTCTGTGACTACTCTGTCACTAATAGGCCCCTCTGTGCTGGCCTGTTGCAAGGATTTTTGGCGCCATAATCATAGATCGATTTTGGCGCCGCTGGTGTCACTCAATCACTGACACACACACTGACACACATACACGCACTCACTGACAAAAGGACACACAATCAATGACTGACAGACAGACATGCCATATGGCCGTTTGGTCATACAGCAGTTTACGACCACATATGGGGTGTTTCTGCAAACTAGAAAATCAGGGCAATAAATATTGAGTTTTGTTTAGCTGTTAACCCTTGCTTTGTTACTGGGAAAATGTATTAAAATTTGCAAAAGAATAGCTGTTTTGGGACAGTTTTTATTTTTTGTTATTTACATAGTTGAACTGACAGGTTAAATTGTGTGCTATTTCTATAGAGCAGGTTGCTACGGATGCGACAATACCAAATATGACTACTTTTTGGGGGTTTTTGTTTCAGTTTTACATAATAAAGCATTTTAAAAAAAAAAAATTTTGGTGTCTCCACATTCTGAAAGCCATAGTTTTTTTTTTTTTTTTGGGCGACTCTCTTATGTAGGAGCTAATTTTTTCCGAGATGAGATGTCAGTTTTATTGGCACTATCTTGGGGTGCATATGACATTTTGGTCGCTTGCTATTACACTTTTTGCGATGTAAGGTGACACAAATGGCTTTGGACACCATATTTTTTAATTTTTCTTTTGTTGTGTTCACCGGAGGGGTTAGGTCATGTGTTATTTTCATAGAGCAGGTTGTGACGGACGCGGCGATAACTAATATGTATGATAACTAATATGTATACTTTGTATCCTTTTTATTTATTTAAGTTTAACACAATAATATCATTTTTTAAAACAAAAAAAATGCATGTTTTAGTGTTTCCATAGCCATATTTTTAATTTTTTTGGGCAATTGTCCTCTTTAGGGTATCATTTTTTGCGGGATGAGATGACGGTTTGATTGGCACTATTTTTGGGTGCATATATCTTTTTGATTGCTTGTTATTACAGTTTTTTCAATCTGTGGTGACCAAAATGTTTTTTTTTACATTGTATTTAATTTTATTTTTTAACGGTATTTACCTGAGGGGTTAGATCATGTGATGTTTTTATAGAGCAGGTTTTTATAGACGAGGCAATACCTAATATGTGTACTTTTTGTTTATTTATTTTACTTTGACACAATAATAGCATTTTAGAAAAAAATAATAATGTTTTAGTGTCTCCATAGTCTGAGAGCCATATATATATTTTTTTTTGGCCGATTGTCCTATGTAAGGACTCATTTTTTGCGGGATGAGATGGCGGTTTTATTGGTACTATCTTGGGAGGCATACGCCTTTTTGATCATTTGGTATAACACTTTTTGTGATGCAAGGTGACAAAAAATGGCTTTTTTTACACCTTTTTTTTGTATTTGTTTTACGGTATTTGCGTGAGGGGTTAGCTCATCTGATATTTTTATAGAGCAGATTTTTACGGATGCGGCAATACCTAATATGTTTAGTGTATTTTATTATTTTGATTTTATTATTTTTTATTTATTTTTTTTTACTTTTTTTACTTTTTTTTTTTACCCAGACCCACTTGGTTCTTGTAGATCCAGTGGATCTGGTGTCTATATAATACAGTAATTACACTATATAGTGTACTTATTGTATTTTTTACTTTACAAAGTTTGAATAGGCTTTTGCCTTTAGCAGGTCTATTCAGAGTTTCAGCACCATGGAGAGAGCAGGACGCTTCTGAAAGCGTCCTGTCTCCATGGTAACCATCACCCGCGGCCAGAACAGAGCAGCGGGTGATGGGGAGGCAGGGGAGCTCCCTCCCTCTGCGATCCCATCCTGTCAGGGGACTGCAAAGGCACAGCAGCCCCCCGATGGGAGAGGGAGGGAGCTCACTCCCTGTTAACCCCTTCCATACCGCTGTATGGAAGGGGTTAAAATGTTGACATCTGTACGGCACAGATGTCAGCAGTTTATAGCAGGGGGTCAGCAATGTGCTGACCCCCTGCTATACCCACTAGACACCAGGGACAGGCAGACAGCATTAGAAGGGAGGTGAGAGGGGGATCGCAATTGCGATCCCGCCTGCCGCACTGCCCGACTCCTGCCCGCACAATCGCCAGCAATCCCCCCTCCCTGCACTGCCCGGGTGGACACTAATATGGCGGGGTGCAGGGGAGGGGTTAACATTTATACATCTGGGGCAGTTTTAAGTCTCTGATCCCCGCAGTCATCGGATATTTGCAGGGTGTATGGACACAAGGGTGTACATGTACACCCTGCGTCCTAAAGAGGTTAAATGCAGCGAATTTTGTTTAAATTAATACCTGTAAAAGTTTGCACAATAGCAGTCAGTGGATCGCAGTGAGGTAGGAACTCTCGCGCCGGATGTACTATGGCTGAGGAACAGGATTGTTGGGAACTTTCTAGGACATTGTGGCGTGAGGGGGAGGATACAGAAAAAGAACAATATGATTGGTTACAGAAAAATTCAGGAGAGGGCATGCACGAGACTTAGGAAGAAAGAACGAGAACTAATGTAGGTTATTTGCATAAGGGGGCGGGGAATAGGGGCTGACGAAGCTGTGAAAAAGAAAGTATTATTATAATGAGGATAAAGGCGGGAAAGCGTTCAGGGGGCGAAATATTGGGAACTAGGGGGGCTGTTACAATTATGGACTCATCAATTGAAAGAGTAAGAGAAGAAAAGTTTTAAGGTAACTTTACTTTTATATGTATAAACAGGGTGAGAGGTTCCCTTTAAAGATTTCTTTGCCCAACATGGCTGTATTTCAAAAGGCTGTATTTCAAATTCCTGAATCAAACCCCTATATGTAAAGGGTGTATCTCACACGGCCTGAATCAGTGTAGGCCTGAATTAAAGATTTCTTTGCCCAAAATGGCTGTATTTCAAAAGCCTGAATCAAACTTCTGTATGTAAAGGGTGTATCTTACACGGCCTGAATCAATTTCTAGCTTAAATTGCACACTAACTAATCCAGATGTTGTAGATTGCCAAAACAGTGTTTTTTTTGGTAACAGAATATGAAAGCTGTATATTTTAAACTTGAATTTAACACTTGCAGATCAGGAAAATACAGTTTTTTGGCAAAAAAAGGTGTGTTTTTAAAACCCCAGAAAATGATGGGTGTATTTCTAGCTTAAATTGCACACTAACTAATCCAGATGTTGCAGATTGCCAAAAAAGAGTTTTTTGGGTAACAGAATATGAAAGCTGTATATATTAAACTTGAATTTAACACTTGCAGATCAGGAAAATACAGTTTTTTGGCAAAAAAAGTCTGTTTTTAAAACCCCAGAAAATGATGGGTGTATTTCTAGCTTAAATTGCACACTGACTAATCCAGATGTTGTAGACTGTCCCAAGAGCTCAGATGCAGTGCTGGTGCACTGAGCTTGCATAAAATGGCCGGCGCCGCCGCCCACCTAACTAACAGAATTATAAAAGTTTTTGTTTTTTTAGTCAATGGGCTCAGGGCAGGGTAAAACGATTGTGTCCTGCACCCACACAACTATTTCTCTGTTGGTCGCTGAGTTAGATTTTCTCCTATTCTCTCCCTGAAATCACAAGTCCAGCCACATCCTCTCCCTGCACTAGTAACAGCAGAGTGACGTGCAGCGCTACGTGACTCCAGCTTATATAGAGGCTGGGTCACATGCTGCACTGGTCAATCACAGCCATGCCATTAGTAGGCATGGCTGTGATGGGTTCTAAGGTCAGACAGTTAACCGCTTGTTGATTGGCTGCTCTGCAGCCTTTAAAAAAGCGCCAAGAAAGCGCCGAACCCAAACCCAGACTTTAACTGAAATGTTCGGGTTCGGGTCCGGGGTCCAGTTCGGGTTCGCTCAACCCTACTTATGATAGGTTCTTGTTTTGAGTTTTTTTAAGCAACTTAGGGGATGTACTCCACCCATTAGCTCTCGGTTTCTGACTTCCGATGGGCTGACTCCATCCCCTTCCTTGTTTGGTGTATACAACTTCAAATATTTATATGAAGTATTTATTACGTGGTAAATTTATGCACTTGCACTTTTTGTACACTCTATTTGTGTGACATGGGGAGATGTACTTTACCCATCGGTTCTTGCTTCTAGCAATGTCCGCTTTGCTCCATCTCTCATGTGTCACTTGCACATAGGAATTGGTTTGTTTTGTAATACACAATTTTTGCTACACGATTATTAACCTATGAATATCATTTATTTATTTTTTTGCACAATTTTGTTTCACATATTTGATACTTACATGACAATTTTCACATAATTACAAAATTTTTGGGCCTTATGATGTCTGTAAATAATCACAACAATAGTAATTTATATCAAAATAATTACCTATCTATATTATAAGTGAATTTTCTAAACAGGATTGTGTATTTGTGTTATGAGATCTTATATTATGGATTGATTTTTATCAGTATCTTGATTATGGGATTTAATTAATCACGTGTGATTATTTGTGCTGTAAGATTTTATATTACATGATCATGCGTTTCATTTATTATTGGCATCACGATCATGGGATCTAATTAATTATTTGTGATTTGTATTAGCCATGTCTATTGCTTTGTTGACCATGTGGTCATATTTAGAGATGGCCTTGCAGTTCGCCCGGCGGTCGTTTCGCGGCGAACTTTGCTCGTTCACTGTTCGCCGAACGGGCAAACATATGGCAATATTCGCTCCCGCCATATTCTTTTACGTTGTGACAAACTTTGACCCATGACACATCCATCAGGTGGTACAGGACAGCCAATTGAGACGTTTCAGCACATGGACGTACCCCCTACCTTATAAATAAACCTGATCTGGCCGCCATTTTCCATTCAGTGTTTTGCCAGTGTCGGGAGAGGTTGCTGTGTGGAGCAGGGACAGACTGTTAGGGACACCAAACGCTAGCTAATAGGGCCACAAAAGTCCTTTTAAGGACTGGTATTGGTGTGCTATCGATAGGTGTGACATACTGAGGGGTGTAATATACTTATAATATACTTTCTAACATAGAAGGTATATTATAGTGCATTTGTATTGTGCAGCAGTTGTTTGCGGTTCTGCTGAGATACTGCAGCTATATAGAGGGACAAACGCTATTGGAACAAATCATTTCTACTGGTGTGATAGACCAGTTGCCCCCCCAAAACACTGATTGAGGCACGGGTGTGATATACCAATAATATACTTTCTATATAGTGCATTTAGGTAGTGCAGCATTTGTTTGCGGTTTAGCTGCGTTACCTCAGCTACACAGAGTGACAAACGCCATTGGAACAAATAATTTCTACTGGTGTGATATACCCGTTGCCCCCCACAAAAATTTATTGAAGCAGGGGTGTTACTTATGCTAAAATTATTTGCAGTCATTTCTTGTGAAAGAGCATAGGGTGGTATTTCAGTAATACACAAAACATTTAAACACACTGCATGGTTGCATTCATTTCTGGTGAAAGAGTATAGGGGCTTATTTCATAAAAAAAAATATAAATACATACGCACTGCTGGTGAAAGAGTATAGTGGACTATTTCAGTCCAACATGAAATATATATTCTAAAGTCACTTCTGCAGTTATTTCTGTTGAAAGGTTATAGGGGAGTTCACTGTTGCAGTTATATCTGGTAAAGCCTTTACTGGCGTATTGCAGTAGAAAAAGAAATATACATTCGCCATTCGCTGCTGCACTTATATCTTGAAAAAACTTTAATGACGTATATCAGTAGAAAAATAAAAATATTTTGCTTTCACTGTTGCAGTTATATGAGGTAAAGCCTTTAGTGGCGTATTTCTAAACAAAAATCAAGATATATTCAGCGTTCAGCGCTGCAATTATTTGTGGGAAAGTCCTTTTTGCGGTATGGACTGAAATAAGTTGTGTTAAAATTTTGTATTTACTCTTCACACACTGCGCACTAACGTGACGATGTCCATAAGAGCAGCGCACCAATACAGGTGAATGCACTATGCACTAACCCTGCCCAAATAATTCACACCAGCCCGCATCCATCTACGGTATTGCCTACTGGACACTACAGGGAACTTTTCTGCAGCACAGAAACCGCACGAGGTCCGTGTCTCGCTCTTCCAGCGCGGACCTACTTCCTCCGCTACGTCCCATTCACTTCAGAAAATAAGCGCTGCACTGACATAACCTAAAATTTCTTTTGAAATATTTTGGGTGGCAAAAAATCTTGTATTCAGCGTTAAGCACTGCACTGATATGCAATAAAATCTTTTGTAAATTATTTCGGTGGAAGTAAAAATTTTCACCTCCTCCAATAACTTCCTCATCTCTTCATTAACATCGGACACACTAACTTCCCCCCAGCTATATATCTAAGTGGTTCCTGCACCACCTAGGAGCGAATAAAGGTAAATGATACTGCCAGCCTGTTAAAGGGAACTACAGCATGATACCACAATACATTTGATATGACATTTAGCAAGAGTTTAAAGTGCCCACATATAGCACATAGTGGGACACTGCATCAAGATGAATCAGCCAGGATTTCAACACACCAATGCCTGATGCATCAGACTAGATCATCCATGGTGCCACACCAATATTTTGACAAAAGAGACTGTTTTCTTCTGGCTACCTGCCTCAGCTACTATTCTGATGCTGTTAACCGCCTGATGCCAAACATCTGATGCCAAGTGCTCCTTCTTTCACCCACCATCTTCAGCGAATACTAGTATTGCCACCCACCTCCAAACTGTCACCTTGCCACTCTGTGGCCTCCTGGTGCTGCCATGTCTACACTATGTCACCGTGCCACTCTGTTGTATAATGCTGCTTGCTGCTGCTGCTGCCATGTCCACACTATGCCACAGTGCCACTCTGTT
Source organism: Bufo bufo (assembly GCF_905171765.1). NCBI lineage: Eukaryota > Metazoa > Chordata > Amphibia > Anura > Bufonidae > Bufo > Bufo bufo. The sequence goes on along the minus strand of NC_053389.1, from coordinate 32,811,490 downwards.
GTATCATGCTGCGGATATCTCCACACTATGTAACCTGGCCACTCGCTGGCCTCCAAATACTGCTACCAACTACATACTCTGTGATTGTGCCACTCGGTGGTCTCCTCATACTGCTGCCACCTCCACACTGTCATTGTGCCACTCTGTGGCCTTCTGATGCTGCTGCCACCTCCACACTGTCATTGTGCCACTGTGTGGTCTCCTCATGCTGCTTCCACCTCACCACTCTGTCATAGGGACAGTCTGTGGACTTCACATGCTGTTCACACCCTCCCCACTTCATGACTGGGACACTATTTTGGCTTTCGGCCTGGCTGACATCATCATTTATTTGACCTTTCTTCTGATCTGTCAGAAGGAAGGAAAAATAAGATGCAAAATGGATCCTGTCTGTGTAGCAGCTGTAAGGCCTGTATGGTCCCATCAGAATTGGCTTGTGATTTAGTAGCCAAAAGCAGGAGTGGGTACAAAACACAGAAGACATGCAAATATTCCATTCACGTGTCATCTCTGTTTCAGATCCACTCATGTATTTATTGGCATTAGCAATACTGAGCAAATGCTGACCGAGTGAAGGCGGATGCTCCAAAGACAGAATCTGTTTTTTGGGGGTTATTGTTCTGACGGATCAGAGGAAGGGCAAAATAATCAGTGACGTCAACACAAACTTAATGCTGACAACCTCTCCACTCTGTCGGGGGCTCTACTTGTATAAATGTGTAATAGAAAAGGTTCTGTAGACATCTATGTGGAATCAGCTGACGACGGTGTAAAAGGATTGCGCTTCTTCTTGACACTAACATCGACCTATAAGGCTACTTTCACACTTGCGGCAGGACGGATCCGACATGCTGTTCACCATGTCGGATCCGTCCTGCGTCTATTTCGCTGTGCCGCCGGACCGCCGCTCCGTCCCCATTGACTATAATAGGGACGGGGCGGAGCTCCGGCGCAGCAAGGCGGTGCACGGCGAAAGCCGCCGGACTAAAAAGCCTGACATGCAGTAATTTTAGTCCGGCGGCCTTTCGCCATGCACCGCCATGCTCTGCCGTGCTGCGCCGGAGCTCCGCCCCCGTCCCCATTATAGTCAATGGGGACGAAGCGGCGGTCCGGGGCACGGCGAAATAGCCGCAGGACGGATCCGACATGGTGAACAGCATGTCGGATCCGTCCTGCCACAAGTGTGAAAGTACCCTTAGGCAGAGTTCACGCTTGAGTTATTAGGCCAGATTTGGCAAATTTAGGTATACTTTCTTATAATTTTACTCAAGTTTTGGTTTAATAAAATTAATCTTAAAATATTTAATACATTTAATAATAAAAATGTAATGTTGCGTAAGACAGTAGAGAATCGGCCAGTCTTCTGTTTATTCAACGACGTGGTGTTGCGATGGAGAAAGCATTTAAAAAAAAAAATTACTCTCCACCTGGAGCTGAATCCTGTAAAGATTGATGCAAGTGCGATATTGGCTGCTCATCCAGCAAGATACTTCGGGGGAAACCTGCCTGCCATACTTAGGCCTCTACTAGCAACAGACAATGAGAAGAAGACAAAGCTTCAAGAATGCTTGGAGCCCGGAAGAGTTGCGAATTTATTCACGATTCAAACCAACCAGGGCCCAGTCGCTTTGTCAGGGGTTCCCAGTCATCATGGAATGGAAAGGAGGGTATCCTTATTATATTTAATGCATTTTATAATAAAAATTACATTTTTCCTAACAGGAGGAGGAGGACATCTTGTGGTGCACGGAGATGGAGATGGTCTTCTTATTCCAACACAGACGTCTCAGAAATGAACATCGGCTTCCAAAAGCAGCTCCTGGGAAGATCATGGAGCGTCCCGATCATCCGTCATCTATTCGCCCCACTTTATTTTGGAAGTGTGTAGAACCCGTGTGGGACCCCCACGCTGCAGATTGATCATGGAGACACTGAATTTTATAATATACATGGAATAAATTTCATAATAAAATGTAAAAAAAATGTAATAATAACTTGTAAAAAAAAATGTAGGAGACAATCCGCCAGTCTTCAGTTTTTTCAACGACGTGGAGGGTTTTGCGATGGAGAAAGCATTCCAAAAAAAAAATTGCTCTACACCTGGAGATGAATCCTGTCAAGATTGATGAAAGTGCAGTATTGGCTGCTTATCCAGCAAGATACTTCTGGGGGAACCTGCCTGCCAGGCTTAGGCCTCTACTAGCCACAGACAATGAGAAGAAGACAAAGCTTGTTCTTTTCTGTACATTGAATGAATCATTTTTGGGGCCTGTACTCCACTGGCCTGCAGTAAAATTGATATCTAAAGACCGTCTGCAGTACGCAGCCCTGCAGGGTATTGTGATAGTGAGGTCACGGTTACTAGGCAAACGAGGGTTGCTCTTGGTTACTCACAGTTTTTAGGATGACCCTGGGCAGGCGTACAGCAGTGATGGAGAGGCTGTAATCCTCTGGGGCACTCTCTGTATATAGGGACCAGGCCGGTGGTAGGTGAGGTGCCCTGGGTGTTGCAGGTTTAATGTGCCTGTGGCAAGATCCCTTTAAGATTTGTGACGCCAGTGCCGGTAACGGTGGCACACCGATTGATAGCAGTAATAAGTGACGAACACAGTTTGTAGTGAACCAAAACTTTTGTTTACTGAAGCAGTTAACTAAGTTAACTATATACAGTTCTTTAGGTTCAGTTCCATATGACAGTAGAAAATCACAAGCAGGCGTTTATAATGATGGCAGGCACAATGTTCTTGCAAGATACTCAGAGGGTTAAATACACTCACAGATCAGGCTGCACCTTTTCCTCAGAACTCCTGTCTGTCTTGATCCCAAGGCCCGTATGCCCTATTGGTAGCTTTATCCTTGGTAAAGAAACTTCCTCTAGTATATATCTCCTTGCATTAAATAGACTCTTCTGCCCTTCAGCTATCTTGTCTGGCTGGAAACACTTCTGCTCTGCTCTGTACTGTACTTTGTAGGAACTGCAGGTTTCTCTTCCCCTGGTGACAAACTTCTGAGCTAACTCTGGCTCAAGAACCTCAGGCAGGCTAGACTGCACTCACTAGCCTCCTGAACTACACTGCTCTTTTTCTGTCTGGGCCTAACTATATATATTAGGGGTTCCCTAGCGCCCTCTACTGTCTTGGAGGAGGAACTACACCCTAACAGGCCTGATACACAGATAAACAGGAAAATGCACATAAAACATCATATAAATTACAATGGTCATATTAGCCCTTGTGTAGTGCCCACATTTACCTAGTGGGACACTACACGTCTAATACACCTCCAGCCACATAATCACTTGATGTTTTCTGTTTGGTGAATGCCTAATGTTTCGGGCCTGGACTCCCATGGCCTAAAATAAAAAATTTGAAAAGCTCCAGCAGGGCACATTTTTTAGAGTTCCAATTTAAGATGCATAAAAATGGCCCCAGATTAAAATACATATTTTTTGTGGGAATTTTTGCCATTGATCCCCCTCTGGTATGTCACTGTCCATGTTCTGGGACGATTTGTGGACTTCTTGTAATTATTTGGTGGCTGCAAATATGAGGTTTTTCAGGTTCGCCTGCCATTAAAGTGAATGGTTCCCGCGCGAACTTGCGGTTCGCGAACATTTAATCGCGTTCGTGAACCGTCCCGGCCGATGTTCGTCCATCTCTAGTCATATTTATAAAATAAGTGTATTTTATTGAAACCATCATGAAAATATCGATCTTAATCTATAGATATATGGTTACGGTCATGTATTTTTTTAAACTAGGATGTCGATCATATACAATCTTTTTGTACAAATACTACCCCCTGTGTAAGATCCTATCACATAGTTCTCCTTTGAATATCTGATCACATGATTATTAGTAATGAGCAGCAGGGGCTATATTCGAATTTGTGATATTTCACGAATATTTGGGCGAATATTCGTCATATATTCGCGAACTTTATATTATTTTCTTGATTGCGAAAAATTGGCAATGTTATATTAGTGTAATGCGCATGAAATACAGGCGTGGGTCACTTTTGCTATTTTTTCCAAGCTGCTAGAAGTTTCCTGAGACTGGAGAAAATGGTTGGCATGGCAGAACATTAAAAATGGCTTTATATGCAGATAGAGTGCTCCAATATATTCGCGATTGCGTTAATCGGCATTAATAATGTGAATATTTTGGCGCAATAAGTGAAATTTCACATTTTAGCAGGTCTGCATGTATGCATGGACAGCAGAACCTATCACACTATCTAACACCCTGCACTGCAACAGCTACACTATATCAGAATATTACCTACACTGACTATCTCCCATTAACTATCTGTATTTTACACTCACCTAAAGAATTATTAGGAACACCATACTAATACAGTGTTGGACTCCCTTTTGCCTTCAGAACTGCCTTAATTCTACGTGGCATTGATTCAACAAGGTGCTGATAGCATTCTTTAGAAATGTTGGCCCATATTGATAGGATAGCATCTTGCAGTTGATGGAGATTTGAGGGATGCACATCTATGGCATGAAGCTCCCGTTCCACCACATCCCAAAGATGCTCTATTGGGTTGAGATCTGGTGACTGTGGGTGCCATTTTGGTACAGTGAACTCATTGTCATGTTCAAGAAACCAATTTGAAATGATTCGAGCTTTGTGACATGGTGCATTATCCTGCTGGAAGTAGCCATCAGAGGATGGATACATGTTCTCATTCTGTTTACGCCAAATTCGGACTCTACCATTTGAATGTCTCAACAGAAATCGAGACTCATCAGCCCAGGCAACATTTTTCCAGTCTTCAACAGTCCAATTTTGGTGAGCTCGTGCAAATTGTAGCCTCTTTTTCCTATTTGTAGTGGAGATGACTGGTACCCGGTGGGGTCTTCTGCTGTTGTAGCCCATCCGCCTCAAGGTTGTGCATGTTGTGGCTTCACAAATGTTTTGCTGCATACCTCGGTTGTAACGAGTGGTTATTTCAGTCAACGTAGCTCTTCTATCAGCTTGAATCAGTCGGCCCATTCTCCTCTGACCTCTGGCATCCACAAGGCATTTTTGCCCACAGGACTGCCGCATACTGGATGTTTTTCCCTTTTCACACCATTCTTTGTAAACCCTAGAAATGGTTGTGCGTGAAAATCCCAGTAACTGAGCAGATTGTGAAATACTCATGCCACGCTCAAAAATAGCTTAAATCACCTTTCTTTCCCATTCTGACATTCAGTTTGGAGTTCAGGAGATTGTCTTGACCAGGACCACCCCTCTAAATGCATTGAAGCAACTGCCATGTGATTGGTTGACTAGATAATTGCATTAATGAGAAATAGAACAGGTGTTCCTAATAATTCTTTAGGTGAGTGTATATATATATATATATATATATATATATATAGTTAAGGCTGTGTACAGCCTGTAATTGTGGGAGGAGCTCCCTCCCCTACTTAAACCCCTCGGTCCAAGCAGGAGGGCGCCCGTTCATTGCTTGGTCTGTACCTGTTCCGTGACGCCACTTCAGGTCGTATCCTTCCGTGACGCCACTTCCGGTTCGGGTCCCCGTGGTTCCAGAGCGTGGCGCCTTCGGTAAGTGGTGGCTGCGGCACGGCCAGGCGAACGGGGCCTGCCGGGGGCCGCGAGCGCTTCTCCCCCTGCCTCGCCTACCTCCTGTCCGGACGCTCCCTGCAGTCGAAGTAGGCGCCCGGCCCTCGCGCAGGGGTTCCTGTCGCAGGGCATACACGGCATCCTCAGTCACCTCCCCCTCCAGGTACTGGGCTCCACCGGCGCAGGCGTCGCTGACAAGGGGCGGTTCGGCCGTCATTGGGGCGGCATCCAGCTCCGCGGTTCAGGCAGGGATCGGGATTCCTTGCTGGCCGATCCGACCCTGCCAGGGTCCTGACCACTGCCTGGCTTCCAGGCAAAAGGGGCACGCACCCTGGCTGTTTCTATCGCCGCAGGGGTCAGCGCGCGGGGGGGGGGGGGGTTCAGGCCGGTTCCAAGGGGCCTCAGGGCAGCGGGGCTAGCAGCACAGCCAGCCTTAGACCTGTCAGCCAGCTGCTGCGGGCGCCGCTTCTTCGATCCCTGCTGCTGCCTGGTAGCTGCTGCCCTTAACCCCCGCACTGCTGGAAGAAAAAAAAAAAGTCATATATTGTGTTGTTAAGGATCTGGTTATCCATGTGTTGGTATTGTCATGGGTCTGGCGTTTTACGGTGTCACGCTGGTGGCATGTTCCCTGTTCGGCTCTGGCATCTGGTTCCCAGTCGCAAGATGGCAGGCATCCCCTGATTCGCTCAGGTGCCATGTTCCCCGGGCCACGGGGGTGCAGGTATTCCCTGATTCGCTCAGGCCTATGCACTCCCTGATTCGCTCAGGTGCATGTATTTCCTGAAATTACTCTGGTGTCATTTATTCCACAAAGGGTTAAGGTGCAATATATATTTCCATAACGCCCTGGCGTCATGTATTCCCCGAATCATTCAGGCATCACGTGTTTTTCTCCTTATTCTCTAAGGTGTCATGTATTCCCTGAATCGCTCAAATGTGACGTGTTTTATTTTTATGTATATATACACTGCGTGCAGAATTATTAGGCAAATGAGTATTTTGACCACATCATCCTCTTTATGCATGTTGTCTTACTCCAAGCTGTATAGGCTCGAAAGCCTACTACCAATTAAGCATATTAGGTGATGTGCATCTCTGTAATGAGAAGGGGTGTGGTCTAATGACATCAACACCCTATATTAGGTGTACATAATTATTAGGCAACTTCCTTTCCTTTGGCAAAATGGGTCAAAAGAAGGACTTGACAGGCTCAGAAAAGTCAAAAATAGTGAGATATCTTGCAGAGGGATGCAGCACTCTTAAAATTGCAAATCTTCTGAAACGTGATCATCGAACAATCAAGCGTTTCATTCAAAATAGTCAACAGGGTCGCAAGAAGCGTGTGGAAAAACCAAGGCGCAAAATAACTGCCCATGAACTGAGAAAAGTCAAGCGTGCAGCTGCCAAGATGCCACTTGCCACCAGTTTGGCCATATTTCAGAGCTGCAACATCACTGGAGTGCCCAAAAGCACAAGGTGTGCAATACTCAGAGACATGGCCAAGGTAAGAAAGGCTGAAAGACGACCACCACTGAACAAGACACACAAGCTGAAACGTCAAGACTGGGCCAAGAAATATCTCAAGACTGATTTTTCTAAGGTTTTATGGACTGATGAAATGAGAGTGAGTCTTGATGGGCCAGATGGATGGGCCCGTGGCTGGATTGGTAAAGGGCAGAGAGCTCCAGTCCGACTCAGACGCCAGTAAGGTGGAGGTGGAGTACTGGTTTGGGCTGGTATCATCAAAGATGAGCTTGTGGGGCCTTTTCGGGTTGAGGATGGAGTCAAGCTCAACTCCCAGTCCTACTGCCAGTTTCTGGAAGACACCTTCTTTAAGCAGTGGTACAGGAAGAAGTCTTCATCCTTCAAGAAAAACATGATTTTCATGCAGGACAATGCTCCATCACACGCGTCCAAGTACTCCACAGCGTGGCTGGCAAGAAAGGGTATAAAAGAAGAAAATCTAATGACATGGCCTCCTTGTTCACCTGATCTGAACCCCATTGAGAACCTGTGGTCCATCATCAAATGTGACATTTACAAGGAGGGAAAACAGTACACCTCTCTGAACAGTGTCTGGGAGGCTGTGGTTGCTGCTGCACGCAATGTTGATGGTGAACAGATCAAAACACTGACAGAATCCATGGATGGCAGGCTTTTGAGTGTCCTTGCAAAGAAAGGTGGCTATATTGGTCACTGATTTGTTTTTGTTTTGTTTTTGAATGTCAGAAATGTATATTTGTGAATGTTGAGATGTTATATTGGTTTTACTGGTAAAAATAAATAATTGAAATGGGTATATATTTGTTTTTTGTTAAGTTGCCTAATAATTATGCACAGTAATAGTCACCTGCACACACACAGATATCCCCCTAAAAAAGCTAAAACTAAAAACAAACTAAAAACTACTTCCAAAAATATTCAGCTTTGATATTAATGAGTTTTTTGGGTTCATTGAGAACATGGTTGTTGTTCAATAATAAAATTAATCCTCAAAAATACAACTTGCCTAATTATTCTGCACTCCCTGTATATTTTTTTTTTTCCTGGTTTATTTAGGTGTCCGGTATTCCCTGAATCGCTCAGGTGTCCAGTGTTCCCTGAATCGCTCAAATGTGACGTGTTTTGTTTTTATGTTTATTTTTTATTTTTCCCTGGTTTATTTAGGTGTCCGATATTCCCTGAATCGCTCAAGTGTCCAGTGTTCCCTGAATCGCTCAGGTGTTATGTATTCCCTGAATCGCTCAGGTGTCATGTGTTCCCTGAATCGCTCAGGTGTCCTGTATTCCCTGAATCGCTCAGGTGTCCTGTATTTCCTGAATCGCTCAGGTGTCATGTGTTCCCTGAATCGCTCAGGTGACCTGTATTTCCTGAATCGCTCAGGTGTCATGTATTCACTGATTCGCTCAGGTGTCATGCATTCCCTGAATCGCTCAGGTGTCATGTATTCTTTGATTTACTCAAGGTCAAGTATTCCTTGAATCGCTCAGGTTTCATGTATTCCCTGAATTCGCCCAGGTTTCATGTGTTCCCCAAATTACTCAGGTCATCTTCCCGAAGATGGCGTTCGGTCTGGTTCTCTCAGATTCCTCCATCGCTTCATGTTGGTGTCTATTATTCACACCTCTCACCGGTTATTTCTCCACGTAAATAGGGCCTCAGGCCACTGGAACTTCGATCCAGCCTCTATCGTGTCGCCGGGCTCCTCCGTGTCCGGTAGCTCCACTGTGCAAACTCAGGTAAGGTCCAGCCGAGTGGCTGCTGTTTCACCCCGTCTCAGCATTGAGCATGCTTCATCACGAGCTTCCATTCATAGGTCTTCAGCTTCACCAGAGAAATTTGTAGCGTGGTCCGTTTAATTCGGGTAGTTGGCGATCCTCCTTACTGCATGTTCATTTCCGTCCTCCCGCTGCTCTCGCCCAGTCATTCGGACTCCAAAAAAAATAAAAAAATAAAAATAGAAATTTTCTCATTTTTCCATGCAGTGTAAGATGTCTCAAGCCCCGGGTCTTCTGTGTCAGGGCGCGCCAGTAACCCCTCCCTGCGTAGCTGGACCGTCCCGAAACTCGTCGCGGAGCTTAACAGGAGGGGAATCCGTCATCCCGCATCTGCAAGGAAGGCGGAGGTCTACCGTCTCCTGATGACGGAGCCGGAGGGTTCCAACGACCAGCCGTCTCTCTCTTCCATCCAGCTGTCCCTGCTGCAGTTGCAGTCTACCATCGGCAGTCTGGCTGCATTGGTGGCTGATATTCAGGCCAGAATGGGGGAATTGGGCACCGCCATCCCCAGCCCCTCCTGCCATTCCTACAACTTCCCAGGACACGGCACCAGGTACGGTCCATGCCAGCCCCCAGATTGCTCCCTCGCACTTCATCCCGGAAAATTTAAAAAGGGATATCCTGGCAGGGAGGGATGTCAACTTGGCATCTATTCTCATCATGTCTCAGGACGTGTCAGAGAATAAAATAATCAATTATGGGGAAGTCTCAGTAGTTCTCAGGGCCAAGGACGCCCGCCTGAACCGTAAGCTATCAATTCCAGAGTTTGTCCTAGCTTTCAGCCTCTACCGGGACACCATCTGCGCCGTCCAGCCACACAGACGTGAGGAACTGGACTCGTACTTATACCGGCTCACCGACTTGGGGTACAAGTACGGTGGAACCAACTTTTATGATTATCACCGGTCATTCTTGGCCAAGGCAGCCGCTACCCTCGCCCAGTTTCAATTCATCACGGACTGGGCGAATCTCGACAAGGAGTTGTTCTGTCGTATTTTCGCGGGGTTACGGGCTCGCACGTGCGCGGCCTGTCAGTCCATCCAGCATACCGCTGACTGGTGTCCAAACCTTCCCACCCCGGCCCGGGAGGGTTCCCTGCCAGGCCCCTCCAGCGACCAGCGGTTCGAGGCTTCTACTGATAAGCTGGGTAGGCCCATCACCTATTTGGGGCAAAGTCAGGTGTGCAATAACTTCAACGCTGGGGGTTGCGGTTTCAATAGCTGCTGAGCGCTGCACATCTGCTCCCTCTGTTTCAGGGCCCATCCCCGTCCCAGCTGCCCGAAAAGGCAGCACAAGAATCTATGACTGGCCGACATCGACATCGAGCTCTTGACCGTCCTATTGCAGGACCATCCCGATCGCCAGTTAGTCCAGTTCCTTCTCGCCGGATTCGAGAGGGGTTTTCACACAGGTTTCATTACCCTCCCTCAAGTTTCCTGGGAGGGAAGGAACTTGCAGTCGGCTACCCAAGATCCGGCGGTAGTAGCCACCTTATTGCAGGACGAGGTCCGGAAGGGGTTCCTGCTGGGCCCGTTCAAGTCCATCCCCTTCGCCACTTGGAGGGTGAACCCAATTGGTCTGGTCTCCAAGCAGTCCTCCAATAAAAGGCGCTTAATTTATGATTTGTCGGCTCCACACATGTCGCCTATTCCCAACCTCAACTCCTTGATCCCATCAGAGGAGTTCTCCATGACATACGCGTCCATCGATGAGGCCATCCAGTACGTCCTGATGGCCGGGAAAGGGGCTTGGTTGGCCAAGGCCGACATAGCGGACGCCTTCAAATTGCTCCCCGTCCTTCCCCAGTTATGGAAGTAGTACGGTCTGCATTCGGCGGACGGGTACTATTTTGCCAACCGGCTCACCTTTGGTTCCAAAAGCAGCCCGTGGCTGTTTGACAGGTTCGCTTGCGCGCTGCATTTGATCCTAGTTCATCACAGAGATCTGGACATGGTCATCCATTACCTAGATGACTTCCTGATCATCGAGAGGCCCCAGGGCTCCCCCTCGGGGTTGGCAAGCTTGCTCCAGCTGTTCGCCAGCCTCAAGGTCCCCATGGCGTCTGCCAAGACGAAGGGTCCAGGCACCAGGGTTACCTTCTTGGGCATCATCCTGGATTCGGTCCGCATGGAGGCCAGCCTCCCCGCGGCCAAGCTGGCTAAGATCCAGGCCGCCCTTTCCTCCGTGGCTTCTTCCAGGGTCCTGTCCAAGCGGGAGCTCCAGTCCCTGTTAGGGTTCCTCAACTGTGCATTTAAGATCATGCCCCAGGGGAGGTCCTTCACTTCCCGGCTCCTCAGTCTCCTCCCGGCAGCTCCGGACCAGGACTCCACCGTCCAACTGGACAGGCATGCCATGGCGGATCTCCAGATGTGGCAGGCTTTCCTGGCCGGGTGGAATGGCATTTCCTTGTTCGTGCCATCCCCGGATGCCGCGTCCCCCACGGTGTTCACCGACGCCGCGGCCTCCCGCAGGTTCGCGGCCATCTTCCATCCGCAGTGGTTGGTCGGCAGTTGGCCGGTGGAACTCATATCCGAGACCGGGTCCATGAAATCATCCCCACTATTGGAGTTGTACCCAATAGTGGCGGCCGCCCAGGTGTGGGGTCCTCTCTGGGCTAACAAATCAGTAATCTTCAGGACGGACAGTCAGGTACTGGTAGAAGTCATCTCCAAAGGGAGAGCCAAGTCTCTCAAAATCATGTCCCTACTGCGTAGGCTTGTTTGGCTGTCTCTAACGTTTAACTTTCATATTTTCACGTTCCATATTCAGGGGGCACAGAACGTGGCGGCCGACGCCCTGTCTCGTTTTAATTACGATATCTACTTTCAGGAACTTCCAGAGGCAGACCCCAGATTCCAGCTCCGCCATTCAGCTCCCTCCTGTTGGACTAGGGCCCCTGATAGCATTCGCCCGGACCGTGGTCCAGCATTCTCTATCCGCCAACACCGCCAGGAATTATGACGCCGGGTTCAAAGTCTATAGGCAGTTCATTGACACCCATCCACGTGGGGAGGTGGACGAGGTCACATTTATTATGGCATTTATAGCCCATTGCCACTCCCACCGCCACCTGTCATTCAACACCATCAAACTGTATTTGGCCGGCATTCAGCACCATCAGATGCTCGGTGACCCCTCTGCCAAATCCATTTTTTCTAATCAGGCCATCAAAGCCACCCTTAGGGGCATTCAGAAGGTAAGCACGGCGGTCCAGGTGCGCAGGCAACTAGTCTCAGGCGAGCTATTCCGCAGATTGTCCGTAGCCCTAGACGGTCTCCCTTTTGGGCACTCAGCAAGCATTATCACCAAAGCGGCCATGTAACTGGGGTTCTATGGATTTCTTAGGACTGGGGAGTTCACCTGCTGCGCAGTCAACCGGGCAACCCTGCTCAGGCGGCATCTTGCCTGGCCTTTTAGACCATTTCATACTCTACATCCCATCTACCAAGACTAATCAGGCAGGTCCTCCCACCGAGGTAGAGTTCTTCCCCACGTCCAATTGGTGGTGTCCTATCAAGGTGCTCAAGGAGCTTCTGGCCTCACTTCAGTCGCCCGCGCTAGACGACCCGTTGCTCCCGATAAACGGTAGGCCCCTTTCTTCTGCCCTGTTTGTCTCCAACATCCGCACGCTGGCAGCAGGGTTGGGGTACAACCCTAGCACAATATCCGGGCACTCCTTCTGCATAGGGGCCACTTTCTCAGCATCCAGTCATCAGGTGCCGGCGCACGTCATCCGCAAGATGGGTCGTTGGCGGTCGTCTTGCTACGCAAGGTACATTCCCAATCCGCAGGTCGAAATCTCCAGAGCCTTTTGTTCATTAGCCTTATAGGTCTCATGATGCTCAAATAAATACGTTGCACCCTACACCGTGCCAGTACTCATCTTTTTGCCCACATATTTAGGCCTTACCTCGTCTCTGGCTCCGGGCACACTCCAGCCAGATAGGTCAGGGCAGTACGTAGGCATGCCTATTCTGTTCCTCGCTCAGCTCCTACCACAAATAGTTAAGGCTGTGTACAGCCTGTAATTGTGGGAGGAGCTCCCTCCCCTACTTAAACCCCTCGGTCCAAGCAGGAGGGCGCCCGTTCATTGCCCCTCACTCCCGTCCCTTTTCTCATTCACTCCTCCTTGGGTGGCCCACATATTTAGGCCTTACCTCGTCTCTGGCTCCGGGCACACTCCAGCCAGATAGGTCAGGGCAGTACGTAGGCATGCCTATTCTGTTCCTCGCTCAGCTCCTACCACAAATATATATATATATATATATATATATATTGGCCCTGTATGGCCAGAGGGGGGAAGGACATAGTGTTATGTGTGTATATGTGGATATGTCTGTATGCCCCTGTATTTACACACATGTCCATATATACTTACATTAGAGTTGGGTATATATAATATATATAGATATGCCCCAATTGTCTTATATGCATGTGGCCAGTTATGTCCCCCAGTCATGGCGCCCCCCCCTCCTCCTGCATACCTGCGGGTGATGGCACCAGATGGCTAGATTGTCCAGCTTCTAGTCACTTCAGAAGATCAATAGATCCCTTTGAAACATGCCCAACAGGGCTCCCCCACCTTCTGTTTAGGGACTGTTTATGACATGGGTGTGTGTGTGGTGCCATGGTGTCTTTGGCTGTACAGATTCTGAGCCTCAGGGGGCCAGTCAGTTATCTGCTGCAGTCTGAGTGCATGCATTCCGTCACACGCACACGATGATGTCATTTCCCTGCACCTTGGATGGGGGAAGGGGGGGGAGTGAGAGTGACTTATATATCAGTCCAAGACAAAGGGAAGGGCTCTTGGAACTGGACTACAAGGAGAGACACATGGGAGAGATCAGCTCCATGACGTGCCCCTGGAGAAGGAGCCTGCAGCCCGGACCAGAAGGACCCCCCTAGAGACGAGCAACCCCCCCTGGAAAACAAGCATAAGTATCATTAACCCCTAACTACCCTATCCCACCAACGAATACCTACCCTATACCTGTAGCCCCCACGGACATATATACCCCTATTCCCTATACCACCAACCCTCCCTATACCACCAATGATTTAACCCTATACCAACCCTTACCTGTGGCCCCTACCTACTTCTATTACCTCTGTTCCCTGATATACCCTTATCCCTGTAACCTGTTCCCCTGTTCTGCACCCCTACCCTTAAACCCTTGACCACCAATCCCCCACCCTAACCCTATAGGAGCATCTCCGCTCCCTATTCTGGGTTAATCCCTGCAACCCTGTGTCTGTGGCCTGCATTTACCCTTGCAGTGCCACTGTAAACCCTTCATTCTTAGGGATAGTTTTTAGTCCAGGTTGGGTGGGCTGCTAATGTGTGTGTGTGTAAGTGTATTGTATACTTAGTTTGTGGGTGGAATTTGGGATTGTGTAGTGTAGTTTAGTACTGTATTTTTAATACTGTATTGTTAGTGCATTGCATGCGTTGTGTACTGTAGGTGTTAATAAACACTGTGTGTTATTTGTACCTACTGTGTAACGTGTTGTTACTAGCGGTAGTTAGTAAGGCGCATGCAGCTAGTTTAGTGATTAGCGTAAGGTAAAGTGAAAGTATTATTCATTATTAAAGGTATAAAAAGGGGGAGTCATCGGTAGTCGGCTCCTCCTATTTATGAATATTAATTATCAATATTTGCATAAATATTGGTAATTAATATTCCCCCTTAACACAGGTAGTCACACATTGTGATGGCAAAGACAAAAAAACCTCTCCCTTTTTGAACGTGGTCGGGTTGTTGAACTGCATAAGCAGGGTCTCTCAAAGCGTGCCATCGCTGCTGAGGTGGGACACAGTAAGACCCTCCCTCATTTTATTTTCCTAATCACCTCCTGACGATGCCTGGTGAGGCGAAACACGTGTCTAGGTGTCAGTACGTGGGGCGACCTTCTAGTCTCTATGCATTATGACTTTGGGTATGTTTTATACTTATTATGGTCATGTCTATACCTAGGGATGGATATATAAAGATATGAATTGCATATAGGCTGCGGATTAGGACTGATAAACATGTGAGCCAATTAATATTACATCTAGTTTAATACAAATGATATGTATATATCTAGGTGCTATTACTTATTTAATTGGGCGTATTTTCGCTCTTTCAAGGCACACCTGCTTATTATCTATGTATAATCTTGGCAGCCGTTCATATTGTTGGTCTATTGCACTGCCCATTAATATCATAGTAGTAAGCCTTTATTGAGAGATATTCCCTCATAGGACAGTGTATTCTTAGAGCCACATTGATGTTACAATAATGATTCTGATGGACATTGTCTGGTAATGTGCCCCATGTATTTTTCTGTATCAAATTGCCATTGTGTCGTCCTTCTTTCCAATGTCTGATCAATATTATGAATTTTGACTAATAAAGATCTCTATATATTTTATGATTAGTCCCATTGATCCGTTTTTGTGGTGCAATCGATGGTCTATGATCTATGGGTGTTATTTGAGGATTATGAGGTTGTTGTAGATGTTTATATTTCCCAAATTCACACAAACTCTCCCTGCCATGACCTCGGCCTGTTTATGACTACAAGTTTTGTCTGATCCTTTGGTGCCCCGCTTCTGTGTCTCTGACCTCCATGAGTAATCTGTCAACCACACCGGGACTACTCCAAGAAGTAAGAGCCTGATGTCTCCCCTACAGCAAAGTCCAGATCTGTATATAGGAGTTCAATTGTGAACACCAGATTACTGCAGGGATAGTGTCCCTTAGGTTTAGAACAAACCCTTTGGTTGATGCAGTGATTCCACACAGTGTACAGAATAACTACCATATTTATAAAGCACATGTACCACTGTTTCTAACACAGAACTCCAATAAAGTGAGCTACATGGAGGACAATTTTTTTATTGCCGAATTTTTCAGAAATGACATTGGGGGGCGTACTTATATTACTAAGGGACCCTATGAGATCTGTACACCTCTGCTGAACACCACTTACTTACTAATCATGACAATTTCATTAATTTTCTAAATCACATTCTGCTGGCCTGGATATAAAGTCAGGACCCAGAACAGCAATGCCCTGGACCACAATGATGCATACATTACAACACTGTCACTGGAGAAGGCATGTAAAAACTGGAAGAGCATAACCCCTATTTTCTGGCTTGGACAAGCTCTTTTTCTTAGCAAGGTCTCCTAACTGACACCCGGATATTGTGCAGCTAGAACCCCCTGTGTTTAATAGTAATTTGAGGTAAGCAATTATTTAATTTCTCTCCAAACACCACCCCAAAAGGACAAATGAAGCATTACATGGCTGTGTTTGAAGTGAAAGGTCTGTTCGATACAATGCACAATGACGTGTCTGGTCCTCCAAAGACCTTAAGGCATGACATGTCTGGTCCTCCAAAGACCATGTTGCTCTTCTTTGTGTTGTCTAATAGATGAGGGTCTTCAGCGTAAACGCTAATTACTCAAAATGCAATAAAGGATATTTGATCATTTTTCTAAACCAGACATCCCTGTAATCTTCTGAGGCAGCAGCACTGCTCCTTGATGAGATGTCACTCCCTGACTTTTATTAAGGATAGTAATTATCATACAGGTTAAAAAAAATGTTAAGCAATGTGCAGATATAACAAAAATGAAATTACATAAGCGAATATATGTTCATCCGCCCAACCTGGCTCTTATAAATGTGGCTGCAGGATTTCGGTTTAGTCCAGCAGTCATCACAGGAGCTTTTCCCAGAGCCCGAACAGGTAATGTAGAAGACAAGTGTTCTTTACTTACTTTACCATTGATCTGCATTATTTTAATGTCTTGTCTGTATCTTCTGTTATCAGCGACTTGTGGTATCTTCAGCTTTTATCAGAAGAGACATGGGCTTCTTCAAATTATCTGCTGTCTTCTTGCTCTCACGTATGTATTTCAAACTCTCATGCATGTGATTTTATTTTTGTTTTAAATTTTCACAAAATCCCATTAAGGGAAGCCAAATTGAAGACGCAATGGGATGTGTGTGCTTTATGGCTACTATAAAGAATGAGAGTTCATAGAGATTAATGTGTCCATGCACATTCTCAAGTAATACAGTCATTTCCTTAGACACCATAAAATTGCAGAGGAGTTGCATTATCTGTATATACATTGTGTAGTGCTACTATCAAGCATTATCCGGGCTTCCAGCAGTACAACCGAGCTGTCATTAGACCCCTTTCCCTGTGAAGACAAGATTAATTCAACAGAATCAGAATTTGACTAGCGATGAGTGAATCAAGTTCTATGAATCTAAATTCGACCCAAATTTTTGATAAATTCAGATTCTGATTTGCATATCCATTTTTCCAAAGACCCAAAGGAATATTGCCTGGCCTATAATAGTTCTCACACCTACTAGTCCCCCCGTCCTCCCAGACCAAGACCTCTCACCTAGCTAGGCTAGTTCTCTCTGCTCTGCACTGATGAGCGGCAACCACCTTGAAACAGTTGTGTCCAGATGAGATCCAAGTTTTGCTTCAAGGGCTGTTTAAAAGATGAAATCCTGACTTTTCATTTTGAAAGGAAAGCTAATTATCATTTTCTCAGAAACCAAGAGACACAATACTTAGCCTGTACAACTCCTCATGCCAGCTAGATACTCTCCATAAGGAGAATCTCTCTCTCTCTATCTCAATTCCAAGCCATTAAAAGTACTTTTGATTCTAGATGGATTTGAATGAAACTAATTTTAAGAAATTTGCTCATCCTTAAATTTGAACTGAAATACAGGAAGAATTTTGATTCCTAAAGTGATTCAATTTGGATACATTTTTGGAGAAAGAGAAACCAATATGTGAACTACAAATTTTCCTGGGAGATTTGAGTACAAATTGAATTAGATGGTTGATTCAGTCAAATCAGACCTGAAATGAGTTTACAAAAAATTTCTCTATAACACGAATGGTGATAAGATAGTTGTGGTAACCCTGTCCTCTGTTGATATTAAGATGAGTGTCCTGGCTCTGACCTTTAATGATGAGATTTCTCAGGTGATTCTAATGATAATGGGATGACCATGCTAACCTGACCCTGATAATGATAACCCATGATTGTGCCAACCCCACCCCATAATAATAGGATGACTGTGCTAACCCTACTTTCCAATAAAAATTAGATAACTGTACTGGCCCACAGGCTTAATCTGGGGTATACATAAAAATCATTGGGCCCCATAGTAAGAATCTGAATTGGGCACACATGTCCAGATGCGCCAGATCCAGCACTACCGTGATTTTCGTTGTGGCGTTCCTATGACAGAGCAGAACAACAAGCGTCACTAGCTCCAGGGTCGGACTGGCCCACCAGAGTACCAGGGGTGGGTCCAAGCTCTGAAAAGAATGGATCTCTAAGAAAACAGGACCTTTAAAGTGGTTGTCCGATTTATTCATATTGGTGACCTATCCTCAGTATAGATCACCAATATCAGATCGGTGGGGAGCCAACTGCAGGCACTCCCGCTAATCAGCTGGTTGAAGAGACGTCAGAAAACTGTACCAGCGCAGCCTTCCCTTCATTGTTTACCTACTCACCATTGCAACCGCAACGGTGATCAGTGTAATTACACCTAAGCCATCTCATTTACTTCAATGGGACGGCTCCTTCCTATACACTTTACTAGGAACAAGCCAACCCATAGAAGTGAATGGGATGGCTTACTTCTAATTACTTTGATCACCACTGTGGGTGCAATGGTGAGAAGGTAAGTAATGAAGGGAAGGTTATGCTGGCACGGTGTGCAGCCTTCTCTTTAACCAGCTGATCAGCGGGGGTGCAGGAGTCGGCTCCCTGCAGATCTGATTTTGATGACCTACGGTATCTTGAGGATAGGTCACCAATATGAATAAACCAGAAAACCTCTTTAAGATTCTATATACACAGATGGTGAGCCCTCAGAATCATTTCCTCTGGTGGGCTTCCTTGCTGTCTTACATTTAGATAATTTTCTATGCCTAAACCAGGCATAGAAAATGATGAATGAGATGGTCCTGTCGGCCCCTGCCCTTCCTCGCTCATGCCAAGTCAAAAAAAGGGGGCATGGCATGGGCGGGGAAGGGTACTGGCTCCTCTCATTCATCATTTTCTACATCTGGTTTAGGCGTAGAAAATGGCATAAATGTAAGACAGCAAGGAAGACCACAAGAGGAAATGATTCTGAGGGCTCAACCTCTATGTCTATAGGACCTCAAAGGGGGAAAAAGTTGCCAGTCTATAAAACAAAGCTGAAAAGTGACAAGCTATTATATGTGCTCCAATGACCAGTGCAGAAAAATTTCAGAACACTTTAACTAAATGGTTACCTAAAAAATCCCATAATGCTTATAATAATTAAAACAAAAATTAAGTAATATTAATTTTTGGATGATACTTGCCTTTAAGAGATATGTTTTACTTTATGTTTTTGTATTTTATTTTTGTAATCAAGTGTGTCATATAGTGTGGGTGCCTCTGGGGGTTTACTGTATATGTTCCTGGCAAAGAAATGGCCACAAATCCGCTCTTTATGAAGGTTTATGTGAGACATGGAACCAACTGAGTAAGCTCCATCACCATTGATCGCTGTGCTTTTTATTTTGGGGTTAACTACCTTCTGATAAGCATGTTTGTGAGCAGGTGATAGAACTTGCTTTAATCTTAAGGGAACCTATCACTTCAAGCATGCAGTCCAGTCTGCCAGCAGCATGGTATCCAGCAGGAGGAGCTGAGCAGATTAACATATACAGTACAGACCAAAAGTTTGGACACACCTCATTCAGAGAGTTTTCTTTATTTTCATTACTATGAAAATTGTAGATTCACACTGAAGGCATCAAAACTATGAATTAACACATGTAGAATTATATACATAACAAACAAGTGTGAAACAACTGAAAATATGTCATATTCTAGGTTTTTCAAAGTAGCCACCTTTTGCTTTGATTACTGCTTTGCACACTCTTGGCATTCTCTTGATGAGCTTCAAGAGGTAGTCCCGTGAAATGGTCTTCCAACAGTCTTGAAGGAGTTCCCAGAGATGCTTAGCACTTGTTGGCCCTTTTGCCTTCACTCTGCGGTCCAGCTCACCCCAAACCATCTCGATTGGGTTCAGGTCCGGTGACTGTGGAGGCCAGGTCATCTGGCGCAGCACCCCATCACTCTCCTTCATGGTCAAATAGCCCTTACTTTCAAAGTTTTCCCAATTTTTCGGCTGACTGACTGACCTTCATTTCTTAAAGTAATGATGGCCACTCGTTTTTCTTTACTTAGCTGCTTTTTTCTTGCCATAATACAAATTCTAACAGTCTATTCAGTAGGACTATTAGCTGTGTATCCACCTGACTTCTCCTCAACACAACTGATGGTCCCAACCCCATTTATAAGGCAAGAAATCCCACTTATTAAACCTGACAGGGCACACCTGTGAAGTGAAAACCATTTCAGGGGACTACCTCTTGAAGCTCATCAAGAGAATGCCAAGAGTGTGCAAAGCAGTAATCAAAGCAAAAGGTGGCTACTTTGAAGAACCTAGAATATGACATATTTTCAGTTGTTTCACACTTGTTTGTTATGTATATAATTCCACATGTGTTAATTCATAGTTTTGATGCCTTCAGTGTGAATCTACAATTTTCATAGTCATGAAAATAAAGAAAACTCTTTGAATGAGAAGGTGTGTCTAAACTTTTGGTCTTTACTGTATGTCATTATTGTTTGAAATTTCTGCCCTTTGACTGGTTCCCTTTCCCATTTGGTTCCAGCTCATGTAGCAAATAGAAAAAAATCTATAGAAACATTGCAAATTTTATTTTAGAAAAGACAAATTGTAACATTTGTATTATTTTGTTTCCATAGTCTTGCTGTGGGAGGTGCACAGTAACAAAGAGCCAAGTAAGTAGAACAGGACATATATCGTTAAGTATGTGAATTTAAAAGAAAAATGTAGGAGATTAATAAGAATAATATGCTGACAGGTCCATGCCTCATTCATTTTTCACAAATGCAATGTTTTGGACACGAGAGGAAAAATAATTATCTGCTGGGGTATGACAATGCCGACTGCCTTGCTGAATAACCTCTCTGACAGTACTCTCGAGGCTGAACAATACAGTTCAACAATAGTCAACTCGGCCAATTTCGGCCCAGGTACTACAGTAGGTGAACCCGATTTTGTGTCAATCTCGCTCTCTTTCTCGGCGAGATTGAGCACCTAATGAGCCCCATCGCGGGAGCCAGCGCCGAGCTGGCTTGCCGCGATGGAGACAGAGCCGTCATAGAAGCGACGGGAGATCCGACTTGGATTCCCGCCAATTCTACACGTGTGCGGCGTTTGTTATGAATCCTGAGGGGGAAGTCCCCGCCGGATTTTATATAAAAATCCGGCATGGGTCCCCCCCTCAGGAGCATACCGGGCCCTAAGGTCTGTTATGGGTTGTAAGGAGAGCCCCCCCTACGCCGAAAAAAACGGCGTAGGGGTCCCCCTACAATCCATACCAGACCCGTATCCAAAGCACGCTACCCGGCCAGCCAGGAAGGGAGTGGGGACGAGCGAGCGCCCCCCCCCCCCCCCTCCTGAGCCGTACCAGGCTGCATGCCCTCAACATGGGGGGGTTGGGTGCTCTGGGGCAGGGGGCGCACTGCGGCCCCCCCACCTCAGTGCACCCTGTCCCCATGTTGATGAGGACAGGGCCCCTTCCCGACAACCCTGGCTGTTGGTTGTCGGGGTATGCGGGCGGGAGGCTTATCGGAATCTGGGAGCCCCCTTTAATAAGGGGGCCCCCAGATACCGGCCCCCCACCCTAAGTGAATGAGTATGGGGTACATCGTACCCCTACCCATTCACCTGCAAGAAAAGTGGTAAAAACACAAATAAACCACACAGTGTATTAAAATATTTTATTTTTCTGCTCCGGAGGCCGCCCCCTGTCTTCTTTATTAGCTCTTTTACCAGGGGGGGCTCTTCTTCTTCCGCTATCCCGACGGGTCTTCTCCGCTATCCGGGGGGTCTTCTCAACTCTCCGGGGTTCTCCTTCTGTCTTCGCCGCTCTCCGTTGTTGACTCGGCGCACCCCGGTTCTTCGTCTCGCGAGATCTCGGATTTTAAATAAAAATTTAGCGAGACGAAGAACCGGGGTGCGCCGAGTCAACAACGGAGAGCGGCGAAGACAGAAGGAGAACCCCGGAGAGTTGAGAAGACCCCCCGGATAGCGGAGAAGACCCGTCGGGATAGCGGAAGAAGAAGAGCCCCCCCTGGTAAAAGAGCTAATAAAGAAGACAGGGGGGTCTTCTCAACTCTCCGGGGTTCTCCTTCTGTCTTCGCCGCTCTCCGTTGTTGACTCGGCGCACCCCGGTTCTTCGTCTCGCTAAATTTTTATTTAAAATCCGAGATCTCGCGAGACGAAGAACCGGGGTGCGCCGAGTCAACAACGGAGAGCGGCGAAGACAGAAGGAGAACCCCGGAGAGTTGAGAAGACCCCCCGGATAGCGGAGAAGACCCGTCGGGATAGCGGAAGAAGACAGAAGGAGAACCCCGGAGAGTTGAGAAGACCCCCCGGATAGCGGAGAAGACCCGTCGGGATAGCGGAAGAAGAAGAGCCCCCCCTGGTAAAAGAGCTAATAAAGAAGACAGGGGGCGGCCTCCGGAGCAGAAAAATAAAATATTTTAATACACTGTGTGGTTTATTTGTGTTTTTACCACTTTTCTTGCAGGTGAATGGGTAGGGGTACGATGTACCCCATACTCATTCACTTAGGGTGGGGGGCCGGTATCTGGGAGCCCCCTTATTAAAGGGGGCTCCCAGATTCCGATAAGCCTCCCGCCCGCATACCCCGACAACCAACGGCCAGGGTTGTCGGGAAGGGGCCCTGTCCTCATCAACATGGGGACAGGGTGCTCTGAGGTGGGGGGGCCGCAGTGCGCCCCCTGCTCCAGAGCACCCAACCCCCCCATGTTGAGGGCATGCAGCCTGGTACGGCTCAGGAGGGGGGGGGGGGCGCTCGCTCGTCCCCACTCCCTTCCTGGCTGGCCGGGTAGCGTGCTTTGGATACGGGTCTGGTATGGATTGTAGGGGGACCCCTACGCCGTTTTTTTCGGCGTAGGGGGGGCTCTCCTTACAACCCATAACAGACCTAAGGGCCCGGTATGCTCCTGAGGGGGGGACCCATGCCGGATTTTTATTTAAAATCCGGCGGGGACTTCCCCCTCAGGATTCATAACAAACGCCGCACACGTGTAGAATTGGCGGGAATCCAAGTCGGATCTCCCGTCGCTTCTATGACGCGCTTGCTGGGATGTGCTGTCACTATTCCAGTGAGTGCGAGATCTCGGCACCATGTCGCCGAGTATCAGCGCGACGCTGTCGTGCTAAAAGCACAATATCACAAACACCTACTGTACCTTGTTTCTGCCCTGATTCTGTTGGGGATGGAAGGATGTCCATCGAGGAGGACACGGAGCAGGTGGATAAGTGTCTGTTTTAGAAACCAGACTGACAGAAATGTGCAATGGTCCATAAGGCCTGGCCTAGTTGCTGTCCATACCCATATCCATGTGTCAGTGATGGCGTTCACCTCGCCACGCAGTGACAATTCCAAAAAGCGGCCCACATACTCAGCCATACGAGAGTACAAGGCAGGGATGTATTCTTTAAAATTTTGGAAGACAAGACAATTTTAAAAAATTTTTGTAGACAAGAAAACTATTTAATTTGTAATTAGACTTTTTGCAAAACTCTAAATGAATTTGGATCGATTAGACGCGATTCGGTCATCTCTGATTGGTTGTTGATATTATCATAATTTTTTGTATAATTATTAACTTTTTCTTATTATTAATATAACTACATATGCAGCGACCGGGCTGCAGGGCAGTATGTGAGCTACGGTGAGCCGGTGGGGGTAGTAGTAGTTTTACTCACTGTTCTGTATCTCCCTGGGCCTGCGTGAAGTGTAGGGAAGGTTAGCTCCAGTTCCTTCAGGGCACACTCTGCTGTACAGGGACTCCTGCCGGATGGTGGTTGAGGTGCCCTTGGTGGAATGGTTTAAGGTGCCGAGGAGGCAGGGACCCTGGTGTTCGTGACGCCAGCACCGTAAGGTGCAATGAGAGACAGTGCCGAATAAGGAGAGAATCAGGAGATACATTTTACTTGTATATTTGCCTTGAGGTAGTTATCATCCCCACCAATAATACCTTGGCTCATAAGATAATGCTGAGCTGCAACTCCAGACAACAGGCTCGGTGGGGCAGTTTTAGACAGGTTCCAACTTGACTTCAGTGAAGGAGTGATACTTTCTTTGGTTCTGGTCTTGCTCTGATATCCCAGCCTTTCGGTACTTGGATCTTTGACTAGAAATTGGCAACCAACAGGGCGTTCCCCCTATCAGCAGGCATAAGACTTCTGTTCCATTATTTGCACAGGTTACTTCAATACAATAAGTCCTCTTGGTCTCTAGCTTCTGGACAGTGGCACTTCACAAAGAGGTCCAGTAAGCCATGGGCTTAGTTTCCTATATATCTTGCCCTACTGGAGAGTGCCCAGGGGCACACAGCAGAAGCTACATGCTCTCCTCTCCTTCACTAAGCTCTCATCTCCCACTTCCTGTGACTGACCTGGTCTATATATGTGATGTTATAGCACCACCTAGTGGTGACTGGGTGTAATGCAGTTACCAGCCTGTTGTGAGGAATTTGCAGCCTAATACATAGGAAATAGAAAATGGCATCAGATGAGTTGCATAAGGTTTAGGGGCCCACTTCCAGCATGGAGTGGGACACTGCACATACTAATAGTATCCTTATTATTATTATTATTATTATTATTTTCTTCCATTTTTCTTTTAATTTGTTTAGTTTTTTCAATAAGCTCATGATAAGATAAAACCTGTTAACTCCCAGTTCATTTCCCCCTCGTCCAGCACTGAATTGTCCTCGGCACAGCTCAGCTGAATACACTTCACCGTGTGACAGGACCTGCGCCAACGCACTTAATCCTCATGGACACGTTTGCACTGAGAAGGCACAATACACCTGTAAATGTAAAATAGGATTCCTGGCTCAGATCGGGACTTCTGGGGAATCTGTACAGTGCGTCAAAGCAGAAGAATGCAAAGTCACCTGTGGTCCCAACCAGCACTATAAGGCCTGCGGATCCGGCTGCCCACCAACATGTGAAAAACCAAAGGGACCTATAATCTGTACCACAATGTGTTCTCCAAAATGTGTCTGTGATAAGGGATATGTTCGTCTTGACGATAAATGTGTACTAGAAAGCGAATGTAAAAATACACACGATCAGCCGCATCATGCCTGATCATGCTGCAGATAGAATTATGTTCTGAAAAAGCAATGACATTATATCTTTGAATGTGTAAAGCAGATGAAGCAGAGCTGAATGTGTTATTAATCTGTTTCTTTCATCCACTTTGATGATACAGCAAATGTACCTGTAGTTCTATGGAAAAAACACATCATAGTATCATCAGCCGTTAGCAAGTTGAGCTCTGCTAGATTTCCAAATGTTCATCCTCCAGTTTATTGCTGCTTGGCTTCTGTAAACTCCTTAAGAAATAATAAAAGTGTGAAATAATACATCGTAGGAGTTATCTTTAGAGATGAGCAAATTTCTCCAAAAATCTGATTTGGCCGGTTCGCCAAATTTCCCAAACCGATTTGATTCGATCCGAATTTATTCATGACGAACCACGTTAAAAAATGTCTATTTCCGGGCTGCAGAGAGCCTGTATAGTGGTGTAGAACACTGTGCCTTGCAGTAAGGCCTCATGCACACGACCGTTGTTCGGGTCCGCATCCGAGCCGCAGGTTTTTTTTTGCGGCTCGGGTGCGTACACATTCTCTTCAATGGGACCGCAAAAGATGCGGACAGCACTCCGTGTGCTGTCCGCATCCGTTGCACCGTTCCGTGGCCCCGCAAAAAAAAAAATATATATAGCATGTCCTATTCTTGTCCGTTTTGCGGACAAGAATAGGCATTTCTACAATGGGCCGCCCGTTCCGTTCCGCAAATTGGGGAAGGCGCACAGGTGGCTTCCGTTTTTTGCGGATCCGCAAAAAACTGAACGGTCGTGTGCATGAGGCCTAACACGCATAGGGAGTCTGCTGTGGTAGTGAAATAATACTGTGAGTCAGTATGACATGCAGATGACAGGCGTCGCTCTTAGAATCACTGCACACTTAAGTTATTAGGGCAATCACAGGGCCAAAACTGACCAAATAACTCAAGTGTGAACTCAGCCTTACAGGTCGATGTTAACGCCAAGAAGAAGCGCACTCTTTTTACACTGTTCACAGCTGATTCCACATAGATGTCTAGTAGAGCCCCCGACAGAGTGGAGAGGGTGTCAGTGGTAAGTGTGTGTTGACGTCACTGATTAACTTACCCTTCTTCTGATTCATAAGAACAAAAAACGGATCCTGTCTGTGGTGCATCCGCCTTCACTCGGTCAGCATTTGGTCAGTAATCCATCAGTATTGCTAAGGCAAAAAAAAACAGGAGTGGATCCAAAACAGAGATGACACGTGAATGGAATATTTACATGTCTTATGTCAGGGGCGTAGCTAGAAGTGACTGGGCCCCACTGCAAATTTTTGTATGCCTCCCCCCCTCCCCCAGAAAACTACTGATCATTACTCAAAAAACAAGCCTTCACAGAGAACGAAATATTGAAAAGTCATTTTTTTAATTAATTAAACCAAATAAAAACTTTACCAGTTTAGTATCGTATTGAGCCGCGGAATAAAGACGTCATTTTTAGTGAATGCCGTGATGTCAAAACCTCAAAAATCTTGGCGGAATTGTGTTGTTGTTTTTTTTTTTTTAAACCCACAAATAATTTTTTTCCTGCTTTCCAGTACAAGACATGGTAAATTAAGTGGCGGCATTTAAAAAAAGCATCTTGTCCCACACAAAATAAGCCCTCATATGACTATGTGAACGGAAAAATAAAAAGGTTATGGCTTATGTAAAAATGAAAATAGGCCTGGTCTTTAAGGGGTTAAAAGGTATCAAACTACAATGTTTTATATTGTTTGCTTTTTTGGAGAGCATCAGGGTTTTTGCACATTTTACATACACAACACTGCTACATGCACGCACACACACAGCTCTGGGTGCCACATTATATATCACTGTGTTGCACATTTTACATATACAGCTCTGCTACACACACCGCTCTGGGTTTGCACATTATATATCACTGTGTTGCACATTTTACACATACAGCTCTGCTACACACACAGCTCTGGGTTCGCACATTATATATCACTGTGTTGCACATTTTACACATACAGCTCTGCTACACAGACAGCTCTGGGTTTGCACATTATATATCACTGTGTTGCACATTTTACACATACAACTCTGCTACACACACAGCTCTGGGTGGCACATTATATATCACTGTGTTGCACATTTTACATATACAGCCCTGCTACACACACAGCTCTGGGTTCGCACATTATATATCACTGTGTTGCACATTTTACACATACAACTCTGCTACACACACAGCTCTGAGTGGCACATTATATATCACTGTGTTGCACATTTTACATATACAGCCCTGCTACACACACGGCTCTGGGTTCGCACATTATATATCACTGTGTTGCACATTTTACACATACAACTCTGCAACACACACAGCTCTGGGTGGCACATTATATATCACTGTGTTGCACATTTTACACATATAACTCTGCTACACACACAGCTCTGGGTGGCACATTATATATCACTGTGTTGCACATTTTACACATACAGCTCTGCTACACACACAGCTCTGGGTTCGCACATTATATATCACTGTGTTGCACATTTTACACATACAGCTCTGCTACACACACAGCTCTGGGTTCGCACATTATATATCACTGTGTTGCACATTTTACACATACAGCTCTGCTACACACACAGCTCTGGGTTCGCACATTATATATCACTGTGTTGCACATTTTACACATGCAGCTCTGCTACACACACAGCTCTGGGTTCGCACATTATATATCACTGTGTTGCACATTTTACACATACAGCTCTGCTACACACACAGCTCTGGGTTCGCACATTATATATCACTGTGTTGCACATTTTACACATGCAGCTCTGCTACACACACAGCTCTGGGTTCGCACATTATATATCACTGTGTTGCACATTTTACACATACAACTCTGCTACACACACAGCTCTGGGTGCCAGAGTCACATCCTGGACAATCATGATGGTTTTCAAAAGATCTGACGACACTGGAATGTGGGAATAGAGACCTTATGGATCTTTCCTCGCCTGCTCCCTTTGACCTTCTTTTTTATGACTCTCCTTTGTGGTTGTTTGGGCACAATGGACAAGTTAATTCTGCCCATCTTTTACAACTATAGTATATTATATAAGTACTCTGCACTTTAATCACTGGTGCCCATGGAGCATACTCTGGACCTCTGTTCATTTTATGCTCCATTTGGAACACCATTGCTATGCACTTAATTGGTTGTACCTGGGACATTATTTGGAATTACTGATAATATTTCATGTGACATACTTCCGCTCATATTAATTGACTGCCTATTTGATTGTGTACATACATTTAGCATGTAGATTTGTGTGCGCTGGTCCTTTTTCTGTTTTGCGCCTGCTTGGCTGGCCTCTCTCCCCGGTGCATGGTCGGCTACCCCGTGGTTCGCATACACCTTAATTGTATGGGCACGGATTTTTTAAATATTAAATTGATGTTTACATTCTTTATCATTAACTCAGGGTGAACATTCAATGGGGCGCGAGATACAATTTGGTAGAATAATCTTGCTTGAGGATATTATGTATTTATGAATTTGGTCATTCTTTATTTATTTGTGTAGTGCACTATGATATCAGATGCTTGCGTTTCCTCATCAATTATTGTGTTTTTTTGTGGATTTATCATGGTTTTAATTACCGGTGTATACTGTATTTAAATAATCATGTGGTGACTTTATAAAATTATACAGATTTTTTCTACATGTACCAAATTGTGGTTTTATTTTATTTTTGTCCAAAAAGTCTTTATGCTTGCTAGTCTTTATTATAATTACACTATATGCACAATCATGCAACTGATCCTGATTAGCCTTATTATGTCAGTTTGAAATTGATGTAAATACCGGGATGAAAATAGGCACATTATTTCAGCGCTTGTCCTTACAGTACATTTTTACTCCAATGTATCTGGTTATTTATTTGCTGCCTGTTGTATCCCACTGCGCCTGCTCGTGCCCCATGTTTGTTTGCGTTCCATTGGGTGCCCTGGCGCGGGCTGGCGGCCGGTTGTGACCTCGACGCTGGCCTGCGTATCCGGTTCCTGGAGAGCATCGCGGCCCCGACTTCCGGACTGGGCGCCATCTTGCGCATGCGCACTTGCTTTGCCAACACGCCGGCTTGTTCCGGCATTTGCATCTGCGCGCGACCATGCACCGGGGAGGAATTAGGTAACATATACACTCTGTTAGGCCTCTTTCACACGGGCGTTGCGGGAAAATGTGCGGGTGCGTTGCGGGAACACCCGCGATTTTTCCGCGCGAGTGCAAAACATTGTAATGCGTTTTGCACTCGCGTGAGAAAAATCGCGCGTGTTTGGTACCCAAACCCAAACTTCTTCACAGAAGTTCGGGCTTGGGATCGGTGTTCTGTAGATTGTATTATTTTCCCTTATAACATGGTTATAAGGGAAAATAATAGCATTCTGAATACAGAATGCATAGTAGGTGATCAATTGAGGGTTAAAAAAATAAATAAAAATTAACTCACCTTCTCCTCTTGTTCGCGTAGGTCCCGGTCTCTTCTTTACTTCTAATGATGAGCTGTGGGCTAAAGGACCTTTGGTGAAGTCAGATCACATGCTCCAATCACATGGTACATCACCGTGGTGATGGACCATGTGATTGGAGCATGTGATCTGACGTCACTACAGGTCCTAGCCGGTATTTTCATCTTTTAAGAAGTAAAGAAGAGATCGGAAACTACGCGAACAAGAGAAGAAGGTGAGTTAATTTTTTTATTTTTTTTTAACCCTCAATTGATCACCTACTAAGCATTCTGTATTCAGAATGCTATTATTTCCCCTTATAACCATGTTATAAGGGGAAATAATACAGTGAATAGACTGTCACCTAGCAACCATGCGTGAAAATCGCACCGCATCCGCACTTGCTTGCGGATGCTTGCGATTTTCACGCAACCCCATTCACTTCTATGGGGCCTGCGTTGCGTGAAAAACGCAGAATATAGAGCATGCTGCTATTTTCACGCAACGCACAAGTGATGCGTGAAAATCACCGCTCATGTGAACAGCCCCATAGAAATGAATGGGTCCGGATTCAGTGCGGGTGCAATGCGTTCACCTCACGCATCGCATCCGCACGGAATACTCGCCCGTGTGAAAGGGGCCTTACCCCCTCCCTGGTCTCCTCCTCAGGAGACCCCTCTCTGATTGGTCTTATCACAGGTTTATTTAATTATGATTTAATTATGTCGATTATAAATGTTGAAACAATCATGTGAACATACATGGACCTCTGAGGAAGCTAGCGATACGCGTTAGGTTCCTTTGGCTCTCCTCACTGATGAATCTTGGTTATTCCATGTGCTACCACTGTGTTCCACGATAAGTACTGTATTCAGGGTTTGCAGATAATTTACTGTTGTCCTGTTGTGGTATTCTTACTGCATGGTGGTTTTATTCATGCACTATAGCACTTTATTTCCTCATCTGTGGGGTTTGCTTTGTTCATCCATGTTTTTAATCTATTTGTCTCAATAAAATCATGCTTTATTTTTTGGAGGTGCGGCTGAGTTATGGTATTTCTTTTCTTAGTGTTGCTCATGTCTGTCTTTTTTTATACCAGGCCTGCACTCCGTATTGTATTGTTAGGTGTGCCACTCGTTGTTTAGTTCTGGGTGCCACATTATATATCACTGTGTTGCACATTTTACATACACATCTCTGCTACACACACAGCTCTGGGTGCCACATTATATATCACTTTATTGCACATTTTACACACACAGCACTGCTGTGCGCATTATACATTCCTCTGTCGCATACAGCTCTGCTACATACACCACACACACTGCTGTGCTAGATTAACGCCACTGTCTTCTGTGTTTTGTACCTACTCCTGCTTATGGCTTCCAAATCATGATCCAATCCTGATGCAAAAAAGGGATTGTGTGATACAGGCCTTATGGCTGCTCCAAAGACAGGATCCGTTGTGTTTCTCATTTTTCCGCTCTTCTGACGGATCAGAAGAAAGGTCAAATAAATGGTTATGTCAACAAGACCAAACAGGCAGAAAGTGAGGAGGTGGCAACTGCATGAGGAGTCAATATAAGGGCCCATTCACAGAGTGGTGAAGTGGGGGCAAAAGCAATGGCAGTAACAGCACAAGATGGTGGGTGGCAGTAGGAGCACATGGCAGCAGGTATGTGGCATCAGGCGGGTGGCAAAATCCGAATAGCGGCTGAAGCAGGTGGCCAGAAGAAATAGGTCTCTTTTCAAAAGGTTATGGTGTGGCACCCAGAATGATCTAGTCTGATGCATAAGGCACTGGCGTGTGGAAATCCTGACTGATCCATGCCTGATTCATCTTCACAAAGGTCAGTTCTCTCCACATTTTGGGTGGAAAGACGAGTTCTGCCACACTACTGGCCGGGTAGAAAAGCTTGTCCATGGTAAACTCGGCCAGTTGCAGCCACAAATCAAGTTTGGATGCCCAGTAGTCCAGGGGATCTTCCATGTGGGATGGCAGGGTGCAGTTAAAGTTTGCCACCACCTGCTGGTTCAGGTTCTGCTCCATTTCTTGCTGCTGGTGGGTGGTTTCTTCACTAGGTGGGTGAAGAAAGTGCTCATCAGAAACTCTAGACCGACTCCTGGCTGAGGGTGTCTGATGTCAAATCAACCATTAAAGGACCGCTGGGTTGCTGGTCAAGACACGACCGCTAGATGACACCGGGAGCTCAGGCCTCTCTCTGCCACTCCCCTACTTCTGCCTGATCCAGAAACATTTTGGCCACTGTCTGTTTCCTTTGAAGGGCCTGTCACATGTCTGTCTGACATAATGTAAATTCAAAGAAACTGCAAGGGTAAAAGCAATACTATCAGACTGCAATTTCACAACTGTAGCAAGGGCGAGTGGACATACTTACATTTGCTAATAATACCCTCCAAAACTGGCTGGAACACAATGTAATTTCACAGCAGAATGGCGAATAGACATACTAGTATTTGCTATTAACCCCTTCTACCCCAGGCCAGTTTTCACCTTCCTGCCCAGGCCATTTTTTGCAAATCTGACATGTGTCACTTTATATGGTAATAACTTTGGAACGCTTTTATTTATCCAAGC
Source organism: Bufo bufo (assembly GCF_905171765.1). Classification (NCBI taxonomy): domain Eukaryota; kingdom Metazoa; phylum Chordata; class Amphibia; order Anura; family Bufonidae; genus Bufo; species Bufo bufo. The sequence goes on along the minus strand of NC_053389.1, from coordinate 32,779,246 downwards.
GATTCTGAGACGGTTTTCTCGTGACACATTGTATTTCATGACAGTCATAAATTTGAGTCAATATAGTTCACCTTTATTTATGAAAAAATCCCAAAATTACCAAAAATTTTGAAAAATTCACAATTTTCTAAATTTTTATTTCTATGCTTTTAAAATAGAAAGTGATACCTCATAAAATAGAGAGAAGGGAAAAAAAAAACTGTGGAGCGCCAGATAGCAAATGGTGATATGGAAGAAATTCTAGAATAAATTTGCATATAATCCACGTGATACCAATTTCAATAATTAGTATTTTGAAGTGGGATTAAGATGAAGGTACTATTATCACAGATATTCTTTAAATGCACATACAAATAAAAAACAAAGTATAAAAATATTACTGACACAAAATTGCACTTCAATTAAAAGCGTACATCCGCATAAGTTTTTACTCACTTCACCAGGGGGGTGGCGCAAGATAAAGCTCAAGACACTTGACGCCATAAACCCCCCCTCGCCGAGATCGCCTGTAGAGTATTAGATCTCCTCGTAGTCCTGTGAATAGATGACCCGGTGGACTCCAAATATTGTTCAAGGTATCCATTAATCAATGAATAAGCTCGAGGTGTTTTGGGGTGTAGAGAAACCCCTTCCTCAGGAGCATATAAAATCAAACCAACAATAACCTCTTTTTATAGCTGACTAATGAGATAGTAACTGGATGCTGGTGTATACTGGTCTTGGTCCAGTTTGAATGCCAGCAGAGGGAGACAGATGATTAAGAGAGGATTGATCTGCCAGATGATTCATCCAGCCCTGAAACTTTTTTGGCTCTACCAGTTAATCTGGTAGATAAATCCTCTCTTAATCATCTGTCTCCCTCTGCTAGTATTCAAACTGGACCAAGACCAGTATACTCCAGCATCCAGTTACTATCTCCTTATTTGGCTAACTCACCACCGATCCAACCTCATGTCCGATGAAGAGGATGTAGAGGAGGAAAGAAAGGTAGGTCCAGACATAAAAAAAATCATGACCCAAACAGATGAGCCAATATCAGAGCCCATTAAACATCTAAAAGAGAAAGGAATATTCAACCTCTCAAACTATAATAACCATAGCACTCTTGAGGTGGAAGTACTTTCTAAGGGGCTGTCATTCTGTCCGTCAAAGGGGCCTGACATGTTCGAACTATTTGTCAACTTAAACCAATATCCACGTAAATTAACTTTGAAACAACATTTTGCATTAAAAGATCTTGCCCCCAATCCCACCACTCAAACCACCACCAACCCCCGAATCGTCACAACAGAGGAAGATGAAATAGACGTTTTAATAGATGACCTTTTTGAACACCCCATCCCATCCCAATTTAAACCACGATCCACATTCTATCTGATTGAACATCAAGGTCCACATCTAGAGACATTTTATAACATGGTACTTACCGATTTAAAAACCCAGGTCAGTTCAAGCCTAAAAGAAGTAAGACCGAAACAAAATCTCACTAGAGCCCAGGAAAGAGCCATCTCCTCCCTGAAATCCAACAAATAACTAGTCATCAAAAGCGCTGACAAAGGTGGGGGGGGATAGTTGTCCTCGATTTTAGTGCCTATAGTTCTGAAGCCATGAGAATTCTGTCCGATGAAGGTTACTATATGAAACTTTCAGGAGACCCAACAGAAACGTTTAAGAAAACTCTTGTCACCCTTATAGATAGGGGTCATACAGAAGAAATCCTTACAAAAAAAGGAGACCCAGTTCCTGAAAATTGCATTTGCATGTATTTCGTACTTTTATTTCTTACCAAACATTCATAAAAGCCTTACCAATCCCCTGGCCGTCCAATTATTTCAGGGATCGATTTACTAACATCAAATCTATCTGCTTACATAGATCATACCTTACAGAGGTATGTAAAACATCTACCATCATACCTGAGAGGCTCCAGCCAACTGATTTTACTCTTGCAGAATACTGAGTGGGAACCAGGGTTATTATGGGTGACATTAGATGTCTTGGCCCTGTATAGTAACAACCAGCATCACCTGGGCCTAAAAGCAGTGAAAGGCTTCTTAGATGAGGATATATATTTACCCTCCAACCAAAAGACCTTTATTTTAGATTCCATCGAATATATATTAACCCATAATTATTTTCAATACCAGGGGGAATTTTACCTCCAAACGTGCGGAACAGCAATGGGAACAAAATTTGCTCCGACATATGCCAATCTGTTCATGGGAGCCTTCGAAAGTCAAGAGGGCCTGCTTGAACATAAAAACATCATCTTTTACAAACGTCTCATTAATGACATTATTTTTATATGGAGAGGGGGCTAGTCCTCCCTCTCCACATTTATACAGCAATTAAACCAGAACAATTGGAATCTAACATTCACTGCCCACTCCAACTCAAATTCTATAGTCTTTCTAGACCTTAACCTCCAAACCAATGAGAATCGTGTCATGACCAGTACACACTTTAAGGAAGTTGATGTTAATAGCTACCTTGATTTTAGCAGTTGCCATTTTCACAAATCGAAGAAGAATATCCCCTACGGACAGATGAGGAGGGTCCGTAGAAATTGTTCAGATAATAGGACCTTGACTGATCAACTAGACTTACTACAAAAGAGATTCAGGGATAAGGGGTACCCTAAAAATCTTATATGCGATTCAAGATCCTGAATCTCAAAAGAGAGCCAGGTGGATTGCTTGAAACCTCGTATTACCACCCTCGAAACCAAACCGCATAATATACTGTTTAATTTCTACACTAGGTATAACTAGCTCCACAACTCCACCATACAAATGGTACTTCAAAAACACTGGTCCATCCTTCACCAAGATCCAATTATTGGAAATACGATCCTGATAAAACCTGGTATCACCTTCTGACGAGCACACACCATTAAAAACCTACTGGCACCCTCCTGCCCCAAACTAACCACTCAGAACCAAGGCCAAAAAATTGAAAACTCTATAATTCCACCCAAAGGATCCTTCAAATGTGGGTCCAAACGCTGTTTGTGCTGCCGGAACATTTCTGACAACTTGAACCTAGTCACCATCTCCAACACCAGAGAATCCATTCCTCTGAAACACCACATGAACTGCAACTCCAGATACGTTATCTATATGCTGGAGTGCCCTTGTGGCCTACAGTATATTGGCAGAACAACACAGACACTAAGGGAAAGACTTAATAATCACAGTTCTAATATTCAACGACAATATCTAAAACATGGGGTGTCTAGACATTTCTCAGAAGCACATACAGGTTACCACACGGGACTGAAACTATTTCCTATAGATCTGGTCGCACAATCATATTCCCAGCTGTGCAGACAAGAAATGTACTGGATTTACCGGTTCAATAAACTCTCCCCCTTTGGCCTAAACGAGAGCCTGGAGTACAATCCCTATTAAACTATTAAACTAATATAAAATAATTCAAATTTCGTTAAAGGTGAAAAATAGTAAGAGGAGGACTACCTGATATGTCTTGACACGTCGTCAAAAGGAGGGCTAAATCATAATAACACAATCATTAACTAGGTTCCAAATGTATTCAGAAATTTGTACTATACTATCGACTTGTATTATATGATCTACTTTTCTTTTTTTTTTTGAAGGATTATTCCATATTCCAAATCCAACACTGGACTACTTTCTCACCCTACTATTGCCCTATTTTTTTTTTTACTGTGTTCACCTAAAAGGTTAATTCATGTAATATTGTTGTAGAGTTGGTTGTTATGGATGTGACGATACCTAATATGTATACTTTCTTTTATTTATTTCACTTTAACACAATAATAGAATTTTTGAAACCAAAAGAATTATGTTTGTGTCTCCATGTTCTGAGAGCTATAGTTTTTTTTATTTTTTGGGCGATTGTCTTAAGTAGGGTCTCATTTTTTAAAGGATGGTTTGATAGTACCATTTTGGGGGGCATATGCCTTTTTTATCACTTGGAGTTGCTCTTTTTGTGATGTAAGGTGACAAAAATGGCTTTTTTTAAACTGTGTTTATCGGATGGGGTAGATCATGTGATATATTTATAGAGCCAGTCGTTACGGACGCGGTGATACCTAATATGTGTGTCTTTTTTTATATATAAAATCAGGGGAAAGGGGCTTTTTTTCTTTTTTTACTTGAAACATAATTTTATTATTAAAAACTTTTTTTTTTTTTTTTAAATGTATCTTTATTTCTGTTCCAACCTGGTGTGGCGAAACCAACCTCACCACTGGGTTTTGGAGGAGACTGGGTACTAGCCTCTTGCCCCAGGATTATGGGCCCTCTCATCAGCCCATGCAAAACTTAAACCCCATGGCGATTTGACTGTGTTTGTGGCATCTGAGCGCTCAGATCCAAGCCATATGGGGACATGTGGGGTTTTGAGATGTGTGACAGAACCATCTGTCTGTGTAATTGTATTGTATGTTATGTGAGGGTACCCAGTTAGCTCATTTTATTGTATTCATGTTGTCTGAGTGCCATTCACCTAATAATATGCACTCAGACTTGAGCTGTCTGGGAATGTGTTAAATGTCTATGTGTAATGTAAAGGGTGGGACATTGTATGTTTGAGTAAGTGATGTCTGTTCCATTGTCTCTCTGTGTGTATTGGCGATGTCCTTTGTCCTGAGAGATAATTGAATTACTTCTCCGTTGTCTCCAGGACAGAGGATATTGTGTATTCGTCTGTCTGTGATGATTGCATCAACCCAGTGTGAGGTAATTCTATCACGGACAGAGGGGAGGATTTTGTGTGGGAGTGTCTGAGTGTATTGTACGTGGTTATTGGCTGTTTTTACAAAACCCTGGGGTGGTAACTTTGTTGGAAGATGTGTATAAAATGCTTGTGTGTTAAAATAAAGATGAGTTCCTGTTTTATCCTTCATCATGTTGAGGCTGATGTTTGGGTAACTGATCGATGCTGGGGATTGCTATACGCTGGGAGATTTGCTATACTCCCCTGGCTATAACTACTAGCTCTTGTAAGAGCTGTTCCTGCTCTCTGGTTTTAGGAGAGGTTCACCCACTGGAGCCTTGTCGTAGGTCCAGGGTGGGTAGGAGACGGTGAGACCTCAACCAAGCTTCGGCGGTTCGTGGGGTCTGCAGTGCGTACGGTGTCAAGTGGAGTGCTTGGAGTCCTCGGAAAGCACTAGGAGCATTCTATCAACGGAGGTACCCGGTCGGGGTGCAAGGCGTTCCGTTACATTTGGTGGCAGCAGTGGGATGGCGTCCTAGTGTGAGGAGAAGCAGCTCGGAGACACAGTTCGTGGATTTACTAAATTGAGGGCAACGCTAGTATCCGTACAGCGCCCCTGGCTACAGCAGGATGGAATCGGCTAGTCTTCGGACAGCGTTCTATGACGACGAGGAGGAGGAGGCAGCCGCAGACTACAGGGATGCAGACAGAAAGGAAGTCTGGTATGATGCCCTGGAAAATGCCCAGCGGCGGCGAGGTGAGAGTCTCCCCAGTTATGAGCAGCGGCTACAGAAGCGTGTGGCGATGCGGATGGGTCTCTTGGGAGAGCAGCCCCTGGATGAGTGGGTAACAGAGCTCCAGAACCTGGTATGTAAGGAGCTTTGGCTAGAGGACGCTTACCAGGCCCTAAGGTGGCATGTCATTCAACATTCCCCCTGGATGGCTGAGCACGACAGACCCGAGGGTGAGGATTATGATGGACCGGGGTTACTATGGGATGCCTTGGAGGAGGACATTGATCTGGGCAGCACGGAGGAGTCTAGGTTTTGGGACATCTACGACTACCGGATGGGCATGCATGTTTATGCTGACGGAAGGGAGGTGAGCAAAGACATGACCCACCTGGTAACAAGGGAGTGGGAGCTGGAGCAGACCTACCAACACCTGCTCAGCTCCATTCATCCCCAACCTACTCGACAAGCAGAGCCAGATCTGCCCTCCTACAACTGAGAAGACTTGCCGGCGATACCCCTTGCTTCCCTACTAACTTCCAAAGTAGGGAACTTCATCGACTGGTTCTGGGAAGACCTCCCGATGGCAGGTAGAGATGGGACCGAGGTCTCTCCACCGGCCCTACAGAGATGCTGGACGGCCGGTTCAGATCCCCCACCAACCCTGCAGGAATGCCAGGAGGAGGAGGTAAGCGATTCCCCCTCTCCACAGCCGATCTGCAACAAGGTCCTGGGGATAGGATTCCCTGACCACATCCCAGCGGAAGAGCTGGCATCTGGGCAGAGCGCAGTCAGCTTCTGCCCTTCCCTATCCTCTTCTCCAGAGCCTGACTCCCCAGAGGCTACCCCAGCAGAAGAGCTGGCATCTGGGCAGAGCACAGTCAGCCTCTGCCCTCCTCTATCCTCTTATCCAGAGCCTGACTCCACACAGGCTACCCCAGCAGAAGAGCTGGCATCTGGGCAGAGCGCTGTTGGCCTCTGCCCTCCCCTATCCTCTTCTCCAGAGCCGGACATCCCACAGGCTACCCCAGCGGAAGAGCTGGCATCTGGGCAGAGCGCAGTTGGCCTCTGCCCTCCCCTATCCTCTTATCCGGGGCCTGACTCCCCACAGGCTACCCCAGCGGAAGAGCTGGCATCTGGGCAGAGCGCAGTTGGCCTCTGCCCTCCCCTATCCTCTTCTCCAGAGCCGGACATCCCACAGGCTACCCCAGCGAAAGAGCTGGCATCTGGGCAGAGCGCAGTTGGCCTCTGCCCTCCCCTATCCTCTTATCCAGAGCCTGACTCCCCACAGTCTACCCCAGCGGAAGAGCTGGCATCTGGGCAGAGCACAGTCAGCCTCTGCCCTCCTCTATCCTCTTATCCAGAGCCTGACTCCACACAGGCTACCCCAGCAGAAGAGCTGGCATCTGGGCAGAGCGCAGTCAGCCTCTGCCCTCCTCTATCCTCTTATCCAGAGCCTGACTCCCCACAGGCTACCCCAGCAGAAGAGCTGGCATCTGGGCAGAGCGCTGTTGGCCTCTGCCCTCCCCTATCCTCTTCTCCAGAGCCGGACATCCCACAGGCTACCCCAGCGGAAGAGCTGGCATCTGGGCAGAGCGCAGTTGGCCTCTGCCCTCCCCTATCCTCTTCTCCAGAGCCGGACATCCCACAGGCTACCCCAGCGGAAGAGCTGGCATCTGGGCAGAGCGCAGTCGGCCTCTGCCCTCCCCTATCCTCTTCTCCAGAGCCGGACTTCCCACAGGCTACCCCAGCTGAAGCGCTGGCATCAGGGCAGAGCGCCGCTGGCCTCTACCCTCCCCTATCCTCTTCTCCAGAGCCGGACTTCCCACAGGCTACCCCAGCGGAAGAGCTGGCATCTGGGCAGAGCGCAGTCGGCCTCTGCCCACCAAGTACCTACAGCTCCAAGCTAGAGAACCACAAGGGAGCAAGGAGTCGCAGATGCCCACTCAACAGCTGGGGACATACAAAATTCAACAGGTCCAGTATTGGGTTGTGGCTGGACTGCCAGACTAACTCAGGTACTGATCGTGAGGTCAGGTATCTGGTTAGTCTTCCCTGGGAGGGGGAGATGTGTGGCGAAACCAACCTCGCCACTGGGTTTTGGAGGGGACTGGGTACTAGCCTCTTGCCCCAGGATTATGGGCCCTCTCATCAGCCCATGCAAAACTTAAACCCCATGGCGATTTGACTGTGTTTGTGGCATCTGAGCGCTCAGATCCAAGCCATATGGGGACATGTGGGGTTTTGAGATGTGTGACAGAACCATCTGTCTATGTAATTGAATTGTATGTTATGTGAGGGTACCCAGTTAGCTCATTTTATTGTATTCATGTTATCTGAGTGCCATTCACCTAATAATATGCACTCAGACTTGAGCTGTCTGGGAATGTGTTAAATGTCTATGTGTAATGTAAAGGGTGGGACATTGTATGTTTGAGTAAGTGATGTCTGTTCCATTGTCTCTTTGTGTGTATTGGCGATGTCCTTTGTCCTGAGAGATAATTGAATTACTTCTCCGTTGTCTCCAGGACAGAGGATATTGTGTATTCGTCTGTCTGTGATGATTGCATCAACCCAGTGTGAGGTAATTCTATCACGGACAGAGGGGAGGATTTTGTGTGGGAGTGTCTGAGTGTATTGTACGTGGTTATTGGCTGTTTTTACAAAACCCTGGGGTGGTAACTTTGTTGGAAGATGTGTATAAAATGCTTGTGTGTTAAAATAAAGATGAGTTCCTGTTTTATCCTTCATCATGTTGAGGCTGATGTTTGGGTAACTGATCGATGCTGGGGATTGCTATACGCTGGGAGATTTGCTATACTCCCCTGGCTATAACTACTAGCTCTTGTAAGAGCTGTTCCTGCTCTCTGGTTTTAGGAGAGGTTCACCCACTGGAGCCTTGTCGTAGGTCCAGGGTGGGTAGGAGACGGTGAGACCTCAACCAAGCTTCGGCGGTTCGTGGGGTCTGCAGTGCGTACGGTGTCAAGTGGAGTGCTTGGAGTCCTCGGAAAGCACTAGGAGCATTCTATCAACGGAGGTACCCGGTCGGGGTGCAAGGCGTTCCGTTACATTTGGTGGCAGCAGTGGGATGGCGTCCTAGTGTGAGGAGAAGCAGCTCGGAGACACAGTTCGTGGATTTACTAAATTGAGGGCAACGCTAGTATCCGTACAGCGCCCCTGGCTACAGCAGGATGGAATCGGCTAGTCTTCGGACAGCGTTCTATGACGAGGAGGAGGAGGAGGCAGCCGCAGACTACAGGGATGCAGACAGAAAGGAAGTCTGGTATGATGCCCTGGAAAATGCCCAGCGGCGGCGAGGTGAGAGTCTCCCCAGTTATGAGCAGCGGCTACAGAAGCGTGTGGCGATGCGGATGGGTCTCTTGGGAGAGCAGCCCCTGGATGAGTGGGTAACAGAGCTCCAGAACCTGGTATGTAAGGAGCTTTGGCTAGAGGACGCTTACCAGGCCCTAAGGTGGCATGTCATTCAACATTCCCCCTGGATGGCTGAGCACGACAGACCCGAGGGTGAGGATTATGATGGACCGGGGTTACTATGGGATGCCTTGGAGGAGGACATTGATCTGGGCAGCACGGAGGAGTCTAGGTTTTGGGACATCTACGACTACCGGATGGGCATGCATGTTTATGCTGACGGAAGGGAGGTGAGCAAAGACATGACCCACCTGGTAACAAGGGAGTGGGAGCTGGAGCAGACCTACCAACACCTGCTCAGCTCCATTCATCCCCAACCTACTCGACAAGCAGAGCCAGATCTGCCCTCCTACAACTGAGAAGACTTGCCGGCGATACCCCCTGCTTCCCTACTAACTCCCAAAGTAGGGAACTTCATCGACTGGTTCTGGGAAGACCTCCCGATGGCAGGTAGAGATGGGACCGAGGTCTCTCCACCGGCCCTACAGAGATGCTGGACGGCCGGTTCAGATCCCCCACCAACCCTGCAGGAATGCCAGGAGGAGGAGGTAAGCGATTCCCCCTCTCCACAGCCGATCTGCAACAAGGTCCTGGGGATAGGATTCCCTGACCACATCCCAGCGGAAGAGCTGGCATCTGGGCAGAGCGCAGTCAGCTTCTGCCCTTCCCTATCCTCTTCTCCAGAGCCTGACTCCCCACAGGCTACCCCAGCAGAAGAGCTGGCATCTGGGCAGAGCACAGTCAGCCTCTGCCCTCCTCTATCCTCTTATCCAGAGCCTGACTCCACACAGGCTACCCCAGCAGAAGAGCTGGCATCTGGGCAGAGCGCTGTTGGCCTCTGCCCTCCCCTATCCTCTTCTCCAGAGCCGGACATCCCACAGGCTACCCCAGCGGAAGAGCTGGCATCTGGGCAGAGCGCAGTTGGCCTCTGCCCTCCCCTATCCTCTTCTCCAGAGCCGGACATCCCACAGGCTACCCCAGCGAAAGAGCTGGCATCTGGGCAGAGCGCAGTTGGCCTCTGCCCTCCCCTATCCTCTTATCCAGAGCCTGACTCCCCACAGTCTACCCCAGCGGAAGAGCTGGCATCTGGGCAGAGCACAGTCAGCCTCTGCCCTCCTCTATCCTCTTATCCAGAGCCTGACTCCACACAGGCTACCCCAGCAGAAGAGCTGGCATCTGGGCAGAGCGCAGTCAGCCTCTGCCCTCCCCTATCCTCTTCTCCAGAGCCGGACATCCCACAGGCTACCCCAGCGGAAGAGCTGGCATCTGGGCAGAGCGCAGTTGGCCTCTGCCCTCCCCTATCCTCTTATCCGGGGCCTGACTCCCCACAGGCTACCCCAGCGGAAGAGCTGGCATCTGGGCAGAGAGCAGTTGGCCTCTGCCCTCCCCTATCCTCTTCTCCAGAGCCGGACATCCCACAGGCTACCCCAGCGGAAGAGCTGGCATCTGGGCAGAGCGCAGTCGGCCTCTGCCCTCCCCTATCCTCTTCTCCAGAGCCGGACTTCCCACAGGCTACCCCAGCTGAAGCGCTGGCATCAGGGCAGAGCGCCGCTGGCCTCTACCCTCCCCTATCCTCTTCTCCAGAGCCGGACTTCCCACAGGCTACCCCAGCGGAAGAGCTGGCATCTGGGCAGAGCGCAGTCGGCCTCTGCCCACCAAGTACCTACAGCTCCAAGCTAGAGAACCACAAGGGAGCAAGGAGTCGCAGATGCCCACTCAACAGCTGGGGACATACAAAATTCAACAGGTCCAGTATTGGGTTGTGGCTGGACTGCCAGACTAACTCAGGTACTGATCGTGAGGTCAGGTATCTGGTTAGTCTTCCCTGGGAGGGGGAGATGTGTGGCGAAACCAACCTCGCCACTGGGTTTTGGAGGGGACTGGGTACTAGCCTCTTGCCCCAGGATTATGGGCCCTCTCATCAGCCCATGCAAAACTTAAACCCCATGGCGATTTGACTGTGTTTGTGGCATCTGAGCGCTCAGATCCAAGCCATATGGGGACATGTGGGGTTTTGAGATGTGTGACAGAACCATCTGTCTATGTAATTGTATTGTATGTTATGTGAGGGTACCCAGTTAGCTCATTTTATTGTATTCATGTTGTCTGAGTGCCATTCACCTAATAATATGCACTCAGACTTGAGCTGTCTGGGAATGTGTTAAATGTCTATGTGTAATGTAAAGGGTGGGACATTGTATGTTTGAGTAAGTGATGTCTGTTCCATTGTCTCTTTGTGTGTATTGGCGATGTCCTTTGTCCTGAGAGATAATTGAATTACTTCTCCGTTGTCTCCAGGACAGAGGATATTGTGTATTCGTCTGTCTGTGATGATTGCATCAACCCAGTGTGAGGTAATTCTATCACGGACAGAAGGGAGGATTTTGTGTGGGAGTGTCTGAGTGTATTGTACGTGGTTATTGGCTGTTTTTACAAAACTCTGGGGTGGTAACTTTGTTGGAAGATGTGTATAAAATGCTTGTGTGTTAAAATAAAGATGAGTTCCTGTTTTATCCTTCATCATGTTGAGGCTGATGTTTGGTTTTAGGAGAGGTTCACCCACTGGAGCCTTGTCGTAGGTCCAGGGTGGGTAGGAGACGGTGAGACCTCAACCAAGCTTCGGCGGTTCGTGGGGTCTGCAGTGCGTACGGTGTCAAGTGGAGTGCTTGGAGTCCTCGGAAAGCACTAGGAGCATTCTATCAACGGAGGTACCCGGTCGGGGTGCAAGGCGCTCCGTTACACCTGGGATTTTACTTTTGGGGGTCTGATGCCCTCTGCAATGCATTAAAATACATCTGTATTGTAATGCATTGCCTGTTAGTGTATTACACTAACAGGTTGCCTAGGAGACGGGCCTGAGGCTGGATCTCCTGGGCACCCATAGAAGGCAGGCCCGATGCCGTGCAGGGCATTAGGCAGCCTTTGCACAGCATCGGGCTGCCTTCTCACCCATAGGGTTCCCGCCACAGCAGCACGGGGACTCGATGGGCTCCCTCACCCGCCTCAAATCCCTTCTATGACGCGGTCAGCACCGATCGCGGCATAGAAGAGGTTAAAAGAAATCAAGGTATAGGGCGAGCACTCAACACTTGGACCAGATAGATAGCAATACAGTAAAATTTATTAAATAACAATGGTATAACACGTGTACATATACCTTGAATCTACAATTGAAATATAAAAGCAAGATTAAAATAACAGTACAAATCCTAAATAATATAACCACAGTTCAGGATAATAGTATCGGACCCTAATGTAGACCACATGAAAATGATGTGTATTTAAATTTCAACACTTTGATATCCAGGGTACACAGGAAATATGTGGTGCTGCGAGTTATGAGGATAAATCCGATGTTAATGGTGTCCAATATTAGAACAGCTGACTCTGCAGCTCCTACTCCTGTGAATAGGTGTATCTCAATGTCCTGGGTTACAAGTGATACATGATATACAGTCACCTTGCTCGGTCAAAATGACATACCCGTCCCATAGGTTTCCCAGATGGAATTGTCCTACCTCCGTTGGTATGGCTCGTCGGTGTCTCTACGGACGTGAGCGGGAGGTGAGCGGGAGATGGGCACAAGGTGAACGGCGTGGGACGCTGTCAGCGTCTAGCTCCTGGCTCCTGTGAGTTGCTGGTCTCAGATCTCGCGAGATTCCAAACGTAGTCTGTCTCCGGGCAGTGAAGAGCGGTAGTTGATAAGTAATCAGCTCTCTGTCCTGGATATCAGGCTTCTTTAGTTAAGCTTCTCTGCATGGCCATGCATAAGTTGCGGAGATATTGCTTTCACAGGTGTGCGGCCCAGACGCGTTTCGGGAACTCTTTCCCTTCGTCAGTGGTACGGCAACACCTGTGCTACTCCGCTTTTTATATTAACAGCTAGTGCCAAAACCAGGATCACTGGATTCACTTGCAACAACCGAAAATCGCATGCGTTTTTTATATATGCGGTTTTGATGCGGTTTTTTTCGGACATGCGTTTTTATGTGCTTTGGATTTCTTGCATCAATCTATATGTCTTATAGAGATCCGATTTTAATTATATATTGCATGCCTGGGTTACTGACATATTTCTGAAAAAAACAGCAGCATCCCTTCCTAATATGGTGTCAATTATAAAACTACAAGATAGAGTGACACAAATAATAATGCAAATGTGACTGTAGTTCAAATGTCTATTGATATATAGCTAGCCACAGTACAATATTAAACTATACAGCTGTAATAGTTTGTACCTATGGCTTAAAAATGGATAGATATAAGCCAATATATGAATTTAAAAACATAAATATTTAAAAATGTAAAATAGTAGATGCATAAAATGCTAAGAATGGGATAGGTCTGGGGGACAACATAAAAGTGTGCATTCTGGTTAGATACAGAACGTACAGATATTCAGAAGAGACTTCATGAGATATAGTCTCTGAATTTCACTGATGTTATATAAGACTGGGGGCCCACGTCCGAGTCCACGACTCAGTGTCGCTAAACGGCCTGACTGAGTCGCAAGAGTCGGAGCGGGGGCACCCAGTCTATAAGAACCCGAAGATTTCCAGTTCGGCATTCAAACCCACTGGCAACAGTGACCCAAATTGGTAGATATGTCTAGATTCTATCCTCGACATCTGTTTGATGTAATTACCACCACGCCAATGTCTATCTACCTTTTCCAAAGCTGTGAATACCAGGCCTGAGGGATCTTTATTATGTATCTCCTTATAATGTTTAGATAGACAATGTTTGTCGTATCCCTTCCTTATGTTGGCTATATGTTCGGCCAGCCTGGTTTTCATAGGGCGTTTGGTCCTGCCTATATACTGTCTCCTGCACGGACACTGGATTAGGTAGATCACACCTGTTGTGTTGCAGGTTAGGCAATCCTTGATCTCCCATGTATGATTATTTTGTGTTGAGGAGATAGTAGTGGTTTTTCTAAATGTGGGATTGACCTTGCACGCCATGCATTTCCCACATTTAAAAAAGCCTTTTAGGTTCATCCAAGTGCCCAGAATTGTATTATCCTTTTTCATTAATTTGGGTGCTTTAATGGATGGAGCTATTTTTAAACCTAAATTAGGTGCCTTAGTAAATACTAGTGCAGGAATCGTTGGTAATAGATGGCCTATCTTTTTGTCACTTTGAATATGATGCCAGTGGGTTTTGATGATCTTTTGTAGCCTTTTGTAACTATTGTTAAATGGAAGGACAATTTTATTATTAATGACCTCACTATCTTGTATTGTCTCGGTCATTACTATCTCATTTGTAAAAAAGGTACTTCTATCCAGTTTCCTAGTCTTCTCCATTGCTGTGTTAATCACCTTTTCAGGATATTGTCTATCCATAAATTGATCTCGCATTTTGGCCGCTTCCTCCTCAAAATCTTGGTCTTTTGTGCAGTTCCTTTTTATTCTGCGGAATTGGCCATATGGGACATTCGTCAACCAAGTAGGTAGATGGCAGCTGGAGAACTGGATAAAACTATTTTTTGAGGTCGGCTTTGAGAATGTATTACAGGTGTACCTTCGTTCACTCGCTTTTATTTTTAAATCCAAGAACTCAGTTTCTTCTGCAATATTAACAGTGAATCTCAAATTGAGCTGGTTTTGGTTAATCTCTTCCAAAAAAAGATTTAATTCCTCTCTACTTTTCTTCCAAATAAAAATAACATCATCTATATATCTCCGCCATAGGACCAGATCCGCCCCCAGTCTGGGCTCAATGATCTTGTGTTCCCATTCTGCCAAAAATAAATTAGCATAACTGGGGGCGAATCTGGTTCCCATGGCGGTCCCGCACTTCTGCAGGTAAAAATTGCCCTCAAAATAAAAATAGTTATGGGTCAAAATATAATTGATGCCATCTAGGATGAATTCAATGCCTCTCTCATCAATTGTCCCATCTCTTCTCAATTGTTCCCCTACTGCTAACATACCTTGTTGATGGTCAATCACTGTGTACAGTGACTGGACATCAAGAGTGCCCATAATCCACCCTGGTTCAATATACATCTCTTCCAATATTTTAATAATGTGGGTCGTATCTTTAATGTAAGAGGTTATTTTCTTCACTACCGGTTGGATCTGTACATCTATATATTTAGACAAGTTAGATGAAATTGAGCCAATACCCGAAACTATCGGTCGGCCTGGTGGTTTAACTAAGCTTTTATGAACTTTGGGGAGACAGTAGAAGACCGGTAGTCTCCCCTGTGTCCCCAAAATAAAATCATATTCCTGTTTAGTGATTGTTGATGATTCCACACCTTTCATACATAATAGCTTCAGGTTTTGCTCAAAGCCATCTAGGGGGTCGTTTTTCAACTGCATATATGTCCCACTGTCCATTAGTTGTCGCAGACATTCCTCGTTATAATCTGCTGTATTTAGGACAACCACTGCTCCCCCTTTATCTGCAGGTCGTATGGTAATGGCTGCGTTTTTTTGTAACTGCCTAATAGCATGCTGTTCTTGTCTTGTTAAATTACCCCGGTGTGTGGATCCTAATTTTAGTTTACGTATGTCCTCTTCCACATTCCTCTGAAAGGCGGCCATTTCAGCACTAATTTCATTCCTTGGAAAAAATGTTGATTTATTTTTCAGGGTGGGTTTACCCAAATCTATAGGTGTACTCTTTATAGTTGGATTTTTCAGGAAGTGTTTTTTTAAACATATATTTCTAATGTATTTTTGGATCCCTATGTAAGCGGAAAATCTATCTATTTTTTCCGTTGGCGCAAATTTCAAACCTTTTTCTAATAATTTACTCTGTGGTGGAGTGAGATTGGTTGAACTTAAATTAATTATTGTGGTATCTTTATTACTTAATATCTCCTGTGTTGTCTTATATTTTCGTGAACTTCTTCTGGTTTTTTTCTTCGTGTCTCTGTGTGGTTTTGGTGATAATTTTTCCGGGACTCTCTCTGATTTCTTAAAGGATATGTGATGTGTTCCCTGTCCTGAAGATTGTGATACTGGTGATTCTCTGGGGTTTGTGTGACATAGTGATTCTTGTGTCTCAGATTGTATCTGTGTGTGGGTGATTCGTGATTGCGCATTGGAGAAGTGTGATTGCGCATTGGGGAAGTGTGCTCTCTGTGTTTTGTTCTTGTCTTGTGATGTGCTGGAGTATGATCTAAAAAAGGTTGATTAGATAGTTGGTCATACCTATTGTTGACCGTTACAGCATATCTATTTTGCATGCTGTCGTCTTCTATTACATTGTTATCAGAAGGGTTATCCTCAAATACATTTGGGTGGTCTCTACTATTATCTATCAGATAATTTCTCTGGAGATTTAGATGTTTCCTCCCTTTTCTGTTTATTATTTCACTCTCTATCCTATCCAGTCCTTTACATAATCTCTCCTGCCAATTAGTGAATTCTTCATTTCTAGGTAGTTTCTCAATTTGTTCTTTAAGTTTCATAATTTTAGTATTGAGATCTACCAGTATTTCAGTTCTTCTTTTAATAATAAGTTTAATCAGTGACACTGAGTGCGAAACTAATAAAGCGTTCCACTCCTCTTCAAATTTGTCACTGAGTAAGTCCTGTGCAGGAATTTTGTTACATAAAAGACCTTTGGGTATATCTTCACTCTCTAAATATTGTTGGAGGGACCTAATCTCCCAATGTTGTTTTAATTGTTTGTGTAAAAGACCCTCTAATTCACGGAAAATATCTGTCATATCTCTCTCTCCCGAATGCACACTTCTAGTGTCATTAAATTTATAAGTCTCGGCCTTCAACCTTTTGGCTTCTAAATGGTGCCAAATGTCCATAATCCCGTATGGAGGAGCTCACTCAAGGGTGATAAAATGCAAAGGTCTGAATACTCAAGAAAGGTGGCTCACTCCAGACGGGGTTCTGGATAAAAGGTGCTTCTAGCCCAATATAGAGGATCACCCCTCCTCTAGTGGTATGTGGCAAAAAGAAATCAAGGTATAGGGCGAGCACTCAACACTTGGACCAGATAGATAGCAATACAGTAAAATTTATTAAATAACAATGGTATAACACGTGTACATATACCTTGAATCTACAATTGAAATATAAAAGCAAGATTAAAATAACAGTACAAATCCTAAATAATATAACCACAGTTCAGGATAATAGTATCGGACCCTAATGTAGACCACATGAAAATGATGTGTATTTAAATTTCAACACTTTGATATCCAGGGTACACAGGAAATATGTGGTGCTGCGAGTTATGAGGATAAATCCGATGTTAATGGTGTCCAATATTAGAACAGCTGACTCTGCAGCTCCTACTCCTGTGAATAGGTGTATCTCAATGTCCTGGGTTACAAGTGATACATGATATACAGTCACCTTGCTCGGTCAAAATGACATACCCGTCCCATAGGTTTCCCAGATGGAATTGTCCTACCTCCGTTGGTATGGCTCGTCGGTGTCTCTACGGACGTGAGCGGGAGGTGAGCGGGAGATGGGCACAAGGTGAACGGCGTGGGACGCTGTCAGCGTCTAGCTCCTGGCTCCTGTGAGTTGCTGGTCTCAGATCTCGCGAGATTCCAAACGTAGTCTGTCTCCGGGCAGTGAAGAGCGGTAGTTGATAAGTAATCAGCTCTCTGTCCTGGATATCAGGCTTCTTTAGTTAAGCTTCTCTGCATGGCCATGCATAAGTTGCGGAGATATTGCTTTCACAGGTGTGCGGCCCAGACGCGTTTCGGGAACTCTTTCCCTTCGTCAGTGGTACGGCAACACCTGTGCTACTCCGCTTTTTATATTAACAGCTAGTGCCAAAACCAGGATCACTGGATTCACTTGCAACAACCGAAAATCGCATGCGTTTTTTATATATGCGGTTTTGATGCGGTTTTTTTTCGGACATGCGTTTTTATGTGCTTTGGATTTCTTGCATCAATCTATATGTCTTATAGAGATCCGATTTTAATTATATATTGCATGCCTGGGTTACTGACATATTTCTGAAAAAAACAGCAGCATCCCTTCCTAATATGGTGTCAATTATAAAACTACAAGATAGAGTGACACAAATAATAATGCAAATGTGACTGTAGTTCAAATGTCTATTGATATATAGCTAGCCACAGTACAATATTAAACTATACAGCTGTAATAGTTTGTACCTATGGCTTAAAAATGGATAGATATAAGCCAATATATGAATTTAAAAACATAAATATTTAAAAATGTAAAATAGTAGATGCATAAAATGCTAAGAATGGGATAGGTCTGGGGGACAACATAAAAGTGTGCATTCTGGTTAGATACAGAACGTACAGATATTCAGAAGAGACTTCATGAGATATAGTCTCTGAATTTCACTGATGTTATATAAGACTGGGGGCCCACGTCCGAGTCCACGACTCAGTGTCGCTAAACGGCCTGACTGAGTCGCAAGAGTCGGAGCGGGGGCACCCAGTCTATAAGAACCCGAAGATTTCCAGTTCGGCATTCAAACCCACTGGCAACAGTGACCCAAATTGGTAGATATGTCTAGATTCTATCCTCGACATCTGTTTGATGTAATTACCACCACGCCAATGTCTAGCTACCTTTTCCAAAGCTGTGAATACCAGGCCTGAGGGATCTTTATTATGTATCTCCTTATAATGTTTAGATAGACAATGTTTGTCGTATCCCTTCCTTATGTTGGCTATATGTTCGGCCAGCCTGGTTTTCATAGGGCGTTTGGTCCTGCCTATATACTGTCTCCTGCACGGACACTGGATTAGGTAGATCACACCTGTTGTGTTGCAGGTTAGGCAATCCTTGATCTCCCATGTATGATTATTTTGTGTTGAGGAGATAGTAGTGGTTTTTCTAAATGTGGGATTGACCTTGCACGCCATGCATTTCCCACATTTAAAAAAGCCTTTTAGGTTCATCCAAGTGCCCAGAATTGTATTATCCTTTTTCGTTAATTTGGGTGCTTTAATGGATGGAGCTATTTTTAAACCTAAATTAGGTGCCTTAGTAAATACTAGTGCAGGAATCGTTGGTAATAGATGGCCTATCTTTTTGTCACTTTGAATATGATGCCAGTGGGTTTTGATGATCTTTTGTAGCCTTTTGTAACTATTGTTAAATGGAAGGACAATTTTATTATTAATGACCTCACTATCTTGTATTGTCTCGGTCATTACTATCTCATTTGTAAAAAAGGTACTTCTATCCAGTTTCCTAGTCTTCTCCATTGCTGTGTTAATCACCTTTTCAGGATATTGTCTATCCATAAATTGATCTCGCATTTTGGCCGCTTCCTCCTCAAAATCTTGGTCTTTTGTGCAGTTCCTTTTTATTCTGCGGAATTGGCCATATGGGACATTCGTCAACCAAGTAGGTAGATGGCAGCTGGAGAACTGGATAAAACTATTTTTTGAGGTCGGCTTTGAGAATGTATTACAGGTGTACCTTCGTTCACTCGCTTTTATTTTTAAATCCAAGAACTCAGTTTCTTCTGCAATATTAACAGTGAATCTCAAATTGAGCTGGTTTTGGTTAATCTCTTCCAAAAAAAGATTTAATTCCTCTCTACTTTTCTTCCAAATAAAAATAACATCATCTATATATCTCCGCCATAGGACCAGATCCGCCCCCAGTCTGGGCTCAATGATCTTGTGTTCCCATTCTGCCAAAAATAAATTAGCATAACTGGGGGCGAATCTGGTTCCCATGGCGGTCCCGCACTTCTGCAGGTAAAAATTGCCCTCAAAATAAAAATAGTTATGGGTCAAAATATAATTGATGCCATCTAGGATGAATTCAATGCCTCTCTCATCAATTGTCCCATCTCTTCTCAATTGTTCCCCTACTGCTAACATACCTTGTTGATGGTCAATCACTGTGTACAGTGACTGGACATCAAGAGTGCCCATAATCCACCCTGGTTCAATATACATCTCTTCCAATATTTTAATAATGTGGGTCGTATCTTTAATGTAAGAGGTTATTTTCTTCACTACCGGTTGGATCTGTACATCTATATATTTAGACAAGTTAGATGAAATTGAGCCAATACCCGAAACTATCGGTCGGCCTGGTGGTTTAACTAAGCTTTTATGAACTTTGGGGAGACAGTAGAAGACCGGTAGTCTCCCCTGTGTCCCCAAAATAAAATCATATTCCTGTTTAGTGATTGTTGATGATTCCACACCTTTCATACATAATAGCTTCAGGTTTTGCTCAAAGCCATCTAGGGGGTCGTTTTTCAACTGCATAT
Source organism: Bufo bufo (assembly GCF_905171765.1). Lineage (NCBI taxonomy): Eukaryota > Metazoa > Chordata > Amphibia > Anura > Bufonidae > Bufo > Bufo bufo. The sequence continues at coordinate 32,759,171 of NC_053389.1, read as the reverse complement.
ATGTCCCACTGTCCATTAGTTGTCGCAGACATTCCTCGTTATAATCTGCTGTATTTAGGACAACCACTGCTCCCCCTTTATCTGCAGGTCGTATGGTAATGGCTGCGTTTTTTTGTAACTGCCTAATAGCATGCTGTTCTTGTCTTGTTAAATTACCCCGGTGTGTGGATCCTAATTTTAGTTTACGTATGTCCTCTTCCACATTCCTCTGAAAGGCGGCCATTTCAGCACTAATTTCATTCCTTGGAAAAAATGTTGATTTATTTTTCAGGGTGGGTTTACCCAAATCTATAGGTGTACTCTTTATAGTTGGATTTTTCAGGAAGTGTTTTTTTAAACATATATTTCTAATGTATTTTTGGATCCCTATGTAAGCGGAAAATCTATCTATTTTTTCCGTTGGCGCAAATTTCAAACCTTTTTCTAATAATTTACTCTGTGGTGGAGTGAGATTGGTTGAACTTAAATTAATTATTGTGGTATCTTTATTACTTAATATCTCCTGTGTTGTCTTATATTTTCGTGAACTTCTTCTGGTTTTTTTCTTCGTGTCTCTGTGTGGTTTTGGTGATAATTTTTCCGGGACTCTCTCTGATTTCTTAAAGGATATGTGATGTGTTCCCTGTCCTGAAGATTGTGATACTGGTGATTCTCTGGGGTTTGTGTGACATAGTGATTCTTGTGTCTCAGATTGTATCTGTGTGTGGGTGATTCGTGATTGCGCATTGGAGAAGTGTGATTGCGCATTGGGGAAGTGTGCTCTCTGTGTTTTGTTCTTGTCTTGTGATGTGCTGGAGTATGATCTAAAAAAGGTTGATTAGATAGTTGGTCATACCTATTGTTGACCGTTACAGCATATCTATTTTGCATGCTGTCGTCTTCTATTACATTGTTATCAGAAGGGTTATCCTCAAATACATTTGGGTGGTCTCTACTATTATCTATCAGATAATTTCTCTGGAGATTTAGATGTTTCCTCCCTTTTCTGTTTATTATTTCACTCTCTATCCTATCCAGTCCTTTACATAATCTCTCCTGCCAATTAGTGAATTCTTCATTTCTAGGTAGTTTCTCAATTTGTTCTTTAAGTTTCATAATTTTAGTATTGAGATCTACCAGTATTTCAGTTCTTCTTTTAATAATAAGTTTAATCAGTGACACTGAGTGCGAAACTAATAAAGCGTTCCACTCCTCTTCAAATTTGTCACTGAGTAAGTCCTGTGCAGGAATTTTGTTACATAAAAGACCTTTGGGTATATCTTCACTCTCTAAATATTGTTGGAGGGACCTAATCTCCCAATGTTGTTTTAATTGTTTGTGTAAAAGACCCTCTAATTCACGGAAAATATCTGTCATATCTCTCTCTCCCGAATGCACACTTCTAGTGTCATTAAATTTATAAGTCTCGGCCTTCAACCTTTTGGCTTCTAAATGGTGCCAAATGTCCATAATCCCGTATGGAGGAGCTCACTCAAGGGTGATAAAATGCAAAGGTCTGAATACTCAAGAAAGGTGGCTCACTCCAGACGGGGTTCTGGATAAAAGGTGCTTCTAGCCCAATATAGAGGATCACCCCTCCTCTAGTGGTATGTGGCAAAAAGAAATCAAGGTATAGGGCGAGCACTCAACACTTGGACCAGATAGATAGCAATACAGTAAAATTTATTAAATAACAATGGTATAACACGTGTACATATACCTTGAATCTACAATTGAAATATAAAAGCAAGATTAAAATAACAGTACAAATCCTAAATAATATAACCACAGTTCAGGATAATAGTATCGGACCCTAATGTAGACCACATGAAAATGATGTGTATTTAAATTTCAACACTTTGATATCCAGGGTACACAGGAAATATGTGGTGCTGCGAGTTATGAGGATAAATCCGATGTTAATGGTGTCCAATATTAGAACAGCTGACTCTGCAGCTCCTACTCCTGTGAATAGGTGTATCTCAATGTCCTGGGTTACAAGTGATACATGATATACAGTCACCTTGCTCGGTCAAAATGACATACCCGTCCCATAGGTTTCCCAGATGGAATTGTCCTACCTCCGTTGGTATGGCTCGTCGGTGTCTCTACGGACGTGAGCGGGAGGTGAGCGGGAGATGGGCACAAGGTGAACGGCGTGGGACGCTGTCAGCGTCTAGCTCCTGGCTCCTGTGAGTTGCTGGTCTCAGATCTCGCGAGATTCCAAACGTAGTCTGTCTCCGGGCAGTGAAGAGCGGTAGTTGATAAGTAATCAGCTCTCTGTCCTGGATATCAGGCTTCTTTAGTTAAGCTTCTCTGCATGGCCATGCATAAGTTGCGGAGATATTGCTTTCACAGGTGTGCGGGCCAGACGCGTTTCGGGAACTCTTTCCCTTCGTCAGTGGTACGGCAACACCTGTGCTACTCCGCTTTTTATATTAACAGCTAGTGCCAAAACCAGGATCACTGGATTCACTTGCAACAACCGAAAATCGCATGCGTTTTTTATATATGCGGTTTTGATGCGGTTTTTTTCGGACATGCGTTTTTATGTGCTTTGGATTTCTTGCATCAATCTATATGTCTTATAGAGATCCGATTTTAATTATATATTGCATGCCTGGGTTACTGACATATTTCTGAAAAAAACAGCAGCATCCCTTCCTAATATGGTGTCAATTATAAAACTACAAGATAGAGTGACACAAATAATAATGCAAATGTGACTGTAGTTCAAATGTCTATTGATATATAGCTAGCCACAGTACAATATTAAACTATACAGCTGTAATAGTTTGTACCTATGGCTTAAAAATGGATAGATATAAGCCAATATATGAATTTAAAAACATAAATATTTAAAAATGTAAAATAGTAGATGCATAAAATGCTAAGAATGGGATAGGTCTGGGGGACAACATAAAAGTGTGCATTCTGGTTAGATACAGAACGTACAGATATTCAGAAGAGACTTCATGAGATATAGTCTCTGAATTTCACTGATGTTATATAAGACTGGGGGCCCACGTCCGAGTCCACGACTCAGTGTCGCTAAACGGCCTGACTGAGTCGCAAGAGTCGGAGCGGGGGCACCCAGTCTATAAGAACCCGAAGATTTCCAGTTCGGCATTCAAACCCACTGGCAACAGTGACCCAAATTGGTAGATATGTCTAGATTCTATCCTCGACATCTGTTTGATGTAATTACCACCACGCCAATGTCTATCTACCTTTTCCAAAGCTGTGAATACCAGGCCTGAGGGATCTTTATTATGTATCTCCTTATAATGTTTAGATAGACAATGTTTGTCGTATCCCTTCCTTATGTTGGCTATATGTTCGGCCAGCCTGGTTTTCATAGGGCGTTTGGTCCTGCCTATATACTGTCTCCTGCACGGACACTGGATTAGGTAGATCACACCTGTTGTGTTGCAGGTTAGGCAATCCTTGATCTCCCATGTATGATTATTTTGTGTTGAGGAGATAGTAGTGGTTTTTCTAAATGTGGGATTGACCTTGCACGCCATGCATTTCCCACATTTAAAAAAGCCTTTTAGGTTCATCCAAGTGCCCAGAATTGTATTATCCTTTTTCGTTAATTTGGGTGCTTTAATGGATGGAGCTATTTTTAAACCTAAATTAGGTGCCTTAGTAAATACTAGTGCAGGAATCGTTGGTAATAGATGGCCTATCTTTTTGTCACTTTGAATATGATGCCAGTGGGTTTTGATGATCTTTTGTAGCCTTTTGTAACTATTGTTAAATGGAAGGACAATTTTATTATTAATGACCTCACTATCTTGTATTGTCTCGGTCATTACTATCTCATTTGTAAAAAAGGTACTTCTATCCAGTTTCCTAGTCTTCTCCATTGCTGTGTTAATCACCTTTTCAGGATATTGTCTATCCATAAATTGATCTCGCATTTTGGCCGCTTCCTCCTCAAAATCTTGGTCTTTTGTGCAGTTCCTTTTTATTCTGCGGAATTGGCCATATGGGACATTCGTCAACCAAGTAGGTAGATGGCAGCTGGAGAACTGGATAAAACTATTTTTTGAGGTCGGCTTTGAGAATGTATTACAGGTGTACCTTCGTTCACTCGCTTTTATTTTTAAATCCAAGAACTCAGTTTCTTCTGCAATATTAACAGTGAATCTCAAATTGAGCTGGTTTTGGTTAATCTCTTCCAAAAAAAGATTTAATTCCTCTCTACTTTTCTTCCAAATAAAAATAACATCATCTATATATCTCCGCCATAGGACCAGATCCGCCCCCAGTCTGGGCTCAATGATCTTGTGTTCCCATTCTGCCAAAAATAAATTAGCATAACTGGGGGCGAATCTGGTTCCCATGGCGGTCCCGCACTTCTGCAGGTAAAAATTGCCCTCAAAATAAAAATAGTTATGGGTCAAAATATAATTGATGCCATCTAGGATGAATTCAATGCCTCTCTCATCAATTGTCCCATCTCTTCTCAATTGTTCCCCTACTGCTAACATACCTTGTTGATGGTCAATCACTGTGTACAGTGACTGGACATCAAGAGTGCCCATAATCCACCCTGGTTCAATATACATCTCTTCCAATATTTTAATAATGTGGGTCGTATCTTTAATGTAAGAGGTTATTTTCTTCACTACCGGTTGGATCTGTACATCTATATATTTAGACAAGTTAGATGAAATTGAGCCAATACCCGAAACTATCGGTCGGCCTGGTGGTTTAACTAAGCTTTTATGAACTTTGGGGAGACAGTAGAAGACCGGTAGTCTCCCCTGTGTCCCCAAAATAAAATCATATTCCTGTTTAGTGATTGTTGATGATTCCACACCTTTCATACATAATAGCTTCAGGTTTTGCTCAAAGCCATCTAGGGGGTCGTTTTTCAACTGCATATATGTCCCACTGTCCATTAGTTGTCGCAGACATTCCTCGTTATAATCTGCTGTATTTAGGACAACCACTGCTCCCCCTTTATCTGCAGGTCGTATGGTAATGGCTGCGTTTTTTTGTAACTGCCTAATAGCATGCTGTTCTTGTCTTGTTAAATTACCCCGGTGTGTGGATCCTAATTTTAGTTTACGTATGTCCTCTTCCACATTCCTCTGAAAGGCGGCCATTTCAGCACTAATTTCATTCCTTGGAAAAAATGTTGATTTATTTTTCAGGGTGGGTTTACCCAAATCTATAGGTGTACTCTTTATAGTTGGATTTTTCAGGAAGTGTTTTTTTAAACATATATTTCTAATGTATTTTTGGATCCCTATGTAAGCGGAAAATCTATCTATTTTTTCCGTTGGCGCAAATTTCAAACCTTTTTCTAATAATTTACTCTGTGGTGGAGTGAGATTGGTTGAACTTAAATTAATTATTGTGGTATCTTTATTACTTAATATCTCCTGTGTTGTCTTATATTTTCGTGAACTTCTTCTGGTTTTTTTCTTCGTGTCTCTGTGTGGTTTTGGTGATAATTTTTCCGGGACTCTCTCTGATTTCTTAAAGGATATGTGATGTGTTCCCTGTCCTGAAGATTGTGATACTGGTGATTCTCTGGGGTTTGTGTGACATAGTGATTCTTGTGTCTCAGATTGTATCTGTGTGTGGGTGATTCGTGATTGCGCATTGGAGAAGTGTGATTGCGCATTGGGGAAGTGTGCTCTCTGTGTTTTGTTCTTGTCTTGTGATGTGCTGGAGTATGATCTAAAAAAGGTTGATTAGATAGTTGGTCATACCTATTGTTGACCGTTACAGCATATCTATTTTGCATGCTGTCGTCTTCTATTACATTGTTATCAGAAGGGTTATCCTCAAATACATTTGGGTGGTCTCTACTATTATCTATCAGATAATTTCTCTGGAGATTTAGATGTTTCCTCCCTTTTCTGTTTATTATTTCACTCTCTATCCTATCCAGTCCTTTACATAATCTCTCCTGCCAATTAGTGAATTCTTCATTTCTAGGTAGTTTCTCAATTTGTTCTTTAAGTTTCATAATTTTAGTATTGAGATCTACCAGTATTTCAGTTCTTCTTTTAATAATAAGTTTAATCAGTGACACTGAGTGCGAAACTAATAAAGCGTTCCACTCCTCTTCAAATTTGTCACTGAGTAAGTCCTGTGCAGGAATTTTGTTACATAAAAGACCTTTGGGTATATCTTCACTCTCTAAATATTGTTGGAGGGACCTAATCTCCCAATGTTGTTTTAATTGTTTGTGTAAAAGACCCTCTAATTCACGGAAAATATCTGTCATATCTCTCTCTCCCGAATGCACACTTCTAGTGTCATTAAATTTATAAGTCTCGGCCTTCAACCTTTTGGCTTCTAAATGGTGCCAAATGTCCATAATCCCGTATGGAGGAGCTCACTCAAGGGTGATAAAATGCAAAGGTCTGAATACTCAAGAAAGGTGGCTCACTCCAGACGGGGTTCTGGATAAAAGGTGCTTCTAGCCCAATATAGAGGATCACCCCTCCTCTAGTGGTATGTGGCAAAAAGAAATCAAGGTATAGGGCGAGCACTCAACACTTGGACCAGATAGATAGCAATACAGTAAAATTTATTAAATAACAATGGTATAACACGTGTACATATACCTTGAATCTACAATTGAAATATAAAAGCAAGATTAAAATAACAGTACAAATCCTAAATAATATAACCACAGTTCAGGATAATAGTATCGGACCCTAATGTAGACCACATGAAAATGATGTGTATTTAAATTTCAACACTTTGATATCCAGGGTACACAGGAAATATGTGGTGCTGCGAGTTATGAGGATAAATCCGATGTTAATGGTGTCCAATATTAGAACAGCTGACTCTGCAGCTCCTACTCCTGTGAATAGGTGTATCTCAATGTCCTGGGTTACAAGTGATACATGATATACAGTCACCTTGCTCGGTCAAAATGACATACCCGTCCCATAGGTTTCCCAGATGGAATTGTCCTACCTCCGTTGGTATGGCTCGTCGGTGTCTCTACGGACGTGAGCGGGAGGTGAGCGGGAGATGGGCACAAGGTGAACGGCGTGGGACGCTGTCAGCGTCTAGCTCCTGGCTCCTGTGAGTTGCTGGTCTCAGATCTCGCGAGATTCCAAACGTAGTCTGTCTCCGGGCAGTGAAGAGCGGTAGTTGATAAGTAATCAGCTCTCTGTCCTGGATATCAGGCTTCTTTAGTTAAGCTTCTCTGCATGGCCATGCATAAGTTGCGGAGATATTGCTTTCACAGGTGTGCGGCCCAGACGCGTTTCGGGAACTCTTTCCCTTCGTCAGTGGTACGGCAACACCTGTGCTACTCCGCTTTTTATATTAACAGCTAGTGCCAAAACCAGGATCACTGGATTCACTTGCAACAACCGAAAATCGCATGCGTTTTTTATATATGCGGTTTTGATGCGGTTTTTTTTCGGACATGCGTTTTTATGTGCTTTGGATTTCTTGCATCAATCTATATGTCTTATAGAGATCCGATTTTAATTATATATTGCATGCCTGGGTTACTGACATATTTCTGAAAAAAACAGCAGCATCCCTTCCTAATATGGTGTCAATTATAAAACTACAAGATAGAGTGACACAAATAATAATGCAAATGTGACTGTAGTTCAAATGTCTATTGATATATAGCTAGCCACAGTACAATATTAAACTATACAGCTGTAATAGTTTGTACCTATGGCTTAAAAATGGATAGATATAAGCCAATATATGAATTTAAAAACATAAATATTTAAAAATGTAAAATAGTAGATGCATAAAATGCTAAGAATGGGATAGGTCTGGGGGACAACATAAAAGTGTGCATTCTGGTTAGATACAGAACGTACAGATATTCAGAAGAGACTTCATGAGATATAGTCTCTGAAATTCAGAGACTATATCTCATGAAGTCTCTTCTGAATATCTGTACGTTCTGTATCTAACCAGAATGCACACTTTTATGTTGTCCCCCAGACCTATCCCATTCTTAGCATTTTATGCATCTACTATTTTACATTTTTAAATATTTATGTTTTTAAATTCATATATTGGCTTATATCTATCCATTTTTAAGCCATAGGTACAAACTATTACAGCTGTATAGTTTAATATTGTACTGTGGCTAGCTATATATCAATAGACATTTGAACTACAGTCACATTTGCATTATTATTTGTGTCACTCTATCTTGTAGTTTTATAATTGACACCATATTAGGAAGTGATGCTGCTGTTTTTTTCAGAAATATGTCAGTAACCCAGGCATGCAATATATAATTAAAATCGGATCTCTATAAGACATATAGATTGATGCAAGAAATCCAAAGCACATAAAAACGCATGTCCGAAAAAAACCGCATCAAAACCGCATATATAAAAAACGCATGCGATTTTCGGTTGTTGCAAGTGAATCCAGTGATCCTGGTTTTGGCACTAGCTGTTAATATAAAAAGCGGAGTAGCACAGGTGTTGCCGTACCACTGACGAAGGGAAAGAGTTCCCGAAACGCGTCTGGGCCGCACACCTGTGAAAGCAATATCTCCGCAACTTATGCATGGCCATGCAGAGAAGCTTAACTAAAGAAGCCTGATATCCAGGACAGAGAGCTGATTACTTATCAACTACCGCTCTTCACTGCCCGGAGACAGACTACGTTTGGAATCTCGCGAGATCTGAGACCAGCAACTCACAGGAGCCAGGAGCTAGACGCTGACAGCGTCCCACGCCGTTCACCTTGTGCCCATCTCCCGCTCACCTCCCGCTCACGTCCGTAGAGACACCGACGAGCCATACCAACGGAGGTAGGACAATTCCATCTGGGAAACCTATGGGACGGGTATGTCATTTTGACCGAGCAAGGTGACTGTATATCATGTATCACTTGTAACCCAGGACATTGAGATACACCTATTCACAGGAGTAGGAGCTGCAGAGTCAGCTGTTCTAATATTGGACACCATTAACATCGGATTTATCCTCATAACTCGCAGCACCACATATTTCCTGTGTACCCTGGATATCAAAGTGTTGAAATTTAAATACACATCATTTTCATGTGGTCTACATTAGGGTCCGATACTATTATCCTGAACTGTGGTTATATTATTTAGGATTTGTACTGTTATTTTAATCTTGCTTTTATATTTCAATTGTAGATTCAAGGTATATGTACACGTGTTATACCATTGTTATTTAATAAATTTTACTGTATTGCTATCTATCTGGTCCAAGTGTTGAGTGCTCGCCCTATACCTTGATTTCTTTTTGCCACATACCACTAGAGGAGGGGTGATCCTCTATATTGGGCTAGAAGCACCTTTTATCCAGAACCCCGTCTGGAGTGAGCCACCTTTCTTGAGTATATAGAAGAGGTTAATCTGCCGGCATCGGCATGTACAGCGATGCCGGCAGATACAGAAGGGGCCCGGCTATCATGGACTGCCGGACCCCTGCAGTGATCGGGCGCGCACCGCTTCCGTGCCCTCCCGATCACCATGACGTAATAGTACGTCAAAATGCAGGAATGCCCTTGCCACCATGACGTACTATTATGTCATATGTCGGGAAGGGGTTAATACACCCCACAATTGGCTATATCAAACCGCACTTTCCTTAAGAAACAAGGGTGAATTGAAATAGTTATTTTTCACCTAAATCCACCCCAAAACTGATGGTATCACATAGCACTTTCACCCCAATAACAAGCAAGGTTTACTGGAATTACTGATGTATCATATAATGAAAACAACCTAAAAATTTGGATCCCCAATTAGTGCAGCAAGGTGCAATAGACTCGCTTCTATTACCCAGGCTGTACACTCTCCTATTGGTCCCTGCTCTCTCCCTATAGTGTGGATAATGCTTCCCTATCCTTTCCCCTACACTATGAATGATCTTTCCGTGAACCTTACCTGCGTTAGCCTAAACACAGCTTGTGCCATGGAGACAAAGAGCATAGCATACGGGAGTATGCCTGTACATTATAAGTATAAAATGTTTTAGCAAATCAGCAATTTCCTAATATAATAAAAAAAAAATGTAAAAAATAAACACAAAATAATAAATAAGTGATTATTTTACTTAAATATTGTGCATATACTGAAGGCGTGCTGATAGTGGGAGGTGATCTTAATATCTCATTAGTAGTGATGAGCGGCAGGGGTCATATTCGAATTCGCGATATTTTGCAAATATTTCGTAGAATATTCGCAAATTCGAATATTCGACGAATATTCTAAGATATTTTTTTTTACTCAAAAAAATCGGCAAGGTAATGATCGTGTAATATGCAAATTTTCGTATTAGAATTTTCGAATTTTTCGAATTTTTATTGCGAATTTTTCAACTTTTAGACAAAGAATATTATAGCACTATATTAGCTAAATTGCTCTATTTTCGTTTTTTTGAATATTCGCTATATTGCTATAACTTCGTTTGTTCGAATATTCGTAATATTCTAAAACAAGAATATATAGCAATATAGCGAATATTAAAAAAAAACGAATATAGAGCAATTTAGCTAATATAGTGCTATAATCTTCTTTGTCTAATAGTTGTAATTTTTTTCTCATCTGAAGTTCAGATTGGAAAAAAATTACAACTATAAAAAAAAGATTATAGCACTATTTTAGCTAAATTGCTCAATATCCATTTTTTTCGAATATTCGCTATATTGCTAAAACAAGAATATATAGCAATATAGCGAATATTAAATATTTAATTCAGGCCTACACTGGTTCAGGCCGTGTGAGATACACCCTCTACATACAGGGGTTTGATTCAAGCATTTGAAATACCGCCATTTTGGGCAAAGAAATCTTTAATTGAGGCCTACAGTGGTTCATGCCGTGTGAGATATACCCTGTATATACAGTGGTTTGATTCAAGCATTTGAAATACCGCCATTTTGGGCAAAGAAATCTTTAATTGAGGCCTACAGTGGTTCATGCCGTGTGAGATACACCCTTTACATACAGGGGTTTGAATTCAGGCATTTGAAATACTGGCATTTTGTGCAAAGAAATCTTTAATAGAGGCCTAGTCTGGTTCAGGCCGTGTGAGATACACCCTTTACATACAGGGGTTTGATTCAGGCATTTAAAATACAGCCATTTTGGGCAAAGAAATCTTTAATTGAGGCCTAGTCTGGTTCAGGCCGTGTGAGATACACCCTTTACATACTGTCGTTCTATTCTACTATTAATTAAACACCCATTTAGGGCAAGATCCTAAATTCAAAAAATAGGAGGAGAGCGTCAAATAAATGACGTGGCACAGGTCGTGGTGCTGCTGGTGGAGCTCCTGTTGCAGGGAGAGGACGTGGTCGATCTGTGCCAGCTACACGCACAAGTGAAACTCCTTCCTCAGGTGCGAGTAGGCGACAGAACCTGCAGCGGTATTTGGTCGAGCCTAATGCGGCACTATGAATGGTGAGGCCTGAACAAGAACAGGCGATAGTAGATTGGGTTGCTGACAGTGGATACAGTTCCTTCACATTGTCTCCCACCCAGTCTCCTGCTGAAAGATCACAGTTGGCACCTGCAGCCGATGTCCATCAGTCTTTCACCTCACCCTCTTGCAAATCAGCCAAGCAGACTGAGCCCCAAGTATCTTCTGCTTTCTGATGACTCTGTTAGCAGGCTTTCCCAGGCCCATCCACCTAGCCCTGCCCCAGAAGTAGAAGAGATTAAGTGCACCGATGCCCAACCACTTATTTTTCAAGATGCGTACATGGGAGGACCATTGTAGCACGTCTCGGATGATGACGAAACACAGGTGCCAACTGCTGGGGCTTTCAAAAGTGTGCAGACCGACAAGGAAGGCAGGGGTGAAGACTGGGTGGAAGATGATGTGGAGGACGATGAGGTCCTCGACCCCACATGGAATCAAGGTCATGCGAGTGACCTATGTAGTTCGGAGGAAAAGGCGGTGGTCGCACAGAGCCACCAGCACAGCAGAAGAGGGAGCAGGGTGCAAAAGCAGAGCGGCCGTCCTCTAGACAGTACGCCTGCTACTGCCCACTGCAGCAAGGGACCGAGCACACCAAAGCCAGCTCCAAGGAGTTCCCTAGCGTGGCAGTTCTTCAGACAATGTGCTGACGTCAAGACACGAGTGGTTTGCACTCTGTGCAATCAGAGCCTGAAGCGAGGCATAAACATTCTCAACCTGAGCACAACCTGCATGACCAGGCATTTAAGTGCAAAGCACGAGCTGCAGTGGACTAGACACCTCAAAAACCAAGAAAGGTCTCTGGCTCCTCCTGCTTCCTCTTCTGCTGCAGTCTCGGCCTCTTCATCCACCTCTGGAGTGACAGTGCCACCTGCTACCCCGCAAACAGAGGATCTGCCAGCAACACCAACACCTGGGTCACCAAGCATCTCCACAATGTCCCACGGAAGCGTTCAGATCTCCATCTCCCAAACGCTGGAAAGGAAGAGGAAGTACCCCCCTACTCACCCAAGATCCCTAGCCCTGAAGGCCATCATATCGAAATTACTGGCCTTTAAAATTCTGTCTTTCCGTCTGGTGGAGACGGATAGTTTTAAAGGCATTATGGAGGTGGCTGTCCCACAGTACGTCGTGCCCAGCCGCCACTACTTTTCCAGGCGAGCCATCCCTTCCCTGCACAACCAAGTAGGGGACAAAATCAGGTGTGCACTGCACAACGCCATCTGTGGCAAGGTGCACCTGACTACAGATACGTGGACCAGTAAGCACGATCAGGGACGTTATATCTCCATAACAACACACTGGGTAAATGCAGTGGCGGCTAGGCCTGAGGCAGATAGCAGTTTGGCGCATGTCCGTCCACCACCGAGGATTACAGGGCGCTTCAGTTTGCCTCCTGTTGCTTCCTCCTCCTACTCTGCTTCCTCATCCTCTACCAGCTCCTTATCCGGTCAGCGTAACACCTTGACCTCCAACTTCAGCACAGCCAGGGGTAAACGACAGCAGGCAGTTTTAAAACTTATCTGTTTGGGGGACAAACCCCACACCGCGCAGGAGCTGTGGACGGGCCTTGAACAACAGACCGATGAGTGGTTTGTGCCAGTCAGCCTCAAGCACAGCCTGGTGGTGTGCGATAATGGGCGAAATCTCGTAGCAGCTCTGGGACTAGCTGGTTTGACGCACACCCCTTGCCTGACGCATGTGCTGAATTTGGTGGTGCAGAGATTCCTTAAAAATTACCCCGATATGTCAGAGCTGCTGCATAAAGTGTGGGCTGTCTGTGCGCGCTTTCGGCGTTCTCACCCTGCTGCTGCTCGTCTGTCAGCGCTGCAGCGTAACTTCGGCCTTCCCGCTCACCGCCTCATATACGACGTTCCCACAAGGTGGAACTCCACCTTGCACATGCTGGAGAGACTGTGCGAGCAGCAGCAGGCGATAGTGGAGTTTCAGCTGCAGCACGCACGGGTGAGTCGCTCGGCGGAACAGCACCACTTCACCACCAATGACTGGGCCTCCATGCGAGACCTTTGTTCCTTGTTGCACTGTTTAGAGTACTCCACCAACATGGCCAGTGCCGATAACGCCGTTCTCAGCGTTACTATCCCAGTTCTCTGCCTCCTTGAAAAAACGCTCCTGGCGATGATGGAAGAGGATGTGGCACAGAAGGAGGAGGAGGAAGAGGGATAATTTCGTAGAGTTTCCGGCCAGTCATTCCCAAGTGGCTCCGAGGGTGGGTTCCTGCACCCACAAACCCAAGGTACACAATTGTCCAGCCAGGGCACAGTTCTGGAGGATGAAGAGGTGGAGGATGAGGAGGAGGAACCGTGTTCACAGCAGGGTGGCACACAGACCACCTCATGGCCATCACTGGTGCATGGATGGTGGGATAGGGAGGACACAGACGATACATCTCCCACAGAGGACAGATTTTCGTTGCCTCTGGGCAGCCTGGCACACTTGAGCGATTACATGCTGCAATGTCTCTGCAACGACCACAGAGTTGCCCACATTCTAACTTGTGCTGATTACTGGGTGGCCACGCTGCTGGATCCCTGTTACAAGTACAACGTACCATCCTTAATTCCCTCACTGGAGTGTGATCGTAAGATGTGCGAGTACAAGCGAACGCTGGTAGACGCACTGCTGGTGGCATTCCCACCTGACAGCGGGGGCACAGTGGAAGCACAAGGCGAAGGCAGAGGACGAGGAAGAGGTCGCCAACGCAGCTGGGGCACTGCCAGCACCTCAGAAGGCAGGGTTAGCATGGCCAAAATGTGGAAAAGATTTGTCAGGACGCCACAACAACCAGCAACCAGGAGGCAGCATTTCACCAACATGGTGGAGCAGTAGGTGTGCACACGCCTACACGTACTGAATGGCGGGTCTGCCCCCTTCAAATTCTGGGTCTCCAAATTGGGCACATGGCCTGAGCTTGCCCTTTACGCCTTGGAGGTGCTGGCCTGCCGTGCAGCCAGTGTATTATCTGAACGTGTGTTTAGCACGTCAGGGGGCGTCACAGACAAGCGCAGCCGCCTGTCCACAGCCAATGTGGACAAGCTCACGTTCATTAAAATGAACCAGGCATGGATCCCTCAGGAATTGTTCTTACCTTGTGCAGAATAGACATGTATGTATGCACTAACCAGCCATTGTTATACTGCAGCGCAATTGCTTATTCTTGTATTTTGGATATTTCACACTCTTTTGGAGTTTACCCTAATTTTAAAATAAATTATTAAAACCAAAAACCTGTGTTAGCTACCTCGTCTTCATCCACCGCCGCTTCCACCTACACCGCTACGTCTACCGCCTCCTCAAACTCCTATTCCATATGGAACTCCACCTTATAAATCTAATTTTTTTATTTTTATTTGTACGTTTTTTATTTTATATCATTTCACTACTTTGTCAGTTACATTTTCTGGTCAAATTCCTAAATTTTTGGGTGTATAGTACCACTGCTATACTAAGTAGACAGGTTTACAAAAAAATAATAATTGTCATTTACTTTTTCGGGTGAAATTCACCAATTTGTGGGTGTGATGTACCACTGCTATACCTAGTAGGCCGGTTAAAAAAAATAATAATTGTCATTTACATTTTTGGGTGAAATTCACCAATTTTTGGGTGTGATGTACCACTGCTATCTATACCTAGTAGGCCGGTAAAAAAATAAAATAATTGTCATTTACTTTTTCTGGTGAAATTCAGCAATTTTTTGGTGTGATGTACCACTGATATACCTATTAGACCAGTAGAAAAAAACAAAAACATTTTTCAGTTACATTTTAGGGTCAAATTCACCACTTTTTGGGTGTAATATACCCCTCCTCTACCTAGTTGACAGCTTAATAAATTTGAATAAATTTTATTTTACATTTTCGGGTGACAATAAACAATTGTTTTCTGTCATAGACCCCTGCTCTACCAAGTAGACAGGTTAATAAATTTCTGTAATTTTTCTGTTACATTCTTGGGTTGACATTATACAATTTTAAACGTGAATAAACCCCTGCTCTGCATAGGTGACAGGGAATAACATTTCTGAAATGCTTCTTTAATTGATGCGCGCCACCTCCTTTGATTCAATGCTTAAACTTAAACAAGTTGTACCACATTTGCACTTCAATAATTTGTCCCACATTTCCGCTATACTCTTTTGGCCAACATTTGCGCCTCAATAGCTTTTCCCTATTTTATGTTATTTTAAGCCATTTCCCTATCCACATTTGTTTGCAGAGCACTTGCCATGCTCTTAACCACATTTCGGTGCCATTTGCAGCCCTCTAGCCCTTTCCATGGCATTTTTACAGCCATTTTAGTGCTCAAAAGTTCGGGTCCCTATTGACTTCAATGGGATTCAGTTTCGGGGTCAAGTTCAGGTCAAGTTCGGGTCCCGAACTCGAACTTTTTTCCGAAGTTCGGCCGAACCAGAAAATCCAGGTGTCCGCTCAAATCTAATCCTTACACTTATTTATTTTATAAAGTTTAAAGGACTCTGATCCTCTCATCCTCTTCCTTTCTCTCTCCAAAATGTGCTCAAATTCAATCACCATAAATAAATCTAATAATAATTGGTATCTCTGTGACCATAAAGACTCGATCTATTAAGTTATGCCATTATTTAACATGCAGGTTCAACACTGCAAAAAAATAAAATCCCCATTGCCAGAGTTGTGTTTTTTTGGTTACTTTACTTTTCCCCACCCCAAAAAAAAAAAGATCTAACAGTCTGACACAAAGATTTTTTTTTCCTAAAAAAGATATTGAATATTTTTTTAAAGTAGCAAAACCTAACAAAAACCATATAAATTTGACATCTTCATAATCATACTGAACTTGCGGAGAACATCATAAACCTCAAAAACAATGGCAGAATTTTGATTGTGTTTACAAAGTAGCCCCAAAAAGTTTTAAATGTTATACATATAGTAGATGTACCCCAAATTGGTGGCATTAAAAATGTCAATGAAAAAAAACAAAAAAAAAAAAACATTGTGGCTATTAAAATGCAGAGCTAAAACATAAATAAATAAAATGGAGCAAATTTGTTTTTGCGTTTTTGTTTTTATCTCCCCACCTTCCAAGTTCCATAACTTTTTATTTCTTCCATTGACATAGCCACATGAGTGTTTATTTTTTGAGGGGCAAGTTGTATGTTTTAATGACAGCATTTAATGCACCATAGCTTGTAGTGGAAAACAGGAAAAAAATATTTCTGGGGTAAAATTGAAAAAAATAATTGCTATTCCACCAAGGTTTTATATAATAGCATTCACTGTACATGAAAATGACATGACAGCCTTATCCATCTGAACAGTACAATTACTGGGATTCAAAATTTTTATAGAATTTATTTTGATTTACTTGTTTTAAAAAAATAGAAGCCTTTAAAAAAAAAAAAAAAATTCTTTGCATCACCATCGTCTGACAGCTATAACTTTTGATTATTTCTGACTACAGAGATTTATGGGGGCATGTTTTTTGCAGAGTGAACTTGTTTCTATGATTACCTTTTTGGGGTATATACAACTTTTTGATTACTTTTATTCATTTTTAGGGGAGGATAAGGAAACAAAAAAATGGCAAATTGCATATATTTATTTGCATTTACTTTTCTTTCATTATGGCATACACCACACAGGACAAATATTTTTATATGTCAATAGAGCAAACATTTTTGTACACGGTGATATCTCTTATGGCTATTTTTTTATTGTTTATTTTTTATGTGAAATTGGGAAAGGACATGATTTCGAATTTTTATTATTGTAGCGTTTTGTTTAATTTTTTCACCGTAATTTTTAGTCTGCTTAGGGAACTTGAACATGAAATTTTCTGACCATAATAGAATACTATTGCAGTCTATGGGATTTAGATAAACTCTTTGAAGCTGTGCCTCAGACACAGGTATAAAGTGATTGCATATTTTTTAATGTTTGCCTGCACATACAGTAGTGGGAGTGTTTATGCGTGTGTGAAATTTTGTATGTTTGCAAGCGATGAGTATCCAAATTAGCTCTTTCCAAAAAGAAAAGAAAGCCAAGCCTCTACTGCCACCAGATGTTAGGTAGCAATCTTCTGTCTCAGAGTTAGAACTTTTAAACAGGCCTTGAAACATAATTTTGGATTATAGCTAAGCTAAGATCTCATCTGTAGAGAGCTTTTTCGGGTGATAGCTAGTGATGAGCGGCAGGTGCCATATTCGATTTCGACGAAATTCGCGAATATTCGATAGAATATTCGTTTCATATTCGTCGAAATCGAATATTCCTCATTATTCTAGTTATTGCGATTAATATGCGATTTAAATAATCGCTTATTGCGATTGTAACTTAAAGCTACTTTTCTATTGGTTTAATATCTAGAATTAGCGAAGACGACGAATATGACGAATGTATTCATCATATTCCTCAAAACGAAGATAATGAAGTATTCTCCATCTTCGTTTTAGCTACCTATTCGTCAACTTCACTAATTCTAGCAATCAAATAGGAAAGTTGACTATAGAGACAGCTGTTTAATTCGCTATGCGAATATATATATATTTTTTTTTAATAAATAGAATAAATAATTATCAAGTATTATAATTATTCTATTTATAAAAAAAAAAAGCAAAGTAATATAATCGCATAGCGAATTAAACAGCTGTCTCTATAGTCAACTTTCCTATTTGATTGCTAGAATTAGCGAAGTTGACGAATATGGAGCTAAAACGAAGATGGAGAATACTTCGTTATCTTCGTTTTGAGGAATATGATGAATACATTCGTCATATTCCTCTTCATCGCTAATTCTGCCAAGCCAACCATAGTACGCCAGGTCTAAGTTGAAATCGCAATGTGATTACTTCAAGTTATATTAATCGCATTGCCGAATATGGAATATAACAGTGCTAAGTTGAAATCACAATTCGATTAATATAACTTGAAGTCATCGCATTGCGATTTCAACAGCGCTGCTATTTATATATATTCCATATTCGTTAACTTGTTAATTGAATTCTAGCAAGCTGACCCATTAGAAACCCAGCTCTGTTGAAATCGCAATGCGATTACGTTAAGTTATATTAATCGCATTGCGATTTCAACTTAGAAGATAGCAAAATATTCTACATCTTCCTCAATTTAAGTTACAATCGCATTACGCGATAATGACAACTACGTAATTATCGAGTAAGGGCTCTTTCACACCTGCGTTATTGTCTTCCGGCATAGAGTTCCGTCGTCGGGGCTCTATGCCGGAAGAATCCTGATCAGGATTATCCTAATGCATTCTGAATGGAGAGAAATCCGTTCAGGATGCATCAGGATGTCTTCAGTTCCGGTACGGAACGTTTGTTGGCTGGAGAAAATACCGCAGCATGCTGCGCTTTTTGCTCCGGCCAAAAATCCGGAACACTTGCCGCAAGGCCGGATCCGGAATTAATGCCCATTGGAAGGCATTGATCCGGATCCGGCCTTAAGCTTAACGTCGTTTCGGCGCATTGCCGGAGCCGACATTTAGCTTTTTCAGAGTGGTTACCATGGCTGCCGGGACGCTAAAGTCCTGACAGCCATGGTAAAGTGTAGCGGGGAGCGGGGGAGCAGTATACTTACCGTCCGTGCGGCTCCCCGGGCGCTCCAGAGTGACGTCAGGGCGCCCAAGCGCATGGATCACGTGATCGCATGGATCACGTCATCCATGCGCATGGGGCGCTCTGACGTCATTCTGGAGCGCCCCGGGAGCCGCACGAACTGTAAGTATACTGCTCCCCCGCTCCCCGCTCCTACTATGGCAACCAGGACTTTAATAGCGTCCTGGGTGCCATAGTAACACTGAAAGCATTTGGTTCCGTCTTCAAATGCTTTCAGTACACTTGCGTTTTTCCGGATCCGGCAGGCACCTCCGGCAACGGAAGTGCATGCCGGATCCCAACAACGCAAGTGTGAAAGAGGCCTTAGGCGATTTATCTTTGTATGTCTAATGCTCCACAAAAGTTAGCCTAACACCATATTACAGTTACAGTAACTACGTCATTATCGAGTAAGGCGATTTTGTTTTCCCATATCGAGTATAGCGTGTTGAATCTTTTAATCCTAAAATTCGCTTCACATAAAATTTATCAAACAGTGTTGGATATAGTTGGTATACTAGACATCCGTTAAAATAAGTGAAAATGTCTAGTATACCAACTATATCCAACACTGTTTTACGAACTGACAGAGCAGAATCGTGAACCCTCCCTTCTCCTAGCATGAATAGCCAATTGGAATGGCCTGTCACACCTTAGCAACATCCATAGCAACCAATCGGTTAGTAGCCTGCCCCTTCACTACATAAATAAAGACACCGCCCAGTTGCCATTTTGTGGGTTTAGTTGTTGGAGTGAGAGGAGCAAGAGCATTTGTCAGTCAAAATTGTGCATTAATCGAAATTACAGTTTATTAGATAGATAGGGATTAGGGAAGTGAATAATTAGATAGTTTGTAGGGTGCAGGGTAGGTCAGAAAGTTAGTTTAGGCAGTGTTAGGGCTCGTTTTATTATATAAAGTTCAGTGTAGAGTAGGGACTAGTTAGTTTGAATTGATAAAATACAGATAGGGAATTAGATAGTACTTTCAGGATCAATTAGATTAGTTCTTAGGGTTTAGTGTAGGATCAACTTTATTATTTACAGTTATAGTTAGGCCTCATGCACGCGACCGTTTTCGCGGACCCATTGACTTTCAATGGGTCCGTGGAAAAATCGGAAAATGCACCGTTTTGAAGCCGCATCCGTGATCCGTGTTTCCTGTCCGTCAAAAAAATATGACCTGTCCTATTTTTTGGACGGACAACGGTTCACGGACCCATTCAAGTCAATGGGTCCGTGAAAGAACACAGATGCACACAAGATTGGCATCCGCGTCCGTGATCCGTGGCCGTAGGTTACTTTCATACAGACGGATCCGAAGATCCGTCTGCATAAAAGCTTTTTCAGAGATTAGTTTTCAGTTCGTGAAAACTCATATCCGAAAGTATATTCTAACACAGAGGCGTTCCCATAATGATGGGGACGCTTCTAGTTAGAATATACTACGAACTGTGTACATGACTGCCCCCTGCTGCCTGGCAGCACCCGATCTCTTACAGGGGGCTGTAATATGCACAATTAACCCCTCAGGTGCTGCACCTGAGGGGTTAATTGTGCATATCATAGCCCCCTATAAGAGATCAGGGGCTGCCAGGCAGCAGGGGGAAGACCACCCTCCCTCCCCAGTTTGAATATCATTGGTGGCCAGTGTGCGGCCCCCCCGCCCCCCCCCCCTATTGTAATATCATTGGTGGCCAGTGTGCGGCCTCCCCCGGCCCCGCCCCCTCTATTGTAATATCATTGGTGGCCAGTGTGCGCCCCCCCGCCCCCTCCCTCTATTGTAATATCATTGGTGGCCAGCGTGCGGCCTCCCCACCCCCCCACCTCCGATCATAGCAATATTACAATATTAGAAGCATCATACTTACCTGCTGCGCTGTCTGTGACCGGCCGGAAGCTCCTCCTACTGGTAAGTGACAGATCATTAAGCAATGCGCCGCACAGACCTGTCACTTACCAGTAGGAGGAGCTCCCAGCCAGTCACAGACAGTGCAGCAGGTAAGTATGATGCTTCTAATATTGTAATATTGCTAAGCAACCATGGCAGCCAGGCCTGCAGTAGCATCCTGGTTGTCATGGTTACCGATCGGAGCCCCAGGTATTAAACTGGGACTCCGATCGGAACTCTCCGCTGCCACCAATGATCGGGGAGGGGGGGAGAGGGGAGGCCGCACACTGGCCACCAATGATATTACAATAGAGGGAGGGGGGGGCGACGGAGGCCGCACACTGGCCACCAATGATATTACAATAGAGGGAGAGAGGGGAGGCCGGGGGAGGCTGCACACTGGCCACCAATGATATTACAATAGAGGGGGGGCCGTACACTGGCCACCAATGTTATTCAAACTGGGGAGGGAGGGGGTTTGCACCCTGCTGCCTGGCAGCCCCCTGATCTCTTACAGGGGGCTATGATACGCACAATTAACCCCTTCAGGTGCGGCACCTGAAGGGTTAATTGTGCTGATCACAGCCCCCTGTAAAAGATCGGGTGCTGCCAGGCAGCAGGGGGCAGTCATGTACACAGTTCGTAGTATATTCTAACTAGAAGCGTCCCCATCACTATGGGAACGCCTCTGTGTTAGAATATACTGTCGGATCTGAGTTTCACGATGTAACTCAAATCCGATGGTATATTCTAACATAGAGGCGTTCCCATGGTGATGAGGACGCTTCAAGTTAAAATATACCATCGAATTGGAGAAAACTCCGATCCTATGGTATATTAACTCCTGACTTTACATTGAAAGTCAATGGGGGACGGATCCGTTTGAAATTGCACCATATTGTGTCAACGTCAAACGGATCCGTCCCCATTGACTTGCATTGTAATTCAGGACGGATCCGTTTGGCTCCGCACGGCCAGGCGGACACCAGAACGACTTTTTTTTCATGTCCGTGGATCCTCCAAAAATTAAGGAAGACCCACGGACGAAAAAACGGTCACGGATCACGGACCAACGGAACCCCGTTTTGCGGACTGTGAAAAAATACGGTCGTGTGCATGAGGCCTTAGGGTTTAGTGTAGGATCAACTATATTATTTAAAGATAGAGTTAGGGTTTAGGTTAATTTGGATATAATAGCTTAGTGTAGGGTTTTAGTTTAGTGTCCTTCTGTGTAAATTTGTAGTCTTTCATTGTCTGTTCCGAGTTTGTTCATTTTGTCCTAGTCCGTATGTCCGTCTTTGTCTTTGTGCCGTTGTAGGTAGTTAGGAGAAAAAAATAAAAGTTTTACTGTTACTTGTGTTTGTTTTGTCCTAGTCCGTGTCTTTGTAGGTAGTAGAAAAAAAAAAAGAAAGTTTTAGTGTTACTTGTGTTCGTTTTGTCTTAGTCCGTGTCTTTGTAGTTAGTTGAAAAAAAAAAAAAAGTTTTAGTGTTACTTGTGTTCGTTTTGTCTTAGTCCGTGTCTTTGTAGTTAGTTGAAAAAAAAAAAAAAGTTTTAGTGTTACTTGTGTTCGTTTTGTCTTAGTCCTTGTCTTTGTAGGTAGTAGAAAAAAAAAGTTTTAGTGTTGATTGTGTTCTTTTTGTCTTTGTCACCTGATCCCAGATTTTTTTGGGCATGGCAGCCGCCCAATTGGTTCTGATGAGGCGGATGCAATTGCGGCCCAGGCTCGCAGCAGGAGCAGCAGCATCAGCAGCGGTGGGGCAACTCCTCCTCCTGCTTCACCACCCTCCAGTCCCCAAGATTCTACCCTGCTCTTGTTTAGCGACAGTGAGAGGGACATATTGGGGGAGTTAATGCAGGAGGGTGATCTTGAATTTAGTCCACCCGATCGTCAGGACCTTATGGAAGGGATAGAGGAGGAGGAGGGGGTACCTCCTGTGAGTACCCCAGTTGTTCAAATTAGCCACTTAAAATGGATCATTATGCCCTAGGACCGGCAAAAGATCATACAGGTTGCTCACTGGTGGAAGCCCCAATGTGGACCCTTCCATCAGCTTTGGAACAACGCTGCTTCATCGCCAAAGGGAGTTTGTGTTGCCCCCGTCGGATCATGACGAAGCGCTTCCAGACTCCAGCCGATGAAACTTGGCTCATCATCACTACCTTCGGTGCTCACACAGGCACATGAGGGATGGGTGTAGCCGTTGGATGTAGACTAGCGTGTGTGTGGTACTGATCGTGTATGGGTGGGTGGAGCGTCGGGACACATTCCTCCTCATACACATGAGGAGGAACGAAAGAGCCGCTGCTAAACACCGACACTTACACAGCCCTTTGGCTTTGAGAAAAAACACATGATGTCGTTGTACTGGATAACAAAGTGTTCCACTGCACTTTCAATGTCCATGATCTGTAAAATGTGAGATCTTGTTCTATATGAACATGTTAATTCCTATATATATTTACATACATTTTATAGATAGCTATAATGTATATAATTAATCTCAATATGTCTCACTTGATGTATGGTGTTGCCCGGGTCTGGTGGGGGCCCATTCCCGGGAACACACTGCTGCTGCCCACATGTCACCTGCTGTTGCTGCTGCTGATGTCGGAGATGTCTCAGTTGATGTATGGTGTTGCCCGGGTCTGGTGGGGGCCCATTCCCAGGAACACACTGCTGCCCACATGTCACCTGCTGTTGCTGCTGCTGCTGATGTCGGAGATGTCTTAGTTGATGTATGGTGTTGCCCGGGTCTGGTAGGGGCCCATTCCCAGGAACACACTGCTGCTGCCCACATGTCACCTGCTGCTGCTGCTGCCTGTCCTGCGGAGTTAGGCCCAGAAATTTATAGGCCTTAGACTCCAATTTAACTTCTACCAGCTGATGCTGATGCTGCTGTTTGTCATCGACATCACGTTGACTTGTCTGTAGGAGTTTTAAAACAACGTTGGCTGCTGCTGCCTGTCCTGCGTTGTTAGGCCCAGATATTTATAGGCCTTAGACTCCAATTTAACTTCTACCAGCTGATGCTGCTGCTGTTTGTCATGGACATCACGTTGACTTGTCTGTAGGACTTTTAAAACAACATTGGATGCTGCTGCCTGTCCTGCGGAGTTAGGCCCAGATATTTATAGGCCTTAGACTCCAATTTAACTTCTACCAGCTGATGCTGCTGCTGCTGTTTGTCATCGACATCACGTTGACTTGTCTGTAGGACTTTTAAAACAACGTTGGATGCTGCTGCCTGTCCTGCGGAGTTAGGCTCAAATATTAATAGGCCTTATACTCCAATTTAACTTCTACCAGCTGATGCTGCTGCTGCTGTTTGTCATCGACATCATGTTGACTTGTCTGTAGGAGTTTTAAAACAACGTTGGCTGCTACTGCCTGTCCTGCGGAGTTAGGCCCAGATATTTATAGGCCTTAGACTCCAATTTAACTTCTGCCAGCTGATGCTGCTGCTGCTGTTTGTCATGGACATCACGTTGACTTGTCTGTAGGACTTTTAAAACAACGTTGGCTGCTGCTGCCTGTCCTGCAGTGTTAGGACCAGATATTTATAGGCCTTATACTCCAATTTAACTTCTACCAGCTGATGCTGCTGCTGTTTGTCATCTACATCACCTTGACTTGTCTGTAGGACTTTTAAAACAACATTGGCTGCTGCTGCCTGTCCTGCGGTGTTAGGTCCAGATATTTATAGGCCTTATACTCCAATTTAACTTCTACCAGCTGCTGCTGCTGCTGTTTGTCATCGACATCACGTTGACTTGTCTGTAGGAGTTTTAAAACAACGTTGGCTGCTGCTGCCTGTCCTGCGGAGTTAGGCCCAGATATTTATAGGCCTTAGACTCCAATTTAACTTCTACCAGCTGATGCTGCTGCTGCTGTTTGTCATGGACATCACGTTGACTTGTCTGTAGGACTTTTAAAACAACGTTGGCTGCTGCTGCCTGTCCTGCGGTGTTAGGCCCAGATATTTATAGGCCTTAGACTCCAATTTAACTTCTACCAGCTGATGCTGCTGTGTGTCTTAGTGCTGTTGACTTAGTTGTAGGACTTTGACTAATAAAGTTAATCTTCTGTTTCCATTTAATCTGAATATTTAGTCCTATGTATGTGTCGAACTTACACTATAGCGTTGAGATTTCTAAGATTGGGTGTTTATTGATCCTGCCCGCGTAGTTGTGTAAAAAATGTTGTAGTCCTTTTAGTGAAGAGTTATCATTTATAAGCTGCTGCCTGTCATGACAGTGCTTGGTTACGCAGATTGATGGGTAGCCCTTGTTCTGTAGTATTTAAATTCTACTGTCTGCCATTATTCTGCTAAATTATGATTGATCCTTATATTACATTACAACAAAATACGTGTTTAAGCAGTCTGTCAAGATTGTTTGGAGACAACCGGCATGGACCACTTATTTTCAATAGCAGTTTCTCTAGTATATAGTATTAGAATTCTCAGAAATTGGTGTGCATGTTTGCTATTCTGACATGTGCTATGCTCATTATTAGAGATGGGACGGGGGATTCGTCGAATCCACGAATCCCTCGAATCTTGCTGGATTCGTGGTATTCGTGGACTCGAATCCCGACGTAATTTGCCTGAAACGAATCCGACGAATCCCGGTGGGAGGGACTGGGAGGCGGAGCTGGAGGCCGTTGCGTTCACTGTGCTCCGACCCCTCCGCTCCAGTACAGTTATAAAATGTGTAAATCTGATTAATAATCATGCTGCCCCCTCTGTCTGTAGTATAACATTCAATGAATCTTACTCACAGGGCTACTGCTATCGTAATGCAGGCCGGCCGGGCAGACGAGCGGCAGCGTCATTGACTGACGTCACCTGCCTGCGCTGCCTGCTTCATTCATAAAGCAGGCGGTGCAGGCAGGTGACGTCAGTCAGTGACGCTGCCGCTCGTCTGCCCGGCCAGCCTGCATTACGATAGCAGTAGCCCTGTGAGTAAGATTCATTGAATCTTACTCATCTGTGGATGACACTGTTAAGGGGTGGGGGTGGGTCTGTGGATGGCACTGTTATGGGGTGGGGGGGGTCTGTGGATGGCACTGTTATGGGGTGGGGGGGTCTGTGGATGGCACTGTTATGGGGTGGGGGGGGGTCTGTGGATGGCACTGTTATAGGATGGGGGGGTCTGTGGATGGCACTGTTATAGGATGGGGGAATCTGTGGATGGCACTGTTATGGGGTGGGGGGGTCTGTGGATGGCACTGTTATGGGGTGGGGGGGTCTGTGGATGGCACTGTTATGGGGTGGGGGGGTCTGTGGATGGCACTGTTATGAAGTGGGGGGGGTCTGTGGATGGCACTGTTATGGGGTGGGGGGGTCTGTGGATGGCACTGTTATGGGGTGGGGGGGTCTGTGGATGGCACTGTTATGGGGTGGGGGGGGTCTGTGGATGGCACTGTTATGGGGTGGGGGGGGTCTGTGGATGGCACTGTTATGGGGTGGGGGGGTCTGTGGATGGCACTGTTATGGGGTGGGGGGGAGTCTGTGGATGGCACTGTTATGGGGTGGGTGGGGTCTGTGGATGGCACTGTTATAGGATGGGGGGGTCTGTGGATGGCACTGTTATAGGATGGGGGATCTGTGGATGCCAGGGGGAGAGGTGAGAGGCACTATGATACTACTGGCACATTGGGGGGAGGCACTATGATACTGGCACATTATGGGGGGAGATGGCACTATGATATGGGCACATTGGGGGGGAGATGGCACTATGATACCGGCACATGGGGGGGAGGAGAGAGGCACTCCGCACTTGATACTGGCACATGATTAGGGGGGCATCTATGGGGACACTTACTGGCACATTATTGGGTGGCACTGCGGGGCCACTTCTTATTGGCACATTATTGGGGGGCACTATGGGGGCATCTACTGAGGCCACAAAGAAGGGGTATTTTATATGGGGGGCTCTGTGTGGTACTAGTATTATCAGGGGTATTATCTGTTTCTGCAGTATAGTATTGGGGAGCACAGCGGCACAGTATTGGGGGGTGTTACGATTATTTGTCCAGAAGATGGGAGGATGATGGAAAAGTAGTAAACTAAGATTTTTTTTTGTCAAGCTGCAGAGTGGTGGTTTGGTCTGAAGGTCTGAAAGGAGAAGATGAGGAAAGAGAACATCTACATCAAAGGAGACGTCACTGGATGTAAGAGGTATGGGGTTGTATAACCCTGTATGTTCTGTAATGATAGGAGCAGGGGTCCTAGCAGGGGTCATCGCGGTCATATAGGGTGCGACCGTGACTGGGAGGTGGAGGTTCAGACAAACTGACGCGGTCTGACTTTGTTTCTTACACCGTTCACACAATTATGTACAGGATTCGAGATTCGAAAGATTCGATATATTCGAGAACCTTTTCGGATTCGGATTCGGATTCGAAAAAAATTGGATTCGTCCCACCTCTACTTATGTATAATCAATGATTAAAATAATATTTCAAAAACAATATTATTTATTTTAAGTGTTAATAATCAACATTCACAATTTTTTTTAATTTGATTTTATTTTTGTAATGGCACCGGACGGGGTTAAAAGCAGAGTGTGCTTGGCGTGCATGCTGCACCTGCATTCCCTGGACTTTGTGTGGCTGTCATGGCCGATAAACAGGTAGGAACTAGTGTTAGGGACCACTCCATAGAGGCGACCTTGACGTGGTGAGTGGCTTATTACGCTTTGGCCAAAATGTACACCAATGCCTCATCCAGCATAGAGGCAGGGCAGAATGCTGGTTGCAGAGTGCTATCACATTTGTATTTTGCATTTGTATATGTATTTCGCCATAGTGATGTGCACCTACATACAGGGTTGTGCTGACTCAATCACCCACATTTTTTCTTTGTAGTATATATTGGAGGCGTGGCGATCTCCATGCAGTCATGCACACCTGACCAGTCAATCTGTCCTGTAGGCTGGTTTTAAAGTCAGTATAAAACTGAGTCTGCGTATATAGCGCCTACCAGTAGCCATTTGGCTCCAGGAGAAGTATATAGTGGGCTCAGCATGCATGTTGGTACTTGCTTACCTGGATCCGATGAAAGCTGTAATGGCACCGGACGGGGTTAAAAGCAGAGTGTGCTTGGCGTGCATGCTGCACCTGCATTCCCTGGACTTTGTGTGGCTGTCATGGCCGATAAACAGGTAGGAACTAGTGTTAGGGACCACTTCATAGAGGCGACCTTGACGTGGTGAGTGGCTTATTACGCTTTGGCCAAAATGTACACCAATGCCTCATCCAGCATGGAGGCAGGGCAGAATGCTGGTTGCAGAGTGCTATCACATTTGTATTTTGCGTTTGTATATGTATTTCGCCATAGTGATGTGCACCTACATACAGGGTTGTGCTGAATCAATCACCCATATTTTTTATTTTAGTTTGTTATTTTGAAAAAATTGTGTTTGGGTGAGCCTTGTTGTGGTTGTCACTGTTAAAGGTGGGGACTGCACCTGGCCTTCCATTGTCAGCAGTTGTTGTGCAGTTAAAACTGTACAGGACTGATTGATAAACACAAAAAAAAGTTTATTATTTTATTATTTATCATTTTTTTTATATAAGGATCGAGGTTCGAACATGGTGTCGTCAGTCATCCTGGGAGGGATGTCTGACTTCCGTGTTGGCCCCTCTCTACATGATTTTGTGTGACTGGCGTTATACGCAGCCGTGTGGTAATCCGGTTTTGTGAATGTAGAATTATTGGCACATTTTGATGTAGCTATATACATTATTAATTTGTTAAAGAATATATGTAATGAAAATTATCACATGATTATTATATAAATCATGTCACCATTTTCTGAGAGATTCCACTAAATTCATCCCGGTTTTCTTTTGTTAATGAGGATGCAATGCTCCAACAAATAAATTTGCATAATAGCAAAAATTATTTCGAATCCATGCTGGTTTTTTCTTCTAACAATCATTTTTTTTTAATTTAATCTTATAATTTTTTTTGTAGAAAAATGACATTTTTAAATTACAGGAAAACAATAAATGCACATACAGTTTTAGTAGTTATTAATCTCTACACTCTATGTATTCAATTATCAAATACTAATTTTATTATTATACTTTTTTATATATTCAGAAATTAATAATCTAGCGTAATTTTGTTCACACACGTAGATATATATATCTTTTTGCTAATAATCATAATTTTTTAATTTAATTTGTACTTGGCACTATTATGTTTTTACACTACTTGACTGCTGTGCCATAGTTAGGGGGAAAAAATGATTACAGTTCAATAAAGAACCAAATTAAAAGTAAATTTTTCTTTTTTGGTTTATACAAAATATATTTGGCCTAAAAAGGTATAGTTAAAAAAAAATTAGAATATCCCAGCTGCGCTTATGAAATGTGGTCATAAAATAAAAAAGCTGAAGAGGCTGACAGTTAAAACTTGTTATCTGGAGGACCATTAAGAGTGGATAGATACTACTGTATAGTTTCCCCATCTTGGAGTGAATTCAAATACTTTAAAATAAAATTAACAAACATGTGTAGTATAACAGATAAATCAAAGTTAGGAATGCAACCGGTTTATTAGTCTTGGCTTGAGGAAAATCTGCCTGTGGTGAAGACTAAACTGACACCTGTGTGTGGACAGTGAATAAGTTAAGAAATCCACTGCAAATAGTTTGACTCCAGAATGGTGGTGGTAAAAACATCGTCGTCATCCTACTCCTCGACTTCCTCCAGTGACTATGAGGGTAATGAAGGTAGTTGGTGAGAGGGTACAGCTTCACCTCTTACCCACATCTGGTGGGCTAGAGTCTGAAATATGGCCCAATGGTACCACCTGCTCTTGCTCCTCCACAGAGAAATTATCCTCCAACACCTTCTTTAATGGAGTCCTGAGGAGGAACTTATAAAGAAGAAATTACTACATAATAACAGATTAAAAAATATAAAAATGTTAAAGCATAACAAAGTTTTAGGTAAAAAAAATAGTATATGATGGGTTCTAGATAGGATATCTATTATATCAATGTTTTATTGCGCTTTTTTAGGATTAAAAACAAATTACAAAACAAGGGTTAGAGATGGTTTAAAATTGACTAACTTAATATCTCAAGTAAGGTAATAGGGGATTTTTTTTTGGAAGGTACTATTGCTGGTACTTGATGATTGAAATTTAGAAATAAAAAAATAAAAAGAATATTTGATAAGAGGTTAAATCATATATCTTAAACTTGATGTGAGTATATATAGAAATAAATAAATATAAATATATATATATATATATATATATATATATATATATATATATATATTTATTTATAGGTATCTATAGATATATATATATTTACTCTGGCAGAAGGACCATGATTCGCGCAGGTATATTCCATGTATTTTTTTTTTCAAGTTTCAATGGGTCATGAAATTAAATCAACAGTATCCTATTAATAGTGACTGGCGATCAGGCTAATTTTCTATAATTTGACAATGATGGCCCATATCTTTGACTGTGCAATAGTTATGGAAAATCCTGTGCTTGTGCTGGGTCCCCCATGAATTTATGAACAATTACACGCCACCCCTCTACCTTACAGGAGACCGTCACCCCATTTCTCGTGTGAGTGAGGCCCCAGCTTTGTCATGTCTAGTATATATCTTCTACCCTCGGTACAGGCTTCATTTTGGGGTGGCTCTCATACCGGTACCATAATTACGGCCCGAGTTCTTGAAAAATTCATTTTCCTGGGTGGCTAAGAGACTGGCCTTACAGGTCTCATTATGCTAATCCTCCCTCCCAGCTCTCTTCATGTCTGAGGTGTAAATTAACCAGGCATAAATGTAGGGGCAATTAGCATGTGTTTAGCTTGGGTGCCTAACAATAGCACCAGGAGACCGACGGTCTGATGTTTCCTTATGAAGCTGCATGAGGTGTGAGGTGAACTCAGCAGATGGTTATTAGGGTCTGTTGTCTTCAGAGGCTACAGGTGCGGCCATATGGACGTCCTGCTTCCTGGCTTAATATTCTTAATATTCTTATTTTACATTAACAGTTACCCTAATTATACTACTAAAAATTTTTATGAATAAGATCCGGACAGGGACTTGACATTGCGTAAGACCTACCTCATAGCATATCGCTGTGTAGTTGTGCCATCATCCGTCATATGACTGAATATTTCAGGAGCTGAAAAGTGGTCAAAACTTGTGATCAGTGCTTCTTGCAACCGAGGATAGGACCAGCGAGCTTGTATTAACTGATAAGACAACATGTGTATGGCTGTTAGGCTTGTATTGGCTATCATACTGTTATTTATTTGGGTATGTATCTGGATAGTACGTCCAAGAGAGCATAGATCACTGCAACAATTCTTTCCTGTTAGCAATGGATCTGTGTTGAAAGTTTCATTGAAATCAATGGTTGATTTTCGGAGTTTGTGAGGGACATACATACATACGGTACATTTGATATATATACATATATATATATATATATATATATAAAAGGAATGATTTGCTACGTTTCTAACCATGTACAAAGTAAACATTTCTAGACGAATATAAATAATTACTTTCATAAGAGAACATGTACAGTACAGACCAAAAGTTTGGACACACCTTCTCATTCAAAGAGTTTTCTTTATTTTCATGACTATGAAAATTGTAGATTCACACTGAAGGCATCAAAACTATGAATTAACACATGTGGAATTATATACATAACAAACAAGTGTGAAACAACTGAAAATATGTAATATTCTAGGTTCTTCAAAGTAGCCACCTTTTGCTTTGATTACTGCTTTGCACACTCTTGGCATTCTCTTGATGAGCTTCAAGAGGGAGTCCCCTAAATTGGTTTTCACTTCACAGGTGTGCCCTGTCAGGTTTAATAAGTGGGATTTCTTGCCTTATAAATGGGGGCCATCAGTTGCATTGAGGAGAAGTCAGGTGGATACACAGCTGATAGTCCTACTGAATAGACTGTTAGAATTTGTATTATGGCAAGAAAAAAGCAGCTAAGTAAAGAAAAACGAGTGGCCATCATTACTTTAAGAAATGAAGGTCAGTCAGTCAGCCGAAAAATTGGGAAAACTTTGAAAGTAAGGGCTATTTGACAATGAAGGAGAGTGATGGGGTGCTGCGCCAGATGACCTGGCCTCCACAGTCACTGGACCTGAACCCAATCGAGATGGTTTGGGGTGAGCTGGACCGCAGAGTGAAGGCAAAAGGGCCAACAAGTGCTAAGCATCTCTGGGAACTCCTTCAAGACTGTTGGAAGACCATTTCAGGGGACTACCTCTTGAAGCTCATCAAGAGAATGCCAAGAGTGTGCAAAGCAGTAATCAAAGCAAAAGGTGGCTACTTTGAAGAACCTAGAATATGACATATTTTCAGTTGTTTCACACTTGTTTGTTATGTATATAATTCCACATATGTTAATTCATAGTTTTGATGCCTTCATAGTCATGAAAATAAAGAAAACTCTTTGAATGAGAAGGTGTGTCCAAACTTTTGGTCTGTACTGTACATTACTGAGTGTTGGCGATGTAATGTCAGCATTGTACCGGGACATTTTTTTGTCTCGGATCTATGTGATCCATTGACATGGTCCAGCATATGGTTGGACCAATTCTTCACTATGACTATTTTCTTGTGCCGGTGGTCATGTGTGTGCCACAATTCAAACCGTATACTGCGGACTGTGGCGCTCAAAGCAGCACGCGTGACGGGACCAGCTCCAATCATAGACCTTGTACAACATGTATACATGTAATGCAATTTTTTTTAAATACAACTAATAGTAATGTGATCAAGTCAGCAAAATAAACAAAAAATTAGTTCTATTAATGTAAAATGTTTGACTTTAGGTTACCGTTAGAATATTTCATTGAATTTAAATTGTATGTGTGTGGTGTATGAAGAATGGTGTATTGGCCATCTGAGGAGAGGTGTACCTGTCTAGTCAATTGACGGTACGGTATGGGGTGTACAGCTGGTTCGCCTCCACGTGGTGCACCCTGGGTAACGCTAAATGAACCAGCAAATTCTGAAATACTGGAGGTCGATCATTACTTCTCCTAAACTGTGTATGTGTGTGTGTGAGTGAGGAGGTGAGGGGGGGGGGATGAGTTGATGGAGGGGGGTTTAAGCTGGTGGAGGGTTTTTAAGGGGGGGGGGGTGGTGTGGTTTTTATAGCGTGGGATATACATTGTGTAGCATGTAAATAGAGGTGCTATGTGAGAGATATTTGTCTGCTATCCATACATACATGTTACAGACATTGTAGTGCAGGGGCGTAGCTAGAAATGCATGGGCCCCATAGCAAAAAAAATTATGCCCCCCCCCCTCTGTGCCATCCACAGATCCCCCTCCCCTTAATAGTGCCATCTACAGATCCCCCTCCCCTAAATAGTGCCATCCACAGATCCCCCTCCCCTAAATAGTGCATCCACAGATCCCCCTCCCCTAAATAGTGCCATTCACAGATCCCCCTCCCCTAAATAGTGCCATCCACAGATCCCCCTCCCCTAAATAGTGCCATCCACAGATCCCTCTCCCTAAATAGTGCCATCCACAGATCCCCCTCCCCTAAATAGTGCCATCCACAGATCCCCCTCCCCTAAATAGTGCCATCAACAGATCCCCCTCCCCTAATTAGTGCCATCCACAGATCCCCCTCCCCTAAATAGTGCCATCCACAGATCCCCTTCCACTAAATAGTGCCATCCACAGATCCCCCTCCCCTAAATAGTGCCATCCACAGATCCCCCTCCCCTAAATAGTGCCATCCACAGATCCCCCTCCCCTAAATAGTGCCATCCACAGATCCCCCTCCCCTAAATAGTGCCATCCACAGATCCCCCTCCCCTAAATAGTGCCATCCACAGATCCCCCTCCCCTAAATAGTGCCATCCACAGATCCCCCTCCCTAAATAGTGCCATCCACAGATCCCCTCCCCTAAATAGTGCCATCCACAGATCCCCCCCCCTAAATAGTGCCATCCACAGATCCCCCTCCCCTAAATAGTGCCATCCACAGATCCCCCTCCCCTAAATAGTGCCATCCACAGATCCCCCTCCCCTAAATAGTGCCATCCACAGATCCCCCTCCCCTAAATAGTGCCATCCACAGATCCCCCTACCCTAAATAGTGCCATCCACAGATCCCCCTCCCCTAAATAGTGCCATCCACAGATCCCCCTCCCCTAAATAGTGCCATCCACAGATCCCCCTCCCCTTAATAGTGCTATCCACAGATCCCCTCCCCTAAATAGTGCCATCCACAGATCCCCCTCCCCTAAATAGTGCCATCCACAGATCCCCCTCCCCTAAATAGTGCCATCCACAGATCCCCTTCCCCTAAATAGTGCCATCCACAGATCCCCCTCCCCTAAATAGTGCCCTAAATAGTGCCATCAACAGATCCCCCTCCCCTAAATAGTGCCCTAAATAGTGCCATACACAGATCCCCCTCCCCTAAACAGTGCCATCCACAGTATCAGGTGCCTCTCTCCCCCCCCATGTGCCAGTATCAGGTGCCAACACCCCCCCCCCCCAGGTGCCAGTATCAGGTCAGGTGCCAACCCCCCTCCCCCCATGTGCCAGTATCAAGTGCCCCCCGGTCCCATCATGGCAGTAACAGTCGGGTATTAAAAAAAATAAAATAAACACTTCTACTTACCTCCATGTCAGCGATGCGATGCAGCCTCTTCCTGTGTCCCGCCCTGTATGTCCATATATGGAGTCAGTGCTTGTATTTCAGAAAAGGTTTCTGCTGGGATTCGAACCCACGACTTCTACTGTTATAGCTGGCTAAGTGTACATCTATACACATGACAGCTGCTCATATATAGAGATATAGCAGAGCTGAGTGTGCTGGGATAGCTGACATATAGAGATATAGCAGTGCTGGGTGTGTTGGGGCAGCTGTCATGTGTATAGATGTACAATCAGTACAATCAGTACAATCAGTACAATCAGAACAATCAGTACAATCAGTTGCAATGCCTCCTTTATGGTTGTGAGGGTAAATGCTTTGCCACTGATACATTGGAGGTTGTGGGTTTGAATCCCAGACACATCAGGAGACTTTAGAATACAGTAAGATTAGATCACATTAGCGAGGGGGCCTGAACATTAAGACTGCTGCTGTGAAGGGGCCCTGAACATTAAGACATCGATATTTAACTAACTTGAAAGTAAACTGTCGGGCCCCGAAGCAGCTGCTTCCCCGGTAGTTACGCCACCTCCTGGCTGCCTGTGTGTAGTGTCTGTGTGTGTTAATAAAAATAAAAAAAAAAAAAAAAAAAAAACTGAATGCGGTCGAACGGGCCCCCAGTGGCGTAGGGCCCCATAGCCACTGCTATGGTTGCTATAGCGATCCCTACGCCACTCTTGTAGTGTGATGTAACCACTTTAATTTGTGCCATAATCAAACAGCTTCACACCCAATGACGTAGCTATACTTCCGCGGCTGATGTGCGTGACCGTCAGTAATACTGATGGTGGACATTTAACCCATAAGATGCAATGGTAACTTGTTAACTGTAACAATACAAGCAATAGGAACCTTTAAGCAATACTGTGTGATTCGCAATGCGACCAATATTCTATCATTGCCATTCCAGCTTTGGCGAATTTGGTATAGGAGGTATTGTTAGACTTAACCTCTTCAGGACACATGACGTACCGGTACGGCATGTTGTCCTGTTACTTAAGTTTACGGCTTTACCTGCCGTTTGCGGCGGCGATCGGCGGTGCCATCGGGTTCCCAATGCGGCTGTGCGGGGGACCAGATGGCATGGAAGGCAGCACGATGCCTAAGGAAGGGGGGGAGGGGAGACGGAAAGAAGAAAAATATAAAATAAAAAATTTGAAAATGTATAAATTACTACAATCAGTCAGATCTTCCAGCTGCACCATATCCTAATCCACTTCTCATCCACATCTCTCTGCCTATACAGATCTGTTCTTAGTTTTTTACCTTGTTAACTAGATTTATCCAAGGTGTTTAATTCTGGAATGTGCGAGCAAACCAGGTCCGGCTAACCAGAATTCTAGGCTAACAGCAATATCCTACCTCGAAGAATCTTTGATACTTATGGCTACTTATTGTGGAAAACCCATTAAGCAAGAACACTTGAGGTTCAAAGGGATATTCGCATTTTAAGTTTATAAATAAGAAAATTATTGATATTATCCAGTATTTCTAAGTTCTGAGCAGGTCCAGATCATATGGAGGTAGTCCGCACCTAGGATATCGCATCCAGGGCACTTGGATGTATCTCTTAGCCCACATTTATTTAGCCATATAGGGGTAACATATAGTCTATTGCAGATA
Organism: Bufo bufo; assembly: GCF_905171765.1. Taxonomy (NCBI): domain Eukaryota; kingdom Metazoa; phylum Chordata; class Amphibia; order Anura; family Bufonidae; genus Bufo; species Bufo bufo. Next base: position 32,722,933 of record NC_053389.1, on the reverse strand, counting down.
TTAAAATGTATTATAGTATCGTTAAAGTTCTGGGATAGTGAGCCTAAATTAGCGAAGATATTCCCCCACCCTTCTAGTTGTATATTCGGACAATCCAACTCCCAGGCTCTTTGTCCTGGTCACTGTGTATCACAAAACCGTGCCTTAAGTAATAGTTTATATATATTTGAAATCTTAAATCTTAAAGGTGTCCTCCCTATCCAATCATTTAAAAAAGATGAACTATCTATATCCAACACTAATTTATCATCCCGACTAGATAATGCTGAACGCAGCTGGAAATACCTAAATCATGAAAGGTTTTCTACATTATGTGATAACTCTGTGAATGACTTAATCTCTCTATTATTACCTACTTGTGAGATGTAAAAATTTCTATTCTTTGGCCAAAATGTGTCGGCTGCTATACCATCTAACATCTGTAGGTGTACTTTGTGCAAAAGAGGCGTGAATGTGAGTGAACCCTTTACCTTCAGCCATGTTCTAGTAGTGGACCACACTTTCGAAAGTAATTTTATAGTCTCTCTGTGACTCCGCTCTTGACTACTCAATAGCCCGGATTCCAAAAGGGTAAATATAATTATTATATGAATAGCTCCCTACTAAGCTCCCCTAGAAGTGCACTATTTTTCTAATTATAACACATCAGTAGCTGGGCAACAATAAAATACCCTTTAAGATAGGGGAGATTTATATATATATAGATGTTCCAATTTTAGCCAGACTCGTTTTCTTCCCCACACTAAATCATTAATTATTCTTTCCATGAGTTTAAAGTATTTATCTTCTATCCAGGTACAGTAGGTGTATTCCTGAGCACATACAGAAATTGTGGTAGTATCACCATTTTAACCAATGAAACTCGGTCTGCTCTGGATAGAGGAAGTCTCAACCACATCCCTATTTTTGCTCTAGTTTTCGTTATCAATGGGATCAAATTAAGTTGGGCAAAATTTTCAACCCTGGACGATATAATCAAGCCCAAGTATTGAAAAGTGTCAACGATGTCCAACTGAGTTACAAGAACCTCCTTCTGGGCTGGAGGGTCTATTGGCATCAAACTGGTCTTAGACCAGTTTATAAGAAGACCGGACACCTCACCAAATGATTTAACCATTTGAATGATTATGGGGAGAGTTGTTTCCGTGAGGTCTATAAAAAAAAGATCATCCGCATATAGCGAGATACGGTCTTGCACTCCTAGTATTCTAAATACTTTAACCTGATCATCCTGCCTAATGGCCACAGCTAGGGGCTCAATGTAGATATAAAATAACAATGGGGATAAGGGGAAACCCTGGCCCGTACCTCTATTTAGATCAAAACTAGTGTTCCAAGATCTCGTTAAGACTCAGTATTGCCGTAGGGGATCTATACAATAATTTAAGGATATTTATAATTCTTCCCCAAAGCCCCATCCTTGGTCAAAACCCTCCAGAGGAAGCGCCACTCCACCCTGTCAAAGGCCTAGAGGCATCCAATGAAAGGATGGAGCGAGCGGTCCCCCAGGGGCCTGTATGTATGGCAAAGAGCCGATTCAGATTGTGATGCGTGCCCTTATTTTGAATAAAGCCATTCTGATCTGGTGGACAATGGAGGAAATAACCCGGGAGAGCATTGTGGCAAAAATCCTTGCGAGGAGGTTTTACATCTGCATTAAGCAGTGAAATCGGTCTATACGACCCAGATCTGCGGGGTCCTTACCTTTTTTTGGGATTAATGTTATTACGGCGTCCATCATTAAGGTCTGGCAGTTTCCCATCCTCCACCGATTCAGCAAAGACCCCTAAGAGTCTAGGGAGAATAAACTCCTTATATTTGCTGTAGAATTCATATGGGAGTCCGTCTGAATCGGGGGTGGAATTCCCTGAACATAGTTTGATTGCCCCCTCAAGTTCCTGAATCGAGAACTCTACCTCAAGTGCTTTCTTTTGGGTAATAGTTGGAAACTAGGGATGAGCGAACCCGAACTGTATAGTTCAGGTTCGTACCGAATTTTGGGGTGTTCGTGACACGGACCCGAACCAGAACATTTACGTAAAAGTTTGGGTTCGGGTTAGGTGTTCGGCGCTTTCTTGGCGCTTTTTGAAAGGCTGCAAAGCAGCCAATCAACAAGCGTCATACTACTTGCCCCAAGAGGCCATCACAGCCATGCCTACTATTGGTTGTGATTGGCCAGTGCAGCATGTGACCCAGCCTCTATTTAAGCTGGAGTCACGTAGCGCCGCACGTCACTCTGCTCTGATCAGTGTAGGGATAGGATGAAGCTGCTGCTGTTAGGGCCAGATTAGGCAGGGATTTACTCAGCAAAAACACTTAATGAAGTGATCGATCTACAGCTGTGAATCATTCAACTTCTGCTAGTTAATTGCTCACTGTTTTTAGGCTGCCCAGAGCGTTTTCTGTCACTTTTTTCTCGGGTGATTGGCGGCCATTTTGTGTCTTGTGGTGCGCCAGCACAAGCTGCCACCAAGTCCATTTAACCATCAATAGTGTGTTTTTTTTTGGCTATATCCTACATCAGGGTCTTGGCAGTGCTTGCTATTTTATTGAGGGGTGAAATACAATTGCCAAAATAGCAATACCCTAAATCTGGTGTTTCAGCTGTGGCTAGCCAATTGTAATACTGTCTGCTGTCTGGCAAAGGATATATTTTTTATGGGGTGAAATTCAATTGCTATAATATCAATACCCTAAATCTGGTGTTCCAGCTGTGGCTGGACAAGTTTTTTAGTGTCCGTCAAAGCATAGTTTTTGTTCTGTTTTGAAATTCAATTCCCAAAATAGCAATACCCTAAATCAGTGGTTTCTGCTGTTGCAGGCCAAGTTAAAATCTGTCCGTAAAAGGGTATATTACACTCAGCGTGCATCTCCAATTGTATTTTTGTTCCGTAAAAGGGTATATTACACAAACTGTTAAATTACAATTGCTGAAAGCATAAGCCTTTAAATTTGCACGCACTATTGTGCATCTCACATAGTGTATTTCTGTCCGTAAAAGGGTATATTACATTGAAGGTGCAAATTCAAGTGCTAATAGGGTCATCCTCAATAACTTCACACGCTACCGTGCATCTCCAAGTCTAATTCTGTCCGTAAAAGCAAACCTGTCATCCAGGGCCTAAATACTAGGCCTACAATTTATATTCAGCTAAATCTGTGGTTACTGCTGTGCCTGTATTAGTGTAATACGGTACATAAATAGATAGCCAGATAGTGTTAGGTGCCTGTAAAAAAAGGCCTGAATTCAATAAATTGGGCCAAATAATTTTCTACTTATTGTGGTGAACGGTAACAATGAGGAAAACATCTAGTAAGGGACGCGGACATGGCCATGGTGGTGTTAGTGGACCCTGCTATGCTATGTCTGCTATGACATGAAGCCTCATTCTCTGCTATGGGACCTCTCTCCTCTGTCTGGGTGCCGGGGCCTAAAAATATCTGACGGTGGCCTGTTCCAGTGCTGGGTGACATGAAGCCTGATTCTCTGCTATGGGACCTCTCTCCAATTGATATTGGTTAATTTTTATAATTTTTTTTTTTTAAAATTCATTTCCCTATCCACATTTGTTTGCAGGGGATTTATTTACATTATGCTGCCTTTTGCAGCCCTATAGCCCTTTCCTGGGCTATTCTAAAGCCTTTTTAGTGCCGAAAAGTTTGGGTCCCCATTGACTTCAATGGGGTTCGGGTTCGGGACGAAGTTCGGGTCGAGTTCGGATCCCGAACCCGAACATTTTCGCTCAACTCTATTGGAAACACAATACCATTGAGGTAAGAATCCATCATTTCATCTCTAATCTCAGTTTCAGCTTTATAAAGATCTAAAAAGTAGTCCAAAAAGGTCTTCTCTACAGAACCTTGTCCATTAACCATACTACCGTTAGCCAGCCGGACATTATCTATATTTTTTTTAGGATTCTTGACTCGAGATCACTCTGGATAAGATTTTTCCAGGTCGCCCTGACTCTGTAAAATATTTTTGTCCCTTAAAGAATAGACTTTGTTGGGCCTTGTCCAGCAGGAAGTTAGAGTATGCTTGTGTGGTCTTTTGCATATTTTCCCTATTCTCCTCCTTCTGATTTATATAGAAGGATTGTGTAGCTGAGGCTGCTAGTTCTTCTAAGTTTTTCTTTTTTTTTTTCGTACTCCTTTCTGAGGTTCGCTATATTACTGACCATTATTCACCTCATATAGGCCTTAAAAGTGTCCCATACCACCTTAATTTTTACAGAGCAATATTTATTATCCCAGAATCGGTCAATTTCATTTTGTATTATTTCATGTCTCTTTATTACTGATAACCAATACGGGTTTAGTCTGAATGGGGGTCTCACTATGTATTTCTCCTGGGTCAAACAGAGTTCAAGGAGTAGAGGTAGATGGCCCAAGAATGACCTTGTCTCTAGTGTTGAGCGAACAGTTCGAGCATAGTTCGGGTCCGTACCGAATTTTGGGGTGTTCGTGACACGGACCCGAACCCGAACTTTTTCGTAAAAGTTCGGGTTCGGGTTCGTCGTTCGGCATGTATTTTGGCGCATTTTGAAAGGCTGCAAAGCAGCCAATCAACATGCATCATACTACTTGCCCTAAGATGCCATCGCAGCCATGCCTACTATTGGCAAGGCTGTGATTGGCCAAGTGCAGCATGTGACTCAGCCTCTTTATAAGCTTGTGCGCACGTCGGGACGTGCTCACTCCCGATGTGAATAGAACAGGGATAGACGCAGCTGATGCTAGGGCTAGAATAGGCAGGGATAATTGAATAACTGGAAGCAAATTTCTCTCCTCCACCTGTGATTCATCTGAACAACTGCAGCTGAGCTGCTTTTTTGATAGGGATTGGCTATTTTTAGAGTGGCCAGAGTGATTTTTCCATCCACATGTACCTGGGCTGACCGCCGGCCGCCATTTTGCGACTTGTAGTGCTGCAGCAGAAGCTGCCACAGTGTGCATTCCAAAGCTCCAAACAAGTCAGACATCTACACCTGGGATTCAGACCAATAGCGATTTAGCAGCACAGTCCAAGGCTATTTTTTTTAAAGGTTGTGCAGACCATTTTGTGGCACATGTTACTGGGCTGATAGGCGGCGGCCATCTTGGGACTAGTGCTGCAGCACAATCTCTCCCAACGTCCATTAATCACTTGTAATAGTGGTCTGTGCCATAGAAATCCTACATCAGGGACTTGGGTGTGCTTGTGTCACCCCTACTAATACCAGTCCACCTGTAATCCATACAGTGAAAAGCCATAAAGTATTCCAGTGAGGGAATTTTTTTTTTTATTTAAAAAAGGCCAAGTTAGTTTATCTGGCGTTCAATATACTAGATACAGTTAGGCCTGCGTTTCATACATCTGGAATTAGCAAACTAATGTGCTGGGGTTGGGAAAACATATATGTACCCATACTAGAATCTGTCAAAGAAAG